>NC_030814.1:97719273-98406360 GCF_001704415.2 Capra hircus | reverse complement strand
CCCCTGCACCACAATTTCTGAAGCCCACGCACCCTAGAGCCTGTGCTCCACAACAAGAGAAGGCACTGCAGTGAGAAGCCTGGCCACTGCAACTAGAGAGTAACCCCCATTTGCCACAACCACTTACACAGCAATGAAGACCCAGTGCAGCCAAAACTAAATACATAAAATTTTTAAAAGAGAGACAGAAATTATAATGTAAGGCATCATGAGTAACCAGGAGGTGTATGAGGTAGGTACTGAAGGCCCTGTGTGTGCCTTTTGTAAGGCAAACTAAACAGTCTAGAGCCTTCTGTCAACGGCACCCCACTCCAGCACTCTTGCCTGGAAAATCCCACAGACGGAGGAGCCTGGTGGGCTGCAGTCCATGGGGTCGCGAAGAGTCGGACACGACTGAGCGACTTCACCTTCACTTTTCACTTTCATGCATTGGAGAAGGAAATGGCAACCCACTCCAGCGTTCTTGCCTGGAGAATCCCAGGGACGGGGGAGCCTGGTGGGCTGCCGTCTATGGGGTCACACAGAGTCGGACACGACTGAAGCAACTTAGCAGCAGCAGCAGCAACAGCAGCAGAGCCCTCTATAGTAGAGGATTTGGGTTCAAGGTGGCCCAATTTGCAAGTAATAGCATATGTGCTCCAATAAAGTTGTAAACTAGGGATTTGTTGCCTCCAAAACATCAAAGAAATCTAGACAGTGTTGTGGGTGCTGAGAGGGACTACTGCTATTTCTTCACAGTATCAGGAATGGGGAGGCCTTCTGTTTATTATTTTTTTTAAAAAATGCATCCATTAAAAGATGTTCAGGCCTCATATGTTTGTTTTGTATTGTTTGTTTTTCTGGAGGAAGGAGCCCATAAATATTACCTATGGTCAGAAACCTGTCTGATTATCTGGCACTGCTGGTTATAAGAAAATAAAAAATATCAATATAAATGAAGTTCCTTGAGGAAAGGCCTCATATGCTTGAAGCAATGCCCATCCACTTTTTACAAACCTCCTTTTTCAATATCGTATGTCCTAAATGTCAAATGAACTTCCTCAGAAGAGATGTCATTAATGCTCATGACATTATGCTCATGGCACAAAGTGGATACAGCACAGACCCTGCCCGCTGAGGCTGTGCAGTGGCAATGGTGCTGAGGTTCCCCCAGGGTAACCAGGTAAAGCTATCCGTGTCCCTTCAGAGGAGAAGGCCAAATACAGATGAGGGGCTGCTGAAATAGACACAAAACAGAACAGACTTGGCCAAATCTGTGAAAGCAGAATGTTCAGCAGCTGCGGAGTGGATGGAGTCAGTCATTTCCACACGTTGGAGACTGGGAATAAGGGGTTTACTTGGTTGGACAACAGCCTCAAGACCGTGGCATCCCACTGTGAGGTGTCTGTAACTCTTTTCTAGGCTTAAGAACAGGTCAAATGAGGCTGTTCAAAGTAGAAGCACTAGGGATAATTGCAAACTTATATAATCCCAAATTAAAGGTTTCTAACAACAGTTTTCAATCCTCAAAGGCCCTTTTTAACTTGTCCTGGACCATACCACTAATTTAACTAAGGCATAAAGACCACGGAATTTCATTTTGTGAAGGCAGTTTGGAAGTAACAAGAACTTAATTTGTATGATTTACTGGCTCAGAGCTTTCCTGCTCACTACTGAATATTTTACAACAGTGGGCGCTGCGATCATAAGGACAGGCAGAGTTCTGAAGTATACCAATATGTCCTCTATATTATATTCAGCAATTCCTCTAAGATCATGCAGTATAAATTTAAGTACAACAAATACAAGACTTTGCAGTGAGTAACTGTAGGAAGGTTTAGTAAATTCTTTCATTATAGGAGACAGTAATACTGATTCTAAACCTAAGTTGTAGGGACTTGCCTGGTGGTCCAGTGGTTAAGACTGTGATCCCAATGCAAGGGTATGAGTTTGATCCCTGGTGGGGGAACTAAGATCCTGCAGGCTGCAGCTAAAAAATATAATAAAACCAAACAAAGGAGAAAAAAAAAAAAACCTACATTCTAGAGGTCCAAAAGGCAAGGACTGTCCTTTTTATCTTTTTAGCTATGTAAATTCTTATTTAAAAAAAAAAGAATCTTAGTTGTGGCATGCAGGATCTAGTTCTCTGACCAGGGGTCCAACCCAGCCCACCCCTCCCCAATACACACGCAGTCTTAACCACTGTGCCACCAGGGAAACTGCTGTAAATTCCTTTAGTGCGTTTTGTATTTCCAGCTGGAAAATTGTGGACCTTTTCCAGTATCTCTTTCCTTTTGTTCCTTCTCTCCTGTTCTTCCCTAGATTACGATTTAACACATTATTGACCAGAGAAGTATAAATGCAAGTGTTAGTTTCTGCAAGAATACCCTGGTCAATAATGTGTCGCTCTGTATGTGCTGCTGTACTTGGTTGCTCAGTTGTGTCTGAGGCTTTGCGACCCAATGGACTACAGCCTGCTGGGCTCCCCTGTCCATTGGGATTCTCCAAGCAAGAATACTAGAGTGAGTTCCCATGCCCTCCTCCAGGGGATCTTCCCAACCCAGGGATCGAACCCAGGTCTCCAGCATTGCAGGCAGATTCTTTACCAGCTGAGGTACCAGGGAAGCCCCAATAATGTGTTAAGTTAGAAAAGAGTGTGTCTTCTCTACCCTGGCATTCATAAATGTTTGCTTCCAGACAGGTGCACACTAGTGTCATCGGGATCAGAGACCTCCTCCATGATAACTGGTTATTTTATAGAGTTTAAGCACCCCAGGCTTAAACTGGTGTGAACTAACCCCTTTGCTGTGTATGTATTCTGTCCCCCTAACTCAGAGGGTCAGGAGCTTTGTTGCAGGAGTGGCAGGGTCAGCAGCAGAGGTACCTAAAGGTCCTGGTGAAGGGCTTTCCCAGTGGCTCACAGGTAAAGAATCTGCCTGCAAAGCAGGAGACACGGGAGGTGCAGGTACGATTCCTGGCTCAGGAAGATTCCCTGGAGGAGGAAATGGCAACCCACTCCAGTATTCTTGTCTGGAGAATCTCATGGACAGAGGAGCCTAGCGGGCTACACTCCATGAGGTCACAAAGAGTTGGACACGACAGTGACTGTGACTAACTGATCCACTGACTGAGCCCTCTGCCTATTAGGTGTGGACTCAGCCTGCCACCTAGTGGCCACCTTTTCCAAACGCTTTTTCTCTGAAATAACTGCCCTTTAAGCAGTGACCATCTGAAGGGCTCACCTCATTCACAGGGTGTAATCAGGCTTTTCCTCTCCTAAGAGCAGGCAATACCAGACTCAATTACATTTTTACTTAAAGACACAAGCAGGTTCCAGCCAACACATCGACTGAGCACTATTTTAACAAAGACCTAATTCCCATACTGCTACTCAGAAAAGATAGTTCCGTTGAGTTCAGTCGCTCAGTCGTGCCGACTCTTTGAGACCCCATGAATCGCAGCACACCAGGCCTCCCTGTCCATCACCAACTCCCAGAGTTCACTCAGACTCGCGTCCATCGAGTCAGTGATGCCATCCAGCCTTCTCATCCTGGGTCGTCCCCTTCTCCTCCTGCCCCCAATCCCTCCCAGCATCAGAGTCTTTTCCAATGAGTCAACTCTTCTCATCAGGTGGCCAAAGTACTGGAGCTTCAGCTTTAGCATCATTCCTTCCAAAGAAATCCCAGGGTTGATCTCCTTCAGAATGGACTGGTTGGATCTCCCTGCAGTTGGAGAAAGAGTCTTCTCCAACACCACAGTTTAAAAGCATCAATTCTTCGGCACTCAGCCTTCTTCACAGTCCAACTCTCACATCCATACATGACCACAGGAAAAACCATAGCCTTGACGAGACGGACCTTAGTCGGCAAAGTAATGTCTCTGCTTTTGAATATGCTATCTAGGTTGGTCATAACTTTTCTTGAAAGGAGTAAGCATCTTTTACTTTCATGGCTGCAGTCACCATCTGCAGTGATTTTGGAGCCCCCCAAAATAAAGTCTGACGCTGTTTCTACTGTTTCCCCATCTATTTCCCATGAAGTGATGGGACCAGATGCCATGATCTTCATTTTCTGAATGTTGAGCTTTAAGCCAACTTTTTCACTCTCCTCTTTCACTTTCATCAAGAGGCTTTTTAGTTCCTCTTCACTTTCTGCCAAATGGTGGTGTCATCTGCATATCTGAGGTGATTGCTATTTCTCCCGGCAATCTTGATTCCAGCTTGTGTTTCTTCCAGCTCAGTGTTTCTCATGATGTACTCTGCATAGAAGTTAAATAAGCAGTGTGACAATATACAGCCTTGATGTACTCCTTTTCCTATTTGGAACCAGCTGTTGTTCCATGTCCAGTTCTAACTGTTGCTTCCTGACCTGCATACAGATTTCTCAAGAGGCAGGTCAGGTGGTCTGGTATTCCCGTCTCTCTCAGAATTTTCCACAGTTAATTGTGATCCACACAGTCAAAGGCTTTGGCATAGTCAATAAAGCAGAAATAGATGTTTTTCTGGAACTCTCTTGCTTTTTCCATGATCCAGTGGATGTTGGCAATTTGATCTCTGGTTCCTCTGCCTTTTCTAAAACCAGCTTGAACATCAGGAAGTTCACAGTTCACGTATTGCTGAAGCCTGGCTTGGAGAATTTTGAGCCTTACTTTACTAGCATGTGAGATGAGTGCAATTGTGCGTAGTTTGAACATTCTTTTGCATTGCCTTTCTTTGGGCTTTGAATGAAAGCTGACCTTTTCCAGTCCTGTGGCCACTGCGGAGTTTTCCAAATTTGCTGGCATATTGAGTGCAGCACTTTCACAGCATCATCTTTCAGGATTTGAAATAGCTCAACTGGAATGCCATCACCTCCACTACCTTTGTTCATAGTGATGCTTTCTAAGGCCCACTTGACTTCACATTCCAGGATGTCTGGCTCTAGGTGAGTGATCACACCATCATGATTATCCGGGTCGTGAAGATCTTTTTGTACAGTCTTCCGTGTATTCTTGCCACCTCTTCTTAATATCTTCTGCTTCTGTTAGGTCCATACCATTTCTGTCTTTTATCAAGCCCATCTTTGCATGAAATACTCCCTTGGTGTCTCTAATTTTCTTGAAGAGATCTCTAGTCTTTCCCATTCTGTTCTTTTCCTCTATTTCTTTGCATTGATCGCTGAAGAAGGCTTTCTTATCTCTTCTTGCTATTCTTTGGAACTCTGCATTCAGATGCTTGTATCTTTCCTTTTCTCCTTTGCTTTTCACCTCTCTTCTTTTCACAGCTATTTGTAAGGTCTCCCGAGACAGCCATTTTGCTTTTTTGCATTTCTTTTCCATGGGGATGGTCTTGATCCCTGTCTCCTGTACAATGTCACGAGCCTCAGTCCATAGTTCATCAGGCACTCTATCTATCAGATCTAGGCCCTTAAATCTATTTCTCACTTCCACTATATAATCATAAGGGATTTGATTTAGGTCGTACCTGAATGGTCTAGCGGTTTTCCCTACTTTCTTCAATTTAAGTCTGAATTTGGTAATAAGGAGTTCATGATCTGAGCCACAGTCAGCTCCTGGTCTTGTTTTTGTTGACTGTATAGAGCTTCTCCATCTTTGGCTGCAAAGAATATAATCAATCTGATTTCCGTGTTGACCATCTGGTGATGTCCATGTGTAGAGTCTTCTCTTGTGTTGTTGGAAGAGGGTGTTTGCTATGACCAGTGCATTTTCTTGGCAAAACTTTATTAGTCTTTGCCCTGCTTCATTTCGCATTCCAAGGCCAAATTTGCTTGTTACTCCAGGTGATTCTTGACTTCCTACTTTTGCATTCCAGCCCCCTATAATGAAAAGGACATCTTTTTTGGGTGTTAGTTCTAAAAGATCTTGTAGGTCTTCATAGAACCGTTCAACTTCAGCTTCTTCAGCATTACTGGTTGGGGCATAGACTTGGATTACCATGATATTGAATGGTTTGCCTTGAAGATGAACAGAGATCGTTTTGTCGTTTTTGAGATTGCATCCAAGTACTGCATTTCGGACTCTTTTGTTGACCATGATGGCTACTCCATTCATTTCTTCTGAGGGATTCCTGCCCTCAGTAGTAGATATAATGGTCATCTGAGTTAAATTTGCCCATTCCAGTCCATTTTAGTTAGCTGATTCCTAGAATGTCGACGTTCACTCTTGCCATCTCTTGTTTGACCACTTCCAATTTGCCTTGATTCATGGACTGAAGAGCTTAAGCCACTCCATTTTGCCAAAAAAAAAAAAAAGACTCCATTTTAGAGTTCTGAGGAAAGAGTCTTTGGACATCCCCTGACGTCACCCCACCACCTGTGAGCCAATCAGATCCCAGATCAGGATCTCCTGACTTTACGTTCAGGACTTATGACCTGCCCGGGAAATTCGAATTAAGCCCGGGAAATGGGAACCAATCAGAACCCGTGGCCAGCCCGGGAAATGAAAACCAGTCAGAACCCAACACCTAACCCTTCCACAGAAGGTAACCAATTAGACGTCTCCCAATCCGGAAACTCCCGTTTTTTGAATTTTTCTCGCAAGAATACCCTATATAAGCAATGTAACCCAGAGTTCAGGGCTCCTCTCCTTAGCCGCTGCGTTGGTAAGGGTGGGAGCCCCAGCTCGAGCTTGGTAATAAAAACTCTCTTGCTTTTGCATCGGATATCGGCTCCCTGGTGGTCATTGGGAGATTTCGAGACTTGGGCATAACAGGACCTGACATTCCAGGTTCCTATGCAATATTGCTCTTTACAGCATCGGACCTTGCTTCTATCACCAGGCGGCTGCGGCCAGCGCACTAAGCACAGGCGAGAGAAGCTATCCCACGTCCAAGGTCAGGGGCAGCGTCCTAGAGTGCCAGTCTGTGACGGTGCAGGAATGGCCGAGAGGAGCCACCCCACGCCGGAGGCCAGGGAGGCGGCTGGGAGAAGCAACCCCACACCCGAGGCCAGGGGCGGTGGCCAGGAGGAGCAACCCCATGTCCAAGGAGCGGTGGCTACCCGGGCGCAGGAGGGCCTAGAGGAGCCATCCCACGTTGAAGGTCAGGAAGGGCAGCATTGAGGAGATACCCCTCATCCAAGGTAAGAGAAACCCAAGTAAGATGGTGGGTGTTGCAAGAGGGCATCAGAGGGCAGACACAATGAAACCATACTCACAGAAAACTAGTCAATCTAATCACACTAGGACCACAGCCTTGTCTAACTCAATGAAACTAAGCCATGCCCATGGGGCCACCCAAGACGGGCGGGTCATGGTGGAGAGGTCTGACAGAATGTGGTCCACTGGAGAAGGGAATGGAAAACCACTTCAGTATTCTTACCTTGAGAACCCCATGAACAGTATGGAAAGGCAAAATGATAGGATACTGAAAGAGGAACTCCCCAGGTCAGTAGGTGCCCAATATGCTACTGGAGATCAGTGGAGAAATAACTCTAGAAAGAAGGAAGGGATGGAGCCAAAGCAAAAACAATACCCAGAAAAGATAAGGAATTACCAAAACTTCCAACTCGGTGTCCTCTGTATATAGAATTCAGGCTTGGTGGGGTCCACCATGCTACCCAGGGGCAGCCAGCACAGGGCATAGGAAAAGCTCCCCAGCAAACAGCAGCTCAAAAAGCAAGAGCCTCTAGGCTTTCTTATCAGCCTGTCCAGGTAAGAAGCACTAGGATAAAAGGGAGGGATGAGGCTTAACTTGTACTACTAGAAAGAAAGAAAGAAAGTGAAGTCACTCAGTCGTATCCGACTCTTTGCAATCCCATGGACTGTAGCCTACCAGGCTCCTCCATCTATGGGATTTTCCAGGCAAGAATACTAGGCAAACATCAAATACGTGAACCCCTGACAGCTCATTATAAGAACAAACCCAGTAAGCATTCGCATTGGTTTGTTTTCATACAAGGGAACACTAACAAAACGAAATCAGGAAGTACTCAAAACTGCTTATTTCAAAGGGTCATTCACTCAGTTATCTCCAACTCTTTGTGACCCCATGGACTGTAGCCCACCAGGATCCTCTGTCCATGGAATTCTCCAGGCAAGAATACTGGAGTGGGTTGCAATTTGCTACTCCAGGGTGGCTGGAATAAGAGCGAAATAGAGCAGGATATGTAGGTTAGTTTCCTATCTTCAGTTCAGTTCAGTTCAGTCACTGAGTCATGTCCAACTCTTTGCAACGCCATGGACTGCAGCTCACCAGGCCTCCCTGTCCATCCCCAACTCCTAGAGTTTACTTATGTCCATTGAGTCAGTGATGCCATCCAACCATATTATCCTCTGTCATCCCCTTCTCCTCCTGCCTTCAATCTTTCCCAGCATCAGGCTCTTTTCAAATGAGTCAGTTCGCATCAGGTAGCCAAAGTATTGGAGTTTCAGCTTCAGCATCAGTCCTTCCAGTGAATATTCAGGACTGATTTCCTTTAGGGACTGGTTGAATCTCCCTGCAGTCCAAGGGACTCTCAAAAATCATCTCCAACACAAATTTCCTACATTAGGAATTTAAAAAAAATTTTTTTTGATTCAACCTTCCCATGCATTACTTAGTGAAAATAAGAAGAGAAATTTACATATGCTGTATTTTCCTACAATTGATCATTATTTTTAATTAGCTTTTGCTTTTAAAAAAATATTTATTTATTTGGCTGCACTGGGGCTTAGTTGTGGCATATGCAATCTAGTTCCCTGACCTGGGCTCGAACCCAGGCCCCTGCATTGGGAATTCAAAGTCTTAGCCCCTGGATTACTAGGAGAGTCCCTAGTTTTTGCTTTTGGAAATTAAACTTTTCTACATAGGAAATCACTTCAAGATTTAATCCTTTAAACATTTAACAGATATAAAACCACAGACCATAAAAAAAATTTACAAATTCCTAACAAAAACAACAAGGGGGAAACAAACAAACAAAAAAAGGCTTCTATCAACTGCCCCCAACTTATGATGCTTCAACTTATAATTTTTCAACTTTACAATGGTATGAAAGCAATATGAATTAAGTGGAAATCATACTTCAAAGTGTGAATTTTGATCTTTTCCCAGGAGAGCGATATGTTTTATGATGCGTACTCAGTTGCTCAGTTGTGTCTGACATTCTGCATGACCTGTATAGCCTGCCAGGCTCCTCTGTCCATAGGATTTCCCAGGCAAGAATATTGCAGTGGATTTCCTCCTCCAGAGGGTATTTCCAGGCAGGGTTCGAACGCGAGTCTCTTGCATCGGCAGGTGGAGTCTTTACTACTGTGAAAGGTTGTTGTTGAACCATGCAAAGACACTGGGATTCTTGGCCTCCGGAGGAGAGGAATTCAATTCAGGGCCAGAGACGAGGCTTGATCGCTCAGAGCTTTTGTGTAATAAAGTTTTATTAAAGTATAAAGGAGACAGAGAAAGCTTCTGACATAGGCATCAGAAGGGGGCAGAAACAGTACCCCCTTGCTAGTGTTGGCCATGGAGTTATATACTCTCTAATTAGTTATTACAGTGAATCAAAAGAATGTCTATAGGTTGTAAAGACCTCACTAGACCTACTCCCAGAATTTACTCCTTAAGATAACAGATTAGCCAGAAGTTTTTTTTCCAGAGACTGTCTTCAAGCAGGATACATTCAGTTCAGTTCAGTTCAGTTCAGTTCAGTCACTCAGTCGCCTCTGACTCTTTGCGACCCCATGAATCGCAGAACGCCAGGCCTCCCTGTCCATCACCAACTCCCAGAGTTCACTCAGACTCAGGTCCATCAAGTCCGTGATGCCATCCAGCAATCTCATCCTTGGTCGTCCCCTTCTCCTCCTGCCCCCAATCCCTCCCAGCATCAAAGTCTTTTCCAATGAGTCAACTCTTCGCATGAGGTGGCCAAAGTACTGGAGTTTCAGCTTTAGCATCATTCCTTCCAAAGAAATCCCAGGGCTGATCTCCTTCAGAATGGACTGGTTGGATCTCCTTGCAGTCCAAGGGACTCTCAAGAGTCTTCTCCAACACCACAGTTCAAAAGCATCAATTCTTCAGCTCTCAGCCTTCTTCACAGTCCAACTCTCACATCCATACATGACCATAGGAAAAACTATAGCTTTGACTAGATGGACTTTAGTCGGCAAAGTAAGGTTTCTGCTTTTGAATATGCTATCTAGGTTGGTCATAACTTTTCTTCCAAACAGTAAGAGTCTTTTAATTTCATGGCTGCAGTCACCATCTGCAGTGTTTTTGGAAACCAAAAAAATAAAGTCTAACACTGTTTCCACTGTTTCCCCATCTTTTTCCCATGAAGTGATGGGACCGGATGCCATGATCTTTGTTTTCTGAATGTTGAGCTTTAAGCCAACTTTTTCACTCTCCTCTTTCACTTTCATCAAGAGGCTTTTTAGTTCCTCTTTACTCTCTGCCATAAGGGTGGTGTCATCTGCATATCTGAGGTGATTGATATTTCTCCCGGCAATCTTGATTCCAGCTTGTGTTTCTTCCAGTCCAGCGTTTCTCATGATGTACTCTGCATAGAAGTTAAATAAGCAGGGTGACAATATACAGCCTTGACATACTCCTTTTCCTATTTGGAACCAGTCTGTTGTTCCATGTCCAGTTCTAACTGTTGCTTCCTGATCTGCATACAGATTTCTCAAGAGGCAGGTCAGGTGGTCTGATACTCCCATCTCTTTCAGAATTTTCCACAGTTGATTGTGATCCACACAGTCAAAGGCTTTGGCATAGTCAATAAAGCAGAAATAGATGTTTTTCTGGAACTCTCTTGCTTTTCCCATGATCCAGAGGATGTTGCCAATTTGATCTCTGGTTCCTCTGCCTTTTCTAAAACCAGTTTGAACATCAGGAAGTTCACGGTTCACGTATTGCTGAAGCCTGGCTTGGAGAATTTTGAGCCTTACTTTACTAGCATGTGAGATGAGTGCAATGTGCGGTAGTTTGAGCAGTCTTTGGCATTGCCTTTCTTTGGGCTTGGAATGAAACTGACCTTTTCCAGTCCTGTGGCCACTGCGGAGTTTTCCAAATTTGCTGGCATATTGAGTGCAGCACTTTCACAGCATCATCTTTCAGGATTTGAAATAGCTCAACTGGAATGCCATCACCTCCACTACCTTTGTTCATAGTGATGCTTTCTAAGGCCCACTTGACTTCGCATTCCAGGATGTCTGGCTCTAGGTGAGTGATCACACCATCATGATTATCCGGGTCGTGAAGATCTTTTTTGTACAGTTCTTCCGTGTATTCTTGCCACCTCTTCTTAATATCTTCTGCTTCTGTTAGGTCCATACCATTTCTGTCTTTTATCGAGCCCATCTTTGCATGAAATACTCCCTTGGTGTCTCTAATTTTCTTGAAGAGATCTCTAGTCTTTCCCATTCTGTTCTTTTCCTCTATTTCTTTGCATTGATCGCTGAAGAAGGCTTTCTTATCTCTTCTTGCTATTCTTTGGAACTCTGCATTCAGATGCTTGTATCTTTCCTTTTCTCCTTTGCTTTTCGCCTCTCTTCTTTTCACAGCTATTTGTAAGGCCTCTCCAGACAGCCATTTTGCTTTTTTGCATTTCTTTTCCATGGGGATGGTCTTGATCCCTGTCTCCTGTACAATGTCACGAGCCTCAGTCCATAGTTCATCAGGCACTCTATCTATCAGATCTAGGCCGTTAAATCTATTTCTCACTTCCACTGTATAATCATAAGGGATTTGATTTAGGTCATACATTAATGTTATATAACCCTAAGGAATGTAGAGGAACAAAAAATTTGTCCTTTCTTCCTCCTTGAGAATTCCAGACCCCAGAGAAATCCTTGGGGACCCCTAGACTGCTTATCAATCTGCCTAGGAAATGACTCTGTCATTCCCCCCTTTTCTTTTAGGAGAATGATGTTGCCAAGGGAAAGGGGTGTCGTTTTCATTCCATAACTGCTTCTGAGCTGATAAGGGGCATTGTCCCTAAATGAGTGAGGCAACATATTCTCCTAACCCTCATATTGAGGGTCTCTGATCCAGGGGCCCCAAGTAATATTTGAAAGAGGCTGCGGCACTCGTAGGAGCTTGGACAACAGTTTGTAACTTAAAAGCCTTTATGCGACTAGAAACAAATCCAATTACACAGTTATAGATGCAAGGCAAAACAGTCATTAAAACAAGTTAAAATTAAAAGTCATATTACATCCATAGTTACATCAGTCCATCTTAGGATTGTTAGATGTCATTAGTTTAAGAAGAGGCATCACATGCGATTGTTGTTGAAGGTATTTGCAGACTTGGAAAAAGTCTTCCTTGAAGTGGAGATGTTCACTTTCACTGATGAAGAGAGGAGCACTCCACAGACCCAGCAGTTAGACTGATTGTGGAATGCAGCGTAGGAGTGAGCCCAGGACAGGAAGGCATTGTCTTGAGGATCAAACGGCAGACTCAGGATATTTGGAGTCAGCAGAAGTAAGCTCACATAGGTTACCAGGCCCATCTGAAAAGTACAAAGTCAGAGCATAGAAAATAAAGACATAAAATGAAGTTACTTAGTTCTGGTCAGGGTGCCAACTCTTAACTCGAGTGTAATGTACCCACAAATCAATTCCTGGCACTTTGACAGCTGTGGGAGAAGAAAGAATAACCTGGTAAGGGCCTTCCCAGAGGGGCTCAAGGGATGGGCCCCCAGACCCTAATGACTTTATGAGGACCTGGCTCAAATAGAGGCTTGCTTGACTCAGGCTGGGTCAGGAGTTGTCTCCTGGAGTTCTGTTAATGTCTGTTGAAAACCTGAGAGCTAAGTTACATAACTAGTTAATTCCAAGGCTTCAGGGTCTATAACAATGTCTGTGCATAAGAAGGGCTTCCCATAAATACATTCAAAGGGGGGCAGTCTCTCCTTTTGGGGGGCAGTTCGAGTCCTCATTAAAGCTATGGGTAGGACTATAATGCAATTGTCCTGCATCTCTTGAGTTAATTTGCACAGATGTCTTTTGATAATGTCATTAGCTTTTTCAACTTTTCCTGAGGATTGGAGTCTCCAAGAACAGTTTAAGTGATATTCTATTCCTAGAGCCTTAGACACCCCCTGAGTTACAGCAGCTTTAAAGGCAGAGCCATTGTCACTCTGAAGGCTCCATGGCAGCCCAAACTTGGGGATAATTTCATGGATTAAAGTCTTTATAACTTCCTTAGCCTGTTCACTACAGGGAAAAGCCTCAATCCATCCAGTAAAAGTATCTACCCAAACTTGTGAGCAAGAATACCCATTAGCTTTTGGCATATGAGTAAAATCAATTTCCCAGTCCTCTCCAGGATAGTTTCCACTTCGTTGTAACCCAGATTTTGCTAGCTTTTCAGTCTTTGGGTTATTTTTTTGACAAACCTCACACCTTTTGATAATGTTCTTTAAAGTTTTCATTACATTTTTACCTTCAAACAAACGAGAAGCCATTTGCTAAGTACTCTCTGCACCCAAATGAAAACTCTGCTGTAAACCCTTAAGAATTTTCCACTGAGCATTTTCAGGAATTATTAATCATCCATCCTCAGACTGTAACCATCCTTTATCAGTAATCTTTGCTCCTCTTTTCTCATATCTTTCTAATTCTTCCTCATTATACTGTGGTTTTTCCTGTTCCACAGGACCTGTCCAGATCAAAGGCGTCTGCAGTGAAGGGGTTTCCTAAAGTGCCACATTTCTGGCTTGACAGTCAGCCAGCTGATTACTTTCAGCTACTTTACTCCCATCTCTGCTGTGCCCTTTGCAACGTATAACAGCTACTTCTTTAGGACAATATTAGCAGTTAAAAGTCTCTTGATCTCTGTGAAATGTTGAATAGGTTCTCCTGTTGCTGTTTTAAACTGTCTTTCTTTCCATATTGCAGCATGAGCATATAAAGTCAAATAAGCATACTTAGAATCAGTGTAGATATTTACCCATTGCCTTTTGCTTACTTGGATGCAATCTCAAAAATGACAGAATGATCTCTGTTCGTTTCCAAGGCAAACCATTCAATATCCCAGTAATCCAAGTCTATGCCCCAACCAGTAATGCTGAAGAAGCTGAAGATGAATGGTTCTATGAAGACCTACAAGACCTTTTAGAATAACACCAAAAAAAGATGTCCTTTCCATTATAGGGGACTGGAATGCAAAAATAGGAAGTCAAGAAACACCTGGAGTTGGCCTTGGAATGTGGAATGAAGCAGGGCAGAGACTAATAGAGTTTTGCCAAGAAAATGCATTGGTCATAGCGAACACCCTCTTCCAACAACACAAGAGAAGACTCTACACATGGACATCACCAGATGGTCAACACGGAAATCAGATTGATTATATTCTTTGCAGCCAAAGATGGAGAAGCTCTATACAGTCAACAAAAACAAGACCAGGAGCTGACTGTGGCTCAGATCATGAACTCCTTATTACCAAATTCAGACTCAAATAGAAGCAAGTAGGGAAAACCGCTAGACCATTCAGGCATGACCTAAATCAAATCCCTTATGATTATATAGTGGAAGTGAGAAATAGATTTAAGGGCCTAGATCTGATAGATAGAGTGCCTGATGAACTATGGACTGAGGCTCGTGACATTGTACAGGAGACAGGGATCAAGACCATCCCCATGGAAAAGAAATGCAAAAAAGCAAAATGGCTGTCTGGAGAGGCCTTACAAATAGCTGTGAAAAGAAGAGAGGCGAAAAGCAAAGGAGAAAAGGAAAGATATACGCATCTGAATGCAGAGTTCCAAAGAATAGCAAGAAGAGACAAGAAAGCCTTCCTCAGCGATCAATGCAAATAGAGGAAAAGAACAGAATGGGAAAGACTAGAGATCTCTTCAAGAAAATTAGAGATACCAAGGGAACATTTCATGCAAAGATGGGCTCAATAAAGGACAGAAATAGTATGGACCTAACAGAAGCAGAAGATATTAAGAAGAGGTGGCAAGAATACACAGAAGAACTGTACAAAAAAGATCTTCATGACCCGGATAATCATGATGGTGTGATCACTCATCTAGAGCCAGACATCCTGGAATGTGAAGTCAAGTGGGCCTTAGAAAGCATCACTACAAACAAAGCTAGTGGAGGTGATGGCATTCCAGTTGAGCTATTTCAAATCCTGAAAGATGATGCTGTGAAAGTGCTGCACTCAATATGCCAGCAAATTTGGAAAACTCCACAGTGGCCACAGGACTGGAAAAGTCAGTTTTCATTCCAAGCCCAAAGAGGGGCAATGCCAAAGACTGCTCAAACTACCGCACAATTGCACTCATCTCACATGCTAGTAAAGTAATGTTCAAAATTCTCCAAGCCAGGCTTCAGCAATATGCGAACCATGAAATTCCTGATGTTCAAGCTGGTTTTAGAAAAGGCAGAGGAACCAGAGATCAAATTGCCAACATCCGCTGGATCATGGAAAAAGCAAGAGAGTTCCAGAAAGACATCTATTTCTGCTTTCTTGACTAAGCCAAAGCCTTTGACTGTGTGGATCACAATCAACTGTGGAAAATTCTGAAAGAGATGGGAATACCAGACCACCTGACCTGCCTCTTGAGAAATCTGTATGCAGATCAGGAAGCAACAGTTAGAACTGGACATGGAACAACAGACTGGTTCCAAATAGGAAAAGGAGTATGTCAAGGCTGTATATTGTCACCCTGCTTATTTAACATCTATGCAGAGTACATCATGAGAAACACTGGACTGGAAGAAACACAAGCTGGAATCAAGATTGCCGGGAGAAATATCAATCACCTCAGATATGCAGATGACACCACCCTTATGGCAGAAAGTGAAGAGGAACTAAAAAGCCTCTTGATGAAAGTGAAAGAGGAGAGTGAAAAAGTTGGCTTAAAGCTCAACATTCAGAAAACGAAGATCATGGCATCCGGTCCCATCACTTCATGGGAAAAAGATGGGGAAACAGTGGAAACAGGGTCAGACTTTATTTTCTAGGGCTCCAAAATCACTGCAGATGGTGACTGCAGCCATGAAATTAAAAGACGCTTACTCCTTGGAAGAAAAGTTATGACCAACCTAGATAGCATATTCAAAAGCAGAGACATTACTTTGCCAACTAAGGTCCGTCTAGTCAAGGCTATGGTTTTTCCTGTGGTCATGTATGGATGTGAGAGTGGAACTGTGAAGAAAGCTGAGAGCCGAAGAATTGATGCGTTTGAACTGTGGTGTTGGAGAAGACTCTTGAGAGTCCCTTGGACTGCAAGGAGACCCAACCAATCCATTCTGAAGGAGATCAGCCCTGGGATTTCTTTGGAAGAAATATGCTAAAGCTGAAACTCCAGTACTTTGGCCACCTCATTGGAAAAGACTTTGATGCTGGGAGGGATTGGGGGCAGGAGAAGAAGGGGACGCCAGAGGATGAGATGGCTGGATGGCATCACTGACTCAATGGATGTGAGTCTGAATGAACTCCGGGAGTCGGTGACGGACAGGGAGGCCTGGCATTCTGCGATTCATGGGTCGCAGAGTCGGACACGACTGAGGGACTGAAGTGAACTGAACTGAAAGCTCGGGTCAGAGCCACAAGCTCTGCTAACTGAGCACTGGTTCCCTGGGGGAGAGGTTTTGCTTCTAAAACCTGTTCAGCAGTCACCACAGCATACCGAACAAAGAACTGCCATCTGTAAATATTTCCATGTCAGGATTGTCTAATGGGGTATCCATTAGATCCTCCCAAGCTGCATGGTTTAATGTTAGAAATTGGGAACAATCATGATCAGGTGTTTCATTTTCCTTCTCAGGAAGGAAAGTGGCAGGATTTAAATTTTCACAAACTTAAAGCTTAGTTACTAGTCCTCCTAACAACAGTGACTGATATTTAAGAAGCCTACTGTCTGTCATCCAAATATTAACCTTAGAATTTAAGATTCCACTCCCATCATGAGAAGGCAGTACAGTAGGGTTTCATCCATTAATTATTTTTAAAGCTTCAGGTGTTAATAAAGCCACTGCCCCAATTACTCTTAGGCAGTGGGGCCACTCATGTGAAATTACATCTAATTCTCTGCTTAGATAAGCAATAGGTTGCTGGTGAGGCCCTCAGTGTTGTGTCAAAATTCCCAAGGCCACACCTTTTCTTTCAGACATTCAGAGTAATGTCTGTGCAAATAAAAGAAGAATGAAATATGACTAGATACTTACTATTATGGCTCAAATCAAATCATCAAGAACAAACACTGAACAATAGAGAAGATGTGTAGTAACAGGAACCCCCACTCACTATTGGTGGAAATGTAAAATGATATGCCTAGTTTCAGCCACGAAATTAAAAGATGCTTACTCCTTGGAAGGAAAGTTATGACCAACTTAGATAGCATATTCAAAAGCAGAGACATTACTTTGCTAACAAAGGTCCATCTAGTCAAGGCTATGGTTTTTCTAGTGGTCATGTATGGATGAGAGAGTTGAACTATTGAGAAAGCTGAGTGTTGAAGAATTAATGCTTTTGAACTGTGGTGTTGGAGAAGGTTCTTGGGAGTCCCTTGGACTGCAAGGAGATCCAATCAGTCCATCCTAAAGGAAATCAGTCTTGAATATTCATTGGAAGGACTGATGTTGAAGCTGAAACTCCATACTTTGGCCACCTGATTTGAAGAGCTGACTCATTTGAAAAGACCCTTATTGGGAAAGAATGAAGGTGGGAGGAGAAGGGGATGACAGAGGATGAGAATGTTGGATGGCATCACCAACTCAATGGACATGAGTTTGAGTAAACTCCGGGAGTTGGGATGGACAGGGAGGCCTGGCATGCTGAAGTCCATGGGGTTGCAAAGAGTTGGACACGACTGAGCGACTGAACTGAACTGATGCCTAGTTTGGAAAACAGGCAGTTTCTTAAAACAAAACCCATCCTTTCCACCCACTCCAGCATGTCCCTTTCTATTTCCCCAAATGAGCTGAAACTTAGGGTCATAAAAGACCTAATTATGAATTTTTATAAGAGTTTTATTCATGATTGCCAAGACTTACAAGTAACCAAGATATCCTCCAATAAACAATAGAGAAAATAATCATGAGAACATCCACTCAATGAAATATTGTTCAGTGATAAAAGGATATGAGGTATCAAGCCAAAAAGACATGGAGAAACCTTAAAATAAGATTGCTAAGTGATTATATCTTTCTGGAAATGACAAGACTATGAGAAAGTGAAAGATCTTTGGTTGCCAATGATTTGGGGTGGGAGGGGGAAAATAAGAGGTGGAGCACAAGGGATTTTTAGAAGAGCAAAAGTACAAGATACAGAAATGAAAGACATGTTATTTCCTAACATCAAAGTCCAGGCAGTTTATTGGGTGGGTCAAAAGTTCATTTGGATTTTTTGTGACATCTTATGGAAAAACCCAAAGGAACTTTTTGGCCAACCCCATAACACAGAGAATCAAAGCAATTTTACATGTAGATTTTAATGCATCAATATTAGCTCACTGAATGTAACAAACATACCACAGTCATACACATTATTAAAAATAGGGCAAACTATCCAGAGGCACAGGGGGTTATGTGGGAATTCTGTTTAATTTCTCATCAAGTTTTCTGTAAATCTAAAACTGCCATAAATAAGTGTATTAGAAAAAAAGATAAACACAGATGTATTAATATTGATCTTGGATGGTGACTGATAACTGGAAAAGGTCATCTTTCATTCAACTGATTTAAATTTATTTCAATGAGCCATTATGGTGCTCTTATGAGGCCTGAACCCTGAGACTTGGAAGAGAGGGTAAAACTCCACTGAATGCCGTGTTCCAGCAGATGTCCTGAGAAGTGAAATGAGTGCCTTGGTTACTATCAGCAGTACCTGGGGCTCTGATGTGGATAAGAGTGTCCTGGCGAGGCCTCAATATATATGCAGACAAGTGTTACCTTGATGTAGATCATGCGTATCTGGTAGGGAATAGATCTCCGGAATTCTTTTATCATCAACTCTTAGATGATCAGTCACCCAGGGGTTTGTATACACATGCTGTCCAAGCCAACTGCTGGTCAGGGCTAAGATGACAGGCTGATGTTGGGTCTGCTGTGAACCCTTGAGTCCCTTCCTTCAGCAGAATGTCCCAACTAAAACGTGAAGAGCTGGATCACGTATGAATGTGGAGATAATCATTCTGAAGTCTATGAACTCTCCTTGCTCTTCACTCAGGGAATCCTAAGGAGCCCACAGGGAGCCTAGAGGTCTGGAAAGGAGTGACCTACTTCATCACTTGGCACCTGGCAAGGGACCCAGGAGAGGGGAGGCCCCCTCCTCCTGCAAGTAGGTTATGGTGTGTGTGTGTGGGGGGGGGGTGTCCCAGAATCAGCTGTATCTTGTCTCAGGGGGGTCTCCATAGCTGTGTTGAACTCTTGGAGTGCTGCTTACAGGCTCCAATTCATAACGAGAATCTAAATGAGGGGGTCCTATCTTCGGGGCTATCTGTTTTCAGCACAGCTCTGTCAGGAGTTATAATTGCAGCTTGAGTGGCATACAGTACAGGGCCAGGGCAGGACCTTGGTTAGAAGCCTGTGGACAGCTTCAGGCCTGACGGGAAACTCCAGAGGCAGGAGCGGAGGTCTCTGAAGCCTCTACTGTGACTCAGGATCTGACAGCATTCAGGCACTAGGGGAGTGCCTGTCATCGGCTTGGGCTTTCGTGGGTTTGTTTTGTACTTTTCTAAGGGATATAAGTAAGGGATATTCCATAAGATGGTATGGAAAAGCCCAGATGAACATTTTGGCTAACCCAGTATTTTTTTTTTCCCATCTTGTTGAATCGAGTGCCTACCATGTGCCTCCCACTGTGTCGGGCACAACAGTGATTCAACTCAACTGTTCTTTGTGTTGAGGTTTATTTATTTATTTTTCAGATGACTCCCTCATTCCCACAGTTGTTAGCATCCAAGGAATGGATGTGAGGTGCTCTGCCACATTCCCAGTGGGAGATGGCCATCTCCCCCTTGGCTAATGGGAAAGCCATTCTTGGACTCAACTGGTAGGATTTTGTCACTATCAGGAAGCCTCCGACTTGGGATGCTATTCCTGAAGAGTTAAGTGGGAGATGTCCTGGCATCCTGCCCTACGTTTTTTCCTACAGCCCCAGCTTTCCTTGGTCCAGCCTGCTCCTTCACAGTGAAAGGGGGAACAGGGAGTTCTGGCCAGGACTCCTGTAGCCCCTGACACAGTGGGAGCTCCCTCCTCTCACGGGCTGAAGCTAAATGCCACTGATAGCATGCTACTCACAACGGGGGATGTCCTTCTCCACAAAGACCTCTCCATCAGACCCCATCCTGAGAAGTGGTCTTCCTGAGTGCAGTATAAGAGCCCTTTCCCCGGTCACAGGAGGCCTAGGAAGCCCAAGGGATGAAGGGATCCATCCACACCTGCTGCTCCTTGGGGCAGCGACGTCATCTGACCTGGTTTTCTCCAATGGGCCGCCCCCCTGTCAGCGAGCTCCACTCACTCCGAGCATCCCCTCCTGGGGAAGAAAGTGAGATGGGGTGAAGATTCTCCCCAAGGCTATTAAGCCTTAGATCACACATGCTCTGATCAGTAGAGGTTCTCTACCTCTGCTTAAAATAATTTGAATCAGGAAAAACCGCTTCAAAGTAAACAATTATATTGAAATGGTTGATAGGTGCCACAGAAATGCTTAAATGGCAGCTAAAAAAAGAAAAGAAAAAAAACAATCCACAAAGAACTCCTAAGTAGGCACTTGCTACAAACTTCAGACTTACAAATACATTGGGGGTGTTAGGCAGTCAGAATAGGAAAAAGGAGTCCAGAATGTCAGTGGCTAAAAGACAAGGAAGGGAAAAGCCCACTAAAATAGAGCAAAGGAAGGTCGGAGGATCGGAGAGAGAACCTCAGGTAAAACAAACAGCCTCCATGCTAGACCAATTTACATAGGGCAGACTCAGGGGAAGGAGAAAAAAAAACATGTAAAAGGGGGAGCCAAAATTGAGCCAAGGGGCCTCTCTTCTCTTCGGGTCTTTTGGGTTGGCATGCCCTTACAACTGGAGGATGTATTTTCCTTTACTTTCTAAATAAAACTGAGTTAACATAAAACTGAGTTGTAACATGGAACTGTAACACTGGTCCCTCCGTTGCTTCAAATTTTTGTTGCAACAAGACAGACCTGAGGAAATAACAAACTCCCCCTACAGGGGCAAGAGAGTGGGAGGGGTTTATGGAGACAGGAAACTCCACAACAGCGTAGAGGGTCAGAACTCTGTATCTGGATGAATATTAGAGAACAGTTTCTTCATCCAAAAGGATGTGGAAGATCTCTTGGCCTCAGAGTGGTACACACAGTCCATGGCTTAAATTGAGCATGAGAGTAATTTAAATATTCCTAAGAAGAGCTGAAGAAATCCATTTCATACTTTTGCATGACTTCAAGTTTACAGTGCCTACAGTTTCCACCCCAAATTAGCAGACCCCCAAAGACATGCATTCTGCGGAGAAGGCATGACTTGAAATGCTATTAAGGAAAATTGCTGCTTTTGAATGGGCCAGGTGGCCAGACCCCATTCCACAGCCCATCATCCCTCAGACACAGCAAGCCAGTCCAGGAGGGAGGGAGCAGGGGAGGCAGAGGAAGGGTGAGAGACACCTGATTGCACATTTTCTCACTTGCTGACTCGTTCAGGAGATTCTGGAGCCTGGGGCAAGGCAGGGCTTTCCCAAGGGAGCCTGTAACTGTGCCTTGATAGGCAGTTGTTTGTTTTTTAATTCATTAAAATGTCAGCTTCCTTCTGAAATCTGTAGTTTACTTCAAGATACTATCTTGGAGGAAGAAAGGAGGAAGGGACAACACTGCATGACACATGTTCTGGTTTCATAATAAAAAAGTATTGGTTTATAAAAGGAGTTCACACAAAGGATAATCAACTACACATAACGTGTAGTTGAAAAGCAGAAGCTTTTCAAATCGTAAGCATCAAAGCGATCGTTGATGCCTTCTTCCTCCCTGAGGCTTAGGAGATAGTCCTCTTGGAGCAAGGGAGGCAGTAAGTTCACAAATGGTCCTTCTAGGTTGGAAGGAATTTGGTCCTCAGTCTGCTGTAAAAGGTTGGCCGGGGAGGCCAGAGGAGAAAGGTTTGTCATAGAAATCAAGCAATCACTATGTCCTGAGTTGGTTGAAGCCATGTCTTGGGAAGTGGGCTTAGGGATGTTCCCTTTGTGGTCCTGGTTGATTGCTTTCATTGGACTGTGTGTTTCAGTCTCTTCTGGACACAAATAAACCTCAATGGGTCCTTGGGTACTTGCCAAATGTATGTATAGGCTCTCTATTGGGTCAGGCACTTCAAGTCCTGTTTCTGGAGGGGCTTTCACAACTATTAACAGTTTGGTCTTTAAGGCCACTAATTTTTCAAATATCTTGATATGTAACATAGCTAGCCTTTGATTCTCTGAATCCTCAGTTAACAGTTTGAGGTCCAGGGTGCAGCTTTGGTTCAGTTCATCTAATTTCTTCTCTTCCTGACTGAGCTCAGTCACTTTTGACACCCCTTGACACTGGGCCTGTATGCCCCTGTTCTCAGTTAGACTGCAGCCCATCCACTGCATGTTGTTTTTAGACTTCTTAATGAGGTGGATGCCTTCCAAGACGCTGGTGATGTCATAAATCCTTCTCTTTTGCACTTTCAGCACCTCTCCTGCCTTGTTCAAATCTGAGACCCCATCAGGTGACTGGCTCAGTAGTTGAATGAACTTCTTGGTGAGCAGACCAAGGGATGTATCATACCGTGTTTTTTCTGAGGGAGATTTTGGAGTCCTGGGGCTATCTGGACTTTGGAGTGCAGCTCTTCCTTTGCCCTTGGGGGTTTTTTAACCATGTGAGAGTAGTGCTGATCGCTTTCTTCTAGCTCCAGCCTGCGTTCGGCCTGCTGCTGTAAGGGCGTTTCCGAAACCAGCCTGGCTCGGGGGCGGGGCGGGGAGGTGAGCGGTGCCGGCGTAGAGGGGGCTCGGGGTGCGGAGCAGACCCGCGGTGCCGGGCATGGGCAGGAGCCCGCGGAGCGGGGCGGGGGTGCTGTGGAGAGGAGAGGGAGGGTGGCAGCGCCGGGGGCGGGTCCGAGGACGCCGGGACGGTCCCAGGCCAGGGAGCCGGCGAGCAGGAGGTAGTGGGTGCCCCCTCTCCCGATCCAGGGCCTCCTCCCGCCGCTCCCGCCGCCCCCTTCTCCCCAGTCACAAGCGCGTCCTCCGCGCACGTGTGCTAAACGTCACCGGCGGGTCCGGGGGAGGCGGGACGGGAACACGGCTGCCCCGCCCTCCGTTGCCGGGGGGCGGAGAGGGGGACAGGGCGGGGGAAGGAAAGGGCTAGGGGAGAGGCGGGTCAAGGGCCTGCCCCGGCCGGCGAGGAAAGCTCAGCCTCTCGGCCACCCGGGCACCGCCGCTGCTACCGCCGGGATGCGCCCAGGCCAGGCGCCCAGCCCACGACCCGGTCCGCTGAAGAAGATTCTTGAGAGTCCTTCGGACAGCAAAGAGATCAAACCAGTCAATCCTAAAGGAAATCAACCCTGAATATTCATTGGAAGGACTGATGCTGAAGCTGAAGCTCCAATACTTTGGCTACCTGATGCAAAGAGCAGACTCATTGGAAAAGACCCTGATGCCGGGAAAGAGTGAGGGCAAGAGGGGAAGAGGGTGAAAAAGGATGAGATGGTTGGATGGCATCACTGACTCAATGAACATGAGTCTGAGCAAACTCTTCCGGGAGATAATGAAGGACAGGGAAGTCTGGCCGTGCTCCAGCCGGTGGGTTCGCAGAGTCCAACACGACTTAGTCAACAACAACAATATGTAAAATAGATAGCCAGTGGGATGGAGCTCAATCCAGTGTCCTGTGACAACCTAGAGGGGTGAGATGGGGGTGAGAGATGGGAGGAAGGTTCAAGACTGAGGGCACATATCATCATATGTTGATGTATGGCAGAAACCAGCACAATATTAATATTATAAAGCAATTATCCTCCAATTAAAATTTTAAAAAACAACAAAAGGCCAGAATAGAGAGGAAGAGACAATGAGGAAGTAAAGCATCAGGGCCATCAGTCTTGCAAAACATCTCAGGGAATGGCTAGCCTTTGGAAGCGATGTGTCAATCTCTTCTTTTCACAGGAGGCAGAGTCAGATTATCTCCCTGTGATCTGAACAAATGCCCTTTGGCAGGGTCGTCTGACACAGGCCCGTCCGACTCTTTGGGACCCAAAGGACTGCAGCCAACCAGGCTCCTCTGTCCATGGAATTCTCCAGGCAAGAATACTGAAGTAGGTTGCCATTTCCTTCTCCAGGGGATCTTCCCCACCCAAGGATCGAACCTGGGTCTCTGACATTGCAGGCAGACTCTTCACCAACTGAGACATCAGGGAAGCTTATGTATCAATTTGAAGAAAGAGCAAGTACAGATAAGAAGATGGCTCAGGCCAGACCTGTCAGGAACAAGGTTTTTGAGTCCTCCAGGGGTCAAGGGCTTGTCGTTATGTATGACTATAATAACAAAAGCAATGAAAAGCAAGTCAAATAAACAGTTTTAACGTGGAGTCAGAATTGGCTTCTCCTGCAACATTGGCACCAGAAAAGGTTGAGTGATTCAGACCTCCTAACAGAGAGCCAAGTGCTCTAGGATTCTTCAGCTTAAGTACCTAATGAGTGGGGGTGGTGCAGGGATGGGTAGAAGGCTCAGAGCAGTCAAGGACCAAAGATGAAAATGCATCAGGCCCCTTTACTGCAGAGGGGAGTTCACATTTAAGTGTCTGCTTTTCTTAAAAGGTAGCACATTTCATGCCTGGCCACACAACCTTACACCAAGCCCTTGACCCCTGGTGGACTCAAAAACCTTGTTCCTGGCAGGTCTGGCCTGGTCCATCCTCTTATCTGTACTTGCTCCTTCAAACTGAACCAGGAATCCCAGGGCAGGAGGAGCTGCTGCTGCTGCTGCTGCTAAGTCGCTTCAGTCGTCTCTGACTCTGTGCGACCCCAGAGACGGCAGCCCACCAGGCTCCCCCATCCCTGGGATTCTCCAGGCAAGAACACTGGAGTGGGTTGCCATTTCCTTCTCCAATGCATGAAAGCGAAAAGTGAAAGTGAAGTCGCTCATGGGACCCCATGGACTGCAGCCCACCAGGCTCCTCCGTCCATGGGACTTTACAGGCCTAAAAGCAATCTTAGCCAGGAAAAAGTCTTCTATCATAGGGTCGCAAAGAGTCGGACACGACTGAGTACTAAGCACAGAAACAATAACAACGACGCAGCAAAAGTGACAGCCACGAGGGTCTGGGCTCACCTCACCTCCCGCAAGCTGTCACTTAGGCCCAAGGGGCGGGGCTTTGGGATCTGTCCAACCAAGAGGACGCTGAGGCAGATGGGCGGGGCGATGTCCCGCTACGTGGACTTCCTCTCTTTTTCGCATTGCGCAAGTTTCGTGTTCTGTCTGGTTCACTGGCCTGGTCATTCTCGTGCATCTTCTGTCGCTCTGGTGGTTGTCTCTGGGAGGGACTCAGACAGTCCCAGGAGACCTGGAAATGGTGAGTGTGCTGACCAGGGCATCGGACGCCGCGGTAGGACTAGTGGGAATCGGCGGAAACCCGCCATTTTGAACTGGCCCCTCGTGTTCACCCCTGGAGTGTGCAGATACGCGTTGTCTGGGGCTCCGCTCGGATCGCAGTCCCCTCGGGTTCGCAGCAGGGCTGTTGGCCAGCAGCCGGGTCACCGGGCGTCCAATCTTGTCACTTCCGGAAGAAACTTCCGCCCCGGAGCCTTTGCCCGCTGGCTCTGCGCCTGCAGACCCTCTTCTCCCCTAGATTGTGCGCTGACCACGTGCACGGTCTTCAGGAGACAATCGGGACTGTCCAGGGTTCTGTCGTGGGATTAGCTCTTGTCTGAGGGGTCCCAGACCATCTTTTCTGCAGGAAGGAGAGGGGGAGCGCCGGGTTTTCTCTGAGTTTTCCGAATATTTGGGAAGTGGACTCTTAAAATTGAACACCTTAGCCCTCTAGAGCAGCTTTGTAGGACTGGCAATGAATCATTAAATTTCCAGATCGCTCCCTTCATTCTCAAAGTCGATTTCGCCTCTCGGATTCAAATTACTTACCAGCTGTTTGTCTCTGCGGTGCATTTAAACACAAGCAGTGTTCTAACTGTTCATCCCATTTGCGGAGTCGTGGATGGCATATTTTCAAGGGGCGGGGCGGGGCGGGGTGGGGGCTGTTTGTGGATATTTTACCTGAGCGGCAAGCCGCGAAAATAACCACTGGGAAGTAGGTTGTATGAAATCCTTTCCGTTCCCGATTTTTTCTTTTTTGATTGAGAACAGATATCCTAGAAGAAGTTCTTTCGTGGAGATTTTTTTTATTTAATTCATCTATTCATTTTTGGCTGTGCTGGGCCTTTGCTTCCGCGCGGGCCCTTCTCCAGTCGTGGGAAGCGGGGGCCTTTCTTGGCTGCATTGCTCGATCTTCTCATTGCAGTGGTCACCCCTGCCGCCTCGGAGCAGGGGTCTCAGGGCAGGTGAGCTCAGTAGTTGGCTCCGGTCTCTAGAGCACTGTCTTAGTAGGTCCCCCGCATGTGGGATCGTCCCAGAATAGGAATGGAACCCATGTCTCCTGTCTTTACCTCTGAGCCACCGGGGAGCCCACCTAGAGGGTTTTTTGAAAACTTTTCTGGATCTACCCTGTCAGTCACTATGTTAGCTCCCCTTCAGAAGATTTACTCCTTAAGTTTCTTTTTTTTTTTTTCAATAGTGTAAAATGTATTTAATTAATAGAACCTGGTAAGAGCTGAGAGGTTAATTTCAGGGGGTAATACATTCTAGTATTACATTCCATTTGTGAAGAATTTTTGTTTGACTTTTTTATTCCCTGAGTGAGTATGGTGACTTATTTTGGACTGTACTGTTGGTTGATTTCAAACGGCATTATAGGATTTAGACTTGCAGACTAAAAGTATTCAAGTATGATTAATTATGTAGAAAAGAAACTTGCCCTGGAAGTATTAATTGATATATATTTTCTGAAAGGAAGAGATACTTGGGGTTTTCTGGGTAGAGTAGTAAAAGTGACTTGTAATTTTCTTCTCTCATTTCCACATAAACATTGGGTTTGAGTAATTTTCCTGAATTAGTCAGACAGAGTTTGTATATTTAAATTTTCAGTGGTGGTAGAGAGCCCTTTAAATGGAGAGCAGAGCCTGAGGTCAGTGTTTTCAGGCTAAGGCCCCCTTGGCGCCTTCAAGGGGAAGTACTTGAAGGCACTCATATACTTGGAATCGTACCGTTTATAGCTTTGTCAGATTGACTTCTTTTAGTTAGCAATATACTTTTGAGCTTTCCTGGTATGTTTTCATAGCTTTATTTCTTCCCTGGTGGCTCAGTAGTAAAACAATCCACCTGCCAAAGATTGAAGGGGATGACTGAGGAGGAGATGGTGAAGGACAGGGAAGCCTGGTATGCTGCAGTCCATGGGGTCACAAAGAGTCGGACACGACTGAGCAACTGAACAACAGTTTCATCATATGGATATACTGCTGATTATTTGACTCTTGCAAGATATCTTGCTTACCTTTCAACTCATGACAGTTGTGAATAAAGCTCCACAGGTATTTATGTGCGGGTTCTGTGTGAATATGAGTTAACCTTATTTGGACAAATAACAGTGTGATTGTGGGCCTTAATTTACATATTAAGAGTATATTTTGTTTTGAAAAAAAGCTCCTGTCTTCCGTGGGCAGGGTACCAGATTCCATTCCCCTCATCTGAGGACATCCCTGGTGGCTCAGTGGTAAAGAACCCACCTGCCAATGCGGGGGATCCAGGTTCAATCCTTGGGTCGGAAAGATCCCTTGGCGTAGGAAATGTCAATACACTCCAGTATTCTTGCCTAGAGAATTCCATGGACAGAGGAGCCTGGCGGGCTACAGTCCATGGGGTCACAAAGAGTCTGACTCACTTAGTGACTACACTTTCACTTTCATAATTGCTTTACAATGTTACAATTCTTCTGTACAAAAACATGAATCAGCTATATGTACACATATATCACCTCCATAGAAGAGACTTTTCTAAAAAAACTTTAATGGTGTTAAATTATACTTTTTTTTTCTTTTACAGACCTTGTGTTTGTTGTTATATTTGAAAATTCATCACCAAACCCAAGGTGACCTAGATTTCATCCTATGATATGTTCCAGAAGTTTGTTACTTTTGAATCTTAAAAAACATTTTCTCATTTATTTACGTATTATTTGGCTGTGCCAAGTCTTGACATGTGGAATCCTGTTCCCTGACCAGGAACTGAATTTGAGCCTCCTGCATTTGGGAACATGAAGTCTCAGCCACTGGACCACCAGGGAAGTCCTACTTATGCATTTGACATTTAGATCTGTGATACGTTTTTAGGGCTTTTTGGTCAGATTTATAAATCCTGTGTCTACATTTATTTTGTTTGTTTGTGTGTTTTTGTGAATATCCATTATTTCCAGCCATATTTGTTTAAAAGATTTTGTTTGAATTGCCTTTCCTTCGTTGTCCAAGTTCACTGTGGATCTATAGAACAATTGATTTTTTTCAGTCTGGGGAACTCCAGTTATCTGTTGTTGGAGAAACTTTCAGATGTTTCACAGAGATAAGTGAAGTGTAGAAAGTAAGTGTTAGTCGCTCAGTCATGTCCAACTGTTTGTGACCCCATGGACTGTAGCCCGCCAGGCTCCTTTGCCCATGGAATTCCCCAGGCAAGAATATTGGAGTGGGTAGCCATTTCCTTTTTCAGGAGAATCTTCCCAACCCCAGGATTGAACCCACGTCTCCTGCATTGGCTGGCTGACTTTTTTACCACATGAACCACCTGGGAAGCCCAGTCATGCCCTAGAGAATAAATACTTGCTTTTACCTATAGGATTCATGAATATCTTCTTTCACCGTCAGTAGATATTACCTCTGTTACTTATTTGTGGTTAGAAGTGGGCGCTGGATTTTACAAAATCCTTTTAAATGTTCATTTCCCTCTCTGTTCCTTTCTGATACTAATAATTTCTATCTACCCTTGTAGTCTATTGTAGTCTAGATGTTTATCAGTGTTACTAATCTTGTCAAAGATCTGGCTTAAATTTTTTTCTTGTTCAATTATATTAATTTCCTCTCTGATTTTTATAATTTATTCCACTTTCTTTGTGATTTTATGCTCTTCTCTTTGTTGTTTCCTAAGATAAATGCTTGCATTATTGTTTACAGATCTTTGTTTTTTCTGAGTGTATTTGATGATGGCATAATTTTCTCTGTAGATACTGCTTTTGCATCATCCCACAGTTTAGCTCTATGTAAATTTTAATTTCTCTTGAGACTTCTTTCATCCCATTTATTGTTTAGAGATATGCTGTTGGATCTCTGTGTGTTAGGGGATTTTCCAACTCTTGCTTGTATTGATTGCTAGAGGAATGCCTTTGAGTTCTAAGAACATAGTTTATATGATTTTTGTTCTTTCAGATTTCTTAAGTTTTTTTTTTTTAATACTAGTCATTTATTTTTGTCTGTGCTGGGTCTTCGTTGCAGCACGGGCTTTCTCTACTTGTGAGTAGGGGCTACTTTCTAGTTGCGGCATGCAGGCTTCTCATTGCGGTGTCTTCTCTTGTGGAGCTCAGGCTGTAGGTGTGGGTGAGTTTTAGTAGTTGTGGTGGCGCACAGGCTTAGTTGCCCCGTCATCATGTGGGATCATCCTGTACCAGGGATCAAACCTGCGTCCTCTTCATTGGCAGGTGGTTTCTTAACCGCTAGACCATCAGGGAAGCCCCTTAAGTTAGTCTTATGTTTCAGAAGATGTTCTGTCTTGTTGAATGTTCCATGTGTATTTGAAAAGAATGTCAATTTTGCTTTCATCACATTGATCATTTCTTAGATTACAATTAAACTGAGTTGTTTCATGGTGCTGTTCAGTTCAATTTTTTTTTTTTTAAGTTGTTATGTACTGGGATATAGCCAATTAACAATGTTGTGATAGTTTCAGGTGAACAGGGAAGGGACTGAGTCATACATATACATGTACCTACTCTCTTTTACGGAGAAGGCGATGGCACCCCACTCCAGTACTCTTGCCTGGAGAATCCCATGGACGGAGGAGCCTGGTAGGCTACAGTCCATGGAGTCGCTAAGAGTCATGACTGAGCGACTTCACTTTCACTTTTCACTGTCATGCACTGGAGAAGGAAATGGCAACCCACTCCAGTGTTCTTGCCTGGAGAATCCCACAGTTGGGGGAGCCTGGTGGGCTGCCGTCTATGGGGTCGCACAGGGTCGGACACGACTGACGCGATTTAGCAGCAGCAGCATTCTCCTTTAAACTCCCCTCCCATCCAGGCTGCTACATAATATTGAGCAAAGTTTTATGTGCTATACAGTAAGTCTTTGTTGGTTATCCATTTTAAATATAACAGTGTGCATATGTCCATCCTTAACTCTCTGTCTCTTCCCCTCAACCCTCAACCAGAAACTCATTCTGAGAGTCTGTTTCTGTTCTGTAAGTAAGTTCATTTGCATCATTTCTTTTTAGATTACACATGTAAGGGATATCATAAGATATTTCTCCTCTGTCTGACTTCACTTAGTATGACACTCTGTGCTGCTGCTGCTAAGTCGCTTCAGTCGTGTCCGACTCTGTGCGACCCCATAGACGGCAGCCCACCAGGCTCCCCCATCCCTGGGATTCTCCAGGCAAGATGACACTCTCTAGGTCCATCCGTGTTGCTGCAGATGGCATTATTTCATTCTTTTTAATGGCTGAGTATATATGTACCCCATCTTCTTTATCTGTTCCTCTGTCGATGAACATTTAGGTTGCTTCCATGTCTTGGCTATTGTTAAACAGTGCTGCACTGAACATTGGGGCACATGTATCTTTTCTAATCGTGTTTTTCTCCAGATAATTGCCCAGGAGTCCTCCCTGCCTTTTTCATGTCTTGCCTTATATAGTTTGTCACTTTGTTGCTATGTATGTACATGTGAAAGACACTTTTTTGGAGAATGGACCTTCTAATCATTTTGTCACGTTTCTTCTAATCTCTGTATGTCTGTTGGTCTTTAAATACTTCAGTCCATTTGGTTCTTGCTTGTATTTTTTTGTTTTCCTGAAAAGAACTCCAAGTTGATTCTAGCCTTTGTTTCTCTATATCAAAAGTGTATTTCTACCTTCTGACAGTATAGTCTCTTTGCCTTTTTTTTCCTCTATTTGATTATAATACACTTTCATCTCCATTTTAGGTGTTTTCATTTTTCTTGTTCAACTGAGATTCATCATTGGTATTAGGAAAATCTTACCGGTTGTCACTTAATTTTATCTCTCTTCTCCTTCCGTTATCTTCATCGTGTGTATATAAGTCTTCTGTTAAAGAAGGTCATGTGAGGGTCATGGATATTATGTTCTATATATTTTTTTTGTCTTTATGTGAGACTCTGGTAAAACAGAGTTTTTTGGTAACAGGCCCTAAGAACAGAATATTTGGGGCATTTTTTAAAAGTCGTTTCTTTTCTCTTTTCCATTTTCAGGACACCAGTTTGCCCTTTGAATCGGTGCTCTTATGACTCTGGGAGGACTTGTTCATTTCAAGTTTTTTATTCTCCTCTTGTGACATGGAGAATCATGACTTCTAAATTCACAAATCCCAGACTAGATTGTCATCTGGCAGTGGCTGTAGTGGCTGCTTGGGAAACACTTGTTCCTGAAATTGCAGGATGGAGACTTCATGTCCTTTTGAAGGAAGCCAGTGATGAAAGTCTTACATCTTTTATAATTATGAGAAAATTCACCATCAGCGTATTATGGACATTGGTGAACTCTCTTGTAAACTGTAGCTCTTAACCTGTTACTTAAGGGCAGTAAGGCTCAGGGTGTACTGTTAAGAGTGTGATAAAAAAGAGATTTTCCAGCACATAATTGCCCTATATGTTCTAAAATTTGGCTGGAAGCTACCCTGAGGCCCCTGAGTATAGGAATTTTGTGGTCTAGATTTTTTATTTTTTTAACTTACTGAATTTTCGCTCCGCACACAGATTTTCTCTATGTCTTCTTGTGGTGGTTGGTTCTCTTGTTGCAGAGAGCACAGGACTCTAGAATATAGGCTCAGTAGTTGTGGCCCACGGGCTTAGTTGCCCTAGGGCATGTGAGATCTTCTCTGACCAAGAATTGAACTTTTGTCTCCTGTTTCGGGAGCTTCCCTGGTGGCTCAGACACTAAAGAGTCTGCCTGCAATGCAGGAGATGCGGGTTCAATCCCTGGGTCGGGAAGGACTCTGGAGACGGAAGTGGCAACGCATTCCAGTATTCTTGCCTGGAGAATTTCATGGACAGAGGAATGTGGTGGGCTACAGTCTAAGGAGTCGCAAACAGTCAGACACGACTGAGCGAACAGCACTCCTGCATTGGCAGGCAGATTCCTAAATACTGAACCACCAGTATTCATAAACCCTGTATTGGAATATTACTTTTTAAAAAATATATAATTTAGGAACCAGGAATGTCCCTAGTATTATTGCTTCTTCCCCATAACTGAGGTCTAAGTTTGAAATTGCTTCCTACCTGCGTCAAGTTTTTTTTTTTAATAGAAAAAAAGGAAAAACAGACTCTGTGATGATTATTATACAACGTAAAGGCAGTGCTTCTGCAGAAGAGTATTTATATTCAGGCAATGGCATGTGATTTCTTCTAAATATTTGGAGGACCTTGGGACAGTATGGCCAGCTGGGCTTTGTTAAAAGTTTGAGTTCTGCAGGCCACCTGGGCACTGATGTTAGGTGATAGGACTAAAAAACACCATCCAGTTTTTCGCTGCATTTTTATTCATTGAAACCTCATGCAGTCTGGATCCTCTACCCCCATGGGGCACTGTAAATTGTAGACCGTAAGGAAGAATATGAAAGAATTTTTTCACAAGAACTAAATGGTTCCTAAAATGGTATTTATTTCATCTGCATAGGATTTCTAATGTTTCCCTACATTCTCTGGCTCTGCTATGATCGTGATATGAGTGACACTGTAACCACAGAAATGAAGTGTAAATGGTTTCGTTTCTTCATGATCCTGTCAAATTATTGAGGAAATGTGGAGAGTAAGTTTTTCGTGATCAAGTCATAGAATAACTCTTTATAAACAACAAACCAGTACATCACCCTCCTATATATGGAGTGTGGGTATCTGGTGCTGTCTCATGCATCTTACTGTGTACATATTTTGGGTGTTTTAGGACTCTTTGGCCTTTGAGGATGTGGCTGTAAACTTCACCCTGGATGAGTGGGTTTTACTGGATTCCTCACAGAGGAAACTCTACAGAGATGTGATGCGGGAAAACTTCAGGAATGTAGTCTCAGTAGGTAAGAATGAAGAATTCCTTCGCTTTGTCAATTAGAGAGCAAGTGTTTCTTATCCATCTGTACTGTTCAGAGATGTGGAATGTGGAAAGGGAGGACAGTGGTAAAGAAAGTAGGGGGAAGAAAAGGAATTCCCTGGGAGTCCAGAGATTAAGTATCAGCACTTTCACTGCTGTGGCCCTGGTTCAATCCCTGGTCAAGAAACTAAGATCCCACAAGATGTACAGGGAGGTGAAAAGAAAAAAAAGAAACTGGGTGGTGTCAGAATTCATCATGGGCATAATATTCTATAATGTCTAATACTTTGGGATCTTTTTTCTGGGTCTGCATTTCAGAAGCAAAACAGGAAGATCATGACATTGAAGATCAGGACAAAAACCAGGAGAGAAAATTACGGTGAGCCATAGGTACAGTACAAAGCATGTCTCATGTGAGAATCTTATGAAAACCTAAAAGGAAGCAAACAAAATAAATAGCTCCATCTTCAAATTTAGTTGTTTTTAGAAAATGTCTGCCTCAAATTTTCTTAAATGTGATATAAATGTTCTGTGTTTGAAATACAGTTTGTGTGCAGTCAGTATTCATAAAGCCTATATTTGAATATCACTTTTTAATAGAAAAGGGAAACTCCTGTTAACAGCATTCAGTTTATTTGACTTCTACCAAGTCACACAAGATAGAAAACCTCACTATTCCTATAAATCATAATAAAGACAATAAATATAATGTAATTAAGAAAAAAAATCATTACTAGTATTCTCATGATTTACAGAAATCCCAAGGCAGAGAGACACTCTGAAAAGAAAGACATTAATTCCTCTGAAGAAAGCTTCAACCTTATTCCAACTCCCAATGTGAAGAGAACTCGTGATATAAAACCATGGGAATGCAGAGCATGTGGGAAAGTCTTCATGTATCATTCATCCCTTACTAGACACATGAAATGTCACATTGAAAACAGATCAGGAGATCGCCGAAAGTACCGCGAGAAGGTATATAAATGTAAAGAATGTGGAATAGCATTCATTTTTCCTAGTGCTCTGAAAACCCATGAAAGGAGTCACACAGGGGAGAAGCCCTATGAATGTAAGGAATGTGGCAAAGCCTTCGCGTGGCACACAACTTTTCGAAAACACATGGGAACACACACTGGAGATTTACCTTACAAGTGTCAGAAATGTGAGAAAGCATTCATTTATCCCAGTCACCTACGAATGCACGAAAGCACTCATAAAGGACATAAACCCTATAAATGTACAGAATGTGGAAAAACCTTTGAAAGTCCTGAAACTATTGAAATACATGAAAGGATTCACAGGGGAGAAAAACCTTATGAATGTAAGCAGTGTGGTAAAGCTTTCAAACGTTTGAGGTCCTTCCAGGCACACAAAAGACATCACACGGGAGAGACACCGTTTGTATGTAAAACATGCTCTAAAGTATTGAATACTGCCTGGTCACTTCGAAATCATGAAAGAATCCACACTGGAGAAAAACCATATAAGTGTAAGGAATGTGGTAAAGCCTTCTTATTGAATGTAACCCTTCAGAAACACATGATAACACACACTGGGGATGGACCTTATAAATGTAAAGAATGTGAGAGAGTATTCATTCATCCCAGTTCTTTTAAAGTACATGAAAGGAGTCACACTGGAGAGAAACCATATCAATGTGACCAGTGTGGTAAATGGTACCGGTATCCATCATTTTTAAAAATACATCGAAGGACCCATAGTTGACAGGGAGGAGACCTTGAATGTTTGGGAATGGGAAATAAAAGGGAAACCTTCTTTTCCACTTATGTTGATGTGCATGAAAGAATTCACACTGGACAGAAACCTATCAATTTGATGGAAATGTCAGAAAACTTCCATTTGTGTCTCAGTCATTCAAAGACCCATGAGACTACACACTGGATGGAAATCATATAAAATGTGAAGAATGTGGAAAAGGCTTTTCCGATCTTAGTTTCTGGATCCATAAAAGGATTTACTAGGTAAAACCTTGTTTGTAAACAGCCTCAGAAATACTTAAATTGGCTGATATCATATATGGAAAAACTCCCATGGAGAAGGTGTGTAAATGTAAATAACATGAGATAAATTGATGGAAAGTAATCCATGCTTAATGTTCCAGAAAACCTTCAGCATGAAAGAGTTGTTTTATTTTTATTTATTAGTATTTTCTTTTGACCTCAATTTGGGGCATGTAGGATCTTAGTTCCCCAACCAGTGATGGAAGCCATGCCCCTGCAGTGGAGGCACGTTGTCTTAACCACTGGACTGCTGGGGAAGTCCCAAAGGAATTGTTTTTAAAATTTATAAATGTGTTGTGTTTACTAAAGACCTTTCTTCAAGTTTAATCTTAAATGGTGGATTTCTACTCATTTCAGAAAGGAATATTGATGTCAGTTATTTCTGTAAGTTATCTCTCAACCACAGTACATAAGGTTTAAAGGTAGTATTTTTTCCTTTACTCAGATAGTGATTTTTTTTCCCCTCTTTGGGTGTAATAGAAAAGGATAACTTTGTTTCTTTGCTAGGCAAAGGGGGCCACAGTGGGCTAATGCCCTCAAATCCATGTGTTCCCACTTGGGGAAGAGACTGAGAAAGTTTTATAGTAATTGTTCAAAGAGGTTCACTTCATGGACATTCTTTTGACATTTGGGGTGGTGAGGCAAGTTGGAGTCAGCATCATCAACCTGAGGTCCAACTGCTCTGGGGTCTACCTGTTTGTGGGCAGCATGCCCTCCTTAATCATTAACTTCTCCCACCTGAGGGAGTTTCAGTTTCTGAAAAATAGCTCAAAGATACTGTTGTGTGTGTTCACTGATGGGGAATCAGAACCTTGCCCCAAGGCTGCTCTTGACTTTATCCCTGGTCTTGCACTCCCTCCCTTCCCTGATTAACAGCTGCTTGCCTCAGCCCACTGGAACTCAGGGAAGCTCATGGAAGCTGAGTGAAGGCTGTTTCCTGTAATCAAAGAGATGGACACAGGAAGGCCTTGTCCCCAGGAGCCCCACAGGGTCCGGCTCAGTATCAGTGTGGCAGTTCCTAGATATATAACCTATTATATATATATTGTACCCTTTTTTATGGGCTTCCGTGGTAGCTCAACTTGTAAAGAATCTGCCTGCAATGCAGGAGACCCCTGTTCAATTCCTGGGTCAGGAAGATCCCCTGGAGAAGGGTTAGGCTATCCACTCCAGTATTCTTGGGCTTTCCTGGTGGCTCAGACAGTAAAGAATCCACCTGCAATGCAGGAGACCTGGGTTCAATCCCTGGGTTGGGATGATCCCCTGGAGGAGGGCATGGCAACCCACTCCAGTTGGTGGTGGTGAGTATAGGAGCCTTTTTCCATTTCCATTCTATTAATCACTTGGAATTAATATTTTGTATGGCTAGGATGTCAAAGAGTATTGTTGCTAAGTCACTTCAGTCATGTCCGACTCTGTGTGACCCCATAGACAGCAGCCCACCAGGCCCCCCAGTGCCTGGTATTCTCCAGTCAAGAACACTGGAGTGGGTTGCCATTTCCTTCTCCAATGCATGAAAGTGAAAAGTGAAAGGGAATACTACTAGGTAAATTATGATTTTTCCTGTTTGTTTTTTCTATTTCTGACTAATTGAACAGACTGCTTGCATGCATGCATGGGTGCTCAGTCATATCTGACTCTTTTTGACCCTTTGGATTGCAGCCCACCAGGTTCCTCTGTCCATGGAATTTTTCCAGGCAAGAATACTGGAGTGGGTTGCTATTTCTGATTCCAGGGGATCTTTCCGAACCAGAGACTGAACCCATGTCTCTTGCATCTCCTACATTGGCGGGTGGACTCTACCAGTGCACCACCTGGGAAGCCTGAATAGACTATGAGACTTGTTTTAATCCTAAAGACGTCAAGTTAGAGATACCTTGCCTGTGAATAATATTAGAACCTAGACTTTCTAAAATCTATCCTCTTTGTGGTTCCTTGCTAGCATTCACCAGTACCTCACCTGTGTATAATTTAAAAGCAAATGTAAAAAAGACATTGTTCAGATATTAGAGCCCCCACCCTGGGAGACAGACAGTTACACAGGAGCTTCAAGGACAGCATCTTCCAGCTTATTTTCCAAACTCCGTGAACTTTTAGTGAAGAGTAGCATCAACACCAGCAACCAGTGTTTGATTTCCATTTTTATACATGTATAGTTTCCCCCAGTGTCTTCATAGCTTCCACATCAAAGATCCAGCAGTTTGAATTTTTTCTGTTTGACTTCCTGTGTCCACAAGGTAAGTATTTCAGAGTTTTCTGGTTGGGAATGTCCTCTGATTCCACCCTTCCCTGGATTATATTTTTGTTTCTCTCCTACATGTCCGTTTGCTTCTTTAGTGCGTTGTGCAATGCCATTCTTGATCCATTGTTTCCCTGTAAGAAGAATCACCTTCCTTCTGTCAGGAAGGCTGTGGGTGTTTCCTGTTACTTGTAGCTAAACATAAACCTTCAATGTGTTTTTTATTCTGTTTTCTGTTTGAATTTTTTGTGAAACAGGTTTTGTCATTTCAGATATTATACCGATATTCTGAACTGTTCATTAGCCAACAAGTTTGTTTTTCATGTCCTCAGAGAATAAAGTACCCATTCAGAAAAACTGTGTGTTATTCCTCATTTAATTGTTTGTATATACAGTCTTGTCAGTTTTATCCTGTGAGTGAGTACAAGGTCAGCTACTTTATCTTTGGGTCATTTTCTTGCTTTTAGTTACAGTTTTCCTCATGAAACTAATTTCTTCGTCTTTTTTTTTTTTGGCTGTGCTGGGTCTTTGTTGTTGCACCTGGGCCTTCTCTAGTTGCAGCAAGCTGGGGCTACTGTCTAGTTGCGGTGTGCGCACATCTCATTGTGGTGGTTTCTCTTGTTGTGGAGCACAGGCTCTAGGGTGCGTGGGCTTCAATATTTGTCACACATGGGCCCAGCTGCCCTGTGGCATGTGGAATCCTATCCGACCAGGGACAGAACCTGTGTCCTCTGCATTGGCAGGCAGATTCCCAGCCACTGGACCACCAAGAAAGTCCCTCATTTCTTCTTATCTGCACAAGTTAAAAAGATTGTTTCAGTGCCATCTTGCCTGCGACCTCTAAGATGATAGCTCTAGTCAGATTCTAGGGTGAAGTAAATTCTATTAAGAGCAACATGGAAACTTACATTCAGTTCAGTTCAGTTGCTCGGTCGTGTCCGACTCTGTGACCCCATGAATCGCAGAACGCCAGGCCTCCCTGTCCATCATCAACTCCCGGAGTTCACTCAAACTCATGTCCATCGAGTCGGTGATGCCATCCAGCCATCTCATCCTCTGTCGTCCCCTTCTCCTCCTGCCCTCAGTCCCTCCCAGCATCAGGGTCTTTTCCAGTGAGTCAACTCTTCGCGTGAGGTGGCCAAAGTATTGGAGCTTCAGCTTCAGCATCAGTCCTTCCAGTGAACACCCAGGACTGATCTCCTTTAGGATGGACTGGTTGGATCTCCTTGCAGTCCAAGGGACTCTCAAGAGTCTTCTCCAACACCACAGTTCAAAAGCATCAATTCTTTGGTGCTCAGCTTTCTTCACAGTCCAACTCTCACATCCATACATGACCACTGGAAAAACCATAGCCTTGACTAGATGGACATTTGTTGGCAAAGTAATGTCTCTGCTTTTCAATATGCTATCTAGATTGGTCATAACTTTCCTTCCAAGGAGTAAGCGTCTTTTAATTTCATGGCTGCAGTCACCATCTGCAGTGATTTTGGAGCCCCAAAAAATAAAGTCTGACACTGTTTCCACTGTTTCCCCATCTATTTCCCATGAAGTGATGGGACCGGATGCCATGATCTTCGTTTTATGAATGTTGAGCTTTAAGCCAACTTTTTCACTCTCCTCTTTCACTTTCATCAAGAGGCTTTTTAGTTCCTCTTCACTTTCTGCCATAAGGGTGGTGTCATCTGCATATCTGAGGTGATTGCTATTTCTCCCCGCAATCTTGATTCCAGCTTGTGTTTCTTACAGCCCAGCATTTCTCATGATGTACTCTGCATGTAAGTTAAATAAGCAGGATGACAATATACAGCTTTGATGTACTCCTTTTCCTATTTGGAACCAGTCTGTTGTTCCATGTCTAGTTCTAATTGTTGCTTCCTGACCTGCATATAGGTTTCTCAAGAGGCAGGTCAGGTGGTCTGGTATTCCCATCTCTTTCAGAATTTCCAGTTTATTGTGATCCACACAGTCAAAGGCTTTGGCATAGTCAAAAAGCAGAGATAGATGTTTTTCTGGAACTCTCTTGCTTTTTCCATGATCCAGCGGATGTTGGCAATTTGATGTCTAGTTCCTCTGCCTTTTCTAAAACCAGCTTGAACATCTGAAAGTTCACAGTTCGCGTATTGCTGAAGCCTGCCTTGGAGAATTTTGAGCATTTACTAGCGTGTGAGATGAGTGCAGTTGTGCAGTTACCATATGTAAAATAGATAGCCAATGGGAATTGCTGTATGTCTCAGGAAACTCAGACAGGAGCTCTGTATCAACCTGGAGGGATGGGATGGGGAGGGAGATGAGAGGGAGGTTCAAGAGGGTGGGGACATATGTATACCTATGGCTGATTCATGTTGAGGTTTGACAGAAAACAACAAAATTCTGTAAAGCAATTATCCTTCAATTAAATGTTTTTAAAAAGTAGAACTATAGGGTTAAAAAAAAAAAGTGATTACAGGACTTCCCTGATGGCTCAGTGATGAAGAATTCACCTGCCAATACAGGAGACACGGGTTCAATCCCTGGTCCGGAAAAATCCCACATGCCTTGGAGCAACTAAGCCCATGGGCCACAACTACCAAGCCTGAGTACCCTAGACCCCTTGCTCAGCAATGAGAGAAGCCACTGCAAGGATAGCCTGCACACCACAACTAGAGAGTTGCCCCTGCTGCCCACAACTAGAAAAAAAGCCTGCGTAGCAACAAGGACCCAGCACAGCCAGATATAAATAAATAAATTATATTTTTAAAGATAAGTTAGAGGAAATGCATAAATTCCTTAGAAGAAACAAACTCCGTTCAGTCTTGTCCAATTCTTTGCAGCTGCATGGACTGCAGCATGCCAGGCTTCCTGTCCATCACCAGCTCCCAGAGCTTGCTCATCAAACTCATTGTCCATCGAGTTGGTGATGCCATCCAGCCATCTCATCTTCTATTGTCCCCTTCTGCCTTCAATTTTTCCCAGCATCAGGGTCTTTCCCAATGAGTTGACTCTGCCTCAGGTGGCCAAAGTATTGGAGTTTCAACTTCAGCATCAGTCCTTCCAATGAATATTCAGGACTGATTTCCTTTAGGATGGACTGGTTGGATCTTGCTGTCCAAGGAACCCTCAAGAGTCTTCTCCAACACTACAGTTCAAAAGCATCAATTATTTGGTGCTCAGCTTTCTTTATAGCCCAACTTTCACATCCATACATGACTACTGGAAAAACCATAGCTTTGCTTGAAACTTTGCTGGCAAAGTAATGTCTCTGCTTTTTAATATTCTGTCTAGGTTGGTATAGCTTTTCTTCCAAGGAGCAAGCATGTTTTAATTTCATGGCTGCAGTCACCATCTGCAGTGATTTTTAAGAGCCCCCAGAAATAAAGTCTGTCACTTTTTCCATTGTTTCCCCATCTATTTGCCATGAAGTGATGGGACTGGATGCCATTATCTTAGTTTTATGAAGGTTGGGTTTTAAGCCAGCTTTTTCTCTCACCTCTTTCACTTTCATCAAGAGTCTCTTCAGTTCTTCTTCACTTTCTGCCATAAGGGTGGTATCATCTGCATATCCGAGGTTATTGATATGTCTGCTGGCAATCTTGATTCCAATTTGTGCTTCATCCAGCCTGGTATTTCGAATGATACACTCTGCATATAAGTTAAATAAGCAAAACGTGGTCCACTGGAGAAGGGAATGGCAAACCACTTAAGTATTTTTGCCTTGAGGACCCCATGAACAGTATGAAAAGGCAAAAAGATAGGACACTGAAAGATGAACGCCCCAGGTTGGTAGATGCCCAATATGCTACTGGAGAAGAGTAGAGAAATAACACCAGAAAGAATGAAGAGATGAAGCCAAAGCGAAAACATCGCCCAGTTGTGGATGTAACTGATGATGGAAGTAAAGTTCAGTACTGTAAAGAAACAAACTACTGCAGAGCTGCAGAGTCGATCTCAGGCCAGGAAACAATTGTCTTAACCTAGCAAAAGTGCCGGGAGAAGGCGATGGCACCCCACTTGAGCACTCTTGCCTGGAAAACCCCATGGACGGAGGAGCCCGGTAGGCTGCAGTCCACGGGGTCGCTAAGGGTCGGACACGACTGAGCGACTTCCCTTTCACGTTTCACTTTCATGCATTGGAGAAGGAAATGGCAACCCACTCCAGTGTTCTTGCCTGGAGAACCCCAGGGACGGGGGAGCCTGGTGGGCTCTGCATGATATACTGCAGAGTCGAAACGACTGAAACGACTTAGCAGCAGCAGCAGCAAAAGTGCCAAGCAGGGACAAGACCCATCCCACCTACCACAGGTTGTCACTCAGGCGCGAGGGGCGGGGCATTGGAATTTGTCCAACCAGGAGTCCTCTGAGGCAGGTGGGCGGGGCAACACCCCCTGGCGTGGACTTCCTTTTCCCCACTGAGCAGAAGGTCTAGTGGCTTTCCTGATTCCGTAGCCTGGTTACTCTCACCAGTGTGATCTGCACTGGTCGTTGGAGTTCTTGGGCGGGAACTCGAAATGGTGAATATGCTGACCCAGGTTGCGGACGCCGGAGAGGGACTGATCGGAACTAGCGGAAACCGGCCGCTTTTTGATCCAGCACCGCGGCCATCCCCGGAGTCTGGGAAACCCAGGGTCTCCGGCGCCGCTAGGACCTCAGTCCCGGCTGGCTCGCAGCAGGGATGTTGGCCGGGCAGCCGGGACCCCGGGCGTCCCGTCTGGTCACTTCGCGCGGGAACCTCAGCCCCAGAGCCTCTCCCGGCGGCTCTGCGCCCACAGCCCCTCGTCTCCCCGAGACTGTGCCCTGACCACGTTCACAGTTTTCGGTAGACAATCGAGACTCTTTCCAGAGGGTCCAGCAGTGAGATTAGGTGTCGGTTGAGGGGTCCCAGGCTGTCTTTTCTATGCCACGGGCACCTGGTTTCCTCTTTTCCCAAAGATTTGGGGAAGAGGAATCTCAAATCGAAGCCCCCATTAGTAGCTCTTTGTTGTCGTTGTGTTATAGAAACCGTGGCGGCAGAAAGAGACCGGCGGCACTGGAAGATGCAGTTTATTCAGCACCGGTGCGGGCTCAGCGGAGTCACCTACAGAGGCTGAGCGCCCGGACTTTGTTCTGGGTATCTTTTATACAGCACAGACCTCCAGGTCTTAAGGACTTTCTCTTTCAAGCAACTCAGATACCCCCTCCTCGGGCAACTTAGATTCCAGCCGATGCCAAGAGCAAGCAACAGTACAGAAGTGGAGGTGGTGAGCAAAAGCTGTTTAAGCAAGATAACAGAGGCAGAAGGCAGAAAGTTGTTATTCTAAATGAGGGTTGGTATTCTAGATGGGGGTTTCGACCCCAGTAATTTCGTCACTGGGTCGTGTCTGAGTCTTTGCCACCTCATGAACAGCCTGCCAGGCACCTCTGTCCATGGGATTTCCTATCCAGGAATACATAAGTGGGATGCCATTTCCTTCACCAGCTCATATTCCGAGATTGGGACCGAACCTGCAGCGCCTGCATTGCCAAGCAGATTCTTTACCGCTTAGCCACGGAGAAGCCCTTTGTAGGACTGGCCATAAATAATTAAATGTCCAGATCTCTCCCCTCATTCCTCAAATCAGTTTCGCCTCTCCGATTCAAATTATCTATCAACTGTTCATCTCTGCGGTGCTTTTCAAAGAAACTCTATATTTTAATTTTTTTATCCTATTTGCACGGAGTCCTGGATGGCATTTTTCCACAGCGTGGGGGGGGGGGGGTGGGGGGGGCGGGGATGGGCAACCGTAGATACCTTAGTGAAAGTGAAATCGTTCAGTCGTGCCCGACTCTCTACGACCCCATGGTCAGTAGCCTGCACTGAGCTCCTCCATCCATGGGATTTTCCAGGCAAGAGTACTGGAGTTGGTTGCCATTTCCTTCTGCAGGGAATATTCCCTACCCAGGGATCGAACCCAGGTCTCCCGCATTGTAGGCAGACGCTTTACCATCTGAGCCACCGGGGAACTCCATAGATACCTTACCTGTCCTGAAAGCCAGGAAAAACCCCGTGGAAGTACGTTGTGTGAATCGTTTCTCCTCTCGATATTTTACTGGAAACAGATATTCCATAGGAAATCTTTTCGTGGAGGTTTTTTTAAAAACTTTTCTTGACGATCTACCTTGCCCGTCCCTACGTTAGTCCCCTTCAAAAGATTTACTCACTTATTTAAGTTCATTCAACACTGTAAGATGTATTTAATTACTAGAGCTTGAAACACTGTATACAATATTTGCCAAGAGGTAAGAGAAGTGAATTTCACAGGAAAAAAATATGAAGTATTACATTTTTGCACTGTGGAGAATTTTTGTTTCACCTCTTTTCATTCCCTGAGTAAATATGATGAATTCTTTTGGACACTTGTTTTGGTATTCCAGGATTTAGACTTGCAGACAAGAAGTATAAGACTATGATTATTTGTGTAGTAATAAACCTGCCTTCATGGACATCACCAGATGATCACCACCGAAATCAGACTGATTATATTCTTTGCAGCCAAAGATGGAGAAGCTCTATACAGTCAACAAAAACAAGACCAGGAGCTGACTGTGGCTCAGATCATGAACTCCTTATAACCAAATTCACACTCAAATTGAAGAAAGTAGGGAAAACCGCTAGACCATTCAGGTATGACCTGAATCATATTCCTTATGATTATACAGTGGAAGTGAGAAATAGATTTAAGGGCCTAGATCTGATAGATAGAGTGCCTGATGAACTATGGACTGAGGCTCGTGACATTGTACACGACACAAGGATCAAGACCATCCCCAAGGAAAAGAAATACAAAAAAGCAAAATGGCTGTCTGGGGAGGCCTTAGAAATAGCTGTGAAAAGAAGAGAGGTGAAAAGCAAAGGAGAAAAGGAAAGATATAAGCAACTGAATGCAGAGTACCAAAGAATAGCAAGAAGAGATAAGAAAGCCTTCTTCAGTGATCAATGCAAAGAAATAGAGGAAAAGAACAGAATGAGAAAGACTAGAGATCTCTTCAAGAAAATTAGAGATACCAAGGGAACATTTCAGGCAAAGATGGGCTCGATAAAGGACAGAAATGGTGTGGACCTAACAGAAGCAGATAATATGAAGAAGAGGTGGCAAGAATACACAGAAGAACTGTACAAAAAAGATCTTCACGACCCAGATAATCACGATGGTGTGATCACTCATCTAGAGCCAGACATCCTGGAATGTGAAGTCAAGTGGGTCTTAGAAAGCATCACTACAAACAAAGTTAGTGGAGGTGATGAAATTCCAGTTGAGCTATTTCAAATCCTGAAAGATGATGCTGTGAAAGTGTTGCACTCAATATGCCAGCAAATTTGGAAAACTCCGCAGTGGCCACAGGACTGGAAAAGGTCAGTTTTCATTTCAATTCCAAAGAAAGGCAATACCAAAGAATGCTCTAACTACCGCACTATTGCATTCATCTCACATGCTAGTAAAGTAATGCTCAAAATTCTCCAAGCCAGGCTTCAGCAATATGCGAACCATGAAGTTCAAGCTGGTTTTAGAAAAGGCAGAAGAACCAGAGATCAAATTGCCAACATCTGCTGGATCATGGAAAAAGCAAGAGAGTTCCAGAAAAACATCTATTTCTGCTTTATTGACTATGCCAAAGCCTTTGACTGCATGGATCACAATCAACTGTGGAAAATTCTGAAACAGATGGGAATACCAGACCACCTGACCTGCCTCTTGAGAAACCTATACGCAGATCAGGAAGCAACAGTTAGAACTGGACATGGAACAACAGACTGGTTCCAAATAGGAAAAGGAGTACGTCAAGGCTGTATATTGTCACCCTGCTTATTTAACTTCTATGCAGAGTACATCATGAGAAATGCTGGGCTGGAAGAAACACAAGCTGGAATCAAGATTGCCGGGAGAAATAGCAATCACCTCAGATATGCAGATGACACCACCCTTATGGCAGAAAGTGAAGAGAAGCTAAAAAGCCTCTTGATGAAAGTGAAAGAGGAGAGTGAAAAAGTTGGCTTAAAGCTCAACATTCAGAAAACAAAGATCATGGCATCCGGTCCCATCACTCCATGGGAAATAGATTGGGAAACAGTGGAAACAGTGTCAGACTTTATTTTTGGGGGCTCCAAAATCACTGCAGATGGTGACTGCAGCCATGAAATTAAAAGACGCTTACTCCTTGGAAGAAAAGTTGTGACCAACCTAGATAGCATATTTAAAAGCAGAGACATTACTTTGCCGGCTAAGGTCCGTCTAGTCAAAGCTATGGTTTTCCCAGTGGTCATGTATGGATGTGAGAGTTGGACTGTGAAGAAGGCTGAGCGCCGAAGAACTGATGCTTTTGAACTGTGGTGTTGGAGAAGACTCTTGAGAGTCCCTTGGACTGCAAGGAGATCCAACCAGTCCATTCTGAAGGAGATCAGCCCTGGGATTTCTTTGGAAGGAATAATGCTAAAGCTGAAGCTCCAGTACTCTGGCCACCTGATGAGAAGAGTTGACTCATTGGAAAAGACTTTGATGCTGGGAGGGATTGGGGGCAGGAGGAGAAGGGGACAACCAAGGATGAGATGGCTGGATGGCATCACGGACTCGATAGACGTGAGTCTGAGTGAACTCCGGGAGATGGTGATGGACAGGGAGGCCTGGCGTGCTGCGACTCATGGGGTCGCAAAGAGTCGGACACGACCGATCGACTGAACTGAACTGAACTGAGCAAAGTACTGTCTCTGCCATTAGGGAGGGGAGGTGTTAATCTCTTCCAGTGAGGGGCAGGGTTCCCTGAGGCAGTTCTTTGTGTGTGTGTGTGTGTGTGTGTGTGTGTGTGTGTGTGTGTGTGTGTGTGTGGCAGTTCTTCACATAGGATTATAATAACAAAGGTGGCCAGGCGGTAAAGGATCTGCCTAACAATGCAGGTGGCAGCCCCCGCCTCTCACCTCCGAGTCTGGGTGGGTCCAGCTGGGCCCGTCTCTCCCCCTGCAGGTTGAGGCCGCGCTTGCGTCACATCCGCGCGGAAAATCCCCGTGGTGAGCCCAGGAGGAGGGGGACTCCCGGTGCAGCAACCCCAATCCAGCAGCCGTGAGGAGCCTGTCACGCCTGCCCTCCATCCGAGTCACAACCGGTGTCGGTGTCGGTGTCGGGCACGGGCTAAGCTGCTTCGCTGGAGAGCTCTTCCCCAGGACGTGAGCCTCTGGGTCGGACTAGATGACGATCTATCTGCTGCGGACAGACCAAGGAGATAGGTGGCTGGGGCCCCTCTGCTGCACACGGTGGGTCTGTGGCACGCCAGCCAGGGTGGTGGGGCTGGGTCGTAGGAGGCTCTGGGGGTGGACTGGGCCGTCCGGCGCCTCAGACGTCGCGGGACCGCCGTCCTGTGTGTGGCGGTGGGACCCCGCGCTTGTTTTCCTAGTGGCCCGTCCGTGTCTCGGCCTTTCTGGTCCCTGGACAGCGCATGCGACCCTGTCCCGCGGCCCTCGCTGTGTGGTGACCGCAGCTCCCCATCGCTGCTGGCCTCACCCCCGACCCCGCACCCCACACCCGGTCCTGGACTGGTGACCGCCCGCGCTCGCTTCCGCTGTCTGGGACCGAACCTGTCTCCTCTCACGTGGGTGGCGTCTCCGGCGGAGTAGTGCGTGAGGGTGAAGGAGGAAACAGACAGAGCTGGACTCCATCTTAGGCTAGGGTAGAACATTAAGCTACAGCATGGTCACCCTCCCAGTGGACTCTGAACTTTGTGCCAGGCGTCTATAGAAATGGCAAACCAATGGAAAACCAAACCCCTGGATAAAAGAGCCTCAGGACCTGGACTCTCCCTTGCCTAAAAGAATATGCTAACTATCTCTGTAACAGAACAAAGTGGTAAATTCCATTATGTTTACCGGGATATGACCACATGCCTATTGATAAATATCCACTATTTATCTAGTCTTGTGACACATGAATCGTGGGTTAACTTTGATCGTATCTTTTACCTTGTCCAGACTAGTTTCAAGGAATTTGGGGAGGTGGGTTTGAGCAAGTACACTTAGGGTATATAAGGTTTTCACAAAAACTGGTCTGGGTCCTTGGCTACGAGGAGACTGCCTTGGCCCGCCCTCCCCCCCCACCCCCCCACCCCCCCCACCCCCCCACCCCACCCCGTGTCATAAACTGCACTCCACTATCTGCATTGTCCTTCTGAGTGAATTTGTTTCCCAGAAGGCGTGGCTACAACAAGGGCCCCGGTGCTCGGTACTCGGCGGGAGAGTGTTCTCCCAGGCCGGCTGTGGCTCTGGGTGTTAGCGGTGGTGGGCGGGAGCCCAGGGAATGTGGCCTCCCGGGAGACCATTCGGCGTCCTGGGTGTCGCGGGACCGCCCCTGTGCTGGAGGCCTCTGGCCGTGAGATCCCTCGGCTGCCCCGGCGGCAGACTCGCTTCCGGGTCTTGTGGAAGGCCCTGGGGACCCTCGCAATGGCGCGCGGCCACCCACCTCCACGGCTGGTTCTTTGCTGCCGCCGCGTCTTTGTGAAGTAGGCCTACGTGGCAGCACCCCGTCGGTGCCCCTCTCCGTCAGTCCTGTCTACTGATCTCTGGGGCCCCGCCCTGGTGCGTCTGCTCCCCTGGCCCAACGTGGTCCCGCTCCGTTGCCCGTCGTCGCCGTCCGTCCGCTGACGTCGTTGCGTGCTGAACCAGGGGCAGCGCTCGAGCCCCGCTCGTGCCCATCGCCACGTTCAGCTCCGATGTGCTCGCCATAGCGCGGATCCCGGGCGGAGGACCTGAGGGAGGTTCGGCCGTTCCGGAAGCTCCGGGCCAATGTCTCAGGCCCCACTCCCGGCCCCGCCTGGAATGCCGAACAGCCACGAGGCTCGCACCCTGGTTCCTCGACGCCGTCGCGGAGGCGCTCTGCGTCCCTTGTAGGCCGAGCACTGAGGGAGACCATCCTCGCCCAGGGCAGAACCGGTCGGCAGGGGTCCCCTGGTGATCGCTTTCCCGTTCCTCGCCTCGTTGGGTTCCGCTGCCGCTGGTCGCCCCTGCGCCCCTTGCCCGGCTCCCTGTGCTGGCTTCCTGGGGTTTCCGTGGTAGCTGGGGCTTCCCTCCTGGCTCAGCTGGTAAACAATCCGCCTGCAATGCAGGAGACCCCGGTTCAATTCCTGGGTTGGGAAGATGCGCTGGAGAAGGGATTGATGCTTGTGAACTGTGGTGTTGGAGAAGACTCTTGAGAGTTCCTTGGACTGCAAGGAGATCCAACCAGTCCATTCTGAAGGAGATCAGCCCTGGGATTTCTTTGGAAGGAATGATGCTAAAGCTGAAGCTCCAGTACTTTGGCCACCTCATGAGAAGAGTTGACTCATTGGAAAAGACTCTGATGCTGGGAGGGATTGGGGGCAGGAGGAGAAGGGGACGACCAAGGATGAGATGGCTGGATGGCATCACAGACTCGATGGACGTGAGTCTGAGTGAACTCTGGGAGTTGGTGATGGACAGGGAGGCCTGGCGTGCTGCAATTCATGGGGTCGCAAAGAGTTGGACACGACTGAGCGACTGAACTGAACTGAAGCACTCTAGTATTCTGGCCTGGAGAATTCCATGGACTGTATAGTCAATGGGGTCACAGATTCAGACATGACAGTGCGACTTTCACTTTCACATGTACCAATGCAGGAGAGGCAAGAGATGTGTGTGAGTTGGATCCCTGGGTCAGGAAGATCCCCTGGAGTAGAAAATGACAACCTACTTTGGTATTCTTGCCTAGAAAATTCCACAGACAGAGGTGCCTGGTGGGCTAAAGTCCACCGGGTCTCAAAGAGTTGGATATCACAAAGCCTCTGAGCAAAACTAATAACAAAAACAATGAAAAAGAAAAGCAGCAGACCTAGCATAGAGTCTGAATAGGCTCTTCCTTGAGAAATGATGTCCCTTACACGTGGTGCAGAGCCCTATACCACGGTCACAGGATAAAAATCTCTGGAACTGACCAAGCCCAATAGCAACTGTTGCCATAAAACTCTGGATATAAACCAGTCAGTTCCCTGACCCCATATAAAGTAAAATACTCATCCTACTATACACCCTATAGCATCCTAACCAATCACCTAATGCCACCATTTCAATAGGAATTTTCTCTGTCTTGACCCTGTAAAAATTGGCCAAAAGCCTTCAAAAGCTTTTGGCTCCCCCTTGAGTCGAGTCAGCTCGCTGTTCTAATAGCATCTCCCACTCTAAGAAATTTTATTCTTCTGTCATTCTGCCTCATGTCTGGGAATTCTTTTCCAACCCATGCACGGACCAGGACACATGGATCAACTTGTTTGCAGGACAGAGGTAGGGTCAGGGATGTGCAGAGCAAACTTGTCATTACCAAGGCATAAGGGAGGAGGGATAAATTGGGACACTGGGATGGAAGTGTACATGCTACTATCTATAGAATAGATGACTGATGGGGTCCTGCTTTGTAGCCCAAGGAATTCTACTCTGTACTCTGAAATGGTCTATATGGGAGAAAAATCTAAGAAGAGCTGATCCACAGTGCTGTGCTAGCTTCAGTTGTCCAGCATGACTGATTCACTGGACAACTGAAGCTAGCACAGCATTGTGGATCGCTACATTCCAATAAAAATCATAAATTAATTAACTAATAAAATTTCTTCCAGTGTTAAATGTACACCTGAGCACTTAATGTACCTTCCTCACATCCTGTGGCTTGACTGAGACTTGTCCTCGCACGCCCTTAAGCTGACTTCCAGAGCCACTTCCTACCAGAGCCACAAGCTCTAGGATTCTTTAGCTTAAGTATCCATTGAGTGGCAACAGGGCATAGATGGGTGGAAGGCTAGCGCTGTCGAAGACCAAAGATGAAAATGGAGCCAGTCCCTTTATTACAGATGGTGAGTTCACCATAAGTTCCACGTTTCTTAACAAGAGGCACAGTTCCATGCCTGGCCACACAATTTTGCACCAAGTCTTTGCCCCTAGAGGACCCAAGAGGCTCAAGTTCCAGGCAGGACTGACCTGGATCATCCTCCTCTCTATACTTGCGCCATCTTGAAACAGAATTGAAGGAGTCCTTGGGCCTGGAAAAAGGAGATAACGATTTCAAAGGCCTGTGCTGGATCATCTGACTTCGGGGAAAACAAAACTGAACTTAAAAGTCTCACCTCGATATTCTGGGCAGATTGCATCAGCCCGAGACTTTCAACTCCCTGCCCCGGACCCTACTGTTGTTCAACCACAAACTGCCCTCTCAGCTAAAGATTACCCAGAACGCCCCGCCTTACTAAATCTTCCCATATCGCTTCCACAAACCTCGCCTTAAATATGAAACCTCGCTGATCCCGCACACGCTCAGCTTGGTCATTGGACCGACAGTCGCCTCTCCTTGACTGAATAAATGTAACCTGTCTCTGTTGAGGTCGTCTTCCTTTCTCATTGCCTCGTCTCCAACTATATCTTACAAGAATCATGAATGTGGAGAAGATAGCAGAGGCAGTCCCAGTTCAGTTCAGTTCACTTCAGTCGCTCAGTCGTGTCCGACTCTGCGACCCCATGAATTGCAGCACGCCAGGCCTCCCTGTCCATCACCAACTCCCAGAGTTCACTCAGACTCATGTCCATCGAGACCATGATGCCATCCAGCCATCTCATCCTCGGTCATCCCCTTCTCCTCCTGCCCCCAATCCCTCCCAGCATCAGAGTCTTTTCCAATGAGTCAGCTCTTCTCATGAGGTGGCCAAAGTACTGGAGCTTCAGCTTTAGCATCATTCCTTCCAAAGAAATCCCAGGGCTGATCTCCTTCAGAATGGACTGGTTGGATCTCCTTGCAGTCCAAGGAACTCTCAAGAGTCTTCTCCAACACCACAGTTCAAAAGCATCAATTCTTCGGCGCTCAGCCTTCTTCACAGTCCTGCGGGGGACTGCCCGTGAAAGGTTAAGTCTTGGGAGCTGCTTGGCAGGTTATGCAGAGCCTTAGGCATGTTCCTAAGCTCCCTGTCCCGCCCCCCTGAAGAATTTATTACCCTTAAGGCTCCAGGACGTCTGGTTCTTGCAACATTTCATAGAAGATAGATTATCTTATTGTTAGAAGATAGATTATCTTATTGTGATCTGTATACAATGGTAAGGGTCTTGTGATTGTATCTGAGATTAAAAACAATCTTGTGAATGTCAGAAGTCACGTACTTTATCCTATATATACTGCACCACAATAAAGAAAGGCATCAGCCATTTTGGTCTGATCCTCTCAACCCCATCTTTTGTCTCTCTCTTATTTTTCTTAGCGGGGACGCTCCGTTCTCTCCCTGTGCAGGTGCGACTCTTGCTTGTGCTGGCCGCGGCAGGTGGCGCCCAACGTGGGGCTCGACTTCGACAGTTTTCCTCGCCACTACTCTTATTAGCTAAAAAGAGTGAGTATATACGTATACAAGTGAATTTAAAATGAGGAGGAGTAGTAAGGTATATAGTTGAGAGTATAAATATGGGACAGACGCATAGTCGTCAATTGTTTGTACATATGCTATCTGTAATGTTGAAACATCGGGGAATTACTGTTTCCAAACCTAAATTAATCAATTTTCTTTCATTTATTGAGGAAGTTTGTCCTTGGTTCCCCAGAGAAGGCACAGTAAATTTAGAGACATGGAAGAAGGTAGGGGAACAAATTCGGGCTCATTATACTCTACATGGCCCTGAAAAGGTGCCTGTTGAAACTTTATCCTTTTGGACACTAATTCGTGATTGTCTGGACTTTGATAATGATGAATTAAAACGTTTAGGAAATTTATTGAAACAGGAAGAAAATCCTCTCCATGTTCCTGATCCGGAACCCAGGTATGTTGTTCCCGAGGGAGTTGAAGGCGACCCTCCGTTTTCTAAATTATCGCGTCCTTCAGATAATGATGATTCACTTTCATCCACAGATGAGGCGGAATTAGACGAAGAAGCTGCTAAATACCATCAAGAAGATTGGGGTTTTTTGGCACAAGAAAAGGGGGCGTCAACATCTAAAGATGATTTGGTTGAATGTTTAAAAAACCTCACTGTTGCTTTACAGAACTCAGGAATTAAGCTTCCTAGTAACAACTCTAAATCTCCTTCTGCGCCGCCTCTTCCCCCTGCCTATGCTCCTTCCGTTATAGCAGGTCTCGATCCCCCTCCGGGACCGCCTCCTCCTCCTCCATTTGAGATTATGTCTCCGCTGCAGAAGGCATTGAAACAAGCACAACGACTTGGTGAGGTCGTCTCCGATTTTTCTCTTGCTTTTCCTGTCTTTGAAAATAACAACCAGCGTTTTTATGAAGCGCTGCCTTTCAAACAATTAAAAGAGTTAAAGATTGCTTGCTCACAATACGGTCCTACCGCTCCATTCACTATTGCTATGATAGAAAATTTGGGTACTCAAAATCTACCCCCAAATGATTGGAAACAAATAGCTAGGGCCTGTCTTTCAGGGGGAGATTATTTACTATGGAAATCTGAATATGCTGAACAGTGTGCTCGTATAGCCGATGTTAATCGGCAACAAGGTATACAGACCTCCTACAAAATGTTGGTTGGTGAAGGCGCTTTCCAGGCTACTAATACTCAACTTAACTTCTTACCTGGTGCATATGCACAAATATCAAATGCAGCTCGACAGGCATGGAAAAAACTTCCTAGCTCCAGTATTAAGACAGAAGATCTCTCAAAAGTCCGACAGGGACCTGATGAGCCTTATCAGGACTTCGTGGCACGGCTCTTAGATGCTATAGGTAAGATAATGTCAGATGAAAAAGCTGGGATAGTATTCGCAAAACAATTGGCTTTTGAAAACGCTAACTCTGCCTGTCAAGCTGCTTTACGACCTTATCGAAAAAAGGGAGATCTGTCTGATTTTATTCGCATTTGTCTGACATTGGACCCTCCTACATGCAAGGTATTGCTATGGCAGTGGCATTACAAGGAAAAAGCATTAAAGAGGTACTTTTTCAGCAACAGGCCAAGAACAAGAAAGGATGTCAAAAGTCAGGTAATTCGGGTTGCTTTGTTTGTGGTCAACCTGGCCATCGGGCTGCAGTGTGCCCTCAAAAACAACAAACCCCTGCTAACACTCCTAATTTATGCCCACGATGTAAAAAGGGGAAGCATTGGGCCCGGGACTGTCATTCTAAAACGGATGTTCAAGGTAATCCTTTACCCCCGGTTTCGGGAAACTGGGTGAGGGGCCAGCCCCTGGCCCCGAAACAATGTTATGGGGCAACACTGCAGGTTCCAAAAGAACCATTGCAGACCTCTGTCGAGCCACAAGAGGCAGCGCAGGATTGGACCTCTGTGCCACCTCCTACACAGTATTAACCCCCGAGATGGGGGTTCAAACCCTTGCCACAGGAGTGTTTGGGCCTTTACCTCCAGGAACTGCTGGACTGCTTTTGGGGCACAGCAGTGCGTCTTTAAAAGGAATACTTATTCATCCTGGTGTGATTGACTCTGATTATACAGGAGAGATAAAAATATTAGCCTCCGCTCCTAACAAAATTATTGTAATCAATGCAGGACAACGTATAGCTCAACTCCTTTTAGTTCCATTAGTTATACAAGGAAGAACAATTAACCGAGACCGTCAAGAAAAAGGTTTTGGGTCCTCTGACGCCTATGGGGTGCAAAATGTTACCGAGGCACGACCAGAACTTGAGCTACGCATTAATGGTAAGCTTTTCCGCGGAGTGCTTGATACAGGGGCCGATATTAGTGTTATTTCTGAAAAATACTGGCCTACTACATGGCCTAAACAAATAGCTATTTCCACTCTTCAAGGTATTGGCCAAACTACCAATCCAGAACAAAGTTCGTCCCTTCTTACTTGGAGGGATAAAGATGGCCATACAGGCCAATTTAAACCTTATATTCTGCCCCATCTTCCAGTTAATCTATGGGGGCGTGATATATTAAGCAAAATGGGTGTTTATTTATATAGTCCTTCACCCACCGTAATGGAATTAATGTTGGATCAGGGCTTACTCCCAAACCAAGGTTTGGGTAAACAACATCAAGGCAACATTTTACCCCTTGATTTAAAATCTAATCAAAGTCGAAAGGGCTTGGGGTGTTTTCCCTAGGGACCTCTGATTCTCCTGTGACACATGCCGATCCTATTGATTGGAAATCTGAGGAACCGGTATGGGTCGATCAGTGGCCCCTAACACAAGAGAAACTTTCTGCCGCACAACAGCTGGTGCAGGAACAGCTGAGACTTGGGCATATTGAACCCTCTACCTCTGCGTGGAATTCCCCAATTTTTGTTATTAAAAAAAAGTCGGGAAAATGGAGATTGCTACAAGACCTTCGTAAGGTAAATGAAACGATGATGCATATGGGAGCCCTACAACCTGGATTGCCCACTCCTTCCGCTATACCTGACAAATCCTATATCATTATTATAGATTTAAAAGATTGTTTTTACACTATTCCTCTTGCACCTCAAGATTGCAAAAGATTTGCCTTTAGTTTGCCCTCTGTTAATTTTAAAGAGCCTATGCGACGCTATCAATGGAGAGTCCTCCCACAAGGAATGACTAATAGCCCTACGTTATGTCAAAAATTTGTTGCTACAGCATTAGCTCCTGTTCGTCAACGTTTTCCTCAGTTATATTTAGTTCATTATATGGATGATATATTACTAGCTCATGCTGATGAACATCTATTGTATCAAGCCTTTACTATTCTAAAAAAACACTTGAGTCTTAATGGTCTCGTCATAGCTGATGAAAAAATTCAAACTCATTTTCCCTATAATTATTTGGGCTTCTCCTTATATCCTCGCGTTTATAATACCCAATTAGTAAAATTACAGACTGACCATTTAAAAACTCTAAATGATTTCCAAAAACTTCTAGGAGACATTAATTGGATACACCCTTATTTAAAACTACCCACTTATACCTTGCAGCCTTTATTTGATATCCTTAAAGGTGACTCTGATCCTGCGTCACCCCGAACACTTTCTTTAGAAGGACGATCAGCCTTACAATCAATAGAAGAAGCTATTAGGCAACAACAGATTACTTATTGTGATTACCAATGATCATGGGGTTTGTATATACTTCCTACCCCTCGAGCATCCACAGGGGTTCTTTATCAAGATAAACCTTTGCGATGGATATATCTATCTGCTACTCCAACTAAACATCTGCTCCCTTACTATGAACTTGTTGCAAAAATTGTAGCAAAAGGACGTCATGAGGCCATCCAATATTTTGGTATAGAACCCCCTTTCATTTGTATTCCTTATGCTTTAGAACAACAAGATTGGCTTTTTCAATTTTCAGATAATTGGTCTATAGCTTTCGCAAATTACCCGGGACGGATTACTCATCATTATCCTTCTGATAAATTGTTACAATTTGCTAGCTTTCATGCCTTTATTTTTCCAAAAATAGTTCGCTGACAACCCATTCCCGAAGCAACACTTATATTTACAGATGGATCTTCTAATGGTACTGCAGCTTTAATTATTAACCATCAAACTTATTATGCACATACCAGTTTCTCTTCTGCCCAGGTTGTAGAATTGTTTGCAGTCCATCAAGCATTGCTAACTGTACCCACTTCCTTCAATTTATTTACAGACAGCTCCTATGTGGTCGGTGCTTTACAGATGATTGAAACTGTTCCAATTATCGGCACAACCTCTCCTGAAGTTCTTAACCTATTTACATTAATTCAACAGGCCCTTCACCGTCGTCAATACCCGTGCGCATTCCACCCTTCCTGGTGCCCTGGTACAAGGCAATCACACTGCGGACGTTCTTACTAAACAGGTGTTCTTTCAATCGGCTATCGATGCAGCCCGAAAATCTCATAACTTACATCATCAAAATAGTCATTCTTTATGGTTACAATTTAAGATTTCCCGTGAAGCTGCACGACAAATCGTAAAATCTTGCTCTGCCTGTCCTCAATTCTTTGTTCTCCCTCAATATGGTATCAACCCTCGAGGTTTACGCCCTAATCATCTCTGGCAAACAGATGTTACTCACATTCCTCAATTTGGGCGTCTTAAATATGTTCATGTCTCCATCGACACCTTTTCCCATTTTCTCATGGCCTCCCTTCATACTGGAGAATCAACTCGTCACTGCATTCAACATTTGCTTTTTTGCTTTTCTATTTCAGGAATTCCACACACCCTTAAAACTGATAATGGACCCGGCTATACTAGCCGTTCTTTCCAACGTTTTTGTCTTTCTTTCCAAATTCATCATAAGACAGGAATTCCATATAATCCACAGGGACAAGTTATTGTAGAACGAGCCCATCAACGCCTTAAACATCAACTATTAAAACTAAAAAAGGGGAATGAACTGTATAGCCCCTCACCGCATAACGCCTTAAATCATGCTCTTTATGTTCTAAACTTTTTAACTTTAGACGCAGAAGGCAATTCAGCAGCCCAACGTTTTTGGGGAGAACGGTCTTCATGCAAAAAACCACTTGTACGATGGAAAGATCCACTTACCAATCTGTGGTATGGGCCAGACCCTGTATTAATATGGGGACGGGGGCATGTTTGTGTTTTTCCACAGGATGCCGAAGCGCCGCGCTGGATCCCGGAGAGGCTGGTACGCGCGGCGGAGGAACTCCCTGACATATCAAATGCACCGCATGACACTGGGCGAGCCCACGAGTGAGCTGCCTACCCAAAGGCAGATTGAGGCGTTGATGCGATATGCTTGGAATGAGGCTCATGTACAACCTCCGGTGACGCCTACAAATATACTGATCATGCTATTATTATTGTTACAGCGGATACAAAACGGGGCGGCTACGGCCTTTTGGGCATACATTCCCGATCCACCTATGATTCAATCATTAGGATGGGATAAAGAAGTAGTACCTGTCTATGTCAATGATACAAGTCTTTTGGGAGGAAAATCAGACAGTCATATTTCCCCTCAGCAAGCCAATATCTCTTTTTATGGTCTTACTACACAATATCCTATGTGCTTTTCTTATCAATCACAACATCCTCACTGTATACAGGTGTCAGCTGATATATCCTATCCTCGAGTGACTATTTCTGGCATTGATGAAAAAACCGGAAAAAGATCATACCGTGACGGAACCGGACCTCTCGACATTCCGTTTTGCAACAAACATTTAAGCATCGGCATAGGAATAGACACTCCTTGGACTTTATGTCGAGCCCGGGTTGCATCAGTGTACAACATCAACAACGCCGATGCCACCCTTTTATGGGATTGGGCACCTGGGGGAACACCTGATTTCCCTGAATACCGAGGACAGCATCCACCCATTTTCTCTGTAAACACTGCTCAAGTATATCAAACAGAACTGTGGAAACTTTTGGCTGCTTTTGGTCATGGCAATAGTCTATATTCACAACCCAATATTAGTGGGAGTAAATATGGTAATGTAGGAGTTACAGGGTTTTTATATCCAAGAGCTTGTGTCCCTTATCCATTCATGTTGATACAAGGCCATATGGAAATAACACTGTCATTGAATATTTATCATTTAAATTGTTCTAATTGCATACTTACCAATTGCATAAGAGGTGTTGCTAAAGGAGAACAAGTTATAATAGTAAAACAACCTGCTTTTGTAATGTTACCTGTTGAAATAACTGAAGCTTGGTATGATGAGACTGCTTTAGAATTGCTACAGCGCATTAACACGGCTCTTAGCCGCACTGAAAGAAGTGTGAGCCTGATTGTTCTGGGTATAGTATCTTTAATCACCCTTATAGCAACTGCTGTTACCGCTTCTGTATCTTTAGCACAATCCATTCAAGCTGCTCATACTGTAGATTCCTTGTCATATAATGTTACAAAAGTAATGGGAACACAAGAAGATATAGATAGAAAAATAGAAGATAGATTATCAGCTTTATATGATGTGGTTAGAGTTCTAGGAGAACAAGTTCAGAGCATTAGTTTTCGCATGAAAATTCAATGTCATGCTAATTATAAGTGGATTTGTGTCACTAAAAAGACTTATAATGCATCTGACTTTCCGTGGGATAAGGTGAAAAAACATCTACAAGGAATATGGTTTAATACTAATGTTTCTCTAGATCTATTGCAATTGCATAATGAAATTCTTAATATTGAAAATTCTCCAAAAGCTACTTTGAACATAGCTGATACTGTTGATAATTTTTTACAAAATTTATTTTCTAACTTCCCTAGCCTTCATTCACTGTGGCGAAGCATAATTGCTGTGGGCGCAGTTCTGACTGTTGTGCTTATTGTGATTTGTTTAGCTCCTTGCCTTATTCGTAGCATTATTAAAGAATTTTTACATATGAGAGTTCTGATACATAAAAACATGTTGCAACACCGACATCTTATGGAGCTTTTAAAAAATAAAGAGAGGGGAGCTGCGGGGGACTGCCCGTGAAGGGTTAAGTCTTGGGAGCTGCTCGGCAGGTTATGCAGAGCCTTAGGCATGTTCCTAAGCTCCCTGTCCCGCCCCCCTGAAGAATTTATTACCCTTAAGGCTCCAGGACGTCTGGTTCTTGCAACATTTCATAGAAGATAGATTATCTTATTGTTAGAAGATAGATTATCTTATTGTGATCTGTATACAATGGTAAGGGTCTTGTGATTGTATCTGAGATTAAAAACAATCTTGTGAATGTCAGAAGTCACGTACTTTATCCTATATATACTGCACCACAATAAAGAAAGGCATCAGCCATTTTGGTCTGATCCTCTCAACCCCATCTTTTGTCTCTCTCTTATTTTTCTTAGCGGGGACGCTCCGTTCTCTCCCTGTGCAGGTGCGACTCTTGCTTGTGCTGGCCGCGGCACAGTCCAACTCTCACATCCATACATGACCACTGGAAAAACCATAGCCTTGACTAGACAGACCTTAGTCGGCAAAGTAATGTCTCTGCTTTTGAATGTACTATCTAGGTTGGTCATAACTTTTCTTCCAAGGAGTAAGCGTCTTTTAATTTCATGGCTGCAGTCACCATCTGCAGTGATTTTGGAGGCCCCCAAAATAAAGTCTGACACTGTTTCCACTGTTTCCCCATCTATTTCCCATGAAGTGATGGGACCGGATGCCATGATCTTCGTTTTCTGAATGTTGAGCTTTAAGCCAACTTTTTTACTCTCCTCTTTCACTTTCATCAAGAGGCTTTTTAGTTCCTCTTCACTTTCTGCCATAAGGGTGGTGTCATCTGCATATCTGAGGTGATTGATATTTCTCCCGGCAATCTTGATTCCAGCTTGTGTTTCTTCCAGTCCAGCGTTTCTCATGATGTACTCTGCATAGAAGTTAAATAAGCAGGGTGACAATATACAGCCTTGACATACTCCTTCTCCTATTTGGAACCAGTCTGTTGTTGCATGTCCAGTTCTAACTGTTGCTTCCTGACCTGCATACAGATTTCTCAAGAGACAGGTCAGGTGGTCTGGTATTCCCATCTTTTCAGAATTTTCCACAGTTTATTGTGATCCGCACAGTCAAAGGCTTTGGCATAGTCAATAAAGCAGAAGTAGATGTTTTTCTGGAACTCTCTTGCTTTTTCCATGATCCAGCGGATGTTACCAATTTGATCTCTGGTCCCTCTGCCTTTTCTAAGACCAGCTTGAACATCAGGAAGTTCATGGTTCACATATTGCTGAAGCCTGGCTTGGAGAATTTTGAGCATTACTTTACTAGCATGTGAGATGAGTGCAATTGTGTGGTAGGTTGAGCATTCTTTGGCATTGCCTTTCTTTGGGCTTGGAATGAAAACTGACCTTTTTCAGTCCTGTGGCCACTGCTGAGTTTCCAAATTTGCTGGCATATTCCTCTTTTTATATGTTTATCTCTCCCTGGGCCTGTCTTATGTAAATTGGGCCAGATGGGAGTGTTGTTTGTTTTACCTGAGGTCTTCACTCTGGTCCTCGAATCTTCTTTTGTTCTATTTTTGCGGGCTTTTCCCTTCCTTGTCTTTTAGCCACTGCCATTTTGGACTCCTTTTCCCTATTCTACCTACCTAACACTTAGAATCATACATTTTCTAGCTTTTTCACATTGTCTCCTTTCAGGTTGCAATACAGTTTTAATACAAGTTTCCTTCATGTGTTTTCATAGTTTGATATTAACACTTCATTCCTTTTCATTAGTGAACATTATTTGATTGTATGGATGTACCACTGATTATTTGACTCTTGCAGGATTTGTTGCTTACCTGTTAACTTCTGCCCCATACAACTATTTGTGTATGACTTTTGTGTGAATACAAGAGTTGTCCTCATTTCAACAAATAACAAGGCGTGGTAGAGCTGGGTCTTAAGATGCTTAGTAAGGTAACAGTATATTTTGTTTTCAAAGAATGCTGCTGTCTTCCTTGATAGGGGTATCAAATTCCATTTTCCTCAGCAGTAAATTCCCTTGCCAATTCAGGAGCCTCCAGTTGGATCCTTGCTCTGGGAAGATTCCATGAAGAAGGAAATGGCAAAACACTCCAGTATTCTTGCCTGGAGCACCCCTATGGAGCCTGGAATAGTTAATTGTAGTCCATGGGGTTACGGAGAGTGGGACTCACAGTCGCCACCTAGCGACTAAACAACAACAGCAGAGAATGAGGATGATCTTCACATCTAATTGGTAGTCTGAGTATTTTTCTTGTTAGTCATGAGTGTGTATTTATTGCTTTATTTGCAGTTTCCAATCGACATTTGATGTTCAGCTTGTTTTCATATTTCCTATTTCCCTTCTGTATATGTTTTTTGGTCAACTGTTGAGATCATTTGCCCACTGTTAATTGGATTATTTTATCTTCTTACTGTTGAGTTTTCATAGTTGTGGGGCTTTTTTGAATACTAGTCATTTATTATATGTGTGGTATTGAGCTTAGTTGCCCAGTCGTGTCTGACTCTTTGTGACTCTATGGACTGTAGCCCACCAGGCTCCTCTGTCCATGGGGATTCTCCAGGCAAGAATACTGGAATGGGTAGCCTATCCATTCTCCAGGGAATCTTCCCAACCCAGGAATCGAACCAGGGTCTCCTGCATTGCAGATGGACTCTTTTTCAGCTGAGCTACAAGAATGCCCCATTTATCACATAAGTGATTTGCAAATATTTTCTCCTATCCTGTGACTTGGCTTATCATTCTCTTAACATTCTCTTTCTCAGAAGAGGCATTTTCTATTAATAAAGTGAAATTATACTTATTTTCTTTTATAGGCCTTGTGTTTGTTGTTTGAAAATTAATCATCAACGCCAAGGTGACTTAATTTCCTTCTATGAAATTTGCAGGAGTTTCTTCCTTCTGTACTGTACATTTAGATCTGTGATGATTTTGAGGGTTTTTCTGGTAAAATATGTAGTCCTGTGTCAACATTCATTTTATTTATGTGTTTGTGAATATCTATTAATTCTTCCACTATTTGTTAAAAAACATATATTTTCATTTGAATTGCCTTTCCTTTTCTTTGTCCAACTTCAATGTGGCTCTCTAGGAAGATACTGATTTTCTTCCAATATTAGGATAAGTCTTGCCCCATTGTTTTTGAAGTTTCAATTTTTTATTTTCCAGATTATTATTATTATTCTCATCATCTTTACATTGACTGCTTTGGATCTTTGCTGCATCTTGCTGACTTTTCTGTAGTTCAGGCACATCAGCCTCTCTTGTTATGGAACAGGGGCTCTAAAGCAGGCAGGCTTGGTTGCCCCGGGATGTGCAGGACTTCAATTCCTGGAGCAGGGTTCTTACCTGCATCCCTTGCATTGCAAGGCAGATTCTTAAGCATGAGGCTACCAGGGAACACTCTGAATATGTCTCCTTAACCAAGAGTTATCTGTTGTTGGAGTATCTTTCAAATGTTTCACAGAGATAGTTATATGCCACAGAATCACTATTTGAATCTACCTACAGAGTTCAGGAACATGTTCTTTCTTAGGAAATAGAAGTTGCCTCTATTTCTTGTTTGTGATGATAAATGGATGCCTGATATTACTAAATCCTTTAAATTTTCATTTCCCCTGTGTGTCTTCCTCATATTAGTTATTTCTTTCTTCCCTTGCAGTCATAATGACTACATGTTTATCATTGAATCTGAGCAAACTCTAGGAGATAGTGAAGAACAGAGGCGCCAGGCATGCTGCAGTCCATAGGACCACAAAGAGTCAGAAAAGACTGAGCAACTGAACAACAAGAATTCCGCTTTTAGTCAGTCCACCTGCATAATTTATATTCTTTTCGATGAATTTTTTCTTAAAGATTTATTTATTATTAATTTATTTATTTATTTATTTTTGGCTGCCCTGGGTCTTCCTTGCTTCACACAGGCTTTCTCTAGTTTCAGTAAGAGAGAGCCAGTCTCTAGTTGCGGTGAGCAGTTGTCTCATTGGGATGCCTTTTCTTGTGGAGCATCGATTCTATGGGCAAGAGCTTCAGTGGTAGCGGTATGCTGTCTCAGTAGTTCTGGCTCTAGGGCTCTAGAGAGCAGAGTCAGTACTTGTGGCCCATTGGCTTAGTTGCCACTTTGCATGTGGGCTTTTCCTAAAGCAGGGGTCAAACTCATGTCCACTGCATTGGCAGGTGGATTCTCAACCACTGACCACCAGCGAATACCCATTTCTAATGAATTTTCAAAGGTATCTTTCAAACTTGTTATATTAATGACTAATTCTCTCAATTTTTTCCTCAAAATGGCTTTGTATTCTAAATTTTTCCTAATTGTGCTTGCTAACAAAATTCTAGGAATTTTTTTTTTAACATGAAATCATTAAATATTTCAGTCAACTTGATTCTTGTTTTAGTTTATGTTTGTCCCGGAAAGAAGTCCAATCTGATTGTAGTCTTTTCCTGTACATAAAAGTTTACCTCTGGCTTTTTATAATATATTCTCTTTGCCTTTGTTTTTTTCTCCTTTTGGATATAACATGCACTGGTCTCCATTTTAGGAGTTTTGATTTTTTGTTCACTGGGTTTCTTGGACAGGTGTTGTCTGTCATTAATGTTAGGAAAACCTCAGTGCTTTTGATTTATGTTTCTCTTTTCATTTAGTTATTTTCACTAGCTGTACCTGAAATATCCCATTAATAAAATGTCATGTCATGTCAGGTTTCATGAATATTTTATTCTGTGTTTTTTCATATTTTTAGTCTTTGTGTTAGACTCTAGTGAAACAGGTGTTTGGGGCGTACATGTCTTTAGAGCAAAATATTTGAGGAATATTTTTAAACTGTCTTTCTTTTCTCTTCCTAGTATTAGGACTCCAGCTTGACCATTGAGTCATGCTCTGATGGTTGTGGGATAACTCCTTCATTTCAAGTTTTTCATTCTCTTCTTGTGAGATGGAGAATCACAACATTTAAATTCACAAATCACAGACTAGATTTACACGTCTCTCGGGTTATAGTGGCTACTGGCGAAACACTTGTTTTTGAAATTGCAAGATAGAAGCCTTATGTTCTTTTGGAGGAAGCCAATGATGATACCTTCACATATTTTATGATCACAGGAAAATTCATCCTCAAAGTATTATGGACATTGATGTAACTGTAGCTCTTAACCTGTGCTTAAAGGCAGTAAGGCCCAGGATATACTGTTAGTGTGTGATGACAAAGAGTCTGGTGTGTAACTGCACTGTGTGTTTAAAGTTTGGCTCAAAGTGCCCAGAGACACTTGGGTAGAGTAAACTTTGTGGTCTAACATAATGAGTGATTCTTCATCTCTGAGTTCTAAGGTTGAAATCACTTGCTATCTGCATCAAGTTTTATGTAGAGAGAAGAGAAAAGCAGATTCTGTGATTATTATCAACCAACTTAAAGGCAGTGTTTCTTCAGCAGAATATTTATATTCAGACAGGTACAGGTGATTTTTTTTTCCAAAAGACTTGGAGGACATTGGGACAGTGTGGACAGCTGGGCTTGGGTCAAATTTGAGTTATACTGGTCACCTGGCCTCTGATGTTAGGTTGTTCAACTAGAAAAGGCTTTCCAGTTTTTTTACTGGGTTTTTATTCATTGAAACCCTATGCAATGTTGATCATCTGCCCCATGGGGTAGTGTAAAATGTAGACCATAAGGAAGAAGATGAAAGAATTTTTCCACAGGAAATCAGTGTTCCTGAAATTGTATTTGTTTCATTTGTAAAGGATTTCTGTCATTTCCCTATATTCTCTGGGTTGGCCATGATTGTGATATAAGTAATACTGTGATCATAGAAATGATGTGTAAACAATTTCATTTCTTCCTGATGCTATACCATTATTGAGAAAGTGTGGAGTGTAAGTTTCTCACGATCAAGTCATAGCATAACTCTTGTTAAAGAACAGAATCACACGTAAGCTGCATAATATTTACAAATGGAGTATAAATGTCTAGTGTGTCAGTCTCTTGCATCTCACTGTGCACATATTTTGGATGTTTTAGGACTCATTGGCCTTTGAGGATGTGGCTGTGAATTTCACCTGGGAGGAGTGGCTTTTACTGGATTCCTCACAGAAGAAACTCCATAGAGACATGATGTTGGAAAGTATCAGGAATTTGGCGTCAGTAGGTAAGAATGACAAAATTCCCTTCATTGATCTATTAGAGAAGTGTTTCTTACCTGTCTATAGTGTTCAAAGATGTGGAGTGTGGAAAGACAATACATTGGTAGAGAAACTATGAGGAAAGAAAGGGCAGTTCTCCTCCAGTCCAAAAGTTAGGGCTTGACTCTTTCACCTCTCTGGCCTGGGTTCAATCCCTGGTTCAGGAAGTATATCCCACAAGCTGCACAACATGGCAGAAAAAAAAAAGAAAGAAAGAAATAGAAACTGGGCAGGGTCAGAATTCATCATGGACCTAAAATCCAGTGAATTTTTCTTTAATTTCTAGTACTTTCAGTCATATTTTTTTCTGGTTCTGCATTTCAGTGGCAAAACAGCCAGATCATGACATTGATGAACAGGAGAAAAACCATGGGCAAAAATTAAGGTGAGCCATATTCATGATACCCAGCATGTCTCATGTCCAAATCTTGGTGTATAATGAAAATTTTATGGGAATCAAAGAAAAGAAATAGCCCCATCTTCAAATTTATTTATTCTTGAAAATGTCTCTCCAAAATGTTTTCTTAAATATGGAAGAGATGTTGCATGTTTCCAATGTAATTTGTTTACAGTTCATATTTATAAACTCTATATTTGAATATAAATTTTTTTAAATTTTATTATTTATGTATTTCTTGTTGTAGAGTTTGGGCTTCAGTACTTTTGGTCTCAGGCCATAGAGTTTAGGCTCAATAGGTGTGGTACAAGAGCTTAGTTTCTCCACAGCATATGGAATCTTCCAAGACCCAGGATTGACCCCATGTCTCCAACATTGGTAGGTGGATTCTTTACCACTAAGCCACCAGGGAAGCCCTCAATATCACTTTTTAACAGAAAGGTTTAAATTCTGTTGGAAGGTATTCTGTATATTCAACTTGTTACAATTCACACAAGATAGAAAACCTCACTATTCCTATAAATCATAATAAATACAAAAATGAAAAATAATAAAGGTATTTAGAATGTTGTTCTTATAATTTACAGAAGGCCAATGATAGAGAAACTCTGTGAAAGTAAAGACATTAGTTTCTTTGGAGAAAACGTCAATCTTATTACAACTCTCAAAATAAGGGGGAAAACTCCTGATTTAAAACCGTGGGAATGCAGTGCATATGAAAATACCTTCATGAGTGGTTCATCCCTTACTAGATACATGAAATCTCACATTGAAGACAAATCAAGAGAACATTGAAAGTACCCTGAGAAGGTATGTAAATGCAAAGAATGTGGGAAAGCATTCTTTTCTCCCAGTGCTCTCATATCACATGAAAGGAGTCACACTGGAGAGAAACTCTATGAATGTTTACAATGTGGAATAGTTTTTTTTATATAAAAACTCTTTGCAACAGCACAAAAGAACTCACACAGGGGAGAAACTCTATGAATGTAAGAAATGTGGGAAAGCCTTCTTGTGGAGAATAACTTACCGAATCACATGTTAACACACACTGGAGATTTACCTTATAAATGTCAGAAGTGTGAGAAGGCATTCCTTACTCCCAGTTGGCTTAGAAGTCATGAAAGGAAACACAATAGAGAGAAACTCTATCAAGATAAGCACTGTGGAAAAGCCTTTAAAAGTCCTGAAAATGTTACAGTACATGAAAGAATTCATAGGGGAGGGAAACCCTATGAATGTAACCAGTGTGGGGAAACCTTCAATAATTTGAGTTCCTTAAAGGCACACAAAAGAGTTCACACAGGAGAGACACAATAGGTATGTAAAATATGTTCTAAAGTATCAACTTGTGCTAGCGCTCTTCAAATACAAAAACAATATAAGTGCATACAATGTGGGAAAGCCTTCAGATTTAAGGAAAGCCTCTAAAACACATGGTAACACACACTGGAGATGGCCCTTATAAATGTAAGGAATGTAAGAGAGCATTCATTAATTTCAATTCTCTTAAAATACATGAAAGGAGTCACACTGGAAAGAAACCCTATGAATGTTTACAATGTGGAAAAGCTTTTCCATATCAAAACTACTTCCAAGAGCACAAAAGAACTAACACTGGATAGAAACCTTATGAACGTAAAGAATGTGAGAACGCCTTCATGTGTAAAGTAACTTTTCGAAGACACATGGTAACACACTGGTGATTTACCTTTCCAATGTCAGAAATGTGAGAAACAATTCATTTTTCCCTGTGATCTTCAAAAGCATGGATGGAATCACAATGTAGAGAAACCATATCAATGTAAACAATGTGGAAAAGCCTGTAAAAGTCCTGAAAGTATTTTAAAAAATGAAAGAATTCACAGGGCAGAGAAGCCCTATGAATGTAAGCAATGTGGTAAAGCCTTCCATTATTTGAGTTCCTTCAGTTCAGTCAGTTCAGTCACTCAGTCGTGTCCGACTCTTTGCGACCCCATGAATTGCAGCATGCCAGGCCTCCCTGTCCATCACCATCTCCCGGAGTTCACTCAGACTCACGTCCATTGAGTCAGTGATGCCATCTAGCCATCTCATCCTCTGTCGTCCCCTTCTCCTCCTGCCCCCAATCCCTCCCAGCATCAGAGTCTTTTCCAATGAGTCAACTCTTTGCATGAGGTGGCCAGAGTACTGGAGTTTCAGCTTTAGCATTATTCCTTCCAAAGAAATCCCAGGGCTGATCTCCATCAGAATGGACTGGTTGGTTCTCCTTGCAGTCCAAGGGACTCTCAAGAGTCTTCTCCAACACCACAGTTCAAAAGCATCAATTCTTCGGCACTCAGTCTTCTTCACAGTCCAACTCTCACATCCATACATGACCACAGGAAAAACCATAGCCTTGACTAGACGGACCTTAGTCGGCAAAGTAATGTCTCTGCTTTTGAATATACTATCTAGGTTGGTCATAACTTTTCTTCCAAGGAGTAAGCGTCTTTTAATTTCATGGCTGCAGTCACCATCTGCAGTGATTTGGGAGCCCCCCAAAATAAAGTCTGACACTGTTTCCACTGTTTCCCCATCTATTTCCCATGAAGTGATGGGACCAGATGCCATGATCTTCGTTTTCTGAATGTTGAGCTTTAAGCCAACTTTTTCACTCTCCTCTTTCACTTTCATCAAGAGGCTTTTTAGTTCCTCTTCACTTTCTGCCATAAGGGTGGTGTCATCTGCATATCTGAGGTTATTTATATTTAGATATCTTCAAACTTTTCAAATACATGAAAGGACTCACATAGGAGAGAAACCCTATGAATGTAAGCAATGTGTTAAAGCTTTTATTTCTCCTGTAGGACTGCAAAACCATGAGAGAAATCACAGTGGAAAGAAATTCTATACATGTAAAATGTGTAGTAAAGCATTCAGTTATTCCAGTTATCTTCGAAAACATGAAAGAAATCATACTGGAGAGAAAACACGAATATAAGGAGTGTGGAAAAGGCTTTATTTTTCTTTCAAGCCCTAGAGCAGACATGATAAGTCACTCCGGAGATGGACCTTATAAATGTAAAGAATGTGAGAAAGCATTCATTACTCCCAGTTCATTTCAAATACATGTAAGGACTCACACAGGAGAGAAGCCTTATAAATGTAAACAATGTGGGAAAACTTTCAATTGGCCTACTTCCATTTGCCGACATGAAAAAAGTCATAGTGGAGAGAAACCCTCTAAGTGTAAGCAGTGTAGTAAAGCCTTCAGTTGTTCCAGATCCTTTCAAAGCCATGAAAGGAGGCCATTGGAGAAAAGCCCTATGGATGTAAAAAATGTGGTAAAGCCTTCAGTAGTCCAAATTCCTGTCAAAAACATGAACGAAGTCATACTGGAGAGAAACCTTATGAATATAAGGAATGTGGAAAAGCCTTGAGTTCTCTCACCAAATTTCAAAGACATGTAATGAAGCACACTGGAGACAGACCTTATAAATGTAAGGAGTGTGGGGAAAGTCTTTGATTCTTCCAGTTACTTTCAAAGTCATGAAAGGATTCATAGTGCAGAAAAACCCTTTGAATATAAGGACTGTTATAAAGCCTTCAGTACTCCTAGGTCCCTTAAAAAACATGAAAGAACTCATACTGGAGAGAAACCTCATATATGTAAGGAATGTGGTAAAGCCATTAGTTATCCCAATTTCTTGTAAAAATATGAAAGGAATCATACTGGGGAGAAATCCTATCAGTGTAAACAATCCTAACAGTGTAAAGCCATCACTTATTTCAGTTCCCTTCAAAGTTATGAAAGAACTCAGTGGAGAGAAACCCTATGAATGTAAGGAATGTGGGAAAGCCTTCATTTTCCCCTCAAAATTTCATTTACACATGATAAAGCACACTAGAGTCAGAGGTTATTTGTGTAAGAAATGTGGGAAAGCCTTCAGTTGTCCCAGTTCATTACAAAACCATGAAAGAACACACACTGGAGAGAAACTGTATGAATGTAAGAATTGTAGTAAAGCCTTCAGTCGCATTCATTCTTTACGAAACCATGAAAGAACTCATATTGGAGAGTAACCCTATGAATGTAAGAAAGTGGGAAAGCCTTTAGTTCTATCACCAAATTTTCAAGACATGTGGTGAAGCACACTGGATAATGTAAGAAATGTAGGAAAGCCCTCAATTTTTTCCGTTCATTATGAAATCAGAACTCACAGTGCTAAGAAACCGCGTGAATGTAAAAATTATAGGAGAGCCTTCGATGGTCGCAGTTCTGTTCAAAACCTTGAGAACACTCATAATGAAAAGTAGGCTTATGAATGTAAGAAATGTAGGAGAACTTTCAGTTGTCTCAGTTCATTCTGAATACAGAAAGGAATTCACACTGTAGAGAACTCCTTTGAATGCAAAAAATATATATATATGGTAAAGCCTTCAGCAATTCCTGTTATGCATGAAAGAACTCAAACTGAACGTAAGGAATATTGGAATACCTTTGTCACATGACATTTTAAGGATGCAAGATGATGCACAATTTTCTCTCATGTTCTTGGGAAAGAACTCACTCTAGAGAAAATCCTGTTAAATGTAAACAATATATGGAAACCTTCATTTGCCTTACATTCTTAAAACCATGTAAGAATGTACACTGGATAGATAACATATAACTGAAATGAAAAGTAAAATATCTTTATAGTCATATGAAAACTGCACTGGAAAAAACTCATGTTAATGTAAGTAATATGTGTAAGCCTCTGCAGATTCATGTAGAGTGCTCTCAAAGTTACAATATGGAGGAAATGTTATAAACTTTAAACATATATTTTCCTATCAGTGGCATGCTCTTATTCTCTGAAGTATGGGGTTCTACTTACTTTTGCAAGTAAATATTGAGGTAAGATAATTCTGTAGATACTCTTTAGGCTGTCATTCCTAAATTTAATAAGTAATTTAACCTTTTATCATTAAATTTTTTTATTTTTACTGTTAAGACTCTGACCCATAGGTGATTTGAACTGTATTTCTAATATGCAAGTAGGTTTGATTTTTAAATAATTTTGTAATTTTTGTGTAAAAAAGGGAACACTAAAAAGTGGCATTTTGGTACTTGTTTGTTTCTTGTGGCAAGTACTCAATATCCCTTTTACATTATATTCAAATTTTTCATTGGCTTAAGAGTTTTATTGCATTTCCTTCTTAACAGAAATGTAATAAAGAGTTGGGCATGTATTTGTAAGTATGCAGAGTTCCTCATGTAGTCTCATGAGGAATTATTCTTTTCATCTTTTGTCCTTTATTTGTCATTCCTTCTGGCTAGGATTTGGACTCTGGAATATTGAGAGACCTGCATGATGACAATAAAATCTAGAGTTGGAGATGACTCTTTTTAACTGTTTTGTCAATGTGAGTAACGTGAACTACAGTTTCTAGATTCTGTTGCTTTTATGGTCCCATGTTAGAATTCACCAAACTTGAATAGACAGGTAACTTGAAATGCGAAAGTGAAATAGTATTGGGTAGATTTGGAGCCACATGTATGGAAAGAGACAAGAAGCATAGGGCCTTTGCCTGCATTTGCTTCAAGCCTACTTTCCTCATTTTTTTACTCTGCCAGTCAAGAATATCCTCAAAACTGAAGAGTCCAAGATGGTAGAGTAGGAAGACCCTGAGCTCACCTTCTCCCATAGGGATACCAAAATTACAACTATTTGCCAAGCAACTATTGATGAGAAAGATCTGAACACTAGCAGAAGGACCCACAGTGAGGCCAGTAGGAAGGGTAGATAAAAGTTATAGTCAAGACCATGACCCACAACAGGAGGATAGTTATAATTGCAGAAGTTGTCCCAAGGAGCAAGGGGGTCCAACCCCTGCCCCCATCTTACTCCCAAGCCTAGGTGTCCTGCACTGGGTAGATGAGTCCCCCCAGATATTTGGCTTTGAAGACTGCAGGGCTTATTTACAGGAGAGTAAGGGGGCTGTAAGAAATACTCATTCTTAAGGGTTGCACATAAAATCTCACATGCTCAGGGAAAAAGTAGTAATTTGAAAGGGGCATAAGTCTGACCCACCTGCTAATCTTGGAGACTCCTGGAGAAACAGGAGGCAACTGATGCTTATCCTTGGGACACAAACACTGATGACAGCCATTTTAAGAAGCTCATTCTACCACAAGGACACTGGTGCTGGTCCTTCTAGTTTATTAGTGTGAGAGACCTGTGCTACTCATCAGCCTGTTGGCACCAGTATTGGGATGCCTCAAGCCAGGCAGCTAACCAGGCAAGGTCACAGCCTCATGCACCATATGACCAGCTGCCTGAAGACATTTTGAGCCCCCAGTTGTCCTGGGGCCCCTGTAGCACCACAGCCAGTTGTTGGGGCCCAACCCCAATTACCAGTGGGGCAATATCAGCTTTGGGATACCCTAGACCATTTGGGGCTTCCCCAGTGGCTCAGACAGTAAGAAATTCGCCTGCAATGTGGAAGACCCGGGTTTGATCTTCTGTGTTGGGAAAATACCCTGGAGAAAGGAATGGCAACCCATTTCGGTGTTTTTGCCTGGAGAATTCCATGGACAGAGGAGCATAGTGGGCTACAGTCCATGGGGTCACAAAGTCGGACACAACTGAGTGACTAACACACACAGGCCTTGTAGCCATCTGTGACAGAAATAAGCCCTGTTCACCAGTGGGCTGACACCAGCTCTGAGACCCCCAGCTTACAACAGTGAAAGACTCCAGGATCTGGCTCTACCCACCAGTGATCCAGCATTAACTCCAGGACCCCTTAGACCTCAGCCCCACTCACCAGCTCCAAAATACCTTGGACCCTCCAGCCAACCACCCTGGGGTTTGGCTGTAGTTACCAGCAGGCAGACACTAGATTGAACTGGCATTACCAGACCTGGTGGCCTATTGATTCCCAAAAACTAGCCTCAAACAGGAAGGGCTGGTAGGAAACCCTGAAACAGATCCTGTGGTGAACTGGCTCCCTCTCAATCTTGCCCTCCTCCAAAGTTGAGTCTGGCCTGATACCCCTAAGGAGCAAGTTTTGCAATCATCTCTTGCCCCTAACACACTGACACTGGAGACCAGAAAGCACATAATGACTTCAGGCTGGCTCTGATGCACATGGATGAACCCTGCTTAGACTTATTTGCCTCTGCAGAAAAGGGAGGAGGGGGTGATTGGGGGGAGGGGGTGGGTACAGCATTTCTAGCAAGGATCTGCAGGGTTCTGGTGAGAATGAGGCCTGTGGAGCCAGGCTTCATGCAGAAGCAGCAGAAACCCTCCCACCAGGCCATCCTGGGCTCTAGTCATGAGTCCCTCAGGACACGTGGACAAACCTGAGAGGAAGGCAGGTGGCGCTGGTTCTTCCTACACCTGGAGACAAGGAGACCCAAAGGAGAGCAGAAAGGGTCCTCAAAACAGTGTCAGCCTAGAACCTTTTATTGCTTGTTTAGTCAGAAAAGTTTGGCAGAACCCCACCCCCACCCCTACCATGGCAGATTTGGCCCAAGGCCTGACCTTTAGGGTTGGGATTTGAGAGAGAGACCTGGACCAGGGCCTTAGAATCAGAAGCTCCCACTTTCCTTCAAGAGACGTTCCTGGCCAGCCCTGGAGCCCTCTTCCCCTACCTGCAAGAAGCAGGATCCTGCAGACACCAGGAAATGATGTTGGGGAAGAAATGACATGGGCTTTGGGACCCTATTCCTATCATGTGACATCAAAGCAAAGGACAAGTTCTCATAACCTTGGGACAAGGACAAGGTTGGCTTCCCAATGCTAGAGCAAGACACTGGGTGATCAGGGCACCAAGCTGCTCCTCCACTGCCTGGTCCCAGGGAGCTCCTCAGACTGGTCAAGTGTGTGGAAACTAGAAAGATAATGGGGAGGGAGGGAGTCCTGAATGAGCCGTGTTCTCACACCTGAAGCAACTTACAGATTCTTGGTGACACCTACAGGGAAAACGGATGGGGGACAGGGACTCCTGCCCACCTGAGGGAGGGAGGGGAGGCCGTGGTTAAGGCAGAGCTGTTGAGCTGTGGCTCCCTCTGGGGGACCCATGTCCTCCCAGTTATAGCAGCTCGTTCTTTCCCTGTTGTTTTCCACCCTGAGGAAAACTCCGTTTTTGTGGCTATGTTTTTTTTAATTATTTTTGGCTATGCTGGGTCGTTGCTGCTCCATGCAGGCTTTCTCTAGTTGCAGCAAGCAGGGGCCTACTGTAGTTGTGTTGCACCAGCTTCTCATTGCAGGGGCTTCTCTTGTTTCAGAGCATGGGCTCTACAATGCACAGGCTTCAGTAGTTGTGGTTTCCAGGCTCTGGAACACAGGCTCAATAATTGTAATGCATGGGCTTAGTTGCTCTGCAGCATATAGGATCTTCCTGGATCAGGGATCGAACGCATCGCCTGAATTGGAGGCAGACAGATTCTTTACCACCAAGCCAGTAGAGAAGTACTATTTAAAGCATTCTTATGCCAGAAACTATTCTCAGCTGTTAGTGAACACAGTTACTGATGCCACTGCTGGGAACTGACAGTTTATTTGTAATGGAGTACCTTCCACTTCCAGTGTCTGAGTTGATGATCCCTTAAAGTCAGCTTTCCATTTGGCATTGGGTCATAAATGCAGGATCTCTCAAGCTTTCTAACTAGAGGCCTTCTCTTTGAATATATATTGGTATTTATAGAATAGAGCCAAACACAGTGCTTCTGGTATATCCCACCTAGAGGAGGAAGTGTGTTGACCTCTCCTATGATGGATGCTATCTGTTCTAGAGTAGGTCATTTCTTTTCTAGACACATTGGCGATTTTGGAAGTCACTTGGGATCACACAGCTGACCAGAGTGTTCACATACCTTATATACAGTGTGCTGCCACTGCACCTGATGGGGTCCACTGCAAAGATGCTGCATTTTGTCTCTAGAGCAAACAGGCCTTCTGGGATGACAGACGACCCAGGAATCACATGGATTAGTCAAGCTAATCAATCATGCTAGCAGAGAATTTCCTTGCCAAGAATCAAACTCAGGACTTCCCTGGTGGTCCAGTGGTAAGACTCCGTGCTCTCAATGCTGGGGACCTGGGTTTAATCCCTAGTCAAAGAGCTAGATCCCACATGCCACAACTAATATTCAGCACAGCTAAACAAACATATCAGTCAATCAGTTCAGTTGCTGTCATGTCCAACTCTTTGTGACCCCATGGACTGCATCATGCCAGGCTTCCCTGTCCTTTACCATCTCCCAGAGCTTGCTCAAACTCACGTCCATTGAGTCGGTGATGCCATCCAGCCATCTCATCCTCTATCATCCCCTTCTCCTGCCTTCAATCTTTCCCAGCATCAGGGTCTTTTCTAATGAGTTGGCTCTTCGCATCAGGTGGCCAAAGTACTGGAGCTTCAGCAACAGTCCTTCTAATGAATATTCAGGAATGATTTCTTTTAGAATTGACTGGTTTGATCTCTTTGCAGTCCAAGGGACTTTCAAAAGTCTTCTCCAGCACCACAGTTCAAAAGCATCAATTCCACTGTTACGGATCCTTTGGCTATTGCCCACAATACACCTGTCTGATTCTACCAATAACAAAAACTCTTTATTCAAGGTTTCCTCCTTGCATAAAGAACTCTATAAAGTTAACTTGCCTTACAGTATACTTAGTTGCTCAGTCATGTTCGACTCTTTGCGACCCCATGGATTGTAGCCCACCAGGCTCCTCTGTCTATGAGGTTTTTCAGGCAAGAATACTGGAATGGGTTACCATCTTCCTCCTCCAAGGCATCTTCCCAACCTAGGGATAAAACCTGTGTCTCCTGCATTGCAGGCAGATTCTTTACCCACTGAGCCATCAGGGAAGCCTGTGATATACAAGTACAAGTTAATGCCACTCTTACTCTTCACATATTAACATCAATCTGCAGAGGCTCATTTCACTGCTAAGGGCAATATACCTACTGGGCTTTCTGACCACATACTTATGCCTGAGATCTAACGGTATTAAATTTGGCTGTGAGTGCATGTAATCCATAACCACCTCGTGGCTCTAAAGTTTTTTATTTATTTTGCCATGCTGTTCATGTACAGAGTCTTAGTTCCCCAAATAGGGATAGAACCTGTGGCCCCAGCAGTGGAAGTGTGGAGCCTAACCATTGGACTCTAACCACTGGACCACCAGGGAATTCCCTCCATAAGATATTTGAGGTTATATGGTAAACCAATTCCCTCCAAACAAAAGTTAGTTGACTATAGCAAATTACTGGAAGCAGAAGCCATGGGAGCCAGCAACTTCTAGGAACACCTGAAGTATGATAAAAGACTTGCTGGATACACAGTACAGATTAACTTGACATTTAAAAGCTCTACGAGGAGCCAGTCTTCTGGAGCCCCCCCCAAATTTATTAATTTTTCCTACAGGAGCCCAAGCAGTTTCTCACTGTGAAGAGTGGGAACAATGACCTCCCGTTCCATGCCAGAAATGGTGTGTGCATTCTGATACACACACAAAGCATTCCCTTCTCTGCAACTTAGGCCACTCCTCAAGAAAAACTAATTTGCCTGAACCTTATCTGATTGGGGAACGAGCAGTGAGACAACACACTGACCCTTCAGGTTTTTTATCAGACCAAAGGTGAGGAATAAAAGCCAAGAACCTCATCTGACTTACATAGTCCAGTGATTCTGTCCCCGCCCCCCAAATAAAACAGGTTTTTAAAAAAGATTTACTTATTTTTGGCTATGCTGAGTCTTCATTGCTGTGCACATGCTTGTGCTTTCTCTTGCTGCAGTGAGCAGGGGCCACTCTCTAGTTGCAGTGCGTGGGTTTCTCACTGCAGTAGTTTCTCTTAGGCTTAGTGGTCCCATAGCATGTGGGTCTTCCCGGGCTTTTAGGGGAAGCACCCTGACTGAAACCACCCAACCTGGCCAGGTACTGGTTACGTAGTAACCATTTACGTGAGTTATGTTATGACAGAAGGTCCTGGGAAGGAATACAGATCTAGTAAGCCACCACCAATCAGAAGAGTATGGGAAAGGTCAAAAGGAAACACCACATGTCCTTCCACCTCCCAGAATTATTCTTGCTGGCAACCATCTTGGCTAAGCAATGAGTGCGCTGCCAGTAAGGACCCTGAGTCAGAGTGGTTAGCCAAAGACAACCTGGAAACTAATTCCATACCATACCTGAGACCATGAGCCAGTGGCAGAGCAGTCCTCCTGGATTCCCTTATCCTGTTGCTCTCCACTTGGGTGCCCCTTCCCAATAAAGTCTCTTGCTTTGTCAACATGAATGTCTCCATGGACGATTCATTTCCAAGTGTTAGACAAGAGCCCACTCTCAGGCCCTGGAAGGGATTCCCCTTCCTGCAACAGTACCACAGATTAAACCCATGTCCCCTACATTGGCAGGTGGATTTTCTTTACCACTGAGCCACCAGGGAAGCCCCCATGAAGAGGAAAAGCTAAAATTTTACATAACCTGCTCACTCTGCCTCTGTAACTCAGCTTGCCCCTTGCAAAGTCTGGGTCACATAGGTCATGTAGTCTCAGAAAGTGGGCACTTAGAATACTAGGAACTGGAGCTTATCTCACCCTTGTCCTGCTCTTTGCAATTGCCCAGCCCCTGCAAACCTGCTTAATCATGCATCCCCCTCCCCATCTTGACTGCTGTTCCCACTATCGCGAAACACCGTAGTTTAAACCAGCCTATTAGCAGCTAGTGTTGCCCACTATAGTCTGTCTATAAGAACTCTGTAATCTCTTTGTTCAGGGCTCAAAGCTTAGAGTGTTAACTCCTCTGGGCCCGTTGGCATAATAAACCTGAGTTCTCCAACTCTCCGAGTGTGGTGTTTGGTTTCTCAAGCACTGTTTCTGCCACACCCAGACACTTCTGATCTAAGCTAAATGAGGATGAAAATCCCTCTTCCCCTCGAGACAGCGGAGCTGGGATGAAAATCAAGGAAGATGACCCCCAAACTCCTCCTTCCCCAGTAAATAGTCTGTTGCTGCTGCTGCTTAATAGTCTGTTAGGTAGTTAGAATAGGAAACAAGAGTCCAAAATGGCGGTGGCTAAAAGACAAGGAAGGGAAAAGCCCTCAAAAATAGAGCAAAGGAAGGTCCGAGGACTGGAGTGAGGACCTCAGGTAGAACAAACAGCACTCCTGGCTAGCCCAATTTACATAGGGCAGGCCCAGGGGGAGGAGAAAACATAAAAGGAGGAGCCAACGCGTTTTCTCTCCCCACCCCCAACCCCCCCCAACTCGTTGGCGCGCTCCTCCACTCACTTCTCTTCACATCTTTGGGTTGGCATGCCCTCACGCTTCGAGGGTGGATTCTCCTGCTATCTTCTAAATAAAATAGAGCTGTAACACTGATTTGTCTAAGAGCTATAACATGGTTTGTCCAAGAAAGACCTGAGAGCTATGACGTGCCAAGGGCTTTAATATCCGTCACTCGAAATCTTTGTTGTGACGAGACAGAACCGAGGAGCATACACTCGCCTGACATAGTCCATCCCTTCATTTATATGCCTCTCATAACCAGCTTCAAAAGAAACCCAGAACAGCAGCTCCTCACATGCCTACCTGCTCTTCCTCTTGCTTAAATAAAATTTCACTTTACTTAAAGCTCTCTGCTTTGGTGATTAAGAAAATACCTTAAATTCACCCTTAACACCTTGACCCCTAGAGGACATAATGTTACAGAGTTCAAGCTTGCTCTGCTTGCCACATGACAGGCCAATGAATCTGAGAGACAAGGTGTTCAGGCAAGGGAATATGACTTTATTGGGAAAGCTGGCTGACCAAGAAGATAGCAGACTAATGTCTGAAAGTATCTTGTCCAGGATCTGGATGCCAGGTTCTTTTATAGAGTCAGACAGAGAGAAACAATGAGGAATTAAAGTCAAAAGGCAGAACAGAGGCAGAACAAGTAAAAAGGGTCTTCGGTAAAACATCTCCAGGAAGAGCCAGCCTTTGGAAGGGTGTGTTAAACTCTTCTTTTTGTTGTAATTATTCACAGGTGGGGAGGGTCAGATTATGTCTCTAAGACATAAGAACTAAGATCCTTTAGTTTAACAGGTAGAGGTGCAGGGTCCTCTGAGGCAGGCTATTCTGTATGGTTGTAATTATAAAAGCAACAAAAAGCACGTCAAAAAAAAAACCAGTTCCAACATGGAGTCAGAACTGGCTCCTCTCTGCAACAAGACCCTTTTGTTACAGTGTGGCCCTGTGTTGGGGTGCTGGACTGCACCCTGCAGGTTCGCAAGCTCAATAATTGCCAAGACCGAAGAAAGAGTCTAGATTCAGTGACAGAGGCATCAATGCTTATCTTACACATCTGAAGCAAAAGGGTCAGATGTCAGGCAGGAAAAGTTATACATTAAATTGGGAGGGAATAACCAGCTATAGAGAAAAATTGACCTCAAATTGGCTCATCAGTTGTCAAGGAAACCAGCAGAGGCATACACCCCTCAACACCCCTTTGATGAAGTGTGCAAGTGGAGATATTCTGATCAAAAGAGTAGAACAATCAGTAGCCTGGGGCAACTCCGTGCCTAGGCTCTAAGATATAGAGGAAGGAGCAGTCATGTGAGTAGGTTTACTAGTAGGTGTACCAGGTGTACTGGTGTACCAGGTATACTGGTAGGGGATGCACATGCTCTGTTTTTGGAAACTCAATGAGAAATTCCCCGCCCTCACGTGTGCACAAAGAGCTGGGCGAATACGAGATAGGCCGCTCCAGGCTTGCCAAAACTTGTTTCCAAGTAACCGCGTCGGGCTGGGTCAGTTTTCTGCTCCACCCACTGCCCTCAGCGCGAGTCTGGGCGCCTCTTGGGGGGTTGGCCGAGGAAGCTAGTTCCCTAGAGACACAAGTCCTTCTGTCCAGCTGTCACTCAAGTACTAGGAGGTGCAGCTTTGAGAACTGTCCAATCAGGGGCGCCGCTTGGGCAGGTAGGTGGGGCGACGCACCGCTTCGGCTCCGTTTTCACTCCCTCAGGCTCGGCTAGTGATCCGGTTTCCCACCTCTCAGAGACGCTAGCGGCACTGCCTCAGAGTCTGTCTTGTTGTGACCTACTGTGGGAGTCATAGGAAGGACTCAGAGAGACCCAGGAAACCTAGAAATGGTGAGTGTGCGTTATCCGGGTGCAGAGTTGGAGCGAGAGGGGAGGAGGCGTTGGTTGGAGTGGATCCGAACCAGCTGTGGTTGTGTCGGGCCTCCCCGCTGTCAACCCCGGAGCCTGCGGACCCGAGGGGCGTTGCTCGGACCTCAGTCTCCTCCGTCCGGTCGCGTGGGGGGCGGGGCCGGCAGCCAGGACCCCGGGCGTCCTGTACAGTCACTGCGCGCCCCGACTTCGGCTCCGACCCCGCAGCCCCGCGTCCTCCCCAGACTGTGTTGTGACCCCCGGGGAGGATTGTCAGGGGACCCTCGTGACTCGGTCTACGTAGTTCGTGCGTGGGAAGAGCTCTGGTGTGTAGGGTCTCCAGTCCCTGACTTCTTCCCAGGGGTCACCCGTTTTCTCTTGTTTTCCAGTTATTTGAGTACCAAGAGTGTCTCAAGTCTACGCCCCTGTCCGCTCAAGCTTAGCTCTTCCTAGGGCTGGCAGTGAGTTCCCTAAATTTTCGGAGTTCACCCTACATCCCCAAGGCCAAATTCCCTGTCAGATTCACAGTATCATTATCAACTATTTGTCCTCCGTGGTGCATTTCAAACAGACGCAGTGTTTTAACTGTTTATCATTTTCCTCCCAGAGCGTTAGATGGCTCTTTTTTCCATTTTTTTGTCTGTGGATGTTTTCCACTAGAAGAAAGCAAAAAATTACCACTTGAAACTACTTTGTTCAACAGTTTGGTGCCTCTCCTCCCAGACTCTTTCCTGGGCACAGACATCTAATGTGTGGAGGTTCCTTTTAAAACTTTCCTGGGTCATGTGTCCTGTCGGGGTTGGCCCTACTTTAAAGATTTAAAGATTGTCACCTTTATAAGATTTATTCATATATTGAAATGCCATTTTTTTCAATCAGAGTAAAATGCATTTAATCAATACAGCTTAAAAGATAGTATAACATATTTCCCAAGAGGCAAAAGAGGTGAATTTTAGGGGGAAAAAAAATTCCAGGGTTACATTTCATTTAAAAAATTTTGTTCTGCTGGTTTTTTCTCCCTGGAGCATGTGTAGTACGTTCCTCAGGACTATTCTTTACTTTTAGGTGATTTCAGATGAAATTCTCTGGTTGTGTGGTATCTGCTTAGATGTCCAGACCAATGTTCAGGTGTGATTATTTACAAACCTATTTCTCAATGTAGAAATAATCACCGACTGACATCTTTTTTTTTTTTTTCCTGAAAGGAGTAAATATTTCAGGTTTTCTGGTTGAACTAGTGAAAATGCCCTACAATTTTCTTTCCTCCTTTCCCCATAATGATAGGTTTAAATTGTGTTGCTGGATTGTTCAAACACTAAGTTTGTGTCCATTGAAACATCAAGCATGTTCCAAAGATATTCCAGTGCAGAGCAGAGGCCTATAGTCAGTGATCCATGCCAAGGCTCCTGTAAAGAGAACAGACCTGCAGACCCAGTTATTCTTTTGGGGAAGCAACTCCCACTCCCCACCCCGGCAGGTGTCTTACATGTTCGCACCCACAATGGAAGGAGACTTTATACTGAGAGATGCTACAGAGCCCTGGAAAGCTGAGGATGCAACTGCACACAGTGGTGGGGACTGATTTCATTTCTGAGGTTGGAGGCCTAAAATTTTCCTATGCGAGTTCAATCCCTGAATTGGGAAGAGCCCCTGGAGAAGGAAATGGCAACCAACTCCAGTATTCTTGCCTGGAGAATCCCATAGACAGAGGAGCCTGGCAGTCTACAGTCCATGGGGTCACAAAAGAGTTGGACACTATGGACGCAAAACTCGGAACTTCAGTTTTGTGTTCACAGTGTAGGTATACTCAGAGTAATTTATGCACATTGAAAGAGGCTATTATCATGTCTTCTGTGTTGCGGACAAAGGGTTTATGAATTTGGATCAGAATCTTAAACTGAATCAGACATAGGGTTTCCTCACTTGTGAGACTAGAACCTAGTAGAGTCTGTGCTTCCCTGTTTGGGGGACATGGGAGAGCATGTGGAGCCTAGAATTCATTCTTGTGGCTCCTCAACTGTCCCTACCCTTCTTTTCCAGTGACTAACCTGCTCTAAGAACTATATCTTGGACCCCAAGTCTGGGAATTTAGTCATCTTTCTAAAAGTGTATTTTTCTTCTGAACTGTAGCAAGAAGGCTGCTGCTGCTGCTGCTAAGTCGCTTCAGTCGTGTCCAACTGTGTGCGACCCCAGAGACGGCAGCTCACCAGGCTTCCCCGTCCCTGGGATTCTCCAGGCAAGAACACTGGAGTGGGTTGCCATTTCCTTCTCCAATGCATGAAAGTGAAAAGTGAAAGTGAAGTCGCTCAGTCATGTCCGACCCTTAGCGACCCCATGGACTGCAGCCTTCCAGGCTCTTCCATCCATGGGATTTTCCAGGCAAGAGTACTGGAGTGGGGTGCCATTCCTTTTCTGTTTTGATACCAGTATTTTCTCTTTGTTTTTTTAAAAAATTACTTCCATGACAATTTTTAATCCAAAAATGTTATGTATACCAAATTAAAGCACTGTTTTTTTGACTCTATATGAGAGACAGCAAAAGGGACACAGATATAAAGAACAGTCTTTTGGACTCTGTGGGAGAAGGCGAGGGTGGGATGATTTGAGAGGGTAGCATTGAAACGTGTATATTATCATATGTGAAGTGGATTGCTGGTCCAGGTTCAATGCATGAGACAGGGTGCTCAAGGCTGGTGCACTGGGATGACCCTGGGAGATGGGGTGGGAAGGGAGGTGGGAGGGGAGCTTCTGGATGGAGAACACATGTGCACCCGTGGCTGATTCATGGCAAAAACCATTATAATATTGTAAAGTAATTAGTCTCCAATTAAAATAAATAAATTTTTTAATTAAAAGTTTTTAAATGGTGATTTATAGCAGAATAAATTATTTTATAAAATTAATATGTCCTTTTTAAAATTAATTATTTGGCCACACCACATGGCATGGGGTATCTTAGTTCCTGGACTAGGGATCAAACCCATACCCCCTGCATTGGAAGTGTGGAGTCTTAACCACTGGACTGCCAGGGAAGTTCCTAATATGTTTTTAAAACTATATAATTTCTCCTGATGGATACACGTATATGTATGGCTGAGTCCCTTCACTGTTCACCTGAAACTATCACAAATTGTTAATCAGCTTATACCCCAATAGAAAACAAAAAGTTTAAAAAGAACTTTACCATTTCTCCTTTTCCTCCTGCAAGTTCTCCAGGTTTATTGCATCAGGGAGGTTGTATGTGTGTGTGTGAGAGAGGTGGTCCTCCTTTGTTCTCGGATTGATCCGAAGCCGGGTAGAGTTCCAGTGCACGAAAAACTACAGTTCTACCGTAAGGAAGTTTAATAAGCCAATTCAATTTCCAAGCACTTTTTAAAAATTGTTAAATTTTCACATAAATACTTGAATCTCAAAATCAGTCATTTCAAATGTATGTTTCTTTCTTAGCTAAATGTTGCAGTCCTTTGATTCTAGTTTCCATTAGCTTTGGGGATTTTAATGTGTAAGTTACTTGAGAGATACGATGTGAGTAAAGCAAGAAAATTCTGAAACCAACTAGAATTTTGCTCCATTAAGGCAAAGAGAGCCTCAGTATGAGATGGGTGTGTTTAAGTGCTCAAATGTTTTTTCCATTAAAAAAAATTATTATACAATTTTTAAAGGTTATACTCCATTTACAGTTACTACAAAATACTGGCTATATTCCCCATGATGTATGATATATCCCTGTACACTGTCTTACAACCAAATTGTTTGTGACTGCCAGTTCCCTACACTTGCATTGCCCCCATCAACCCCATAACCACTAGTTTTTTTTCTGTATCTGTGAGTCTGCTTCTTTTTTGTAATATTCACTAGTTTGTTGTGTTTCTTAGATTCCACATGTAAGTGATGTCATAAAGTATTTATCTTTCTCTGTCTGACTTATTTCACTTAGCGTAATGCCCTCCTGTCCCTAGACATTTAGAAGGCCATGCTATTCCTAAAGCAAATGAATTTTTGTTTTAATGAATGTGAGGGAAAAGCCATTGAATTTATATTTTTGTTGATATAAAGAAAACACTTTAAAGCTTATATACATCTTTTAAGTCTATTTCTGGGTTTAATTCCAAACCCCTAATATTTTATATTATGCCACTTATTCCTGAAAATATCCCTAGTATGAAATATAGTGGAGGAACAAACTATAATGTTCTTATCCTTTTAGTTAGAAGGGGATTTGTAAATCTTTTATGGTGTGCAGTTTTATATCTGTTAACATTTAAAGGATTAAATCTTGGAGTGGTTTCCTATGTAGAAAAATTAATTTTAAAAAGCAAAACTCAATTTAAAATAATGTTAAGCATAGGAAAATAAGATGTATATCAGTTTCTCTCCTGATTTTAAATAATGCATGTGAAGGTTAAAAATATTTCTAAACTGGGAAACTAGCTTAGGACTCCTAGCCCGCATGTCCTCCTCCACTCCTGTGCTCTTACTTCACCCATGCACAAATACCCAGTTATAATTACTTCTTGATCACCCTGTTGATGTTTCTTTATGTGGAAACAAGCCAGTGCAGATGCATGTTTTTCTTACCTGGGTTTGATTCTTGTAATGAGTAGTCAGGTTCCACATACTTGATGTTTGACTAGTACTGAAAGGTAAGCCTCGCCGCTCCCATTCACCCTAGCGCGTCTTACCTGGACAGGCTGATAGGAAAGCCTGGGGGCTCCTGCTCTGTGAGCTGCCGGTCGCTTGTGCCCTGTGCTGCCCTGTGTGGCATTATTGACCCCCACCAAACCTGGGTTCTGTATACAGAGGACACCAAGTTGGCAGTGTGTGTTAATTCCTTGTCCTGTGGGAGCAGAATGAGGATGGGACCCTCCTAGTGATCCTTAGTCCATGGCTTGGATGGAACCTCTCTGTGTTTTAGTGTAGGTGTGACTGAGGCTGGGTTCACCCAGACCTTGGAAGGGAGGGATCTTCGGGGGTTACTTGGCTGATTATACCCTGTGAATGAGGTAAACCCCTCAGATGATCACTCTGAAAAGATTATTTCAGAGAGAAAGAGAAGAGAGAGTAAAGGCAGCCAGTAGGTGGCAGGCTGAGTCCATTCCTAATACCAGAGGGCTCACAGGACCCTTCAGTACCTCTGCTGTTTCTGCACCTGCTAGAAGCACCTGCAACAAAGATACTGACCTTCTGAGTTAGGTGGGCAACACCTATAGCCTCACTGTGGCACAGAAAAGGGGTTAATTTAAACCAATCTAAGCCTGGGGTACTTAATTTCTATAACGTAATCAGTTGTCATGAAGGAGGCCTCTGACCCTGATGGCGCTGGTGTGAGGCTCTCTAGAGGAAAAAAATTATCAATGTTAGGGTAGAAAGGACACTCTCTCCCTCAGAGTATATCCAGTGACCTAAAATGCAAAACAAAGAAAGACTGGAGGGAGAGAACCAGAGAAAAAAGGTACTGAAAGAAAGGACTACAGTTTCATTCGATTGTAAATCCAAAATATGCTGGAAGAATTTCCATAGCAAAAATATAGAAGGGGCCTGCCTGACTTTTGGTCCTCTGTAATACGGATTTAAATTAATATTAACATCTCCTGTATGCTGCTAAGTCGCCTCAGTCGTGTCCAACTCTGTGTGACCCCGTAGACGGCAGCCCACCAGGCTCCCTCATCCCTGGGATTCTACAGGCAAGAACACTGGAGTGGGTTGCCATTTCCTTCTCCAATGCATGAAAGTGAAAACTGAAAATGAAGTCACTTGAGTCGTGTCCAACTCTCAGCAACCCCATGGACTGCAGCCCACTAGGCTCCTCCATCCATGGGACTTTCCAGGCAAGAGTACTGGAGTGGGGTGCCATTGCCTTCTCCACATTTAAGCAGTTTACCTCATTATCTGAGGGGAATGACTGAATAGAGTATAAAGGACAAATAGGTATACTTTGCCTTCAGCAGCAGAACTCTCTTCTTGCCTAAATTTCTCATGGTTGTATCACTGATTGTCCCAAAATATCCCATAGTGAGCAGGGAAGCTCTGAACCCATGATTCATTAAGTAAAATTAAATTGTCTTCTACTTCCAAATTGGCAAGACAAAATAAGAGTCCACAAACATTACCCAACAGTTAAATTCATTAATATGGCCTGATTTAAAGTTTTAAACGGCCTTGAATGTGGTAACCCAAGGACGAAAGAGCAAATAAAACTGAGGAGGGTCTTCGAATGCAGGAACAGAAAAGCCAGTTGCTTATTGTCCTTCCCTCCTCCGTGTTGTAACTATTAACGGATTTCAGGTCCTCCTGAGCAATATAACCTGTTTTCCCTCCTACCTCACATGGAGAAGTTATTTGCCTTACTCTTACCCCACCCAGAATACGCACCTCATCCAATCAGCAAATGACCCCTATCCCACTCCTTGTACCCTGGGTATAAAAGTATACTAAGGACCCCTGTTCAACGTTGGTTCTCCCTTGAGCTGGGCTGCTGTTCTAACAGCACCTCCCACTCTAATAAACTTCATTTCCTTCTCATTCTGCCTCATGTCTGAAAATTCTTTTCCAACCTGCACATGGACCACGACATTGAATTATATTGAAAAACATTATAAAGAAACGTATTAAGGGAGAAGTGATAGCCCCCAATTTTCTTCTTTAATAGCCTTATTTGATCTGTCCCTAAACCTGGAAAGAATGAATGATACCTCATAGTGGATTACAACAACCTTGAGCTGTGGTTACATCAAATTAGCCCCTATTCCTAGTCCCTATCATTATGGAAATTACTTACTTCATCCACTCAGTAAACATCTTGCTCTCACAGACATAAGTCTGTTCTGTTGAGTATCTATTTCAACATTCTCTCAGCTGCAGAGGCCTTCCCCTCTGAAGGGACATCTTTATCTGGTCACCTTCAGAGAACCTCAGTGGTCTTGCCATCCCACAGTCTCTGTAGGAAGATTTGAACTGCATGCACTTTGCTTCAGGAACACAGGTATGACATCACACTAAGGACATCTTCCTCTGAGCACATTCATTTCATTTTCATTCAGAATACACAAATATGGAAAAAAGGATCTTGCAGAAAGTGTATGGGCCGTTAACCAATGTAATGTGAGACCCTTAGTCAAGTTTCTGTATGTTTTTCAGTAATCAACTGCTCCCTCCTTTACAATGTGAAGAAATATTTGTAGTCGTTCTCAGCACCCACAAGGCCTACTAGGTTGTTTTGGTGTTGGGGAGACAACATATTCCTTATTTAGGAATTTTACTTGAGCCCATTTTTACTATTACTTGGAAATTTTCCCCCACCTTGAGAGCACCCCTGCTACAGAAGGCTCTGGACTGTGTTTAAATGACCATACAACAGGCACTCCTGTTAGTTCCCTTGGAGTCTCCCTCAGTATAGAGGATACGATGGCTTCCTCTTATGCCTCCTACAGTGACCCATGATGGCCTTAAGCTGTCTATAGTCTTCTGGTGCAAAGAACTGCCTTAGAAGTGCAATTATCACCATGTACTAGGTTCTCTTGAAAACTGAGACTCTCACAAGTGTAATAGAATGCAGTGAGCATAGCCCTTAGTGCACAGCCCTTAGCACACAGCCATTGCTGTGCTTGTCATTACTGCTCACCCTGTTACCAGGCAACAGGTTGCTCAGCATTTGGTTGGTACCTCAGTGGGCCTCGCCTACCAGCAACCAATTGTGGATGAGCAACCATTAGTAGTCCTGCTCAGTCATTGGTCAGCACTGCAGAGGGCCCTGCCCACAAGTAACAAACTGTCAAGGGACCACTAGGGAAGGAATTTTGGGGGGCTCCAAAATCACTGCAGATGGTGACTTTCCTTGGAAGGAGTTATGACCAACTTAGATAGCATATTCAAAAGCAGAGACATTACTTTGCCAACAAAGGTCCGTCTAGTCAAGGCTATGGTTTTTCTAGTGGTCACGTATGGATGTGAGAGTTGGACTGTGAAGAAAGCTGAGCACCGAAGAATTGATGCTTTTGAACTGTGGTGTTGGAGAAGACTCTTGAGAGTCCCTTGGACTGCAAGGAGATCCAACCAGTCCATTCTAAAGGAGATCAGCCCTGGGTGTTCTTTGGAAGGAATGATGCTAAAGCTGAAACTCCAGTACTTTGGCCACCTCATGCGAAGAGTTGACTCATTGGAAAAGATTCTGATGCTGGGAGGGATTGGGGGCAGGAGGAAAAGGGGATGACAGAGGATGAGATGGCTGGATGGCATCACCGACTTGATGGATATGAGTTTGCGTGAACTCCGGGAGTTGGTGATGGACAGGTAGACCTGGCGTGCTGCAATACTTGGGGTTGCAAAGAGTCAGACACGACTGAGCGACTGAACTGAACTGAGGGAAGGAATTCCCTTATTGACAGTTTGTTACTTGTGGGCAGGGCCCTCTGCAGTGGTGACCAATAACTGAGCAGGAAAATCCCATGGATGGAGGAGCCTGGTAGGCTGAAGTCAATGGGGTCGCAAAGAGTCGGACACGACTGAGCGACTTCACTTTCACTTTTCACTTTCCTGCATTGGAGAAGGAAATGGCAACCCACTCCAGTGTTCTTGCCTAGAGAATCCCATGGGCGGGGGAGCCTGGTGGGCTGCCGTCTATGGGGTCACACAGAGTCGAACACGACTGAAGTGACTTAGCAGCAGCAGGGAAGGAATTCAGGCTTCCCTGGTGACTCAGATAGAAGAATCTACCTGCAATGCCAGAGACCTGAGTTGGATCCCTGGGTGAGGAAGATCCCCTGGAGAAGGGAATGGCTACTCACCCAGTATTCTTGCCTGAAGAATTCCATGGACAGAAGGGCCTGGCGGGCTACCGTCCATGGAGTCACAGAGTCGAATGTGACTCAGCAACTAACTTAGAGAAAGAATTCAGCCATCTGTCTGTGGTATGGTGGTCATCAGATGGAGAGTGAGGTAAGAGGTGGATCCTGGCCGTCTCCTGGAAGCCCTTCAGCTCACTGGGCCTTGGGCCAACAGGTGAGCTGGGGCCCAGGGAACAGGCTGGAGGCTGTGTCCTGTGGGGCTCCAACTGTTGTTCAGTCACTCAGTCGTGTCCAACTACAGCCATCCAACCATCTCATCCTCTGTCATCCCCTTCTCCTGATGCATCTTTCCCAGCATCAGGGTCTTTTCTAACGAGTTGGTTCTTCGCATCAGGTGGCCAAAGTATTGGAGTTTCAGCTTCAGCATCAGTCCTTCCAGTGAATATTCAGGACTGATTTCCTTAGGATGGACTAGTTGGATTTGCTTGCAGTTCAAGGGACTCTCAAGAGTCTTCTCCAACACCACAGTTCAAAAGCATCAATTCTTTGGTGCTCAGCCTTCTTTGTGGTCCAACTCTCACCTCCATACATGACCACTGGAAAAACCATAGCTTTGACTAGACGGACCTTTGTTGGCAAAGTAATGTCTCTGCTTTTTAATACACTGTCTAGATTTGTCATAGTTCTTCTTCCAAGGAGCAAGAGTCTTTTAATTTCATGGCTGAAGTCACCATCCGCATTGATTTTGGAGCCAAAAAAAATAAAGTCTGTCACTGTTTTGATTGTTTACCCATTTTTTGCCATGAAGTAATGGGACTGGATTCCGTGATCGTAGTTTTTTGAATGTTGAGTTTTAAGCCGGCTTTTTCACTCTTCTCTTTCACCTTCATCAAGAGCCTCTTTAGTTCCTCTTCGCTTCCTACCATAAAGTTGGTGTCATCTGCATATCTGAAGTTATTGCTATTTCTCCCGGCAATCTTGATTCCAGCTTGTGCTTCATCTCCCCTGGCATGGTGTACTCTGCATGTAAGTTAAATAAGCAGGGTGACAATATACAGCCTTGACATATTCCTTTCCCAGTTTTGAACCAGTCCATTTTTCCATGTCTGGTTCTAACTGTTGCTTCTTGACCTGCATACAGGTTTCTCAGGAGGCAGGTAACGTGGTCTGGTATTCCCATCTCCTTAAGAATTTTCCACAGATTGTTGTGATCCACACAGACTAAGGCTTTAGCATAGTCAATGAACCAGATGTTTTTCTGGAATTCTTTTTCTATAATACAACAGATGTTGGCAATTTGATTGCTGGTTCCTCTGCCTTTTCTAAATCCAGCTTGAACATCTGAAAGTTCTTGCTTCACATACTGTTAAAGCCTAACGAGGAGAATTTTGAGCATTATTTTGCTAGCATGTGAAATGAGTACAGTTGTGCAGTAGTTTGAGCATTCTTTGGCATTGCCCTTCTTTGGGGTTGGAATGAAAACTGACCTTTTCCAGTCCTGTGGCCACTGCTGAGTTCGCCAAATTTGCTGGCATATTGAGTGCCACGCTTTCACAGCATCACATTTTAGGGTTTGAAATAGCTCACCTGGAATTCCATCAATTCCACTAGCTTTGTTCATAGTGATGCTTCCTAAAGTCCACTTGGCTTCACACTCCAAGCTGTCTGGCTCTAGGTGAGTGATCACGCCATCGTGGTTATCAGAGTCATTAAGTTCTTTTTTGTATAGTTCTGTGTATTCTTGCCACCTCTTCCTAATATCTTCTGCTTCTGTTAGGTCTGTACCATTTCTGTCCTTTATTGTACCCATCTTTGCATGAAATGTTCCCTTGTTCTCTATTTTCTTGAAGAGATCTCTAGTCTTTTCCGTTATTGTTTTCCTCTGTTTCTTTTGCATTGTTCACTTAGGAAGGCTTTCTTATCTCTCTTTGCTTTCCTTTGGAAATCTACATTCAGATGAATATATCTTTCTTTTTCTCCTTTGCCTTTTGCTTCTCTCTTTTTCTCAGATATTTGTAAGGCCTCCTCCAACAACCATTTTGCCTTCTTGCATTTCTTTTTTTGGCAATGGTTTTGATCACCACCTCTTGTTCAGTGTTATGAACCTCCATCCGTAGTTCTTCAGGCACTCTGTCTATCAGATCTAGTCCCATGAATCTATCTGGTGGGGCTCCAGAGCCCTCACTAAAGCTAGTCTTGGCCCAGGCCTTGAGGCAGCAGTGAACCTCTCCCGCCTCCTAGCCTCTGTGACCTAATAGTAGCAGTGGCAGTCTGCCTGGGTCACAGTCTGTGGGACCTTGTCTCCCCCTTCTTTGGGCAGCCTGAGGGCCACTGGGTTCTGTGCCTGGCTCCCTCAGTGATGACATCCGGGCAGTCTGGGAACCTGGCCCAAAGCTGCCAACTGAGATCTCCCTCCTCTTAGCCAGGACCAGGACCCCAGAGGGTGAAAGCTTTGCCTTTGGACCTTGCTCTTTCTTGTCAGAAGAAAGAATGACATTCATTTGGTAGAGATTTACAAGAAGATTGTTCCCTGATCGTGACCTAACTTCAGGAACAAAGGATCTGACACCAAGAAGTTTGCAACAACTAATCAGGCCTCTCCCTCACCTTTCTTATAAAAGGGCTTTGCTGAAAGCTTTTAGTAACTTTGGGGTTCTTGAGCCACCCATCTCTTTGCATAGCTCTGTAATAAACTTTTCTCTGTTCCAAACTCCAGTGTTTTAGTATTGTTTGGCCTCACTATGCATCAGGCACTCAGACTTGCATTTTTCGAGAACATAAGCACTGAGCAGGAGGAGGAAATGGCACCCCACTCCAGCACTCTTGCCTGGAGAATCCCATGGACAGAGAAGCCTGGTAGGCTGCAGTCCATGGGATCACTAAGAGTCGGACACGACTGAGCGACTTCACTTTCACTTTTCACTTTCATGCATTGGAGAAGGAAATGGCAACCCACTCTGGTGTTCTTGCCTGGAGAATCCCAGGGACAGAGGAGCCTGGTGGGCTACCAGCTATGGGGTCGCACAGAATTGTACATGACTGAAGCGACTTAGCAGCAGCAGCAGCAAGCACTGAGCATGTGATCCTCTGCTGAGCTGCTCATTATGCCTGTGACCTTGGAAACAGCACCCCATCAGGTCAGCATGCTTACCAACACCGCCATGTGACATGATGGTGTCACATCTGTCCTCGCCTGAGTCTCCTGCAGAAGGAGGCCTCGTCTGCTCATTCCCTTAAAAGTTGCTGAAGTGTTGGGAAAGGTCCCCATTCTCCCAGATGGAGTCTTACCTGGGGTTAATTGAAGGCACAGTTTTGGGATGTATGCATGACTGTAAGGAAGACAATATACATTCCTGCAGGACAAGTTCAGAAGACAATTGCTGCTCTTCATCCCTTATTTGTGATATCCCTGATTAAAAAATCCAAACTCCAGAGTCACACAGCTACCCAAACATCAGGCGCTTATCTTGATACTGGCCCAAAACTGGCCTTATCTACTTGTATTCACAGATTCATGGACAGTTGTCTAAGAGTTGCCCCCTTTGTAGTAAAAGAACTTTAAGAACCTCTGAACTCAATAGATAACCCAAAATACAAATCAAGGTAATACTTTTTAAATATATATATATATTTGTTTTGGGCCATATCAGGTCTTCGTTACAGCACATGGTATCTTCATTGCATCAGGTAGGATCTTTCTTTGAAATGTGTGGGCTCAGTAGGTGTGTGGAATCTTAGTTCCATGACTAGGAATTGAACTCATGTCCCACACATTGCTCGGCAGATGCTTTGCTTAACCACTGGACCACCAGGGAAGTCACAAGGTAACACTCTTCTGTACATGTACTGCTGCTGCTGCTGCTGCTGCTGCTAAGTCACTTCAGTTGTGTCCGACTCTGTGTGACCCCATAGACGGCAGCCCACCAGGCTCCCCCATCCCTGGGATTCTCCAGGCAAGAACACTGGAGTGGGTTGCCATTTCCTTCTCCAGTGCATGAAAGTGAAAAGTAAAAGTGAAGTCACTTAGTCGTGTCAGACTCTTAGCGACCCCATGGACTGCAGCCCACCAGGCTCCTCCATCCATGGGATTTTCCAGGCAAGAGTACTGGAGTGGGGTGCCATTGCCTTCTCCGGTACATGTACTAGGACCACTATTCACGGTCTTGCCGGGACACTTCTCATCCACATTAGAGTTCTAGAGATGTTGATAGTAACCATGGCGCTTCTCAGACTATGCTATGCAGTTCTGTCCAACAGGGCATTCAGTGGAAGTTTCACCTCGCTTACTGATCTTAAGCTCATGGAACACCATGCCACCTTATTGAATAAATGCAAATCAGTTGGATGAAAGGTTTCCTGTTTCAGTCATCGGTCACTCATCAGGGATAATGAGTTTGTCTTCATCTTTTTTTTTTTTTCTAGTACACTTCAGTTTTTTTAGGGCAGTTTTAGTGTATAGAAAAATTGATTAGGAAGCATAGAGAAATGTATCGAAAGTATACATAACCCCTCTGCATCCACAGTTTGCACTATATTGTTTTTTATTTCTTATTTGACTGTGGTACATTTGTTAAACTTGCTCAGCAAATAGCATTGTTTGTTATCATAAGTGGATGTTGGTTGGTGTCAAATCCTTTTTCATGCTGATTTCTCCTTTTATTTCTGATGTTAGTAATTTCTGTTTTCTTTCTTCATTGTCTTGACTGGCTGTTTATCATTTTATTAAATTAATATTTTCAAAGGATTACCTTTGGGGTTTGAAAACTAGAAGAGTGTTTTTTTCTTTCAAAACTTGAAATGCAAGGAGACCTCAAATTGAGGGTTCTGTTCAGGACCACTGCAATAAAGTAAGTCACACTTATTATTTGGTTTCCCAGTGCATATAAAAGCTATGTTTCTACTATATCATAGCTTATTAAGTATACAGTAGCATTATATCGGAGAAGGCAATGGCAACCCACTCCAGTACTCTTGCCTGGAAAATCCCATGGATGGAGGAGCCTGGTAGGCTGCAGTCCATGGGGTCGCTAAGGGTCGGACATGACTGAGCGACTTCACTTTCACGCATTGGAGAAGGAAATGGCAACCCACTCCAGTGTTCTTGCCTGGAGAATCCCAGGGACGGGGGAGCCTGGTGGGCTGCCGTCTACGGGGTCGCACAGAGTCGGACACGACTGAAGTGACTTAGCAGCAGCAGCAGCATTATATCTAAAAAGCAATTTGTATAGCTCAGTTTAAAAACTTGATTACTAAAAAATGTTAACCATCATCTGGCAATGTAGGGTTTCCACAAACTACAGTGAAACACAATAAAATGAAGTATGCCTGTATAGAATTTGAATCCACTCTCTTCTTCCTTGCATGGTTTCTGAAAACATGTCTGATTTAATTCAAATCTTTTTTTCTCTGTGCAAATCAAAACTACAATTAGGTACCACCTCATACCAGTCAGAATGACCATTGTTAAAGAGACTACAAATAAAAAGTGCTAGAGAGGATGTGGAGAACTGGGAACCCTCCTCCGCTGTTGCTAGGAATGTAAATTGGTGCAGCCTCTATGGAAAACAGTATGGAGGTTCCTCAAAAACACTAGCAATAGAGTTGTTATATGAGCAACCAATCCAAATCCTGAGCATATAACCAAACAAAACTATAAATAGAAAAGATACATGCACCCCTATGTTCATAGCAATACTATTCACAATAGCCAAGACATGGAAACAAATGTCCATATGCAAATGAATGGACATTGTGTATATATACACACACAATGCAATATTATTCAGTCATAAAGAAAGAATAAATAACACCATTTGCAGCAACATGGATGGACCTAGAGGTTATCATACTGAGTAAAGGAAGTCATCTATGTAAGTTTTGATGGATCATCGAAAAAGCAAGAGAGTTCCAGAAAAACATCTCTTTCTGCCTTATATGCTATACCAAAGCCTTTGACTGTGTGGATCACAATAAACTGTGGAAAATTCTGAAAGAGATGGGAATACCAGACCTCCTGACCTGCCTCTTGAGAAACCTGTATGCAGGTCAAGAAGCAACAGTTAGAACTGGACATGGAACAGCACACTGGTTCCAAATAGGAAAAGGAGCACGTCAAGGCTGTATATTGTCACCCTGCTTATTTAACTTATATGCAGTGTACATCATGAGAAACGCTGGGCTGGAGGAAGCACAAGCTGGAATCAAGATTGCCAGGAGAAATATCAATAATAACCTCAGATATGCAGATGACACCACCCTTATGGGAGAAAGTGAAGAGGAACTAAAAAGCCTCTTGATGAAAGTGAAAGAGGAGAGTGAAAAAGTTGGCTTAAAGCTCAACATTCAGAAAACGAAGATCATGGCATCCGGTCCCATCACTTCATGGCAGATAAATGGGGAAACAGTGGCTGACTTTATTTTTCTGGGCTCCAGAATCACTGCAGATGGCGATTGCAGCAATGAAATTAAAAGACGCTTACTCCTGGGAAGGAAAGTTATGACCAACCTAGACAGCATATTAAAACACAGAGACATTATTTTGCCAACAAAGGTCCGTCTAGTCAAGGCTATGGTTTTTCCAGTGGTCATGTATGGATGTGAGAGTTGGACTATAAAGAAAGCTGAGCACCAAAGAATTGATGCTTTTGAACTGTGGTGTTGGAGAAGACTTGAGCATCCCTTGGACTGCAAGGAAATCCAGCCAGTGCATCCTAAAGATCAGTCCTGGATGTTCATTGGAAGGACTGATGTTGAAGCTGAAACTCCAGTACTTTGGGCACCTGATGCAAAGAGCTGACTCATTGGAAAAGACCCTGATGCTGGGAAAGATTGAAGGCAGGAGAAGGGGACAACAGAAGATGAGATGGTTGGTTGGCATCATCGACTCAATAGACATGGGTGTGGGTGGACTCCGGGAGTTGGTGATGGACAGGGAAGCCTGGCGTGCTGTGGTTCATGGGGTCACAAAGAGTCGGACATGACTGAGTGACTGAACTGAACTGAACTGAAACTAAGTCAGAAAGAAAAAAGACAAATATCATATGATATCACTTATATGTGGAATCTAAAATATGACACAAATGAATTTATCTATGAAACAGAAACAGAGTCATGGATACAGAGAACAGACTTGTGATGGCTAAGGGGGAGAGAAAGTGGAGACAGATGAATTGGGAGTTAGGGATTAGCAGATGCAAGCTATTATATATAGAATCGGCAAACAGCAAGATCCTACTCTATAGCACAACGAACTGTATTCAGTATCCTGTAATCAACCATTGTGGCTCAGCTGGTAAAGAATCCGCCTGCAATGTGGGAGACCTGGGTTTGGTCCCTGGGTTGGGAAAATCCCCTGGAGAAGGGAAAGGCTACCCACTCCAGTATTCTGGCCTAGAGAATTCCATGGACTCTATAGTCCATGCGGTTGCAAAGAGTCGGACATGATTGAGCAACTTTCACTTTCCAATCAACCAGAATGGAAAGGAATATGGAAAGGAATGTATCTGTATAACTGATTCACTTTGCTATACAGCAGAAATTAACACAACATTATAAATCACTTATACTTAAAGTAAATTTTTAAAAATCTGTGTAAACTAAGGTGTTTCTTTTTCAATATACTCTTTCTTCAGTTTCAATATGAAATACTTGGGTGTGCATTTTCTTTTTTTATAATTTTATTTTTATTTATTCATTTTTGGCTGTGCTGGGTCTTTGTTGCTGTGCAGGCTTTCTCTAGTTGTGGCAAGCGGGGGTTTCTCTTGTCACAGAGCACAGACTCCGGAGTGCCCAGACTTTAGTGCTTGTGGCTTGTAGGCGCAGTAGTTGCAGTTCTTGGGCTCTGGTACACAGGTTTAATAGTTGTGGTGCATGGGCTTAGTTGCTACAAGGCATGTGGGATCTTCCCAGATCAGGGATCGAACTGGAGTCTCCTCTACTGGCAGCCAGACTCTTTACAGAGTATCTTCTGAACTTCTGCATTTGTGGTTTGCCATCAATGACTTTTTAAAAATATTTGTTTGGTTTTGGCCCCATTGGGTCTTAGTTGGGATCCATTGCTTCAGCACACAAATTCTCCAGGTGTGGCACACAGGCTAATTGTGGCCCTCAGGCTACATAGTGGGCGGACTTCAGTAGTTGTGGCAAGTAGGCCCTCCAGCTGCTGTGCATGGCTTAGCTGCCCTGAAGCATGTAGGATCCTGGTTCCCGACCAAGGATCCAGCTCTTGAACCCCTGCATTGCAAAGTGGATTCCCAACCACTGGACCACCAAGGAAGTCCCCAGGCCTTGTATCTTTATTTTCTCTTTCTCAATTTTGGAAACAGTGGTTTTCCTGTGACGTCAATGCTCTGATGGATCTAAGAAGAGTTATTGATTTCAAATGTTTGCAAGTTTTTCGTATGAAGTTGGGAATGGCATCCATGTGCTCTAAAATGTTTATTTATTTATTTAGGTTACCTCAGATCTCAGTCATGGCGCACAGAATCTTTGTTGTGTCACGCAGGATCTTTTGTTGCAGTGCTTGGACGGACGCCTGGTTATGGTGCCTGGGCTCAGTTGTGGCACACAGGCTTAGTTGCTCCAAGACATGTGGGATCTTAGACACTGGCCAGTGATCCAATCTGTGTCCCCTGCACTGCAAGGTGAATTCTTAACCACTGGACCACCAGGGAAGTCCCCCAAGTTCCTTAAATACCAGACCCAAAACCGGAGTTCTCTAACTCCCATTTTTTATGGTGGACTTCTATTAACTTTAAAGCCTCATTCCCCCTACCCATTTCTTTTTTTTTCCCCCCATAGGTTTAATGGGTTTAATAAGTTAACCCCTGCAGTTCCTATTTTCAGCACCCAGTATTCCTTTGAAATACCAGACAGACCCAGCAGTGGCCAACAGTCACGTGTAGCCCTCTAGAGTTTAAAAGTTCAGGTTCTCTGAGCATTCCGTGTTGCAGTGGCACTTGTCCAAAATTTGTACCTCCCTATTGTTGGGGGAGCTGTAAATGTACCAGTGAAAAAGCTTTTTTGTTTTCATGGGGAAGAAAGAAAATCATTCCTCAAACCCAGCAGATCTAGCTGTGAGGTCTTTCCTCCTGTCCCATCTCTTGTGTGTGTGTGTGTGCTTTTGTTTTTGTTTTTTTGCAGTGGAGCAAGAGACCAAAATCTAACTTGAGTTACAAGAAATAAGACAGTGATGGCTGGCTGTAAAGGGAGTGACCAGGAGCAGTGGAGTCTCCTATACCTCCCACATCTAATATTTGTGCTTCACAGAAAAACAAAAATAACAGGTCCACAAAATACAACAGCTAGAATTACAAAACTCTGTTCATACAAGGGCAGTGGAAGGCAGGAAGTGGAAGTGGGAGGGGAAATGGCTCAGGGAGAAAGAGTATTCAAGTCAGTTCAGGCACGGGACTGGCAAATGCTAGAAAAAAAGCTGCAGAAAAACCTGAGGTCCTTTCAGACTCACCAGTGTTTAAAATCCATACTGGTGTCAAGAAGAGTCTGCCTTACGTGCACCAGAGAAAAAATCCAGATTCCTCAGAGAGAAGGGAATGTATGCAGAGCCCTTCCTCTCATTTCTCTTTGACCCACACCTCTACATAGTTGTAAGAGTGCCATGGTGCTCCTTTCTACTGGCAGTAACAAGGCGTCAAGCCCTCATAAGATCCTGTTCTCGTGTGTGAACCCAAATCCACCCCCAAATATTTTAAAAAACCCAAGCTCCTTTCTCTCTTAAGGCATTTGCTGACTGCTGGAGAAGCAGGCCTTACTTTCCCCGGAGACCTCAATTATGGGAAGTAAACCCTTTCATACGCTATTGGCACTGTGTGCTGTCATCAGCGAAGGGATTCATATGTTCAGTGGTCAAGCCATCATACTTCTGTAGACCAGATAGGAGTGTTTGGGAATTAGAGAACTTGGGAGAACAGCCTCTAGAATGGCTGGTTTTGAAACCACTTCTTCCTGCAGTTTGAAAACAGATTTTATGGTTGTTTGGAGGAAAGCACTGCCGAATCCTTCATTATATTTTAAGGTCAAATTAACGTGAATCCATTGTGATTTTCAATGAATACTCTTGCAGTCTGCAGCTCTTTACCTGTTACTCAAGATCAGCAAAGCACAGGGCACAGTGTTCTGGTTCTGCCATAAAGAGTGCTTCTGGCATATTATCCCACTTTGTGTGACTTTGTGTGCCTCTGAGCAGCCCCAGGGTGCATGAGTATAGGGAATTTGTGGTCTAAGTTGTGACATCTTCTTCCTGGTATCTGAGCTCTAAATACCAAGTAACTTTCAAGTCCATAAAATCAGAGAGAGAAAGGGAGAGCTGAGCCTGTGGTAAATATAACACAAGTTAAAAGCAATACATCCTGGTAGTCAGGCTATTTTCATTCCACCAGCTACATCACTGTACTATTTCTAAAAACCTGGAACTTAAGGACTAAATAGCTAGTTGGATCTTATTGAAAGCTGGATTTCTATTTGTCCTGGACACTCATGTTTGGTGATAGGCACAGAAGTAAAAGTTTCTGGTTCTTCACCATGTTTTTACTTAGTAAAATCTTATGTAAATTTCACCCTCTGCCTCTTGGAGTGCTGTAAATAGTGGGTAGTAAGGGAGAGGGAAGAGTTTTCCTCACAAGGAATCCATGATCTTAAAATGATAATATTTGTTTCATGTGTGTAGCATTTCTGTCATTTCCCAACATGTGTGGACCCTGCGATGAGACAGAAATAATATCTGATACGATCACAACAAACTGTATAAATAATTTGCATGTTTTCATGATGCTGTTAAACTTATAAGGAAGTAAGTGTGGACAGAGAGTAAGTTTCTCATAATCAAGTCAGAGAGGTGACAGACTCATACGTAAAATGAGACTTCATATAAATGGTGTATAGATGTCCAGGGCTGTTAGTCTCACACATCCTCCTATACACACATTTGGGATGCTTTAGGACTCAGTGACCTTTGAGGATGTGGCTGTGAACTTCACCCTGGAAGAATGGGCTTTCCTGGATCCTTCACAAAAGAAGCTGTATAGAGATGTGATGCGGGAAACCTTGAGGAACCTGGTCTCAATAGGTGAGGATGACAACTTGCCTTTATTTTGTTAATTGGTAACAACAAGTGTTTCTTGCTTATTGTTCCAAGATATTAAACGTGGAAATGCAGGATGTTGCTAAATAAAACTAGGCAAGGTCACAGCCAACAATGGATATAGAATCTAGTCATTTTTCTATAACTAATAATATTTTGGAATCATTTTCCTTGATCTGCAATTTAGGAGAAAAATGGGAAGATCATGACATTGAAGATCAGTACAAAAGTCAGGGGAGAAAATTAAGGTAAGTCATACCCACAATATAATATAGTACCTCATGTGAGTATTCCGTTATGTTATACAATTTTAAAAGGAGGAAATAACTAGTGCTCCAAATTTAGTTATTGGAAAATTTTCACCAAAATTACTTATGTGACATAGATGTTCAGTGTTTACAAAATAGTTCAACACTTTAAATAAATTCTCTATGTGAATTGTCACTGTTTTGATGATTGCAAGAGCATTTCTTATATTAAACTTGAAACCATTCAGACAAGGCATAAAACCTCCACTATTGCTATAAGTGATAAAAATGTACTTCAAATGTCCTACCAAATATAAAATTGTTAATAAAGAACTCATTAATAATGTACTCCTTGTTTGTTTTTTTTCCACAGAAGTCATGTAGTAGAAAGACTCTGTGAAAGTAAAGAGGGTAGTCAGTGTGGAGAAAACTTCAGCATTATTCCAAACCTCAGTCTGAACAAGAAAACTAATAGAATGAAACCACGTGAATGCAGTGTATGTGGAAAAGTGTTTACACGTCATTCATCCCTTAAGAGACATATGAGTTATCACACTGAACGTAAACCACCTGAGTATCAGAAATATGGCGAGAAGCCATATAGATGTAAAGAATGTGGTAAAGCCTTTGGGTATCTCCAATTTTTAGAGACCCATGAGAAAAATCACAATCGAGAGAAAAAATATAAATGTGAGGAATGTGGGAAAGCATTCCATTCCCGTGCATCCTTTCAAGCACATGAAAGAATCCACACAGGAGAAAAACCCTATGAATGTAAGGAATGTGGGGAGGCCTTCATGTGGAGCACAGGGTTTCGAAGACACATGGTAACACACACTGGAAATGCTTCATATACATGTAAGAAATGTGGGAAAGCTTTTAATTGTTCCTCTTCATTGCGAACACATGAAACAACCCACAGTGAAAAGAAACCCTATCAGTGTAAGCAATGTGGAAAATTCCTTAGATATTATCATACTTTTAGAACACATCAAAGGACTCACACTGGTGAGAAACCCTATGAATGTAAGCAGTGTGGTAAAGCCTTCAGTTGTCCTAGTTCTTTTCGGAAACATGAAAGAATTCATACTGGGGAAAAGCCTTATGAATGTAAGGCATGTGGGAGAACCTTCAGAGGTCTCTCAAGCCTTCGAGCACACATGATCACTCACACTGGCGATGGCCCTTATAAATGTCAGGAATGTGAGAGAGCCTTCATTTCTCCTAGTTCCTTTCGAATACATCAAAGGATTCACACTGGAGAGAAACCCTATGAATGTGAACAATGTGGTAAAGCTTTCAATTACTACAATTCCTTACAGTCACACAGAAGAACTCATACTGGAGAGAAGCCCTATGAATGCAAGGAATGTGGGAAAACCCTCTCCCATCAGCAAACCTTAAAAATACACATGCGGCTGCACACTGGAGAGAAACCCTATGAATGTAAACAATGTGGTAAAGCCTTCAGATATTACCCTTCCTTTCACAAACACAAACGAATTCATACTGGAGGGAAACCCTTCGAATGCAAACAATGTGGTAAAGCCTTCAGTCATCACAATTCCTTACAGTCGCATGGAAGAACTCACACTGGAGAGAAACCCTACAAATGCAAGGAATGTGGGAAAGCCCTCTCCCATCACCAAACCTTGAGAGTACACATGAGGCTGCACACTGGAGAGAAACCCTACGAATGCTCACAGTGTGGTAGAGCTTTCAGATATTACACTTCCTTCCAAAAGCACAAACGAATTCACACTGAGAAGAAATTTTATGAATAAGGAATACAGAGAAGCCTTTAGTCAACCAACTTCAGTTTGAAAATGTTAAAGAAGCCACACTGGAGAGAAAGCCTATCAGTGTAAACAAGATAGGAAAACCTTAAGATATTTACAAAGTTTGCAAACACATGAAAGGATTCCCATAGAAGAGAAACCTTGTAAACAATGTGGGAAGTCCTACAAAAATTATACCTCCTTAGAAATGCATGAAAGAATTCATACTGAAGAGAAACCCTGTGACTGTAAGGGATATGGAAAAGCCTTCAGATGTTACCAGAGGTTTTTATTTATTTTTGATGACTTGAAAAAGATCAGAGTGGAGGGAGTATGGTAAAGCCTTCATTTGTCACAAACCATTTGAAGAGAGTGCACACGGGAAAGATACTCTATAATGTAAAAAAAAGTCAGAAAACTTTCAGTCATTCCAATTCCAAAAGAATGAAAGGGCTCACTGGACAAAAACTCCTGAGTTAAACAGTTTTGGAAAGATTTCAATGAGCCCACATCTTTACATGTAAAAACTCACATTGGAAAGAAATATAAGTAATATGAGAAAGCTTGATGAAAATTAATCTATGTGTAATCCTTCAGAAGAAAAAGTTGTTATTAAAGTTGGAAATACATTGTGTTTATCAATCCTCTTTCATAAAGTGCACTGTTGGACAGTGAATTTCTAGTAATTACTCTCAGAAATGAATATGAGGGGAGATGACTCTGTAAGTCATGTTTCCACAGTGGTACATAAAATTAATAGAGCTTTTTCTTTAAATCAGTTATATTTTCTCTTTTCTTTTTGAAGCCAGTTGGATCATAGGTGAATCAAAGTAAATTTCTAATAATGCAATTAGGTGAAAATTGTTTTATAATGTTTGATTTGCTCTGTGTTAAGGGGCCACTGAGGAATGACAGTTTGGTATTTAGATTTTCCTAACAGCCTTGTGGCAATGGCACCCCACTCCAGTACTCTTGCCTGGAAAATCCCATGGGCGGAGGAGCCTGCTGGGCTGCAGTCCATGGGGTCGCTAAGAGTCGGACACGACTGAGCGACTTCACTTTCACTTTTCACTTTCCTGCATTGGAGAAGGAAATGGCAACCCACTCCAGTGTTCTTGCCTGGAGAATCCCAGGGACGGGGGAGCCTGGTGGGCTGCCGTCTATGGGGTCACACAGAGTCGGACATGACTGAAGCAACTTAGCAGCAGCAGCAGCAACAGCCTTGTGGCAGTTCTCGGATATCTCTAGTCCAGTATATCTATTTATCTTTCTTACCAAGCTCTTTTGTTGGAGTGAAGAGTACAAGAGCCTTTTAACATTTTCTATACTAATAAACTGTTCCATAAATATTTGTGTATGCCTCGCTTATAAATGAATATAGTTTCTATGTGAATAATTATTTTCATATTTATATCTTGCTTTGTTTCTTTCCTTCTGACTATAATTTGGTGAATAGACTTGGAATTAAGAAGAGTGGCCTAGGAACTTCCCTGGTGGTCCAGTGGTTAAGAATCTTCCTTGCAATGCAGGGGACCTGGGTTTGATCCCTGCTCAGGAACTAAGAACCCACATGCCACGGAGCAACTGAGCCTATGTGCCTCAATGAAAGATCCCACATAATGCAATGAAGATCCCCTTATGCTCCAACTACGACCTAATGCAGCCAAGTAAATAAATAAAAAAGAAGAGAGGCTTATGGTGGGGCAACAAAATCTAAAGCTAGACTCTCTGTAGGTAATGTTAGGGATTAGATTTTCCAGAACTCATCCTCTTTATGGTTCCCTGTTAGAGTCCACCAATAGTGTGACTTGCCAGAGATTTGGAAGGCAGAAACAAGGAAGGTATTAGTCAGATTTCACAGTCATCATATTTAAAGAGAGCCAAATCATAGGAGCTTCAGGTATACTATCTTCCAGCCCATTTTGTACATTTTTTCCTTCCAGTCAAGTATCCTCAAAACCACTACTAACTGTTCGACATCCATTTTCTGAGATATGTACATGCTGCAGCTAAGACCTGATGCAGCCAAATGAATATTTAAATAAAACTTTATAAAAAGAAAGAGCTATTTGTCTCCCCTTTCAAAATATTGCATAAATAAGCAAGCAAGTGGATCTGATAAACATGCAGTGCCTGTGGTCTCTGTGGTCAATGGGATATGCCCATGACATGGGTTCTGATCAAAGTGTCTGTCACTCTCTGCCCCTGGTGTTACCTCAGGTCAGGTTTTCAGAGTGGAATATGCATTGGTTTCTAAAGATGTTTCGAAGTAAGCAGGCCTAAGTAGGCCTGATTTGGGAAATGATGACTTGGAAATGGTTTGTGGATAGCCATGGAGGGAACTGATGGTGATGCACTTGAATGAGGATGCCCCCAGCAAATTCCACTTTAGATACACCTTTTGGTTTCAGAACCACAGTATGTCCAAAGATCTGTTTGAGGAAGCTGACTTAGAGACAAACCTGGGAGCCCTCTCACTTCACTCCTAGTTAAGTGATAAAACGAGGAGAGGTGCAGCCCTAGTGGGTGTTCAGACAGGGTTGTAAAAAAGGCCTGTTGTGTCCTTCTTCCCCAGTCCTTCAGCTCTTCCTAGAAAGAATCTCAGAGTGGTGGGGAAAAAAGTTGAAAACTTGAAGTTCAGGAGAGTTTAATATTCTCCTAGCATACAAATTGTGTTATTTTCTTTTTTATCTACCTATCTATAAATAAGTATAAAAGCTTTATATATATTTATAAAACTTCATAAAAACTCACAGCTATTACTTTTGACTCCTACTCTTACACAACAGATGCTGGAAGTCTAAGCATATGGAAATGAAACCTTGAATAGTAAAACAGGCCAATGAGTCACTGAGGCACAAGACTTCCAACCACTCTGCAATAAAAAGACACAAAAGTTCTCATTTCTCCTTTTATACTAAATTAGGATATTACCCAAAGTAATACCCTCTTTCTACAGCTCACCTCAGTTATTCCTTGTATGACTGCCTCTGCTGCCGCTAAGTCGCTTCAGTCATGTCCGATTCTGTGTGACCCCACAGACAGCAGCCCACCAGGCTCCTCTAAACATCCACTTTTTTTTTTTTTCATGTTTCCACTGGGAAATCACAACAGACTTCAGTAGTCATCACTCTACTCATAGAATAAACTCAGGATGGGTTTCAACAGTGCAGGTGAATGTATTTCCCTAAAAAAGAGGAACTCCATGCTTTAATAAGGTAAACATTGTTAATTGGTGTGTTAAGTCACAAAATGAAAGCACCAAATGGTGTAACAATTTTAAAAAGTTGAAGGTAAATTAAAACCCCCTCAAATGAGGTGGTTAAAAATAAAACCACAAACAACATGGCCCAAATCACTAGGAAGTTCCAAGAGCCAATGTCCAACAATGTCCAAACTCATGAGCACACATTCTATATACAAAATGTTTAACAATTGCAAAAATGAAGAGGAACCATGTCTGTATCTTTCTCTTTACAGGGAATCTTTACTGTTAATTATAGGAAAGCAGAAGTTCTATAATGATGAAACCTATTTACTGACACAGCCTCCCAGGTGTCTCAGTGGTAAAGAATCTGCCTGCCAATTAGGAGATGCAGATACGATCCCTGGGTCAAGAAGTTCCCCTGGGGAAGGAGATGCAATCCACTCCAGTATTCTTACCTGAAAAATCCCTTGGACAGAGGAGGCTGGTGGCCCACAGTCCATGAGGTTGCAAGAATTGGACACGACTTGGTGACTAAACATTTACTTACACAGCCAAGGAGTTCCTGAAAAAGTATTAAGATGTATTACATCGTAGAAATTCAGTGATCAATAATGACATCACCATTCACTGAGGCACCTATCCTCAGGAAAAGATATATACACCCCAGTTTCCCTATTATCTCACATTATTATTTTCAGTTCAGTTCAGTCACTCAGTCATGTCCGACTCTGCAACCCCATGAATCGCAGCACACCAGGCCTCCCTGTCCATCACCAACTCCCGGAGTTCACTCAGACTCACTCCATCGAGTCAGTGATGCCATCCAGCCATCTCATCCTCTGTTGTCCCGTTCTCCTCCTGCCCCCAATCCCTCCCAGCATCAAAGTCTTTTCAAGTGAGTCAACTCTTTGCAGCAGGTGGCCAGAGTACTGGAGTTTCAGCTTTAGCATCATTCCTTCCAGAGAAATTCCAGGGCTGATCTCCTTCAGAATGGACTGGTTGGATCTCCTTGCAGTCCAAGGGACTCTGAAGAGTCTTCTCCAACACCACAGTTCAAAAGTATCAATTCTTCGGCGCTCAGCTTTCTTCACAGTCCAACTCTCACATCCATACGTGACCACTGGAAAAACCATAGCCTTGACTAGATGGACGTTTGTTGGCAAAGTAATGTCTCTGCTTTTCAACATGCTATCAAGGTTGGTCATAACTTTTCTTTCCAGGAGTAAGCGTCTTTTAATTTCATGGTTGCAGTCACCATCTTCAGTGATTTTGGAGCCCAAAAAAATAAAGTCTGACACTGTTTCCACTGTTTCCCCATCTATTTGCCATGAAGTGATGGGACCAGATGCCATGATCTTTGTTTTCTGAATGTTGAGCTTTAAGCCAACTTTTTCACTTTCCTCTTTCACTTTCATCAAGAGGCTTTTTAGTTCCTCTTCACTTTCTGCCATAAGGGTGGTGTCATCTGCATATCTGAGGTGATTGATATTTCTCCCAGCAATCTTGATTCCAGCTTGTGCTTCTTCCAGCCCAGAGTTTCTCTTGATGTACTCTGCATATAAGTTAAATAAGCAGGGTGACAATATACAGCCTTGACGTACTCCTTTTCCTATTTGGAACCAGTGTGCTGTTCCATGTGCAGTTCTAACTGTTGCTTCCTGACCTGCATACAGACTTCTCAAGAGGCAGGTCAGGTGGTCTGGTATTCCCATCTCTCTCAGAATTTTCCACAGTTTATTGTGATCCACACAGTCAAAGGCTTTGGCATAGTCAATAAAGCAGAAAAAATGTTTTCTGGAACACTCGCTTTTTCCATGATCCAGCCAATGTTGGCAATTTGATCTCTGGTTCCTCTGCCTTTTCTAAATCCAGCTTGAACATCTGGAAGTTCACAGTTCACATATTGCTGAAGCCTGGCTTGGAGAATTTTGAGCATTACTTTACTAGCATGTGAGATGAGTGCAACTGTACGGTGATTTGAGCGTTCTTTGGCATTGCCCCTCTTTGGGCTTGGAATGAAAACTGACCTTTTCCAGTCCTGTGGCCACTACGGAGTTTTCCAAATTTGCTGGCATATTGAGTGCAGCACATTCACAGCGTCATCTTTCAGGATTTGAAATAGCTCAACTGGAATTCCATCACCTCCACTAGCTTTGTTCGTAGTGATGCTTTCTAAGGCCCACTTGACTTCACATTCCAGGATGTCTGGCTCTAGATGAGTGATCACACCATCATGATTATCCGGGTTGTGAAGATCTTTTTTGTACAGTTCTTCTGTGTATTCTTGCCACCTCTTCTTCATATCTTCTGCTTCTGTTAGGTCCATACCATTTCTGTCCTTTATTGAGCCCATCTTTGCATGAAATGTTCCCTTGGTATCTCTAATTTTCTTGAAGAGATCTCTAGTCTTTCCCATTCTGTTGTTTGTCTCTATTTCTTTGCATTGATCTCTGAGGAAGGCTTTCTTATCTCTTCTTGATATTTTTTGGAATTCTGCATTCAGATGCTTGTATCTTTCCTTTTCTCCTTTGCTTTTTGCCTCTCTTCTTTTCACAGCTATTTGTAAGGCCTCCCCAGACAGCCATTTTGCTTTTTTGCATTTCTTTTCCATGGGCATGGTCTTGATCCCTGTCTCCTGTACAATGTCACGAATCTCCATCCATAATTCATCAGGCACTCTATCAGATCTAGTCCCTTAAATCTATTTCTCACTTCCACTGTATAATCATAAGGGATTTGATTTAGGTCATACTTGAATGGTCTAGCGGTTTTCTCTACTTTCTTCAATTTAAGTCTGAATTTGGCAATAAGGAGTTCATGATCTGAGCCACAGTCAGCTCCTGGTCTTGTTTTTGTTGACTGTATAGAGCTTCTCCATCTTTGGCTGCAAAGAATATAATCAATCTGATTTTGGTTTTGGCCATCTGGTGATGTCCATGTGTAGAGTCTTCTCTTGTGTTGTTGGAAGAGGGTGTTTGCTATAACCAGTGCATTTTCTTGGCAAAACTCTATTAGTCTTTGCCCTGCTTCCTTCCGTATTCCAAGGCCAAATTTGCTGTTACTCCAGGTGTTGACTTCCTACTTTTGCATTCCAGTCCCCTATAATGAAAAGGACATCTTTTTTGGGTGTTAGTTCTAAAAGGTCTTGTAGGTCTTCATAGAACTGTTCAACTTCAGCTTCTTCAGCGTTACTGGTTAGAGCATAGACTTGGATTACTGTGATATTGAATGGTTTGCCCTGGAAACAGAGATCATTCCGTCATTTTTGAGATTGCCTCCAAGTACTGCATTTCAGAGTCTTCAGTTGACCATGATGGCTACTCCATTTCTTCTAAGGGATTCCTGCCCGCAGTAGTAGATATAATGGTCATCTGAGTTAAATTCACCCGTTCCAGTCCATTTTAGTTTGCTGATTCCTAGAATGTCGATGTTCACTCTTGCCATCTCCTGTTTGACCACTTCCCATTTGCCTTGATTCATAGACCTGACATTCCAGGTTCCTATGCAATATTGCTCTTTACAGCATCGGACCTTGCTTTTATCACCAGTCACATCCACAGCTGGGTATTGTTTTTGCTTTGGCTCCATCCCTTCATTCTTTCTGGAGTTATTTCTCCACTGATCTCCAGTAGCATGTTGGGCACCTACTGACCTGGGGAGTTCCTCTTTCAGTATTCTATCATTCTGTGTTTTCATACTATTCATGGGGTTCTCAAGGCAAGACTACTGAAGTGGTTTTCCATTCCCTTCTCCAGTGGACCACATTCTGTCCAACCTCTCCACCATGACCCGCCCATCTTGGGTGGCCCCATGGGCATGGCTTAGTTTCATTGAGTTAGACAAGGCTGTGGTCCTAGTGTGATTAGACTGACTAGTTTTCTGTGAGTATGGTTTCATTGTGTCTGCCCTCTGATGCCCTCTTGCAACACCTACCATCTTACTTGGGTTTCTCTTACCTTGGATGTGGGGTATCTCTTCATGGCTGCTCCAGCAAAACGTAGCTGCTGCTGCTTACCTTGGACGAGGGGTATCTCCTCACCACCGCCCCTCCTGACCTTGAACATGGAATTGTTATTTTAATTTCCATCAAAGCCTTCATTTCCATCTATAAGCCAAAGCTTTACCATTTCATAACCATGTGTCTTTTCCCACAAAAATATTATCATCAGGGCTGCAAGAACTTGTTTATCTCATGCTGCTGTATCCAAGTCCTACAGTGCCTTGATTATTTGTGCTAATGGGGTACCTTGGCTCTAAAGAGCCCAGCAATGTGTGTGTGTGTGCTTAGTCGCTCAGTCGTGTCCAGCTGTTTGCAACCCCATGGACTGTAGCCTACCAGGCTCCTCTGTCCATGGGGATTCTCCAGGCAAGAACACTGGAGTGTGTCGCATGCCCTCCTCTAGGGAATCTTCCCAACCCAGGGATCGAACCCAGGTCTCCCACATTGCAGGCAGATTCTTTACCATCTGAGCCACCAGGGAAGCTGAGGGATGTTGAAACATTAGCATCAAGAGTATGGTCTCTTGACTGGAACAGTGTCTTGTCTTTCTGTCTTGCTAGGTCTGTGTTCTCTCATAACTTATTGAAACTTTGCCAAAATAAATGAAGCAAAAGAGAAATGAGGGGGAAAACAAGCAACAGGAATTGGAGACTCCAGTATCTCACTTCAATATTATATACACACGTAGGCAAAATATCGGCATGAAAATAAAAGATGTGTGAAACACTGTAAGTACACACCTCAGGTGACTACAGAACACTGCCCCATGTGTCAAAGAAATCCACAGAGAAGTGCTAAAAGATCTCAAATCAATAATCCTACCTGGTACCTTATCATACTTGAAAGGATGGGCAACCAACACCACCACTCCCAAGGAGGTGAAGGAAATAAAAAAGATAGAGCAGAAAATAGAGAATAGAAAGAGCATACAGAAAATCAATAAAATCAAAAGTGGGTTGTTTGAAAATAAAGTCAATAAAATTGACAAACCTTTAGCTAGACTGATAGACAGTGAGAAGACTCAAATTCCTAAAATCAGAGACAGAGACTATTGCACCAACCTTATAGCAATAAAAAGGATTATAAAGAAATTTAGGGGAATTCCAGTGGTTAGGATTCTGTACTTCCACTGCAGGGGTCAAGGGCTTGATCCCTGGTCAGGGAACAAGGATCTCAGATGCCTTGCATTGAGATCAAAAAAAACAAAAACATTATAAAGGAATTCAGTGAACAACAGTACCACAACAAATTAGATAACCTAGATGAAATGGACAAATCTCTAAAAAATAATACATTCTACAGAAAATAAGAAAAAAAAAAAGGATTTTCTGATTGTAAGTGTAACAAGTGATGTGGTTGAATTATTAACAAAAAAACTGCTCAAAAGGAAAACCCAGACCAAAATGGCTTCACCACAGAATTCCTCAAAATATTCAAAGTTTTAATGATTTTTCAGAATCCCTCCCCCTAAGTAGAATCAACACTCATTCTCACACTCATTCAGACTCATTCTATAGGACCAGTACTACTCTGATTCTAAAACCAGACGAAGATATTGCCAAAAAAATCAAGAAACCAATTTTCCATGTGAAAATGGATACCATCCAAAAATCAACAATACTAAAAAATACAGTCCAGCGTCTTTAACCACAACACGATTAAGTTCTATTTACTTCAGGGATGCTGCTGCCCACCAGGCTCCTCTGTCCACGAAATTCTTCAGGCAAGAATGCTGGAGTGGGTTGCCATGTCCTCTTCTGGGAGGCTTTCCCAACCCAGGGATCAAACCTGCATCTCCTGTGTCTCCTGCATTGTCAGGCAGATTCTCTACCACTGAGCCACCTAAGAAGCCCTTCAGGGATGCTGCTGTGATGCTAGGGTAGGTTAATACCTCAAATTCAACTTAAGCAATAAAATGTATTAATACAGTAGAAAGCAAAAATGGCATGATCATCTCAGTAGACTTATAGAAAGTATAATTCACCCTCAAACAACATGGGTTTGAACTGCACATGTCCACCTGTATGCAGATTTTTTCCAAAGAATATACTGGAAAAAACTTTGGAGATTTACAACAATTTGAAAAAAACTTGCAGATAAACCTTGTAGCCCAGAAATACTGAAAAAATTTAGGAAAAGCTAGCTATGTTGTGAATGTATTAAATGTAGATACTAGTCTATTTCGTCATTTACTACCATGAAATATACATGTATCTATTATAAAAAGTTAAAACTTATAAAATCTCATATACACGTGGACCATACATGGCACCATTCACAGTTGAGAAAAGTATAAACATGTAGTATCAAATCATAACTGCATAAAATTAACTATAGTATATACTCTAGTATTGTAATAAATTTTGGGGGGCCTGTGTTGGGTCTTCGTTGGTGCCTGCCAACTTCTAGTTGTGGTGAGCGGAGGCTACTCTCTAGTTGCAGTACGCAGGTTTTTCTTTGTGGTAGCTTCTCTTGTTGCGGAACCCAGACTCTAGAGCACAGGGCTTCAGTAGCTGTGGGACCAAGGATCGAATACGTGACTCCTGCATTGGCAGGCAGACACCTAACCACTGGACCACCAGGGAAGTCTTACTGTAATAACTTTGTAGCCACTTCCTGTTGTTCTTGTGAGCTCAAGAGGTGCAAGTATCCATAAAATATCATGTGATGCTAATCATCACTTGAGCAGTTTGTGTCTCTCCAGTAAATTTTGTATGGCAGTATAAAGTGTTCTCTGGTGGTTCTTGAGTCTTTTTCATTGTACTCAGTGCAATACTGTAAACCTTGCTTAACACCACAGGATCCATAGGAAGTGCCACTAGTGATGTTGGAAGTGCTCCCGAGAAGCAGAGAAAAGTCATTGTTGTCAAATCAAAGCTTATACTGCTCGCTCCATGACAGGCCAAGAAATCAAGAGACAAGTTGTTGGAGCAAGGAATAGCAACTTTATTCAGAAAGCCAGATGACTGAGAAGACGGCAGATTAGTGTCCCAAAGAACTATCTTCTCTCACTTAGAATTCAACCTGCTTTTATACTAAAAGGGTTGAAGTCAAACATTTTCTGGTTCTGATTAGACTCTGAAGGGGATGTGTTGATTTCTTCCTTCCTGCAGTCATTCACAGGTGACCCTGATCAGGATGTTTTCTGTAAGCTAAATAGATATTTTAGCTTAACGCTCATTACAGAACCCAGGGTTACCAGAGATGAGCCATTACATATAATTTAAGCTTTATAGGCAACATCCCTTTAGTGATTAACTTGTCCTGATCAGGATGTTTTCTGTAGCTAAACAAGGTATTTTAGTTTAATGCTCCTTACAGGTGAAGGCAGGGTTCCCAAAGATGGGCCCTTATGTATATATTATATTTGTAGGCAACATCCCTTTAGTGGTAATTGTTATTTCGTCCCTCAGTGGTGTCTGATTCTTTGTGACCCCATGGATTGCAGGACACCTGGCTTCCCTGTCCTTCACTATGTCCCAGAGTTTGCTCAAACTCACATCCTTTGAGTCGGTAATGCCATCCAACCATCTCATACTCTGTCACCCTCTTATCCTTTTGTACTCAATCTTTCCCAGCATCAGAGTCTTGCAGGAAATGTATGTGTATTTTACCTCATAAAGCTATTCAGATAAATTCATTAGAAGTTTTGAACCAGTATGTTAAGTATATCAAAAGTTTTCAAGTGTATGGTACATTTCCAAAACTTTTTATTGTTTCTTGTTATATTGGTGACAATAGTAACTGAATTGCCTTTGGGATATCATAGCCGTTTACATTTCAAAATCTCTAGGCACATACTGCTGCTGCTGCTACTGCTAAGTCGCTTCAGTCGTGTCTGACTCTGTGCGACCCCATAGACGGCAGCCCACCAGGCTCCCTCGTCCCTGGGATTCTCCAGGCAAGAACACTGGAGTGGGTTGCCATTTCCTTCTCCAATGCATGAAAGTGAAAAGTGAAAGTGAAGTTGCTCAGTTGTGTCTGACTCTTGGCGACCCCATGGATCATACGAAACTAAAATTTCCTTCTCACGTAACATGTATACTTGAGAGTATTATTTAACACGTCACACAAGTTCTGATTGATGGGAGAAGAGTCCATATTCCCAGGCCAGGGCTGCAGGGTTCAAACTTCCCACCAGACAAGTGCTTGGGAGGCCATGGGATTCTTTAGCTAAAATACCACATGTATGGAGGGGGGGAAGGGATGAGTGTACGCCTCGACGCTGTCAACAAAGATAAAAATGAAGCCAGAAGGCTTATTACACATGGTGAGGATATTTTTCAGTGTGTTTGAAATCGAGTGTCCTAGTATCATCAGTGGCTCCGCAATCTGTGCGAACTATTTTCCCGATGGATTACCTCAGACCCTCTTTTTCCAGTTGGCCTGCTCTTTTTTTGGACAAGAACGTCGGTTCTTCTGGAATCTGACTCTGGAATTCCTTGTGCACACCTGTGTCCCCACGTTCTGAAGTATCTGAGGAAGTTGCCAGTGTCCCTCTAGGACAAGTAACAAGAGTGGTTTAAAAACAAAAAAGTCCCTGGAGGCGGGTAGGTTTCCACCCACCTGCAGAAGCTGATTCTGCTCAGCCACGTGGCCTCTGGACCAATTATTACTCAGGAAAAAGGGAGCTGTGCTTGCAAACTGTCCAATCAGAAGCGCAGCAGGGGAAGGTGGGTGGGGCCACGTCCCGCAGACCCTGTGGTGGCTCCTAGCACGCTCTGTGTGGAGTCTCACCAGCGTTGAAGCAGCTCAGGTTAGTTCGCTGCAGCTTCATCACCGCTGTGAGCTGCAGAGGCCGCTTGAGTCTGAGGAATGACTCTGGAGAACCCCAGAAGGTGTGAAGTGGTGAGTGTGCTGGGCGAGGTGTCTCGGTACAGGGAGGCGGGACAGGGATGATGAGACACAGTCGGCCCTAGCGGGACCGCCTCCCCGTGCGGTCCACTCCGGGGTTTGTTGCTTCGAGTCCACCTGGGGGCGCCTCTCAACCTCCTTCCACTCCGGGTCCCAGCGTGGGGCTGGGGCCGGCAGCCTGGACCTCGAGCTTCCCGTCCAGTCCCTGCAGGCGGTAACTTTAAGCCCGGAGCCTCTATAGGCAGCTTTGGCCGCACAGCCCCACGTCTCCTCCAGAAAGTGTGGTGACCCCGGGGAGGGTCATCAGGGGACCATCGAGACTTGTTCTCCGTGGCTTGTGCGTGGGAGGAGTTTTGGTCTATGGGATTCTCCAGTCCCTTTCTACCTAAGGGTGACCCGTTTTCTCCTGAGTTTTCCAAGTTCGGAGAGCAGGGTTTCAAATCCTGAACTCTGCCTCCCCAGATTAACTCTTCCTACGACTGGCAGTAAATCTCTAAATTTCCAAGATCCCTCTCATATTCCTAAAGCCAACTCTCTGTCTTCAACTATTTGTCCTTCGTGGTGTATTTCAAACAGACATCATATTTTAATTGTCGATTCTTTCTCTGCAGAGTTGCGGGTGGCTCGCTTTTAAACATTTATATTTGCTGTGTATATTTTCCATGAGAGGAAAGCTGAGGATAACCACCCGGAACCACGTTGTATGAAATCCTTGTGCTTCTCCTCCCAGGATCTCTCCTGGGTGCAAACGTCCTATGGGAAGTCTTTTCAGTGGATTTTCCCCTTTGGAAATGTTCCTGGGTATTCTTGCCTGTCAGCACTACCCCTCCCCTGGTCTGTCACCCTGGAAAGATTTATTCATTTATGTGAGCCTCAGTTATTCAAAAAATTAAAATTTATGTAACCAGTGGAGATTGAAAGATAGTATAAAATATTTCCAGAGAGGCAAGGAATAGGTGAACTTCAGAAAAGAGAAAATGGTTTTCTGCTACATTGGTTGTATTAAAAATTCTTCTTTCTCTTTTTCTTCCTCCCCGGAACAGGTGTAGTAATTTTCTGAAGTCTGTTTTTGTTTTGCAGTTTTTTTGTATCAGTTTTGCGGTTTTTTTGAGAGGGTTCAAATGCAATTCCAGGGCTTAGGCTTGAGGTGTTCAAGTACAACTAAAATGAGTTGAGGGATGAATTGGGAGATGGGGTTGACATCTTTATACTACTATGTGTAAAATAACTGATGAGAGCCTACTGTATGGCACAGGGAACTCTCCTCAGTACTCTGCGGTACCCCAAATGGGAAGGAAATCTAAAAAAGAGAGGATATGTGTATTTGTATAACTGATTCACCTTGCTGTACAGTTGAAACTAACCCAATATTGGAAAGCAATTATACTCCAATAAAAATTAATAAAGATAAGGTAAAATATTCTAGAGAATAAGATTATTGAAATATAGTTGATTTACAATGTGTTTCAGGTATATAGCAAAGTGACTCAGTCATATATATACATGCATATATATACAGTATATGCATATATACTGTATATATATACATATATGCATGTATATATATTCTTTTTTAGATCTTTTTCCATTATGGGTTATCAAAATTGAGTACTGTTCCCCATGTTCTACAGTAGGCCCTTGTTGATTATCTGTTTTATATATAGAAGTGTGTATATTTTAATCCCAAACTCCTAATTTATCCTTTTCCCAATTATGTGTTTATAAAACAATTTCTTGCCATGGAAATAATAATTCACATTTTCCGAGAGTAGTAGATACTTATGGGTTCCTTGTTGACCTAGAATAATATAATTTTCTTCCCTCCTTTCTACATAAACACCAGGTTTGTGTGATTTTGCTGGAATCACAGCTCACACCCTCAATGGAAGGAGCCCTTAAGCTGAGAGAAACAACAGAGCCCTGGAAAGCTTGGGATACAAGTGCACATGGTGCAAGGGGTTTATGGGGAGAGAGGATGTGACTCCTTCAAACTCCTTTTGAAGTTGTTAACATGGTCCCTCCAGAGCTGTTTCGAGTCGTAGGTTGGAGTTTTGCATTCACAGTGTAGCTGTGCCGAGAATGTAATTTGTCTACATTGAGAAAGTTTGTGACAGTCAGGAGTTCTGAGTCCTGGGTTGGGTTCCTGCATGCGTGCTCAGTAACTCAGTCATGTCTGACTCTTTGCAATCCCATGGACTGTAGCCCACCAGGCTCCTCTGTCCATGGGATTCTCCTGGCAAGAATACTGAAGTGGATTGCCATTTTGTCCTCCATGCGATCTTCCCAACCCAGGGATCGAACCTGAGTCTCCTACATCTCCTGTATTAGCAGGCAGATTCTTTACTACTGAGCCACCTGGGAAGCCCCATGTCCTGGGTTCAGTTCAGTTCAGTCGCTCAGTCGTGTCCGACTCTTTGCAACCCCATGAATCGCAGCATGCCAGGCCTCCCTGTCCATCACCAACTCCCAGAGTTCACCCAGACTCGTGTCCATTGAGTCAGTGATGCCATCCAGCCATCTCATCCTCTTTCGTTCCCTTCTCCTGCCCCCAATCCCTCCCAGCATCAAAGTCTTTTCCAGTGAGTTAACTCTTCACATGAGGTGGCCAAAGTACTGGAGTTTCAGCTTTAGCATCATTCCTTCCAAAGAAATCCCAGGGTTGATCTCCTTCAGAATGGACTGGTTGGATCTCCTTGCAGTCCAAGGAACTCTCAAGAGTCTTCTCCAACACCACAGTTCAAAAGCATCAATTCTTCGGTGCTCAGCCTTCTTCACAGTCCAACTCTCACATCCATACATGACTACTGGAAAAACCATAGCCTTGACTAGATGGACCTTAGTCGGCAAAGTAATGTCTCTGCTTTTGAATATGCTATCTAGGTTGGTCATAACTTTTCTTCCAAGGAGTAAGCGTCTTTTAATTTCATGGCTGCGATCACCATCTGCAATGATTTTGGGTTAGGGGTCACACATTGGAGTTCATTTGAGTCAGAACCTTAAATTGAATTCTGCTGAGTTTTCTCACTGGGGGAACAGATGCCTGAGAAAGGGAGTGGTCCCTTTATTCCCTAAGGAGAGTAGGGCATGTGGTGCTCCCAGGGTTCATTCCTGTGGCTGCTCCAGTGCCCCCACCCTCCTTCACCAGGGACTGACCTGGTCGAGCAGTTCTGTCTTAATCAGGAGAACCTGCGTGTATGCTTGCTCAGTCGTTTCAATTGTGTCTGACTCTTTGCAACTCTGTGAACTATAGCCTGCCATGGTCCTCTGTCCATGCTCTAGGCAAGAATACTGGAGTGGATTGCCATGCCCTCCTTCAGGGGATCTTCCGGACCCAGGGACTGAACCTGAGTCTCTAATGTCACCTGCATTGGCAGGCAGGTTCTTTACCACCAGTGCCACCTGGGAAGCCCCCCAGGAGAGCCTGCTGCTGCTGCTGCTAAGGTGCTTCAGTCGTGTCCGGCTCTTGGTGACCCCATGGACTGCAGCCTACCAGGCTCCTCCATCCATGGGATTTTCCAGGCAAGAGTACTGGAGTGGGTTGCCATTGCCTTCTCCACCAGGAGAGCCTGACATGTATTAAATTTTCTGAGTATGGCTCCGTCTGTCCTATAGGACTCAGGCTGCTTATCTGTGCTGATTCCAGTGTTTGTGGGTTTTTTCCTTTGGATTCTTCTATCCATTAAACAGTGCAGTCCTTTGGCTCTAACTTCCTTCAACACTTTGTAATTAATTCCCTGTGTAGGAAATAACATTTTTAGTTTCTGGGGCTTTAAAAAATCAGAGTTGATTGAGAGAGATGATGTCAGTAAGGCAAGACAATTGTGGAACTAAATAGAATCTTTGTTCCTTTTAGGGAAGAGAAGCTTAAGATGTGAGATGAATGTGCTTACATTTTCAGGTATGCGTTTTCCTTTACGTCAGTGTTTGTACACATCTTTAGAGTATATTGCAGGATTTCCTGATGGCTCAGTCAATAAAGAGTCTGCCTGCAATGCAGGAGACCTGGGTTCAATCCCTGGGTTGGGAAGGTCCCCTAGAGAAGGAAATGGCAAGCCACTCCAGTATTCTTGGCTGGAGAATTCCATGGACAGAGGAGCCTGGCGGGCTACAGTCCATGGGGTCACAAAGAGTTGGACTCGGCTGAGTGACTAATACTTAAGAGTATATTAAAATTTAAAAGGCTATAGCAGGGGACTCCCTGGTGGTCCAGTGGTTAGGAGCTTTCACTGCCCAGGCAGGAGTTCAGTCCCTGCTTGGGGAACTAAGGTCCCACAAGCCATGCAGTGTGGCCAAAGGTAAAAAAAGCTAAACCAATGGAATTTCTATCTTCACTGATGTGAGGACAGCTAATCAAAGCTTACGACAGGGAGAGAGGCTAAAGAAGGAGAGGACATTTATATACCTAGGATTGATTCATGTTGCTGTATGGCAGAAACCAATACAATATAATAAAGCAATTATCTTTCACTTAAAAATAAATTTTAAACAAAAGCTTACATCAGTCTTTGAAAATTCTACTGTGTTTAAAGAACTAAACCGAAACCCTTGTTGCATTATAATGTTGTGTTTATTCCTGAAAATACTTCTCCCCCCTCCTTGATGTGAGATACAGAGAAAGTGCAAACTGGGGATGCATCTTAACCTTTTAGTTAGCAAAGATGTGGAAATTTTCATTCTGTATGGTTTATGCTTTTGTAGCCATTTGTGTTTAAAGGAGCAGCTGTGGTTTCCTATGTATTGTTGTTGTTTAGTCCCCAAGTTGTGTCTGACTTTTTCTGACCCCATGTACTGTAGCACACCAGGCTTCCCTGTCCTTCACCATCTCCCAGAGTTTGCTCATGCAGATACACAGTTCTGATCATTTCTTGAGCTTCCTGTTAGTGAGGCTATCTCACCATTTCATCCTCTGCTGCCCTCTTCTCCTTTTGCCCTCAGTCTTTCCCAGCATCAGGATCTTTTCCAGTGAGTCAGCTCTTTGCATCAGGTGGCCAAAGTATTGGAAGTTCAGCTTCAGCAACACTCCTTCCAATGACTATTCAGGGTTGATCTCCTTTAGGATTGACTGGTTTGATACAAAAGTTAAAATTAAAGACAGGTTATGAAATAGGGAACAGCTACCCACTCCAGTGGGTCTTCCCTGGTGGCTCAGCAGTTAAAGCGTCCGCCTGCAATGCGGGAGACCTGGGTTCGATCCCTGGGTCGGGAAGATCCCCTGGAGAAGGAAATGGCAACCCACTCCAGTATTCTTGCCTGGAGAATCCCATGGACAGAGGAGCCTGGTGGGCTACAGTCCACGGGGTCACGAAGAGTCGGACACGACTGAGCAACTTCACTTATGAAATAGTAAAACATGGTGAATATATTTTTTTCTCTGCTTATTTTCAATAAACCTGCAAGATACAAAGCCTGACTTAAGCAAAGTAACTGCCCACCTGTCCTGGCCCCCTCCAGCTCTGTTACTCCAGCCACTGCAGATACACAGTTCTGATCATTTCTTGAGCTTCCTGTTAGTGTTTCTTTACATAAAAATGAGCCATTGTGAATGCATAGTTTTCATAGCCATGTTTGTCCTTGTAATGAGTGGTCAGACTCCATATTTTTTAAATTTTTTTGAAATATAGTTGATTTACAATGTTAATTTCTGCTGCACAGCGAAGTGACTCGTTTATATATATATATATATATATATATATATATATATATTCTTTTTCACTATGGTTTATCCCAGGATACTGAATATATTTCCCTGTGTTAATATAGTAGAACTTTATTATTTAGCTATTCTATATATCAGGGGTCCCCAATCTCTGGGCCTGATGATCTGAGGTGAAGCTGATGTAGTAATAATAGAAAAATGTACAATAAATGTAATGGCCTGAGTTATCCCCAAACCATCCCCTCACCACCACCCCAGTGCATGGAAAAATTGTCTCCCACAAAATCAGTCTCTGGTGCCGAAAAGGTTGGGGACCACTGCTATGTATAATAGTTTGCATCTGCTAATCCCAAACACCCAGTCCTTTTTTCCCCCACAGCCCCTCCCTCTTGGCAAACACAGGTCTGGTCTCTGTGTCTCTGCAGACTCCACATTTCTTTGAGGTTTGCTGACAACTTACGCCTTACCCCCTCTCTTCCTGCTGTGTCCACCCCTGAACAAGCTGATAACAAAGTCTGTAGTCCTCTGGCATTAGCTTCACGCTCCAGCCATACAAGCCCCTGTATGTGTGCAGAACCTTTGTCCTGACCCCACCCCAAGATTCTTTGCTTGACCAAAGAGTATTCTGACCCTGAACCTTACCCTGGGCCTATCTGTGTAGTTCGTTGTGAAATCCCGTTTTAGCTAATAAGTAGTTCCTTAGCAAGTCCAGAAACCCCACTAATAAGTCAGTTAACCCAGAGCTCCCCAGTTCCTCATATCTGATCATTTTCTGTGTCCAATTGGGTTCCTCAGCCCCACCACTGCCCCTCAGGTGATGTGTGCTCACCATGACCTGACTTCAGTAAAAATCCTGTGAGGTCAGTATATCCAGTCCCACTTATCCCTGTTTTTTCTGCAAGTAAATTTCTATCCACTGACCCCGAACCTTGCTCCCTGGCCATGGTTTCCCACTTCGACATGCTGTGTTCAGAGCTGAGCGCGGTCTCATTTCTCACCTGCTGTGAAATCTCAGCCCAACAGTCTCCATACCTGTCCCAACAGGTCTGGATGAAATCTGCTTTATCTTGTTTCTGTCATTGAATAGTTTTTTCTCTAACACTCGCTAGCCGTGATCAAAACCCAGGCCAGGCCCTCTTCCCTTGCTTGCTAAAGCCATTTCAGTGCTACTTGAAAGGGCAGCCGTACCTACCCGCTAAGACCTCAATTATGTGGGTTATAGGCTTTTTAAATATTTATTTACTTTCAGCTACACTGGGTCTTCATTGCTGCATGCAGGCTTTCTCTAGTTGTAGCAAGTGGGGGCTACTCTCTAGTTGCTGTGCACAGGCTTCTCGTTGCGGTGGCTTCTCTTGTGTCAGAGCACAGGCTCTAGGGGTCATGGGCTCAGTAGCTGTGGTCCTGTGGTCCTATGAAATCTTCCCAAATCAGGGATGGAACCCGTGTCCCCTGCATTGGCAGGAGGATTCTTAACCACTGGACCATCAGGAAAATCCGGCTTTCTTTATATGTGGTTTTTGTTTTCTTTTTTTTTTTTTTTGGCTTCGCCATGTGGCATGCGGGATCTTAGTTCCCTGACCGTGGATCAAACCTGTGCTCCTGCATTGGGGGCATAGAGTCTTAACCACTGGACTACCAGGGAAGTCCCAGTAATAGACGTTTTCCTACCTTGAGTGTGCGTGTTCGCGTGACACGCCAGCATCGGTCTCATCGTGGGAACCAGACCCCTGTAGGCGACGATGCCGGTTGGCACCGTGAGCAGCCTGGCCAGGCATGATGCGCCCCTGGGGCCTGTGTGCTCTCGCCCTGCCTCGCTCGCCTGCTCTGCGTTTCGCTGGCAGCTGGTGCTGGGGGCTGCTCAGCGCTGGCAGCTGGTGCTGGCCGCTCTGCTGCCCTGTGTTCCGCTGTTGACCCCACCAGGCCTCAGTTTTAGGCTCAGCAGATGAGAGTGGCAGTTTCAGTTCCTTGGCTTTGGGGAGCAGTAGTATGTCATTGGGCTTCCCTGGCGGCTTCCAGAACCCACCTGCCAATGCAGGAGACTTGGGTTTGATCCTGGGTTGGGACGCTCCCCTGAAGAAGGAAATGGCAACCAAGTCCAGTATCCTTGCCTGGGAAATCCCATGGAAATGGCGGTTGCAAAAGACTTGGACACGACTTAGCGACTAAACAACAAAGTATGGAATTGGGCTCTTAACGAATTAGTCCTGGGTCAATATCTTTGCCGGGATCTAACTGTGTGTTAGAGTGAAGCTGTGACAGAGGCAGGGTTGGCTGGCCCTGATATACCCCAGTGAGGGGTGGGAGAGAGGGACTTTGTGCTGTGCAGGAGGTGGTTTCAAGGAGTGTTGCTCCTGAAAGAACAGTCATCTGAAAAGAGAGGGACTTCCCAAGTGATCCAGTGGTTAAGACTCCCAGCTTCCACTGCAGCGGGTGCAGGATCAATCCCTGGTTAGGGAACTAAGATCCCACATGCTGTACCATGCTAAGTTGCTTCAGTCGTGTCTGACTCTTTGGTACACTGTGGACTGTAGCCCACCAGGCTCCTAGTCGATGGGATTCTCCAGGCAAGAATACGGCAGTGGGTTGCCATGCCCTCCTTCAGGGGATCTTCCCAACCCAGGGACTGAACCCTGTCTCTTGCATCTCCTGCATTGGCAGGGGGGGTCTTTATCACTAGTACCAATGTGGCCAAAAATTTGAGAAAGAGAGAGAGAAGAGGGGGGTAAAGGCAGCAGACAGTAGCTGGCAGGCTAAAACCATACTCCCCTAACACAGAGGGCTCACTAGCACGCTTAAGTTCCTCTTAAGTTTCTCTGCCCCTGCCTCTACTGCAGCAAAGCTCCTGACCCTCAGAGTTACAGGGACAACATGCTGTAGCACAGCCAAGGGGTTAGTTCAGACTGACTTTAAACCTCAGGTTAGTTTAAACTTACTTTAAACAACACAGCAACAGTTGTCATGAACGAGCCCCCTATTCCTGCTGGCACATACATGAGGCCCTCAGGAGGGAAAATCTTATAAATACCACAGTGGAGAGGTCACTGTCTCCCCTGGAATATGTTCAGTGACTGAAAAAACAACACAGGGATGGACAGGAGAGAGGAAACAAAGGAAAAATACAGAAACAAGGGTCCACAATTGGACCCAACTGGAAGTCTAAAATACACTAAAAGACTTTAAACAACCCAAATGATAAAGGGGTACTTTTGGGTTTCTGGGCCCCTATAGCAGAGCTTCTGAATTAATTTGGTCATCTGCTGTGTTGCATTGATTCACAAACCTTCATGCAAATAATCAGTGCTGGGTTTCCAGTTATATTAGAATCCCAGTAAACTTAAAGCAGGGCTTTCCTTGGTGACTCAGTGGTAAAGAATCCGCCTGCCAGTGCAGGAGATTGCGGGTTCAGTTCCTGTTGGGAAGATCCCCTGGAGAGGGAAATGACAAGCCACTCTAGCATTCTTGCCTGGAAAATTCCATGGACAGAGGAGCTGGCAGACTACAGTCCATGGCGTCTAAAAAGAGTCAGACACAACTGAGCGACTAAACAACATTAACAAACTTAAGCAAGGAACTTCCCATAATCTTAGAGGAATTACTGAATAGGCATATCTTTCTTTAATGATTGTCAGCCAACTCTTTTCTTGCCTAAATTCTCCCACGGTCATAGGATCAATTTTCCTAAAGTTTTCTATAGTGAACAGGAAAGCTCTGGACCAATGATTCACAAATTAAAGTTAAATACTTTTTGCTAATTCCAAATTGGCTTGACAAAATAGGACCCCACAGTCTACCCCCCTAGGTAAATTGCATTATTGTGCTCATGCTCAGTTGTATCCGACTCTTTGTGACCCCATGGACTGTAGCCTGCCAGGCTCTTCTGTCCACGGGATTTTTCAGGCAAGAATACTAGAGTGCGTTGCCATTTCTTTTTGCAGGGGATCTTCCCAACCCAGGGATCAAACCTGAGTCTCCTTTATCTCCTCCTTTGCAGGGAGATTCTTTCCCCACTGAGCCATTGAGGAAGTCTAAATTACATAATATGGGCCAATGAAAATTAAACAGGGCCTTGATGGATTGAAGACCATTACCAAAAAAAAATTTTTTTTGGCCGCACCATATAGCACCTAGGATGTTAGTTCCTCACCCAGGGATTGAACCTGTGCCCCCTGAAGTGGAAACGCAGATTCTTAACCACTGGGCCACCAAAGAAGTCCCCACAAAAATTATTTAGCAAAGAGGTGATTACTCCCTGTACTTCTTTTCACAGCTGAATTTGGCCTGCTCTTAAATCTAAAAAGACTGAATGACACCTGACAGTGGATTACTGAACACTTGAGGTTGTGGTCACACCAAATGAACCTCTGTACTCAGTCCACAACATTGTGGAAATTACCGACTCCATCCCGTCAACAGCTGGCAGATACCCTGCTCTCACATATTCGGATAAATTTGTTGTGTTTGATGCCTATTTCAACAGCTTCTTTGCTGCACTTGGCCCTCCCCTCTGAAGGGACGTGATACACCTTGACCTGGTTAGCTTTGGGAACCTCAGCACCGCTGCCCCTGCACACGGTCTCTGCAGTCAGGATGTGAGCTGCATCCTCTTGGCTCCAAGAGCACAGGTATGACATGACATTGATGACATTCTCCTCTGAGGAAGTTCATCTGACATTCAGGACATTGCAGATACCGAAAAAAGTTGCTCATGAAAAGTGCATGGGTCATTAGCCCATCCATAAGTAAGGCCCTGACCCCTTGGTTAAATTCCTGAAAATTATGTGGTAAATAAACAAGGGCCTCCTTCCTCCCTGACACTATGAAAAAAATAACAATTGTCCCTCCCTACACCCACAGCAACTCCTAGGTTGTTTTGATGTTTGGAAGGCAACATATTCTTTTTTATTTTAATGGAGTTTATTTGGGGCTATGCTGGGTCTTTGTTGCTGGGCAGGCTTTTCTCTGGTTGCAGCGAGCAGGGGCTACTCTCTCTTATGGTGCATGGGCTTCCATTGTGGTGGCTTCTCTTGTTGCAGAGCGTAGTTTCTAGAACTCAGGCTCAGTATTGAGGAGCATGGGCTTAGCTGCTCCATGGCACATGGGATCTTCTAGGACCAGGGATCAAACCCGTGTCCCCTGCATTGGCAGGCAGATTCTTCACCACTAAACCTCCAGGGAAGCCCCTGATAATAAGACCCTCTTGAAATACAATGAAGCCAAACCTGACCCTCTGGCTCAGCCTTCCTGTAGGAAAAGGCTTCCTCCCCTCCTCCAGTCTCTTTCTAGGTACCATAGTTTTGGAAGAGGTCACTTTTCACCATTCAGTTCAATGTTACTTGTAGGCTTGTCATGTGTGACTTTTATCATGTTGAAGTGTATTCATTCTGTACCTAATGTGTTGAGTTTTTATCATGAAAGGATGTTAAATTTTGTCAAATTCTATTTCTGCATCTATTAAGGTGATTATATAATTTCTTTAATCTTTTAAAAAAAAATTTGGAATACTTTTTCTTTTGGCTGTGCTAGGTCCTAGCTGCGGTTTGTGGGATCTTTAGTTAGCATATAGGCTCTTTAGCTTCGGCATGCAGGATCTAGTTCCCTGACCAGCAATCGAACCAGGGCCCTTGCGTGGGGAGCTCAGAGTTCTTAACCGCTGGACCACCAGGGAAGTCCCAATAGTTATTTCTTTAAATAAGCTTTCTGCTATTCTCCCTCTCTTCTCCTTACGGGATTTCCATGATGCATATATTATGTCTTTTCTTGCAACCTCATGGACTGTAGCCTGCCAGGCTCCTCTGTCCGTGGGATTCTCCAGGCAAGAATTTTGGAGTGGGTTGCCATTTCCTTCTCCAACGGATCTTCCTGACCCAGGAATCGAACCGGAGTCTTCTGAATTGCAGGCAGACTCTTTACCGACTGAGCTACGAGGGAAGTCTATGTCTTTTGTTGATGTTCCCTGCAGCTGTGAAAGTGCTGCACTCAATATGCCAGCAAATTTGGAAAACTCAGCAGTGGCCACAGGACTGGAAAAGGTCAATTTTCATTCCAATCCCAAAGAAAAATAATGCCAAAGAATGCTCAAATCACCACACAATTACACTCATCTCACACACTAGTAAAGTAATGCTCAAAATTCTCCAAGCCAGGCTTTAGCAATGTGTGAACTGTGAACTTCCAGATGTTCAAGCTGGTTTTAGAAAACGCAGAGGAACCAGAGATCAAATTGCCAACATCCGCTGGATCATGGAAAAAGCAAGAGAGTTCCAGAAAGACATCTATTTCTGCTTTATTGACTATGCCAAAGCCTTTGACTGTGTGGATCACAATAAACTGTGGAAAATTCTGAGAGAGATGGGAATACCAGACCACTTGACATGCCTCCTGAGAAACCTGTATGCAGGTCAAAAAACAACAGTTAGAACCAGACATGGAAAAATGGACTGGTTCCAAATTGGGAAAGGAGTATGTCAAGACTGTATTCAACTTATTTACAGAGTACATCATGCGAAATACTGGACTGGATGAAGCACAAGCTGGAATCAAGATTGCCAGGAGAAATATCAATAACCTCAGATATGCAGATAACACCACCCTTATGGCAGAAAGTGAAGAGGAACTAAAGAGCCTCTTGATGAAAGTGAAAGAGGAGGGTGAAAAAATTGGCTTAAAACTCAACATTCAAAAAACTGAGATCACGCATTCAGTCCCAGCACTTCATGGCAAATAGATGGAGACACAATGGAAACAGTGACAGACTTTATTTGGGTGGGGGGAGCTCCAAAATCACTGCAGATGGTAAATGCTGCCATGAAATTAAGACACTTGTTTCTTGGAATAAAAGCTATGACCAACCTAGACAGCATATTAAAAAGCAGAGACATTACTTTACCGACAAAGGTCTATATAGTCAAAGCGATGGTTTTTCCAGCAGTCATGGATGGATGTGAGTTGGACCATAAAGAAAGCTGAGCACTGAAGAATTGATGCTTTTGAACTGTGGTATTGGAGAAGACTCTTGAGAGTCCCTTGGACTGCAAGGAGATCCAACCAGTCCATTCTAAAGAGATCAGTCCTGAGTGTCCATCAGAAGGACTGATGCTGAAGCAGAATCTCCAATACTTTGGCCACCTGATGCAAAGAGCTGAGTCACTGGAAAAGACTCTGATGCTGGGAAGGATTGAGGGCAGAAGGAGAAGGGCATGACAGACGATGAGATGGTTGGATGGCATCACCGTCTCAATAGACATGAGTGTGAGCAAGCTCTGAGAGATGGTGAAAGACAGAGAACCCTGGTGTGTTGCAGTCTATGGGGTTGCAAAGAGTCAGACACGACTGAGCGACTGAACAAGTCTTGCAAAGCATCTCCAGGAAGGTCTAGCATTTGGAAGGGGTATGTTAATCTTTTCTTTTTATTGTAGCCATTCACAGGTGGGCAGAGTGAGATTATATACCTGTTAGCTAAACACAAGCACTATAGTTTAACAGTCAGACTTCCTGGTAGCTCAGTTGGTAGAGAATCCTTCTACAATGTGGGAGACCTGGGTTCAGTCTCTGGGTCTGGAAGATCCCCTGGAGGAGGAAATAGCAATCAACTCCAGTATTCTTGCCTGGAGAATCCCATGGACAGAGGATTCTGGTGGGCTACAGTCCATTGGGTCACAAAGCATCAGCCACAACTGAGCGACTAACACATGCATATGAAGGGGCAGGGTCCTTTGAAGCAGGCCATTATGTATGATTATAGTAACAACAGCAAGGAAAAGCAAGTCAAAGAACCCATTTCCATCATAGAGTCAGAGCTGGCTTTCCTCTGCAACAGCTGGGGATCAGAGTTGTCCCTTTTCCCCACTACATGCTGTCTCGCTGACTTGTGTTCTTCTTCTAGACATAAATCACACAATTTGGCCACATAGTTTGTTTGTGAGGTTCCTGAAGGGGAATCTAGGGATGATATATGGTCCTCTGTTAACTTCTTATTCTATTTATTCATTTCTACTTTTTAAAAAATTTATCTTTAATTGGAGGATAATTGCTTTACAATGTTGTGTTGGTTTCTGCTGAGCAACATGAATCAGCTATAAGTATACATACATCTCCTCCCTCTCGACCTGCTTCTTTGATTTACAGAAAGAACTGACAAACTAGTCAAGGTTTTGTGTGATTAAATACTGGGAAGGTGTGCTTGGGCGGGAGATGAATAGGGCATGGAGGTGCCTCATTTAAAAGTTAGTTCCATTGTAGCTTTGCTGAAATGGCAAGGAAAGGGACGTCCTGCTGAGGGCATTTTCCTGTAAAGAGCTGTCTAAATTATCTCCTGAAGATGTGTTTTTTAAATTTTTTCTTGTACCTTTGAATTTTTTTGGCAGATACTGGACAGGTTGTACTGTGAAAAGGAACTGAGGTAAATAGGCATTTAATGTCAGGTTTGATGTTTATTTGACTAAACTTAAGTTCTGTTGACTATTTGTTGTTGCGGTCAGAGGTAAAATAACCTCAGCTGTCCTTGCTTTTGTCTCCCCTATCTACCTTGGGGGTACTGTGTTAGTCACTCAGTTGTGTCTGACTCTTTGCAACCCCATGGACTGTAGCCCACCAGGCTCCTCTGTCCGTGGGATTCTCCAGGCAAGAATACCAGAGTGGGTTGCTACGCCCTCCTCCAGGGGATCTTCTCAACTAAAAGATTGAACTCAGGTCTCCTGCATTGCAGCCCTTTAGAGACTTCTAAATAAGTTCTGGAACATACCATTGTTTCCAAGTTCCCTACTGTGATTAAACATATGTCTTCTGATGCAGTGGTTCATTGTGGCTAAGAGGAAAGTTTTATCATCCCATGATCTGGTCTCAGTATTTTAATGAGCCTGTGTCCCTGGGCTCTGCCCTTCTCTGGTGTGATAAGAAAAATGTTTGGTCTTTGTCCACAGTTCTTAGCAAATATTTCCCAAGGCCCTTGGACTCTGAGTGATACCGGTGATGTTGTTTTTAGTCGCTGAGTCGTTTCCGACTCTTTGTGACCCCATGGACTGTGGCACACCAGGCTCCAGTCCTCCACTACCTCTGGGAGTTTGCTCGAATCCATATCCGTTGAGTCAGTGCTTATAAGTAGGGCTATCTAACCATACCACCTCTATCAGTGATAAGAGCATCTTATGTTGTAATGAAGCAACTGTTTCCAAGCCCCTGGATGGCTTCAGGGTAGGGATTTGGTCACCAGGTGACCAGGCAGAACTTTCAGCCCAGTTCCCAGCCTCCAGAGAGGAAGGAGGTGCTGGAGATTGAGTCCTTCTCCAGTTGTCGACATAAGAAAACTCTATGGAAACCCGTAAAGCTCAGGATTCAGAGAGATCTGACTTGGTGAACCCATCAGTGAGCCAGGAACCTGTCATGTGTGTAGATAACATGGAAGCTCCCTGCCACCCCGACCCCAACCACTTTGCCCTGGGCACCCTTTCCATGTGGCTGTTCCTGATAAAAGAGTCAGAAATGATGGAGCACACACCCGTGTCTCAAACATAAATACACCAATAGAGGGGCTTCCCAGCTGGCTCCACTGAGAGCCTGCCTGCCAATGCAGGAGACACAGGTCCAATCCCTAGGTCAGGAAGATCCCCTGGAGAAGGAAAAGGCAGCCCACTCCAGTATTCTTGCCTGGCAGATCCCATGGACAGAGGAACCTGGCAGGCTGCAGTCCTTGGGGTCACAAAAGGGTCAGACATGATTCAGTGACTAAACAACAACCCCAATACAAAATAAAAAGTTTTTAAAAATCAAATAAACTGGTAATAATAAGTAGTGCTTGTCTTCATTCTGATAGCTGCTCTAGACAATTAACAAAGATGAGGTGTTGTCCAGGGAACCTCTAAATTTGTGGTGGGTCAGGCAGAAATGTGTTTAGCCCGGCCCCTACCCACTTTGCAGCTGGCATCTGACAGTGGGTACAGTCATAGGATTCAACCCATAAACTGTGGAATCTGATGTTAATTCTGGTTAGTTTGTGGCAGACTTGAATTGCACTGCAGGACACCCAGTTGGTGTTGGAGAATTGGAGTTGTTTTAGAAAACATACCATGTGTTTGCTGAGAGGTCAGCAGAAAGACTAGTGGGGAGTCCAGTTGACTCTTTGCCTCCCACCATAGCACTACCCTCTGGCACTGGTAGGATCCCAGTTGGTTAGCCTCTAATGACATAAATTCTTTTTTTTTAATTTTGTATTGGGGTATAACTGAGTAACAATGTGATAGTTTTAGGTGAACAGCTAAGGGACTCACCCATACAGGTACATGTATCCATTATCACTCAAACTCCCCTCCCATCCAGGCTGCCACGTAACACTGAGCAGAGCTCCTTGTGCTATACAGCAGGTCCTCACTGGTTACCAATTTTAAATATAGAAGTGTGTATATATCCATCCTAAACTCCCTAACTATCCCTTCTCCCTGTTTTTTCCCCCAGCAACTATAAATTCATTCTCTAAGTTGAAACATTCTTTTGAGGACAAGACTTGTTAAGAAGAGCAGAATATTGTAGGCATATTTCAAAATGGCTATTTTTCAGTCTCTTTCCAATTTTGGAGACAGTACTTCACCCCGTGACCTCAGTCCTTTGATAGATTAAAGAAGAGTCATTGATTTTTAAGTTTCTTTGCTTTTTATAAGAAGTCTGTTTGTTGAGGATGGGACTGACCTCTCTGCTGACCTCTCAGCTTAACCTTTTAAGCTCCTTATCTGCTGATCAGAGGTCTCTAACTCCATTTTTTAATGTTTAACTGCTGATATCTTCTTCCTGAGTGGAAAAAACCCAGTTCTTCCTACCTGGGCATCTCTTTTACTTTTACCCAGAACTCTTCAGTCCTGATACTTCCAGTCACCAAATATGTGAAGGTTTTGCCCCCACAATAAGCAATTCTCTGTGACACCAGTGGGGTGTCCTACAACTTAACTCAATCCTAACACTATCTGCCCTGGGACAGCATCAGATTCTACATGTTAAGAGCTAAGTCTCACAAAACTGTCAGCACTGCCCCCTACACACAATTTCAGATGCCAATCACAAGGTCCCCAGATTACTCACAACTTCTGTCTGACATGGCTACAAATCAGAAGTTCTCACAGGCCCCTCCTTGGGTTCTGTTTGCAAGAGCAGCTCACAGAACTCAGAGAGACACTGAAATTATTAATACATTTACCAGTTTATTAAAGGATATGATAAGTGATACAGGTGAAGTGATACATAGGGTGAAGTCTGAGAGAGTCCCTTGGAGCTGGGGTGCATCACCCTCCCTGTACATGGACCACCAACCTGGAAGCCCTCTGAATCCCCCCATACCACTGGGATTTTATGGAGGCTTCCTCACGTAGGCATGATTAATTGTTAACTTCATTTTCAGCCCCTGTCCCCTTTCTGGAGGATGAGGGTGTTGGGCTGAAAATTCCAAGTTTGTGATCACGACTTGGTCTTTCCGGTGACTGGCCCCTCACCCAGGAGCCCAACCAGAGTCACTTCAATAGAATGAGAGATGGTCCTAGTGCTCTTATCCCTTAGGAATTTTTAAAAATTATTTATTTGGCTGTACTGGGTCTTAGTTGCAGTATGCAGGATCTAGTTCTCTGACCAGGGATCAAATCAGGCCCCCTGCATTGGGAGTGGGGAGTCTTAGCCACTGGACCACCAGGGAAATCCCTCCCTTAGGAATTTACAAGGGTTTTAGGAGCCCTGTGCCAGGAACAAGGGTCAGAGACCAGGATATATATTTCCTATTATGTGACTGATGACAACTTTAAAGTCTTACCCCTTCTTCCCTTTGTGCCCCAAATCTGTACAAGGTGATAAGAAAGGCTATATGGGATCTGCCACCATAGCCTACGCCCCTAACCACAGCTTAAAAAAAAAAACAGGCCAAAGTCCTCTCCACTATTCAACCAACCCTTGGGTGGAGGTCCACATTCCACCTTTCTCTGTAGGTTATAGAAAAAGTAACTTGGTATTTATATATACTGCAGTATTGTTGTTTAGTCCCTAAGTTGTATCTGACTCTTGTAGCCCCATGGGCTGTAGCCTGCCAGGCTTCTCTGTCCGTGGAATTCTCCAGGCAAGTATACTGGAGTGGGGTGCCATTTTCTTCTCCAATATATACTTTAATAAACTGTACTTATTTGTTCTATTGATAAATCCTCCAGATCTTTCCATAGCAATACCCTTTGTTTATAGAAACTACATATGACGATGAGTTCAGGGAACCCATCCTTTCTTAGTTGACACTTGGCTTCTTACTGATTGTTGTTGCCAAAGCCATGAGTGAAAACTCAGATTGCCACTGTACAGGACAAACTAACATACAAATTTTGCTTGTTGCCAACCTTAATTACTACTTAAAATTTGTATCAGCATGTAAAGCAATTATCCTTCAATAAAAAACAAATTATCAGCAAATATATTTAGAAAAGAATATACAAAAGGTTTCCTGGCTAGATTTAGTGATAATTGAAACATCCTGGGAATCTTCATGAAAATTAATAAATGACCTGTGGGCATTGGTGAGAGGGACTCCAACCTTCCCATGCCTCATTCATCACCAACCTGCCCCTTACATGATGGCAATTGTGATTCTCTGTTTATTCTTCATACCTTCACCATCTTTTATTTTTCACTGCAATTTTCTCTCAGTTTTGCCTCCTTTGACCTTTCAACGAATAAGTATGAAAGAAATCACATTGAAAAAGTCTTCCAGTGGTTTCTCGGTCTGTGTTTCACACATGCCCTGAAGCTTCATGGCTGGTCTAGGATTGTGGGGTTCACCCTCCCACTTGAGCCAAGTGCCCCCAAGGATGGGGTGGGGTGAGGGGGCTTTTCAGTCTTTCAAATGAGGGAGGGTAGGTAGGGAAGAATGGGTCTCTCACAGCAAATGGTCAAAGATCAAAAGTGGGGCGAGACTCATTATTACACATGGTGAGGGCACTTCTTAGTGTCCATTTTGGGGAAGAAGTGTCACAGTTCCGTGAGGGCCTCGCGGCCATCTGGTTCAATGCAGTGACCATGGAGGGGACAGTTCCGGCCTCCCTGCCAGGTCAAGGTCCGAGCAAAGACGTGACCTCCGGCCTGCTGTCACTCAGGCACGGCAGGGCGGGGCCTTGCGAGCTGTCCAATCGGGAGAGTCGCCGGTTACGTACGTGTGAGCGCCTGTAGGCGACGCTCCAGTGTCGGGCGTGGGTGGCGTGGACTGCGTGCTGGTTCCCATTCGCTCCCGCAGCGCAGCAGTTCCCCCTCTCCGTGTCCTTAAAAGGCTCCCGTGGCTCCGCGGCATCCTCTGTCAGTGTGACCTGCGCTTGCCGCGGCAGTCGTGGAGTGGATGACTGGGAAGCCAAGAAACCAAAAAATGGTGAGCTGGGGGAGCCGGGTGTTGGAAGACTAGGGCTGAGGGACCTGCTGGAACTGGCCGTGGTGGGACCCGGGCCTCCCCGTGGTCAACTTCGGACCCGCGGACCCAAGACCACCCACCCCGAGCGCGGCACGCAGTGCACGGACTCAGCGGGCAGTTGGGACCCGGAGCGGCCTCTCTGCTCACCGCTGCGGCTATGTCTGCTCCAGGTTGTGTGGTGTCCACGGAGAGGGTTGTAACGGGACAATCGTGACTCAGTATTCGGGGTCCCTGCATGAGAGGAGCAGCGGTCTATGGGGTCCCTCCTTTCTCCCCGGGGTGGGGGAACTCTTATTTCCCTTCACTTTTCAAATGTATGAAGAAGAACAGTGTCACAAATCCACGACCCTGTCTCCCTACTCCAGCTCTTCCCAGGGCAGGAAACAAATGCCTAAATTTCCAGATCTTTTCCCGATATTCCCAAACGCCATCTTCCTCTTTTCAGTTCTTAGCTTCATTATTAACTACTTGCCCTCCGTGGTGTATTTCAGGCTACGCAGTATTTTAAATTTATTATTAATCCACAGAGCCATGAATGACTCTTTAAAGTTTAGTTTTTTTGTCTGTGTATGTTTTCCGTGAGAAGAAACCAGAAATTAACCACCGGGAACTACACTGTATTTAAGTCTTGTGCCGTCCGCTCCTTACTCCGCCCCACAAGCTTTCCCAGCCACAGACATCCTATTTTGTTTAAGCCCTTTGGGTGGAGGTTCCTCTTGGGAGACTCCTGGGTGATCGGCCTTTTCATCATAGTTCCGGGTCAGCCTTGTCCCTCCCTGAGTTTGTGACCTTATTCACTTTTAAGCCTTTTTTTTTTAGCTGTATGGGTCCTAGTTGAAGCATGTGGAATCTAGTTCCCACTAGATCCAACCAAGGATTGAACCCGACCAAGGATTGAACCTGGGTCCCTTGCAGTGAGAGCGCAGTCCTAGCCACTGGACCACCAGGGACGGCCTAAGTCTCCATCTTTAGTAACTGTAAATGTATTTAATCAATAGATCTTGAAAGAGAATATAAAATATTTCCAAAGGGGAAGAAAGAAGTGAATTTCAGAAAAAAATATTCATTATACCATTCCATTAGTTACATTTTTTCTTTTTTTGTCACATAACTGACTGTAAGTAACATTCAAAATCTTTTTTTTTTCTTTTCTTCAATTATTATTTACAGTTTCTTGCCATGGAAATGATAATTGGCTGACATTTACTTTCTGAAAGGAATAGATATTTGTGTTTTGTTCTTAAAATAGAAAAAATGCCTTACAGTTTTCCTCCCTTCTTTATACATAAATACTGGGTTAAATGGTTCTGTTGGCTTATTCAAACACTGGGGATGTGTCATTTAAAATATCAATGGAGTTCATGGCAACGACAGTGGGAAGCCCAGACCTGTGGGCTCTTAGCTCTTAGCTAAGGCCCCCTTGAGCCTGCAAAGGGAAGTACTCAGAGGACCAGTTGTTCCATCTGGCGAGCCTTCCCCTGCAAGTGTCCTACCTGCTCTCACCAACCATGGAAGGAGCGTTTATAGTGAGAGAAGATACAGCCCTGGAAAGGTGGGGATGCACTTGTGACGGTGGGGGTTACAGAGTGACACCCTGAGACCCTAACTGTTGATTACCAGGTTGAACTTTGCACTGTAACTGTATGTACAAACTATTTAGAGTGATTTGAGTGTGTTGAGAAAGTCTGTAAAGGTCAGAAATTGTGTCTCCTTGGACAAGAGTTTATGAATTGGCAAATTCATTTAAGTTAAAACTTTACATTGAATCTGGTGAAGAGTTTTCTCACGTGTAAGAATTGAAGCCTGGAGAGGGAGCATTTGTTGGAGCCTCCAGAGTTCATTTCTCTGGCTATTCAGGTGGCTGACCCTCATCACTGACACGCTCTCAGTTTAGTCGCTCAGTCGTGTCTGACTCTTTGTGACCCCATGGACTGCAGCATGCCAGGCTTCCCTCCTTCACCATCTCCCGGAGCTTGCTCAAACTCATGTCCATCGGGTCGGTGATGCCATCCAACCATCTCATCCTCTGCCATCCCCTTCTCCTCCTACCTTCAATCATTCCCAGCATCACAGTCTTTCCTAATGAGTCAGCTCTGACACACTCCAGGGGTTGTATTCCCACAGTGGGAGATCTGGACCTCAAGCCTGGGAATCTGAGTTTCTTCTGAATTATAGGGAAATAGCTGCTAATCTCACTGATTCAAATATTTGCATTTCTTTCCTTGTATACATTTATATATTGAATGTTGCAGGGTTTTTTAAACATTTTTTTGATGTGGACCATTTTTAAAGACTTCATTGAATTTGTTACATTGCTTGTTTCATGTTTTGATTTTTTGGCCCCGAGATATGTGTGATCGATTCTCAAGCTTTCAGTGTATGTTAACAGAGAGACAGTGGGAATAAGACAAAAAACTCTGGAACTAAACAGAATATTCCTTCCTTTTAGGCAAGAGATCCTCAAGATACGAGATGGGTGTATTTGAGTTCTTAGGTGGCTTCTACATTTGTAGGTCAGTTTTTTGTATGTGCTGTCCTTAGAGAACTTTGAAATTTTAAGTGTTACAGTACTGCTGAAGCAAATGAATTCATAAGGAAAAGTATTCAAAATGTACGTAAAATCGCTGAAAATCCTAGTATATTTAATGGATTACATGCAAATTCCTCATGCATTACCTGTGCAGATTCCTCATGCATTACTTATTTCTGAAAAAGCCCCCAGAGTGAGCTATAAGAAGCTATGATGCCCCCTTGTTATTTTTGTTTAAAGGAGATTTGAAACTTCATTTTTTATGGTTTAAACTTTTATAAGGGTTAGCATTTAAAGGAGTAAATCTTAGAAGGGTTTCCTCTATAGATAAGTAAAAACTACTAAACTTAAAAAGTTCAAAGCAAAAGTAAGTTAATTAAAATAAAGGCTATTAAATATAAAGATATGGTATATGCATATTACTCAGCTAATTTTAAATCATCATGGGAAGGTTAGCAAAAATCTGTAAGATAAGACTGTCAAAAGTAGACTCATGCCAGGGCATCCTGGCCCCTCAGGTGGTCTTGCTTCAGCTGCTCCCAAATAACCAGTGTAGATCATTTTAAGGCTTTAGTGAAATTTTTTTTCTTCACAAGTTTAATTTCTGGCCACACTGTGTGGCATGTGGGATCTTAGTTCCCCCACTGATTGAACCCACACCCCTTGCGCTGGAAGGCAGAGTTTTAACCACTGGACCACCAGGGAAGTCCATTTCTTGATCATCTTGATTTTGTGTTTATCAAAAAAGAAGCAGTTGCAAATGCATATTTTTCTTTCCCCCCTTTGTCTTTGTCATGAGTAGTCAGACATTTTTTTTTTTTTTTTGCTGTTTGTTTCAGTTTAAGCCCCACTGATCTGTTAAATGACAAAAATACAATTGAATAAATGTTAAAGGTTTAATTGGTTTTGTTAAGTGATTGAATCAGACAGCATCCCATCTAGGGAATGGAAAGGTGTCCAAATGGAAGGCTTAGATGGGTAGAAGGCCAAAAGGATATGGAAAGAGTGAATTATCTTGCTTTGAGGGATAATAAAAACCTATATTGCTGATTACCTCACTGGCGCTGGCCAGCAAATTAAAAGCAAAAATAAGCTCAAACTGGTTTAAGATGACATTCCTGGGGGAGATTATTTGACGCTCAGCCTTCTTTGTGGCCCAGTTCTCACATCCGTACTACTGGAAAAGCCATAGCGCTTGACTATACAGACCTTTTTTGGCAAAGTGATGTCTCTGCTTTTTAATACACTGTCTGGGTTTGTCATAGCTTTCCTTTAGGGGTCTACTGTTTCTTTTTAACACCTTCCTTTTCCCTTTGTGCCCCAACCTGATGAGAAGTCTGAGTCCTCCACTCTAGAGATGACAGGAGATTCTAGCCACACAAGCTCCTGGCTTTGGGCAAGAATTTTTGCCCCAGTCCCAACCTCCAACCACAATGAACACCCAGACAAGGCTCCTTTCTGAAGCCATTTCAGTGCTGCTTTAGAGGAAGGAAGATCTGATCCAGTGAATCATAAATGAAATTTTAATTTAGTTTCTGCCACTGGAAAATTATATTGATAAATGGAACCCCACTGACCTTTATTGCTAATTACTTAATATGGCCCAATGTAAATAGCGTTTTGAAGGATGGAAAACCGTTATACAAACTGTTTAAGGAGGAAGTGATTAACCCCTCCTTTTAATTGGCATATTTGGTCTATTCACAAACCTGGAAAGAATGAATGATGTCTCACATTGGATTATGGGAACCCTGAGGCTGTCGTTTCACCAAATAAGCCCCAATTCCTAGCCCCCATCGTTTTGGAAATGACTGACTCCATCCACTCAGCAGCTGCTAAATATCCTGCCCTCACAGATTTGGCTAAGTCATTTCTGTTCAGTGTCTATTTCAGCAGCCTCTTAGCACACTTGGCCTTCACCTTTACCTGGTCACCCTCAGAGAACCTCAGCACCATTGCCACAGCACATGGTCTCTGCAGGCAGGGTCTGACCTGCACCACCATGTGCCATGAGCATGAGTGATGTGACATTAATGACATCTCTTCTGAGGACATCAGAACATAAAAAATGTTGAAATATAGTTCAGCTCATTTAAGCTATTACTTGTAAAATGGCCCACCTGGAATAGCTCCTGCAAAAAAAAAAAAGGCTGTGGACTCTGGTAAAACTGCCAAATGACAGGCACTCCCCTCCGTGCCATCAGACCCTGAGTCACAGTAGAGGCTTCAGGGACCTCCGCTCCTGCCTCTGGAGTTTCCCGTCAGGCCTGAAGCTGTCCACAGGCTTCTAACCAAGGTCCTGCCCTGGCCTTGCACTGTAGGCCATTCGAGCTGCAGTTACGTGTCTTGACGGAGCTGTGCTGAAAACAGATAGCCCTGAAAATGGGACCTCCCATCCAGATTCCCATTAGGATTTGGAACCCTGTAAACAGCACCCCAAGAGCTCAGCACAGCTGTGGGGATCCCCTAAGACAAGATACAGTTGACCTTTGGACCCCCACCATAACCTACCTGCAGGAGGGGTGGAGGCCCCTTGCCAGATGCTAAAGGTCATCACCCCTTCTCAGACCCCTAGGCTCCCTGTGGGCTCCTTAGGATTCCCTGAGTGACGAGCAAGGGGAGTTCACAGACTTCAGAACAACATCTCCACATTCATACATGATCCAGGTTTTCACCTCTTAGTTGGACATCCTGCTAAAGAAGGGTACTCAAGGGTCCACAGTGGACCCAACATCAGCCTGTCGTCTTAGCCCTGACCAGCAGTTGGCTTGGAGAGCATGTGTTTAGAGACCCCTGGGCAGTCGTCTAAGAGTGTGTGATAAAAGAATTCTGGGAATCTCTTGCCTAACAGGTATCCCCGATATACATCAAGGTAACACTTGTCTGTATATATACTGAGGCCTCCCCAGGACACTCTTACCCACATCAGAGCACATCCATTGGAACACGGCATTCAGTGGGGTTTTAATTCTCTTGTCTGCAGGGTGCAGGCCTTTATAAGAGTGCCATAGTGACTGAAGTAACTTCAAATCAACTGAATGAAGATGGCCTTTCTCAGTCATCTGAGATGAATATTAGTGCCTTTTTTACTTCATCTTTTTTTTCCCTGATAGATGTTACCTTTCTCTACAGCAGTTTTAGGTTTATAGAAAGCCTGGTTACAAAGTACAGAAAGGTCACACTTAACCCCTCTGCTATCACTTAGTTTTGCCATGTTTTATATCTTGTATTATTGTGGTACATTTGTTAAATTCGTTGAACCAATGCTGATACATTACAGTCCACAGTTAGGACAACGTTGACCCTTGTTTAGACAGTCTGTGGGCTTTGGCAACGTAAAATGAGCTTGTTTCTGTCATGTCCGTGTCATGTATTATACTTTCAGGCCCTGAAAGTCCCCTGTGCCCCCCCCTATTCATTGATTCATGCCTCCCTTCCACCCCCAAATCCCTGCAGACAGAGATTTTTCATTGTCCCATGGCTTTTTCCCTTTCCAGAACTGTGGTTGGAATAATACAGTATGTAGCCTTATCATGTTGGCTGCTTTCACTTAACAATATGATTTTACGGTTCTCTCTTTTTGGTTTGATACCTCGTTTCCTTTTAACAGTGAATAACATTGCATTATGTTGATGTTCCATTGATTATTTTTCCATTCACCTGTTGGAGAATTTCTTGTTTACCTGTAAGTCTTGGCAATCATGAGTAAACCTTTTATAAAAAGTTTTATGAATGAAGATGTTTTGGGTGGATTTTTTTTTTTTTTTTTTTGGGCTGTACTGGGGCTTCCTTGCTTCACCAGCTTTTCTCTAGTGGAGAGCAGGGGCCACTTCTAGTTGCTGTGTGCAGGCTTCTTGTGGTGGTAGGTTCTCCTGTGGCGTAGCCTGGGCTTTAGGACACAGAGGCTGCATGTGGTTCCCAGGTCCTAAAGCACAGGCTCAGTAGTTGTGGTACATGGGTCCAGTTGCTCTGCAACATGTGGGATCCTCCCACACTGGGGATCGAACCCTTGTCTCCTGTATTGGCAGGCAGATTCTTTACCCCTGAGCCACCAGGGAAGCCTCTGTGATGGTAAGTTTTCAACTGATTTGGTAAACTACAAAGGAGCCTGGTTGCTGGATTATACAGTTAAGTATTGTAAGAAACTGCCCATTTTCCCATGCAGGCATACTGTTTTCCATTGCCACCAGCAGTGAGTGAGGGTTCCTGTCACTCCACATCTTCTCCATCCTTTAATGCTTATTCTCTGTTCTTTTTAATTTTAGGGTTTTGTAGCAAGTTTCTAGAAATGATATTATTCTTTTATTTGCAACCTAATGACATATGCCAAAGCCTCTGACTGTGTGGATCACAATCAACTGTGGAAATTCCAAGAGAGACGGGAATCCCAGAGCACCTGACCCGCCTCCTGAGAAATCTGTATGCAGGTCAGGAAGCAACAGTTAGATCTGGACATGGAACAACAGACTGGTTCCAAATAGGAAAAGGAGTACGTCAAGGCTGTGTATTGTCACCCTGCTTATTTAACTTATATGCAGGGTACATCATGAGAAACGCTGAGCTGGAACAAACACAAGCTGGAATCAAGATTGCTGGGAGAAATATCAATAACCTCAGATATGCAGATGACACCACCCTTATGGCAGAAAGTGAAGAGGAACTAAAAAGCCTCTTGATGAAAGTGAAAGAGGAAAGTGAAAAAGTTGGCTTAAAGCTCAACATTCAGAAAACGAAGATCATGGCATCTGGTCCCATCACTTCATGGGAAATAGATGGGGAACAGTGGAAACAGTGTCAGAATTTCTTTTGGGGGGCTCCAAAATCACTGCAGATGGTGACTGCAGCCATGAAATTAAAAGACGCTTACTCCTTGGAAGAAAAGTTATGAGCAACCTAGATAGCATATTCAAAAGCAGAGACATTAACTTTGCCAACAAAGGTCCATCTAGTCAAGGCTATGGTTTTCCCTGTGGTCATGTATGGATGTGAGAGTTGGACTGTGAAGAAGGCTGAGCGCCGAAGAATTGATGCTTTTGAACTGTGGTGTTGGAGAAGACTCTTGAGAGTTCCTTGGACTGCAAGGAGATCCAACCAGTCCATTCTGAAGGAGATCAGCCCTGGGATTTCTTTGGAAGGAATGATGCGAAAGCTGAAGCTCCAGCACTCTGGCCACCTCATGCAAAGAGTTGACTCATTGGAAAAGACTCTGATGCTGGGAGGGATTGGGGGCAGGAGGAGAAGGGGACAACCGAGGATGAGATGGCTGGATGGCATCACTGACTCGATGGATGTGAGTCTAAGTGAACTCCAGGAGATGGTGATGGACAGGAGGCCTGGCGTGCTGCGATTCATGGGGTCGCAAAGAGTCAGACACGACTGAGCGACTGAACTGACTGAACTGAGCTGACATAAGACATGAGCATCTTTTCTTATGCTTTCTTACCATCTATGTGTCTTGGTGAGGGGTGTGTACTGATATTTTGTCCATTTTTAATTGTGTGGTCTGTCTTACTGTTGAGTTTTAAGAGTTGTTTAGATATTTTGGATGCTGGTCTTTTATCAGATAAGTGGTTTGTAGAGCCTTTCTCCCAGTCTGTAGCTTGTTTGCAGTCTCTTAACCCTCTTTCATAGAGAAAGTTGTCATTTTAATGATGTCAGTTTACTCATTTATTTTTCTTTCATCAATCCTGCTTTTGTTGTGTTAAATCAAAAAACTCATCACCAAACTTAAGGTCACCAAAAAAACTCAAGGTCACCTAGATTTTCTCCTATGTTTTTTTTTCCCCCAGTATTTTTTTTAAATTGAAGTATAGTTGATTTATAATGTTGTAGTTACTACTGTATAAGAAAGTGATTCACTTACATATTTTTTAATATCTCTTCCATTATGGTTTATCACAGGGATATTGAATATAGTTGCCTGTGCTTTATAGTAGGAGCTTGTTGTTTATCCATTCTATATATAAAAGCTTACATTTGCTAACCTTAACCTTGTAGCTTATTTATTTTATACATTTGTACCTGTTAACCTCCTACCCTTGTCTCCTCTCCCCACTTCCCATCCCCACTGGTAACTGCTAATTTGTTCTATCTGTGAGGCTGTTTCTGTTTTGTTATTTTCATTTGTTTCCTTTAGATTTCATCTGTAAGTGAAATCATACAGTATCTGTTTTTCTCAGTCTGACTGACTTAGTACCCTCCCATCTATCCATGTTGTTGTAAATAGCAGAATTTCATTCTTTTTTATTGTCAAGAAGTATTCCAGTGTATGTATATACCACATCTTTATCCATTAATGGGTTGATGGATGACATTTAGGTTGCCGCCATATCTTGGCTGTTTTAAATAAGGCTGCTATGAACACTGGGGAGTGGGTATCTTTTTGAAAGTGTTTTCATTTTCTTCAGACATATACCCAGGCTTGGAATTGCTGGATCATTTGGTAGTTCTTGGGCTTCCCTGGTGCCCAGTGGTGAAGAATCCACCTGCCAATGCAGGAGATGCAGGTTCAATCCCTGGGTTGGGAAGATCCCCTGGAGAAGAAAATGGCAACCCATTCCAGTATTCTTGCCTGGGAAATGCCATGGCAGTGGAGCCTGGCGGGCTATAGTCCATGGGGTCGCAAAGAGTCAGACATGACTTAGTGACTAAACAACAACAGTAGTTTTAAGTTTATTGAGAAACCTCAGCACTGTTTTCCCTATTAGTTGGCACTGATTTTGCTACTAAGAGTATACAAGGGTTCCCTTTTCTCCACATCCTCACTAATGTTTGTTATCTGTGGTCTTAATGGTATCCATTCTGACAGGTGTGATGGGATCTCTAATTGTCTTGATTTGCATTTCTCCAGTGATTAGTGATGTTGAGCATCTTTTGATATGCCAGTTTATCATCTCTGTGCCTTCTTTGGAAAACTACTCGAGTATTTTTGTACATTTTAAAAGTTGTGTTTTTTTTTTTTTTTTTTTTTTTTTTGGCTGCACCATACAGCACGTAGGATTTTAGTTCCCCAACTAGGGATTGAACCTGTGCAATAACCTGTGTTGGAAGTGCACAGTCTTAACCACTGGACCACGTGGGAAGTCCCCCTTTTGCTAGTTTTTAATCAGGTTATTTTTTTTCTGGGCGTTATATGAGTTGTTTCTGTATTTTGGATATTAACCCCTTATGGCAGAAAGTGAAGAGGAACTAAAAAGCCTCTTGATGAAAGTGAAAGAGGAAAGTGAAAAAGTTGGCTTAAAGCTCAACATTCAGAAAACAAAGATCATGGCATCTGGTCCCATCACTTCATGGGAAATAGATGGGGAAACAGTGGAAACAGTGTCAGAATTTACTTTGGGGGGGGCTCCAAAATCACTGCAGATGGTGACTGCAGCCATGAAATTAAAAGACACTCCTTGGAAGAAAAGTTATGACCAACCTAGATAGCATATTCAAAAGCAGAGACATTGCTTGCCAACAAAGATCCATCTAGTCAAGGCTATGTTTTTTCCAGTGGTCATGTATGAATGTGAGAGTTGGACTGTGAAGAAAGCTGAGCACCGAAAAATTGATGCTTTTGAACGGTGTTGGAGAAGACTCTTGAGAGTCCCTTGGACTGCAAGAAGATCCAACCAGTCCATTCTGAAGGAGATCAGCCCTGGGATTTCTTTGGAAGGAATGATGCTAAAGCTGAAACTCCAGTACTTTGGCCATCTCATGCGAAGAGTTGACTCATTGGAAAAGACTCTGATGTTGGGAGGGATTAAGGGCAGGAGGAGAAGGGGACGACAGAGGATGAGATGGCTAGATGGCATCACTGACTCGATTGGTGTGAGTCTAAGTGAACTCCAGGAGATGGTGATGGACAGGGAGGCCTGGCGTGCTGCAATTCATGGGGTCGCAAAGAGTCGGACATGACTGAGCAACTGAACTGAACTGAACTGATCAGACATTAACATTTGCAGATATCTTTCTAATTCAGTACGTTGTCTTTTCGTTTTCTCAATGGTTTGTCAATGGTAAGTTTGATTAGGTCCCATTAGTTAACTTTTGCTTTTGTTTCCTTGACCCCACCCCCTCATCCTGTGTTCCACATTTTCCCCTATGCATCTCTTCCAAATTTGGCTGTTCATGAGTTGTATCCTTTATCATAAACCAACCATAGTAAGCCAAGTGTCCTCCTGAGTTCTCAGAATTATTCCAGTAAATTAGCAAACCTGAGGGAGTGTCAAGGGGATCTGTGAATGTACAGGCAGCTGTGTAGAAATGTCAGTAGCCCAGGAGCCTTGTTTGTGGCCAGCAGCTTAAATGGGGACAGTCTTGTGGCAGTGAGTGTTCAATCTGTGAAGTCTAATGCTAACTCCAGGGAGCGTTAGTATTGACCTGAATGGGTGGACACATATTTTGATGACATAAAGTTGGAGCGCTAGTGTTAAGAGATGCCACATGTTTGATGTAAGGAGGGGGGAAAGACCTGTCACTGTCACAAGCTCTTTTATCCTCTACTCCGACATTTGGGGAGCAGGAATACCCTGGGCATATTTTTAAATGGCTGCTTTTTTGTCTCGCTGATTTTGGAGACAGCAGTGTCCCCATTACCTAAATTCTCTGATGGTTCTGGGTCTAAGAAGAGTTGCTGGTATTTAGTTAGTTGGTTATTATCTTGTGAGGATGCTAAATGCTAGCTTCTAAACTCCTTACACAACCGGACAGGAACCGGAAGTCTCTGACCTCAATTTTTTTTTTAACATTTTATTTTACATTGGAGTATAGCCGATTAACAAACACTGTTGTGATAGTTTCAGGTGAACAGCAAAGAGACTCAGCCATACACATATATGCATCTGTTGTCACCCAGACTCCCCTCCCATCCAGGCTGCCACACACAGAACATCGAGCAGAGTTCCCTGGGCTATACAGTAGGTCCTTGTTGGTTTTCCATTTTAAATATAGCAGTGTGTACATGTCCATCCTCGTCTGCTGACAGCTTTGTACTTTTATCCCTCCTTATTCCACTGTGGGTGCCCCACATCTGACCAAATACTAAGAAAACCTGAGGGTTCCTGCCTTTGGTGCTGGCAAGCAAGTCCATGGTAGTTTCTGCCCGAGAGTATGCAAACTCTCACCCTAGCCTACCCTCTATTCTCAATTTAAAAAAAAAAAAACAGGCCAGGCGCCTTATCTTGCTCTCCGAAGGCATTTCCCATGCTTGAGAAGCCCACCCTCCCCTCCCCAGACACTTCCATTATAAAAATAAAAAGCGTCATACTCTCTTGCTATTGAGTACATGTCATCAGTCTAGACATCTGAGTCAAATCTTAGATGTGGGCCACATGCTTGTGCAGGAGACTGTAAGACTTACAGAAGAGGGAATGTGATTTTTATAGTGTAACACTACTTAATTATTCTATTGAAAAGTCCTTCACATCTTTCCATACCAGTTCATGTCACCTTTTATATTTGTTTATTAAATACACAGATAATCTGTTTTTGACTGAGCTGGCTCTTCCTTGCTGCCTGCGGGCTTTCTCTAGTTATGAGAAGAGGGCAACTACTCTTCATTGGCAGTGCGTACACCTCTCATTGTAGTGGCTTCTCTTGTGGAGTGTGGGCTCTAGGGCATGTAGGCTTCAGTAGCTGCAGTACGTGGGTTCTAGAGCATCAGCTCAATAGTTGTGGTACGCAGGCTTGGTTGCTCTGCAGCATGTGGGATTTTCCCAGGTTAGGGATCTGTGTCTCCTGCACTAGAAGGCAGATTCTTTACTGAGCCACCAGGGAAGCCCCACCCTTTATTTTTTAAAAGTAAATGCAAGGGTGAGATTATGTAACCAGTTCTTTCAAAATAGACCTCTGTCTTGTTAGCAGTTTGTGCTGCCAGAATCTGAGTTAAAACTCAGATTGCCACATCACAGGGCAAACACAGTAAAATTATGTTCTTCTCCAAACTTCATTAATTCCTTTTTTTTTTTTAATCATCACATATATTCCAAAAAAGAATGTACAAAATGCTTTATTGGAGAAGGCAATGGCAAGCCACTCCAGTACTCTTGCCTGGAAAATCCCATGGGTGGAGGAGCCTGGTGGGCTGCAGTCCATGGGGTCTCGAAGAGTCGGACACGACTGAGCAACTTCACTTTCACTTTTCGCTTTCATGCATTGGAGAAGGAAATGGCAACCCACTCCGGTGTTCTTGCCTGGAGAATCCCATGGACGGGGGAGCCTAGTGGGTTGCCGTCTGTGGGGTCGCACAGAGTCAGACACAACTGAAGCAACTTAGCAGCAGCAGCAACATCAAGAACATCTTTCGTATTTTCATCTATCTCCTTTACTGTTTTCCAACAAAAATAAAATTTTTCCATGAAGATTATTAAATACCTCATTCATTCTTTTTTAGTACCTAATTAAATGTGTTCTTAAAGAAGCCAGATGCAAGCTTCTAGATATTCTTTCCTGGTGTAATTACATAGGAGGGGTTCAGTTCTACAAGCAGCAGGTTGTGACAATACATGTAAAATACTAGCTCACTAGAGACAATACCCAAGTGATTTGGTCAGGGGGCGGGGGTGGTGCAGATCACATAAGTACCCTCTGCTGAGCATAACAAAATTCAGACACTGAGAATGAAGAGAATTTGTGATGTACTATAAACAGTTGAGACACACCAAGCCATTCTTACCAGTTAGGTTGGTGGAAAATGAAGTGAAAGTATTAGTCGCTCAGTTGTGTCTGACTCTTTGAGACCCCCATGGACTGTAGCCTGCCAGGCTCCTCTGTCCATGGAATTCTCCAGGCAAGAATACTGGAGTGGGTCGTCACTCCCTTCTCTAAGGGATCTTCCCAACCCGGGGATCAAACCCAGGTCTCCTGCATTGCAGGTAGATTCTTTACTGTCTGAGCCACCAGGGAAGCCATAGGTTGATCGAGTCACTTATAAATCCCAGTTCTCAGATAACCAACGAAGGACAAACACTGTGAGCAGGCGTTCCTAAGAATCAGCCCTCCCAGGCCTGCTAACGTGACTCTTCTGCACACTTTGTAATAGGACACCATTAGGAGCAAGCACTGTAGACCCACTATAGAAAGAGTAATTAGAGCTGACCCAAGCAAGAGGTGGTTACTTCCTTACAGGTTTAACAACGACATAAACACGTGAAAATTATTTGTGCATTTTTTCTATGATCAGTGAAAGTCTTACTGTTCTATAATGGTAGGGTCCAGGGCACCTTGAGAGAAATGCTACATGAATTAAAGAAGTGTTTCCATTTAAGACCATCAGTTCCTGTGAGAAAAACAAGAAATGGGGATTTCTTGTTCTGTTCCATAACTGAATGAAGAAATCCTACCATTGTAATGACTGTGTGGGAATCTTCTCTCTCTCCCGTCCCTGTGGATATCATCAGTAGGTTAGTTAGTGGTGACCTTTACAGAGACCAGCGTTTAGAGAAATTACGTGGCTGAGAGATTCCTCTGCCCAGAGGCTCAGCTGTTACTTTCCTGTGCACCACAGGAGGCCATGGAAATGAGAGCAGTGGGGAGGCTGCCTCTTGAGTGAGTGGCTGGTTGAGAATCACTGCCTCCTATAACTGGAGAAGGGAAGCTTTATGTTCTTTTAGAGGAAAGCACTACTGAACCCTTTGTATTTTATAATGACAGGCACATTCACCATCAAGCCTTTGTGGTCTTCAGCAGACTCCCTTGCAAATTGCAATTCTTATTCATTTCCTCAAGGTCCAGGGTACATTGTTATGATTTTGCCAGAAAAGGCTCTTCTGGCATCTTCGCAGTGTATCCACAAGGATGTGGTAAAGATGGTGTGAAGCTCCTCTGAAGCCCATAAATATAGAGATTTTGTCTAATTTGCCATGCCTTCTCTCATGCCTGAGCACTAACTTCAGAATAGCTTCCTAGTCCCATGAAACAGGACTGTGAAATAAAAAGGAATAACCGAATCTCTGTCAAGTAAGTAAAAGTTAATACATTCCCACAAGATTATTTTCATTATCTGATCACTACTACTATTTTTTTTTTTTAATTTTGGCTGTGCTGGGTCTTTGTTGTAGTACATGGGATCTTTAGTTGTGGCATGTGGGATCTAGTTCCTTGACCAGTGACTGAACCCATCCCCTGCATCAGGAGTGTGGCATCTTAGCCACTGGACCACTAGGCAAGTCCCCTGCATCTGACTGCTTCTAGTAGCCTGGATTACTTCAGGACAGTATGGCCAGCTGGGCCTAACAATAAGCTGGATTTACATAGGACTCTTGGCCTCTCATGTTTGATGATGGGAGTAGAAGAAAAAACTTCCAGTTCTTCACTGTTTTTGTCCATTAAAACCTCATGCACATGTGACCCTGTGCTTAATGGAGTACCGTGTGATATGGTGGGTATTAAAGGAGATGAGTTTTTCTCTGGCAGAACTGACAGTCTTAAAATGGAAATATTTCTTTCATTTGGAGTTCACATTGCTCCAGCATACTCTGGACCCTACCATTAGAGAATAATAAGACTTAAGTGATCATAGTAAAAATTTAGAAATAATTTTCATGTATGTGTTCATGATGCTGTTAAGTTTGTGAGGAAGTGGTAGAGAGTAAGAATTTTGATTATTAGGTCACAGAATAAGTTTTATTAACAGCAGCACATGTAAGCTTATGGATGGACTACAGATTCCCAGTACTGTCCATCTCACCCATCTTCCTGTACACATATTTGTGATGTTTTAGGACCCAGTGGCCTTTGAGGATGTGGCTGTGAACTTCACCCTGGAGGAGTGGGCTCTGCTGGGGCCTTCACAGAAGAAACTCTACAGAGATGTGATGCGGGAAACTTTGAGTAACCTGGCCTTAATAAGTAAGGATGATGACATTCCTTCACTTAGAGAACAAGTGGTTCCTGCCCATCAATGTTCTCAGATTTGGAATGGGGAAAGGGAATTCTTTGGTAAATAAATCATAGTTTGAGGTCATCATAGATCTGTGAAGTAATAATTTTCCTATAATTTACTGATCTTTTGGGGTCTGCATTTTAGGGGATAAATGGGAGGACCATAACACTGAAGATCAGTACAGAATCCAGGAAAGAAATCTGAGGTGAGTTGCACCTAAAATGGGAAGCTGTGTCCCATATGGGAATCTCATGTCATGAAACAAAAGGGCCCAGTTTCAAACTTATTTGTCAGAAAATTTTAACGAAAAATGTTTTACTTTGTCATGTTGTTTCCCAAATAGCTTACTTTGAAACATGTTCAGAGACTGATTATATAAATATCACTATGATAATAGCAATGGTTGAGCTTCTTACAGAGCATTCACTATATTCACTTTTTAAAACTATATAGTGCATAAAACCCTACACTTTCCTTGTAAATGGTAAAAATGTAATACTAGTATTCATTATTAAATCAGTGTGTTTCTGATTTCTTTTTTAACAGATGTCATATGTTACAGAGACTCTGTGAAAGTAAAGAAGGTAGTCAATGTGGAGAAAACAGCAGCCTTATTCCAAATCTTAATCTGAACACGAAAAATTCTACTAAACCATGGGAATGCAGTGTGTGTGGAAAAGTCTTCATGAGTCGTTCATCCCTTAATAGGCACCTGAGATCTCACACTGCACCCAAACCATCCAAGTATCAGGAATATGGAAGGAAGCCTTATGAATGTAGAGTATGTGGGAAAGCCTTCAGTTATCTCCAGCCTTTCCAAAAACATGAAAGTAATCACGGTATAGAAAAATCCTATAAATGTAAGGAATGTGGGAAATCCTTTAGATATCGTCAATCTGTTCGAAAACATGAACGAACTCACACTGGAGAGAAACCCTATCAGTGTAAACAGTGTGGAAAAGCCTTTCGATACCATCAAACCTTTCAAACACATGAAAGAACTCACACAGGAGAGAAACCCTATGAATGTAAGCAATGTGGTAAAGCCCTCAGTTGTCCGAGTTCCTTTCGAAGCCATGAAAGGACTCATACTGGAGAAAAACCCTATGAATGTAAAAAGTGTAGTAAAGCCTTCAGTTGTCCCAGTTCTCTTCGAAAACATGAGAGAACTCATACTGGAGAGAAACCTTATGATTGTAAGGAATGTGGAAAAGCTTTTATTTCTCTTGGAAGTTTTCAAAGACACATGATAACACATACTGGAGTTGGACCTTATAAATGTAAGGACTGTGGGAAAGCATTCAATTGTCCCAGTTCATACAGAATACACGAAAGATCTCACACTGGAGAAAAACCCTATGAATGTAAACAATGTGGTAGAGCCTTCAGTTGTTCCAGTTCATTTCGAACACATGAAAGAACTCACACTGGAGAGAAACCTTATCAATGTAAGGAATGTGGAAAAGCCTTCCATTGGCTCACCACTTTTCAAGTCCATGTGAGAACTCACACTGGCGAGAAACCATATATATGTAAGCAGTGTGGTAAAGCCCTCAGCTGTCCCACTTCCTTTCGAAGACATGAGCGGACTCACACTGCAGAGAAACCCTATGAATGTAAGCAGTGTGGAAAAACCTTCAGTTCTCCTCTAGGTTTGCAAATACATGAAAGAACTCACACTGGGGAGAAACCCTATAAATGTGAGAAATGTGGAAAAGCATTCGTTTCTCTCACAAGCTTTCGAAGACATATGATGACACACACTGGAGATGGACCTTATAAATGTACAGAATGTGGGAAAGCATTTAATTGTCCTAGTTCATTTCGAATACATGAAAGAACTCATACAGGCGAGAAACCCTATGATTGTAAAATATGTGGTAAAGCCTTCAGTTGTTCCAGTTATGTTCAAGTACATGAAAGAACTCACACTGGAGAGAAACCCTATGAATGTAAGGAATGTGGGAAGGCATTCATTTACCGCACAACCTTTCGAGGTCACTTGAGAGTGCACACTGGTGAGAAACCATATAAATGTAAAGACTGTGGGAAAGCCTTTAGTCGACCCAGTTCATACAGAAGTCATGAGAGAATTCACACTGGAGAGAAACTCCTTGAATGTAAGCACTGTGGGAAAGCCTTCAATTGGCCCACATCCTTACATAAACATGTCATGAGAATGCACACTAGATAAATTATAACTGATAAATACAGCAGAGTTCTCTAGCTTAACAAACACATTCAAAGTCATGTTAAAACTACTGGAGAGAAATGCTGTAAAGTGTAAATAACATGGGAAAGCCTGATGTGGATTAATTCACATATAATAGTACTCCAGAATATTCACATGAAAGAAATGTTTTAAAAGTTAAAAATATATCCTCTTTATTAGTGGCTTATTCTGAAACTCAGCCTTTAGTTATGGATTCTACTTGTTAACTTTGCAAATGAAGACTGAGTTGAAACAATTCTGTAAGAACTCTTTAAGCAATAGTACTTAGCAAGCTTAGTGGGTAGTATTTTTCTCCTTAAACTAGCTTATAGAATTTTTGTCTTTCCATTTTGAAATCTGTTGGCACCATGGGTGAACTGGAATATAATGTAGTGTGCCAACATTATATAACGTGCCAAAATATATAATTTTTAAATTGTTCTGTAAGTAAAGGGGTCATGGGATAAATGACACTGGTAGTTGTTGGGATTTTCCTATTGGCTTCCTGTAGCAGGTACTGGATATTTCTTACCCACTGTAAATATTCTTCTTTCATTAGAAAAACTTTTGTCAAAAGAGCCTTTTTCCATTTTCCTTGCTAATAAATAGTTGGCATAAAGTTGTAAGTATGCAGAGTTTATCATAGCATATAATCTTATTTGACTTAGTTATACCTTTTCTCTCAACTCTGTCATTCCATCTGACTGTGATTTGGGTAATAGGCTTTACATTAAAAGAAGAGACCCATGTTAACATCACCTGCATACTTAAATGAAGCAGCTTTACATTGTTTGTGAGTTTGGTTATTTTAGATTTAAATTTATAACTACACCTTTGCACTGTAGTGACATTTCCGCCCCCCGAGGAGCACATTAAAAATCCTCCTACAATATTCTGATATCACCATTTAGGGTCTCTTTTATCCATAATGCAGTTAGAATAATTATATGATATCTTTGAAGTCAACTAGTGGCATTACCATCCCTCCATTCATATTCAGCACCTACTATGTGCCTGTGCTGTGAATACAACAGTGAACATAACTGATGTGGTTTCTCCTCTCACAGGGCTTCAAGTCTATGAGATTAAAAAGTAGCTAGAAATGTCATGCTGTTAACATTTAAACTTTTATTTATTTTTGTAATAACAGACCAGTAAGTCTTTATATTTGTGAAAAGAAGAGAGACCTGTGACAAGACCATAAAACATAGAATTGGAAATGGTCTGTTGGAGTGTGTTCTGTCAACATGAGTAATATGCAGTGACCTACATTTTCTAGAACCTGTTCTTTTTAGGGTTCCATGTTAGAATTCAACACTAGCCTCCCTTGCATGACATCTGGAAGGCAAAGTGAAGAAGGCCTTGGTTTTTGACCCACATAGGAATTTCACATGTACCTGGTTCCAGCCCATTTTCTTGATTCTTGGCCCAGCCAGTCCAGAGTATCCTGGTTCCCCCCACCTACATGACTTCCACTTTCTCAGACCTATTCCACAACAAAGATCCACCACAGTTTGGATTCTTCTGTAAGTGCTCATGTGTCCACTAGGCAACAAATTTAAGACTGTTGTGGCTGGAAAAGTTTTGTGATGCACTGACTCCCCTCTTCTCTATATTGTATTTGTAGAAGGTCTAATTTTTGTAGTAAACACTTGGTTCTGTTGATCCTGCTAGTGACCGAGTGCTCCTGATTCCACAATAGTAGCTATGATGGTGCAATCAAAAGGAACCACATGATCCTGCTGTGTGTTCTTCTACTTCACTGCTCAGTGATATCTGTGACCCAGTCCTTCCATGTGAGAATCAGCACCTTCCTCTTATCAGATAAATTGTGGCTATTTCCAATTACTCAGTTAGTTGAACATAATTCCTCAGTACATTTTCAGTTATGTTTAATTGTATGTGACTGAAAACGATGTTTCTTTTTTTGTTTGTTTTTTAGGTCTAATGCTTCTGTAGATTTTTCTTAAGAACTGTTTTATTAACTCTTTCAAAAAACTTCTATACTAACAAATATTAGGATATATTGAAACATCCCATTGTAATTGTGGATTTTTACATCAACTTGGTGTGTTGTTTTTTTTTTTTCAGGTTAATCGTTAAACATTTTGACTCAGTATTAAACCATGTATATTTTTCTTTAGGCAGATTTTATTTTTCCATAGTACAATTTTTGTCATGAAATGGATTTCTCATTTGTTCTTAATTAAAGTTTTCAATCTTTTTTGTTAGTGCCTTGCCAAAAACTACCAGGTTGGAGGGCATACATGTATACTTATAGCTGATTCATTTCACTGTACTGCAGCAGCTAAGACAACACTGTAAAGCAACTATACTCCAATAAGAAAATAAAATTTAACTTTAAAAAAACTACCAGATTCACACTTGTATTCAAATAGGGTGGAACAAATCATAATAAGGATGGCCACAAAGCATAAATGATAATAGGGTTGTATAGGTAAGAGATTGTCCAAAAAGTCATCTTATAGGATTTGGACTTGTGTTAGGTATTATCTCCTTTTTGAAATTTCAACTCAACTGAGGCTTTATGAGTTTTGATAAACTGTCAAGAACACAAACCTAACAAGGGATAAAGACAGGGTTACTAGTCCAAGCAGGGCTTTCTTGCTCAGAAACCATGCTCTTGATGCTCATTTTTCAGCATCACTCTTCTACTAGGCACTGTAGGCTCAAAACATACACAATTTAGCATATATAGGGTGCTGTACACTCCAGACATATGGGCATGAAACAAGTTCTTGAAATTCTGGTACTCATATTTCTGGGGGGAAAGAGATGGTTAATAGCACAGTCTGGGTTTATAAATGAAAATTAGGGCTGTGAAGAAAGTAAACAATGCAGACTCACATGGTGGTATAATGGATAAGAATCTGCCTGCCAATGAAGAGGATGTGGGTTCAATCCCTGGTCCAGAAGATTCCACATGTCTCAGAGTAACTAACACCTGGTGCCACAACTACTGAAACCGGCACGTCTAGAGCCTGTGGCACCACAACGAAGAGTAGTCACCCCTCATTGCAACTAGAGAAAGCCTGTGTGCAGCAACAAAGACCCAGCACGACCAAAAATAATTTTTTTTTAAGTAAACAATGCTATAGGATAATAAGGACACTGGGAATGTGTGTCTGTGGAGGGCTGGGGCCTCAAAAGTGAGCATGTCATCACAGATCATTTTTTATTTCCACCATCTTGCATCTTAAACACTGAGGAACTGCTTGGATGCAGATGTAAAAAGTAGGGGGCAATATTGACAGTCCTGCATTCCTGGGATTAACAGTAATGGTTTCCCATAGAGACATGGTTCATCTTCATTTTTGCCATAGTTAAAATTTTTACTGCATGCAATAGTAACAATGAGGCTTTATTGCATGTGATAGTAATCATACTTAACAGAATGAAGAATTAAAGACCTGGAGAGAAAGGACTTAGCCCCCAACAGGCCTTTCTTGCAACCCACCTTAATTAGGAAGCACCCTCTAAGGCTGCACCTGCCCTCTGCCTATACACAATTGGAGAGAAGTGAGAGGGCTCACAGGATCTGTCTTGTAAGTCAAGCATATATGCACCTCTTATTGCATATCATTAGGCCACTGCCAATGGTCTAGCTGTCTGGTCCCACCACCAAGAACAACTTCTTATCCAAGGTCACCCCTTTAGGAATAAAGAACTCATAACATCTTGCCTCACAATTACCCAAACATAAGTTCAGGTCACAAACATCCATGCACATAATAAACCCTCAAAGCTTCAGAGGCTCATTTCAGTACACAAGAAACTGACTTGAGTTTCTGAGACCCATACCTACATCTCAGACCTGATGCTATATATGACCTTGGCCCAAATATGCCAGCAAATCTGGAAAACTCAGCAGTGGCCACAGAACTGGAAAAGGTCAGTTTTCATTCCAATCCCTAAGAAAGGCAATGCCAAAGAATGCTCAAACTACCACACAATTGCACTCATCTCACACGCTAGTAAAGTAATGCTCAAAATTCTTCAAGCCAGGCTTCAACAGTACGTGAACCATGAACGTCCAGATTTCAAGCTGGATTTAGAAAAGGCAGAGGAACTAGAGATCAAATTGCCAACATCTGTTGCATTATCAAAAACACAAAAGAGTTCCAGAAAAACATCTATTTCTGCTTTATTGACTATGCCAAAGGCTTTGTGTGGATCACCACAAACTGGAAAATTCTTAAAGAGATGGGAATACCAGATCACCTGACCTGCCTCCTGAGAAATCTGTATGCAGGTCAGGAAACAACAGTTAGAACAACGTGGAACAACAGACTGGTTCCAAATTGGGAAAGGAGTACGTCAAGGCTGTATATTGTCACCCTGCTTATTTAACATAGGCAGGGTACATCATGAGAAACACTGGGCTGGATGAAGCACAAGCTGGGATCAAGATTGCCTGGAGAAATATCAATAATCTCAGATATGCAGATGAAACCACCCTTACGGCAGAAAGCAAAGAACTAAAGAGCCTCTTAATGAAAGTGAAAGACGAGAGTGAAAAAGTTGACTTAAAGCTCAACGTTCAGAAAACTAAGATCATGGCATCCGGTCCCATCACTTCATGGCAAATAGATGGGGAAACAATGGAAACAGTGACAGACTTTATTTGGGGGGCTCCAAAATCACTGCAGAAGGTAACTGCAGCCACGAAATTAAAAGACGCTTACTCCTTGGAAGAAAAGTTATGACCAATCTAGATAGCATATTTAAAAGCAGAGGCATTACTTTGCCAACAAGGTCCATGTAGTCAAAGCTACGGTTTTTCACATGTATGGATGTGAGAGTTGGACTGTAAAGAAAACTGAGCACCGAAGAATTGATGCTTTTGAACTGTGGTGTTGGAGAAGACTCTTGAGAGTCCCTTGGACTGCGAGGAGATCCAACCAGTCCATCCTAAAGGAAATCAGTCCTGAATATTCATTGGAAGGACTGATGTTGAAGCTGAAACTCCAATACTTTGGCCATCTGATGCGAAGAACTGACTCATTTGAAAAGACCTTGATGCTGGGAAAGATTGAAGGTGGGAGGAGAAGGGAACAACCGAGGATGAGATGGTTGGATGGCATCACCAACTCAATCGACTTGAATTTGAGTAAACTCCGGGAGTTGGTGATGAACAGGGAGACCTGGCCTGCTGCAGTCCATGGGGTAGCAAAGAGTCAGACATGACTAAGTGACTGAACTGAACTGAACAGGACATTCATAAAACAGAAAAAACATTTCAGAGTCCTCTGCCCTAAGGGCCTAGATAGAATGCTGGGACCCCCTCTGTGTTGGTGAACTTACCAACAAATGCACCTTATTCCACATTTTAAAACTCCACTGGTAATAAAATTTATGGGCTTACTTCCCAAACTAGGGGTGGGGGTCCCTAGAGCTGATGGCAAATAGACTTTATAGGACCCCCTCACACCTTTTGCAGGAGCTACTCATTATGCTCTGGCCATGGCAGATGTTTGTATAGGCATATTACTCATCTGTGCCACCAGATTTCTGAAGCCAAAAGGCAAGAACTCACCAACATACTCCTACTGCCTTCAGTGTTCCAACATTTTTGTTGTGTTCAATTAATTTCTTAAAATATGCAACACTGGGCTCTTCTAAAAAGGATGGAGGGGGCGGTCTGGAAAAGATTACTACTATCTGCACCATTCTGAAAATTAATGGAAACTGCTGCTTCCCCAGGAGGTGCCTGCCTCTTAATCAGTTAACCCCTGGAGCCCCTGGTAAGAGAACCACTCACTCTGCAGGGCTTTCTCCTACTGCTCTCCTCCAGCTTTCAACCATCACCCTGATAATCACCCCTTACCTTTAATTATATGCCAATATCACTCATTGTAACATAAGTTACATGTACTCATCATTTCACACCCTCTGACAGAAGAAATTTTCACATAATGAGGTATAGGGAAGTCATTAGGGCATACATGATTTATCTTGAACTTTATGCTAACTAAAATACTCTGTCTTGGACTTCCCTGGTGGTCCAGTGGTTAAGAATCTTTCTGCCAATGCAGGGGACAGAGGCTCAATCCCTGATCAGGAAGATCCCACATGCCACGGGACAACTCAGTGTATACACCTCAACTACTGAGCCCACACTGTACCGCCCGTGCTCTGCAGCAAGCAAAGCCACTGCAACAGAGAAGCCCCTGCTTGCCACAACTAGAGAGAGTCCACGTGCAGCAATGAAGACCAGCACAGCCAAAACTAATTTTAAAAACACTCTGTCTTATAGCCTGTCAAACGTACATCGTACATCTGCTTTAGCTATTATAGAAGCATGTCCCTCATCTTCCAGTCATACAAAGGATTAAGTCACAACCTACTGCAGTCACTCACTAAAGGGTACTGGGGATGAGAAAAACAGGATGAACCATTCTATGCTTTGGATAAAGGGGCTCCTAGATAGTTAAGATGTCAAGAGACTATTCTTGATTATTCCAAAAGATCTGAAAAGACATTGCAAGCAACACTCTAGCATGGCTCCAGACAGTTTTCTGGAAAGACAGTACTGGAAAGATCCAGTACTGCACTCTTTTTTTTTTTTTTTTTCTTTAACACTATTTCCTTTTAAAGAAGGATTAGATGAAGAACAGGCATGACTGTTTAAAAGATATAAACTTGATTAGCCTACTCTGCTTACTAATGTGTTTGTCACTACTGGCGACCAAGTCTTCAAAACCTTACAGAGAGGAGAAAAAGAAAGCTGCCACATTATGAACAACAGTTCATTGGCCCATTGAAACCACCCGGCCCAAATTTCAGTCCGTTTTGAAAAGAACCACATCTCAAAAACATTGAAATCATTCCAAGCATCTTTTCTGATCACAATGCAGTAAGATTAGATGTCGATTACAGGAGAAAAACTATTAAAAATTCCAGCATATGGAGGCTGAACAACACGCTGCTGAATAACCAACAAATCACAGAAGAAACCCAAAAAGAAATCAAAATATGCATAGAAACAAATGAAAATGAAACACAACAACCCAAAACCTATGGGGCACTGTAAAAGCAGTGCTAAGGAGAAGGTTCATAGCAATAAAGGCTTACCTCAAGAAATAAGAAAAAGGTCAAATAAATAACCTAACTCTACATCTAAAGCAACTAGAAAAAGAAGAAATGAAGAAGCCTAGGGTTAGTAGAAGGAAACAAATCTTAAAAATTAGGGCAAAAATAAATGCAAAAGAAACAAAAGAGACCATAGCAAAAATCAACAAAGCCAAAAGCTGGTTCTTTGAGAAGATAAATAAAATTGACAAACCATTAGCCAGACTCATCAAGAAACAAAGGGAGAAAAAAATCAAATCAACAAAATTAGAAATGAAAATGGAGAGATCACAACAGACAACACAGAAATACAAAGGGTCATAACAGACTACTATCGGCAATTGTATGCCAATAAAATGGACAACTTGGAAGAAATGGACAAATTCTTAGAAAAGTACAGCTTTCCAAAACTGAAACAGGAAGAAATAGAAAATCTTAACAGACCCATCACACGCACGGAAATTGAAACTGTAATCAGAAATCTTCCAGCAAACAAAAGCCCAGGACCAAACAGTTTCACAGCTGAATTCTACCAAAAATTTTGAGAAGAGCTAACATCTATCCTACTCAAACTCCTCCAGAAAATTGCAGAGGAAGGTAAACTTCCAAACTCATTCTATGAGGCCACCATCACCCTAATACCAAAACCAGACAAAGATGCCACAAAAAAAGAAAACTACAGGCCAATATCACTGATGAACATAGATGCAAAAGTCCTTAACAAAATTCTAGCAAACAGAATCCAACAACATATTTAAAAGCTCATACACCATGACCAAGTGGGCTTTATCCTGGGGATGCAAAGATTCTTCAATATCCACAAATCAATCAACGTAATACACCACATTAACAAACTGAAAGATAAAAACCATGTGATTATCTCAACAGATGCAGAGAAAGACTTTGACAAAATTCAACATCCATTTATGATAAAAACCCTCCAGAAAGCAGGAATAGAAGGAACATACCTCAACAAAATAAAAGCTATATATGACAAAACCACAGCAAACATTATCCTCAATGGTGAAAAATTGAAAGCATTTTCCCTAAAGTCAGGAACAAGACAAGGGTGCCCACTCTCACCACTACTATTCAACATAGTTTTGGAAGTTTTGGCCACAGCAATCAAAGTAGAAAAAGAAATAAAAGGAATCCAGATTGGAAAAGAAGTAAAACTCTCACTGTTTGCAGATGACATGATCCTCTACATAGAAAACCCTAAAGACTCCACCAGAAAATTACTAGAGCTAATCAATGAATATAGTAAAGTTACAGGATATAAAATTAACACACAGAAATCCTTTGCATTCCTATACACTAACAATGAGAAAACAGAGAAATTAAGGAAACAATCCCATACACCATTGCAACGAAAAGAATAAAATATTTAGGAATATATCTACCTAAAGAAACAAAAGACCTATATATAGAAAACTATAAAATACTGATGAAAGAAATCAAAGAGGACACAAATAGATGGAGAAATATACCATGTTCGTGGACTGGAAGAATCAATACAGTGAAAATGAGTATACTACCCAAAGCAATTTACAAATTCAATGCAATCCCTATCAAGCTAGCAGTGGGATTTTTCAGAGAACTAGAACAAATAATTTCACAATTTGTGTGGAAATACAAAAAACCTTGAATAGCCAAAGCAATCTTGAGAAAGAAGAATGGAACTGGAGGAAACAAGCTGCCTGACTTCAGGCTCTACTACAAGGCCACAGTCATCAAGACAGTATGGTACTGCACAAAGATAGACATATAGATCAATGGAACAAAATAGAAAGCCCAGAGATAAATCCACGCACCTATGGACATCTTATCTTCGACAACAGAGGCAAGAATATACAATGGATTAAAGACAATCTCTTTAACAAGTGGTGCTGGGAAAACTGGTCAACCACTTGTAAAAGAATGAAACTAGAAAACTTTCTAACATCATGCCCAAAAATAAACTCAAAATGGATTAAAGACCTAAATGTAAGACCAGAAACTATAAAACTCCTAGAGGAAAACATAGGCAAAACACTTTCCGACATAAATCACAGCAGGATCCTCTATGACCCACCTCCCAGAGTATTGGAAATAAAAGCAAAAATAAACAAACAGGACATAATTAAACTTAAAAGCTTTTGCACAATGGAGGAAACTATAAACAAGGTGAAAAGACAGCCTTCAGAATGGGAGAAAATAATAGCAAACAAAGCAACTGACAAATAATTAATCTCAAAAATATACAAGCAACTCCTGCAGCTCAATTCCAAAAAAATAAACAACCCAATCAAAAAATGGGACAAAGAACTAAATAGACATTTCTCCAAAGAAGACATACAGATGGCTAACAAACACATGAAAAGATGTTCAACATCACTCATTATCAGAGAAATCCAAATCAAAACCACAATGAGGTACCATTTCACACCAGTTAGAATGGCTGCGATCCAAAAGTCTACAAGCAATAAATGCTGGAGAGGGTGTGGAGAAAAGGGAACCCTCTTACACAGTTGGTGGGAATGCAAACTAATACAGCCACTATGGAGAACAGTGTGGAGATTCCTTAAAAAACTGGAAATAGAACTGCCTTATGACCCAGCAATCCCACTGCTGGGCATACACACTGAGGAAACCAGAATTGAAAGAGACACGTGTACCCCAATGTTCATCGCAGCACTGTTTATAATAGCCAGGACATGGAAGCAACCTAGATGTCCATCAGCAGATGAATAGATAAGAAAGCTGTGGTACATATACACAATGGAATATTACTCAGCCATTAAAAAGAATACATTTGAATCAGTTCTAATGAGGTGGATGAAACTGGAGCCTATTATACAGAGTGAAGTAAGCCAGAAAGAAAAACACCAATACAGTATACTAACGCATATATATGGAATTTAGAAAGATGGTTAACGATAACCCTATATGCGAGACAGCAAAAGAGACACAGATGTATGGAACAGTCTTTTGGACTCTGTGGGAGAGGGAGAGGGTGGGATTATTTGGGAGACTAGCACTGAAACATGTATATTATCATATATGAAATGGATCACTAGTCCAGGTCGATGCATGAGACAGGATGCTCGGGGCTGGTGCACTGGGATGACCCAGAGGGATGGGATGGGGAGGGAGATGGGAGGGGGGTTCAGGATGGGGAACACATGTATACCTGTGGTGGATCCATGTCAATGTATGGCAAAACAACTACAATATTGTAAAGTAATTAGCCCCCAACTAAAATAAATAAATTTATATATTTTTTAAAAAGAATCACATCTGTTTTTAATGCAAAAAACCAGGACATTTTAAGAGAGACTGCCATGTGTGACTTCCCTGGCAGTCCAGTGATTAAGACTCCAAGCTTCCAATGCAGGGGCTCAGGGTTCAATTCTTGGTCAGGGAACTAAGATCCCACATACCCTGTGGCAAGGCAAAAAATTAAATTAAATTTAAAAAGACTGCCACAGATTTAAATTAGAGTCAGGATATGATGATTTTAATAAGGAACAGGGGTGTTCTCAGGACTATAAGAAGGTATTCCCTCTCCTCACAAACACCTCAGGGGAAACCGAAATAAACATTCAGAAGGGCAACTTCTAAATTCTAAGGCCCTTATAGACATGGGGGCAACCTTATCCATTCTCAGCCCTACCCTTATTCTTTGCCCTCTCCCTCAGAGTAAACAGTCAATTCAAATGACAGGTGTTTCTAATTTACCTATGCAAGTTTTAAAATCAGAAACAATAATATTCCAGTCAGAACTATCTCAAGAAGACACGTGTTCCTTTTGGTGAAATGCGCTCCAATTCATTTGATAGGATGAGCCCTCTTAGAGGTATGTAATGCCCATACTGCCTGAAGGGTGAAGTGATTTTAGAGTTAGAAAACTTCAATGAAGACCAGAACATAATGACCAAGAAACTGATGGCTGGGAAAACATAAGCTCAGACAGATAAGGGGAAATGGACGACTCAGTTACAAGTGCCTGAGGAATTATGGTCATTGTCCTCCTCAGAATTTGGAAAAATCAAGTCAGCCACTTCAGTTAGAATAATTACTGATGGGGCTTCCCTGGCGGTCCAGTGGTTAGGGCGCCTTACTTTCACTTCAGGGGGCACGAGTTTGATGCCTGGTGGGGGAACTAGGGTCTCACATGCTGCTCAGCAGAGCCAAAAATAAATAAAAAGCAACTGAAAAATAACAACAATTACTGACAACCCCAAGCCTCTACCCAGTATTTGGCAATAACTATTTAGTTTTTTTCCTAAATATTTATTTACTTGCCTGCACTGGGTCTTCATTTAGACATACAGAAATCTACTTCCCTGACCAGGGATGAAACCTGGGCCCCTTACACTGTGAGTGCAGGCTTAGCCACCGGGGAAGTCCGGACAAAACCTATTTAGACCAGAGGCATTCTTGTTATTCAGAAATTCCTTGAGAATGAACTTACGATTCCTCAGACTAGTCCTTGCAGTACCCCCATTTTGCTGGTAAGAAAGTCAAATGCAACAGGACATGAGAGCTATAAATAACACTGTGATTCCTCACCACCCTGTGGTTCCTAATCCTCACGCCTTACTCTCAGCCATTCCAGCAGACTCCTGTTATTTTGCAGTAAGAGCCCTATGTAGTGTGTTCTTTAGTATTCTGGTGTAAAAGAAAAGCCAATGTCTTTTGGACTTTACATAGGGAGACCATCTGAACACCTAGATGCCACAAGGATATACTGAAAGCCCTACTTATTTTTCTCAAATACTTAAAGCTGATTGGGCTGATGGACACTTTCCTAATGATTGTTTTAACTGAATATGTAGATAATTTGATTTTGTGGTGTAGAACTGAACAGAGAAACTGTGCATCTGTTACAAAAGTCGGCCTCTAAGGGACATAAGGTGTCCTAAGAAGAACTGTTAACTGACTCTCAAAAAAAAGGAAATCCTGGCTTTCTTGCTTCCCAGAACAAAGCAGCAGCTAAGAGGGACTTCCCTGGTGGTTCAGTGGTTCAGAATCTGCCTACCAGTGTAGGGGACCGAGGTTTGATTCTTGGTCCTGCAATAAGAGCAGCCATTGCAATGAGAAGCCCTGGTGCCACAACTAGAGAGTAGCCCCCACTAACTGCAACTCGAAAAAGCCTGCACACAGTAGCGAAGACTCAGCACAGCCAAATATAACATTTTTTTTTTCATTTAGAAAAAAAAAAAGAAACAAACAGATGAGACAATTTCCAGGTCTGACTGCATATTGCAGGAATTGGATATCTAATTTGTCCCTCCTGCCCCAATTCCTCTATGTGTTACTAAAGTCTAATGGACCAGTTAGACTTGAACTAACGTCTAAAGTCTAACACCTGCATGGTGCTGGGGCAGCGATGAGGAGATACCCCGCATCCAAGGACAGAGGAGAAGTCCCAGCAAGATGGTAGGAGGGGCGAATTCACGTTTAGAATCACACCCCATTCCCATCAGAGATGCTCAGAGGGCTCAAACAAACCTTGTGCACACCAGGACCCAGGGACCCCACAGAGACTGAGACAGAACTGTGTGTGAGTGTCTCCTGTGGAGGTACCGGTCAGCAGTGGACTGCCGCAGGGACAGGAGCTCTGGGGGCAGCAGACCTGGGTATGGCATAAGCCCTCTTGGAGGAGGTCGCCATTAACCCCACCAAAGAGCTGCCAGAGGAGAAGGCAATGGCAACCCACTCTAGCACTCTTGCCTGGAAACTCCCGTGGACAGGGGAGCCTGGTAGGCTGCAGTCCATGCGGTTGCTAAGAGTCGGATATGACTGAGCGACTTCACTTTCACTTATTACTTTCATGAATTGGAGAAGGCGATGGCACCCCTCTCCAGTACTCTTGCCTGGAAAATCCCACGGACGGAGAAGCCTGGAAGGCTGCAGTCCATGGGGTCGCTAAGAGTCGGACACCACTGAGTGACTTCACTTTCACTTTTCACTTTCATGCATTGGAGAAGGAAATGGCAACCCATTCCAGTGTTCTTGCCTGGAGAATCCCAGGGACGGGGGAGCCTGGTGGGCTGCCATCTATGGGGTCAACAGTCGGAAACGACTGAAGCAACTTAGCAGCAGCAGCAGCAGAACTACCAGAACTTACACAGGACTGGGAAATAGACTCTTGGAGGGCACAAACAGAACATTACGTGCACCAGGACCCAGGAGAAAGGAGCAGTGACCCCACAAGAGACTGACCCAGACCTGCCCGGGAGCATCCACATCTCCAGCGGAGGCATGGGTCAGTGGTGGCCTGCTGCAGGGTTGGGGTACTGAGTGTAGCAGTACTTGCACAGGACCTTTTGAAGAGTCACCATTATCTTCACTACCTCCACCAGTTTGCTGCTGCTACTGCTGCTAAGTCACTTCAGTCGTGTCCAACTCTGTGCGACCCCGTAGACAGCAGCCCACCAGGCTCCCCCGTCCATGGGATTCTCCAGGCAAGAACACTGGAGTGGGTTGCCATCTCCTTCTCCAATGCAGGAAAGTGAAAAGTGAAAGTGAAGTCACTCAGTGGTGTCCGACTCTTAGCAACCCCATGGACTTCAGCCTACCAGGCTCCTCCATCCATGGGATTTTCCAGGCAAGAGTACTGGAGTGGGGTGCCATCACCTTCTCTGTCCACCAGTTTGGCCCCAGGTAAACAGCAGGGAGGGAACACAGCTCCACCCATCAACAGAAAATTGGATTAAAGATTTACTGACCATGGCCCTGCCCATCAGAACAAGACCCAGTTTCCCCCTCAGTCAGTCTCTCCTATCAGGAAGCTTCCATAAGCCTCATCCTTCTCCATCAAAGGGCAGACAGACTGAAAACCACAATCACAGAAAACTAACCTATCTGATCATATGGACCACAGGCTTGTCTAACTCAATGAAACTATAAGCCATGCCGTGTAGGCCACCCAAGACAGACGGATCATGGTGGAGAGGTCTGACAGAATGTGGTCCACTGGAGAAGAGGATGGAAAACCACTTCAGTATTCTTGCCTTGAGAATCCCATGAACAGTATGAAAAGGCAAAAAGATAGGACGCTGAAAGATTAACTCCCCAGGTCGGTAGGTGTGCAATATGCTACTGGAGATCAGTGGAGAAATAACTCCAGAAAGAATGAAGAGAGGGAGCCAAAGCAAAAACAACACCCAAGTGTGGATGTGACTGGTGATGGAAGTAGTCTGATGCTGTAAAGAGCAATAATGCATAGGAACCTGGAATGTTAGGTCCATGAATCAAGGCAAACTGGAAGGGGTCAAACAGGAGATGGCAAGAGTGAACATTGACATTTTAGGAATCAGTGAACTAAAATGGACTGGAATGGGTGAATTATACTCAGATGACCATTATATCTACTATTGTGGGCAAGAATCCCTTACAAGAAATGGAGTAGCCATCACAGTCAACAGAAGAGTCCGAAATGCAGTACTTGGATGCAATCTCAGAAATGACAGAATGATCTCTGTTTATTTCCAAGGCAAACCATTCAATATCATGGTAATTCAAGTCTATGCCCCGACCAGTGATGCTAAAGAAGCTGAAGTTGAACGGTTCTATGAAGACCTACAAGACTTTCTAGAACTAACACCCTAAAAAGATATCCTTTTCATTATAGGGGACTGGGATGCAAAAGTAGGAAGTCAAGAAACACCTGGAATAACAAGCAAATTTGGCCTTGGAGTACAGAATGAAGCAAGGCAAAGGCTAATAGAGTTTTTCCAAGAGAACACACTGGTCATAGTAAACACACTCTTCCAATAGCACAAGAGAAGACTCTACACATGGACATCACTAGATGGTCAATACTGAAATCAGCTTGATTATATTCTTTGCAGCCAAATACGTAGAAGCTCTATACAGTCCACAAAAACAAGAATGGGAGCTGACTGTGGCTCAGATCATGAACTCCTTATTGCCAAATTCAGATTTCAATTGAAGAAAGTAGGGAAAACCACTAGACCATCCAGGTATGACCTAAATCAAATCCTTATGATTATAAGGAAGTGAGAAATAGATTCAAGGGATTAGATCTGATAGACAGAGTGCCTGATGAACTATGAAAGGAGGCTTGTGACACTGTACAGGAGACAGGGATCAAGACCATCCCCATGGAAAAGAAATGCAAAAAAGCAAAATGGCTGTCTGAGGAGACTTTACAAGTAGCTGTGAAAAGAAGAGAGGTGAAAAGCAAAGGAGAAAAGGAAAGATATACCCATTTGAATGCAGAGTTCCAAAGACTAGCAAGGAGAAATAAGAAAGCTTTCCTCAGTGATCAGTGCAAAGAAATAGAGGAAAACAATAGAGTGGGAAAGACTAGAGATCTCTTCAAGAAAATTAGATATACCAAGGGAATATTTCATGCAAAGATGGGCTCAATAAAGGACAGAAAAGGTATGGACCTAACAGAAGCAGAAGATATTAAGAGGTGGCAAGAATATACCGAAGAACTGTACAAAAAAGATCTTCATGACCCAGATGATCACAGTGCTATGTTCACTCACCTAGAGCCAGACATCCTGGAAAGCAAAGCCAAGTAGGCCTTAGGAAACGTCACTACCAACAAAGCTAGTGGAGGTAATGGAATTCCAATTGAGCTATTTCAAATCCTAAAAGATGATGCTGTGATAGGGCTGCACTCAATATGCCAGCAAATTTGGAAAACTCAGAAGTAGCTATAGGACTTGAAAAGGTCAGCTTTCACTCCAATCCCAAAGAAAGGCAATGCCAAAGAATGCTCAAACTACCACACAATTGCACTCATCTCACATGCTAGTAAAGTAATGCTCAAAATTCTCCAAGCCAGGCTTCAATCGTATGTGAACCCTGAACTTCCAGATGTTCAAGCTGGATTTAGAAAAGGCAGAGGAACCAGAGATCAAATTGCCAACATCCACTGGATCATCAAAAAAAGCAAGAGAATTCCAGAAAAACATCTATTTCTGCTTGATTGACTATACCAAAGCCTTTGACTCTGTGGATCACAATAAACTGTGGAAAATTCTGAAAGAGATAGGAATACCAGACCACCTGACCTGCCTCTTGAGAAACCTGTGTGAAGGTCAGGAAGCAACACTTAGAACTGGACATGGAACAACAGACTGGTTCCAAATTGGGAAAGGAGTACACCAAGGCTGTATATTGTCACCCTGCTTATTTAACTTATACGCAGAGTACATCATGAGAAACGCTGGGCTGGAAGAAGCACAAGCTGGAATCAAGACTGCCTGGAGAAATATCAGTAACCTCAGATATGCAGATGACACCACCCTTATGGCAGAAAGTGAAGAAGAACTAAAGAGCCTCTTGATGGCTCTTTCCTGGCTGGAACCATGGAGGGTGCAGAAGAGAAGAAAAAGAAGGTTCCTGCTGTGCCAGAAACCCTTAAGAAAAAGCGGAAGAATTTCGCAGAGCTTAAGATCAAGTGACTGAGAAAGAAGTTTGCCCAAAAGATGCTTCGAAAGGCAAGGAGGAATCTTATCTATGAAAAAGCTAAGCATTACCACAAGGAATACAGGCAGATGTACAGAACTGAAATTCAAATGGCTAGGATGGCACGAAAAGCTGGCAACTTCTATGTACCTGCGGAACCCAAATTGGCATTTGTCATCAGGATCAGAGGTATCAACGGTGTGAGCCCAAAGGTTCAAAAGGTGCTGCAGCTCCCTCGCCTCCAGCAGATCTTCAACGGCACCTTTGTGAAGCTCAACAAGGCATCAATTAATATGCTGAGAATTGTGGAGCCATACATTGCATGGGGGTACCCAAATCTGAAGTCTGTAAATGAATTGATCTACAAGCTTGGTTATGGCAAAATCAACAAAAAGTGAATTGCCCTGACAGACAATGCATTAACTGCTCGATCTCTTGGGAAATATGGAATCATCTGCATGGAGGATCTGATTCATGAGATCTATACCGTTGAAAAACGTTTCAAAGAAGCAAACAACTTCCTGTGGCCCTTTAAATTGTCTTCTCCACGAGGCGGAATGAAGAAAAAGACCACCCATTTTGTAGAAGGTGGAGATGCTGGCAACAGGGAAGACCAGATCAACAGGCTTATTAGAAGGATGAACTAAGGTGTCTACCAGGATTATTTCTGTAATCTGGTTAATAAACAATTGAAACAAATTGAAAAAAAAAAAAAGAGCCTCTTGATGAAAGTGAAAGAGGACAGTAAAAAGTTGGCTTAAAGCTCAACATTCAGAAAACTAAGATCATGGCATCCGGTCCCACCACTTCATGGCAAATAGATGGGGAAACAATGGAAACAGTGAGACTTTATTTTGGGGAGCTGCAAAATCACTGCAGATGGTGACTGCGACCATGAAATTAAAAGACGCTTAGTCCTTGGAAGGAAAGTTATGACCAACCTAGACAGCATATTAAGAAGCAGAGACATTACTTTGCCAACAAGGATCCATCTAGTCAAGGCTATGGTTTTTCCTGTAGTCATGTATGGATGTGAGAGTTGGACTGTAAAGAAAGCTGAGTGCTGAAGAATTGATGCTTTTGAACTGTGGTGTTGGAGAAGACTCTTGAGAGTCCCTTGGACTGCAAGGAGATCCAACCAGTCCATCCTAAAGGAAATCAGTCCTGAATATTCATTGGAAGGACTGATGTTGAAGCTGAAACTCCAATACTTTGGCCACCTGATGCAAAGAACTGACTCATTTGAAAAGACCCTGATGCTGGGAAAAATTGAAGGTGGGAGGAGAAGGGGATGACAGAGGATGGGATGGCTGGATGGCATCACCGACTCAATGGACTTGAGTCTGAGTGAACTCCAGGAGCTGGTGATGGACAGGGAGGCCTGGCATGCTGTGATTCATGCGGTCACAAAGAGACACAACTGAGTGACTGAACTGAACTATAAGTTACCATTTTTATCTTTTCTGGGCATGAAGATAAGGGAAACACTCTAGGGATATTAACTCTGACCACGGTGACTAGCATCAACCCACAGGATATTATAGTCAGCAGCTAGCTTCAGTAGTAAAAGGCCTCCCACTCTTTAGGGGGGAGTCATTTCAATGACTGCTTGTGCAAAGCTAGTGAAGAACTTAGGATGGCATTTCTTTTGACTGTCTCCACTCAGCTGAACCTCTTGAATTCTCATCACACTTGGCATTATTCTGTGAGTCAACTTCCTCTCACGAGATATGGTTGCTTTCTTTACCTAATATTATTGTGGCTCGATGTTGTAATCTTGACCATGCAACTTTACTTCCAGCAACCCAGGATGTTAATGACCATGACTGTATTATGCTAACTCATTACCTTCTTACAAGATGACTTAACAAGAAATCCCTATTGATACTGCTAACTTAATTTTCTTTAACATATGGATTTTACTTAAAGGATGTACAGGGACATTATCTAGCTGGATATGCAATAATATCCATGGTGGACATAATTGAAAGCTCTTATTTACCAAGCTCAAAGTTGGCACAACAGGCTGCATTAATTGCTCTATAACAGAGCTTGCCAGCTAGCTAAGGATTAAGTAGCAAGTATTTACATTGACAGCTACTCTGCTTTAGGAGTAGCTCTTGATTTTGGAATCCTCTGAAAGAGAAGGGTACTTCTTACTTCCTCAGGCCAACCCATAAAGAATGAGAAGCTAGTGTCAGAATTTTATTAGACTGTATACAATTACCTAAACTAGAAATTATTAAAATACCTGGACATTTCAAATTTGATTCAATAGAGGCTAAAGGGAATTCACTGACATAGCTGCTACAGGAGGTGCTTTAAGTTCTATTTCTGTCTAGCTGCAAGAATGTCTGCTGCTCAAACCTAACTCCCAGTGTAACTGTTAGGAAACTTCTACAGGCTCACAACTCAGTACCAGGGACTTCCCTGGTGGCCCAGTGGTAAAGAATCCACCTGCCAATGCTGGGGACATGGGTCTGATCCCTGATCCCGGAGATCCCACATGCTGTGGGGCAACTAAGCCTGTGCACGTAACTCCTGAGCCCACACACCACGAGCCCGTGCTCCACAAGAGGAGCCACCACAATGAGAAGCCTGTGCACTGCAATTAGACAGTAGCCTCTGCTAGAGCAACTAGAGAAACTCCGAAGGCAGCAATGAAGACCCAGTGCAGCCAAAACATAAAAACAAACAAAAATTAGAAAATTTTAAATAAAAAAACTTAGTACCAGAGATGAAAACTAAATATAGAAAAAGAAAGGTTGATTCTTTGATTCCCACCTCACAAGTATGGCTTAGACCAAGTAAGAGACTTGCAGTGCCTATAGGGGCTCAGTTACTCTTACTCTAGCATGTATCTTCCCTGGCCCATTTGGCTCCTGAATAAATAATTTCATGGGGGAAACTATCATAGTTTGGTTCTCCCTTGAGCTGGCCCGCTGTTCTAACAGCATCTCCCACTCTAATAAACTTTATTTCCCTCACAAAAAAAAAATAATAATTTTATGGGGGAAACAGTGTATGTGGAAGCCCGTCCCTATGGTAGCCCGCAGGACACATACTCAATGCACTAGTCGCCCTAAGTATAATCTCAGAAAACCACTCCATGAGTCACAAGGTCACCTTCCCCTTGCTAAAGACCTCTTGAGTTACAGCAATTGGACTTTGTCCAAATGCCACCATCTTAAGGACACAAATATATTTTGGTAATGATCTGTGTCTTCACACTGATTGAAGCTCTTCCCTGAACAAGAGCAACAGATTAAACAGACGATGAACTGCTATCAGGGGCTTCCCTGCTGGCTCAGCAGTAAAGAATCCATCTACAATGCAGAAGCTGCGAGTTCTATCCCTGAGCAACCCACTCCAGTATTCTTGCCTTGACAATCCCAAGGACAGAGGAGCCTGACAGACTACAGTCCACAGGGTCACAAAGAGCTGGACACAACTGAGCAACTGAGCACACACACAGAAACTGCTACTGGAAAAAATATTTCCTGTTTGAGGGATCCCTTCTGAGTCACTTCACCTAACAAATAATTAAATTCATTTCTCATATTTGGCCAATGATCCAGCATGTTCAGAGTACTTATATTCCCCAAACTTCAGGACTGGTGGAAAGAACTAACAATACCATCAAAAAAAAAACTCAATTGTCAAAACTCTCACAGACTTTCATGGCCAAAAGCTCTCCCTTTGGTTCCTCTCAAACTTAGGTCCACTCTTTTGGGTAAAACATCAATTGTCTCCTTTTGAAATAATCACTGGGCAATCCACGTGCTTAGATGAAGGCATGTATGAACCAGTATTACTTAAAGGTGATACATTACTGTCAAGGGCTCATTAAAGCAATTAAAAGAAAATGAAAAACTAGTAACTATCTTCACAGTGAGCACCTGGGAGACAAAGACCTTAAGGACATTCAGGCATTTATTTCCAGCCCTGGGAAGAGCTAGACCCGGGCGCCCGAGGGGTGGGGGGGTAGGGGCATGAATTTGAGCCCTGCTTCCCAAACATTTGAAAAACGCAGGAGAAAACAGGACTGTGGACACCAACCCCCTCCCCACCGCCCCGGAGACCACAGCGCCTCCCACGCACGAACCCTCGGTGACTGAGTCCAGACTGTCCTTTGTTGACCTTCCCCGTGGTCATGGCATGATATGGGGCAGGCAACAGGCAGGCTGCGGGCACAGAGAGGCTCCAGTCCTGGAGGCAATGCTGCCGGGTGCCGTGACTGGGCCAGACGCTCGGGGTACCAGCTGCCAGCCCAAGCACCACGCTGTGAACCAGACAGGACTGAGGTCCGAGCGGCGCCCCCGCCGACTCGGCTCGGCAAACTCGAACTGACAGCGGGAAGGGCCGGGTCCAGCCATGGCCAGTTACGTCCAGCTCTTGTCTCGCGTATTCACCATTTTGCGGCTTCCGGCGTCCCTCTAGAGTCTTCACTAGGGCCCCCACGTCCGGTCCCACGACTGGTGTAGGTCACAGCGCGACAAACGTAGCGACAGAGCCACCGGGGGCCCTCGCGGTCGAAGGCGACGCCAGGCCCCCCGGAGCATGGCGTGAGGGACGGCCACACCGTTTACGTTACGCGAGCGTCCTCCCACCCGCCTTCCCCAGAGGCGCCCCTAATTGGACATTTCTTCAGGCTCCGCCCCTTTGCGCCTAAGCGTCTGTGGGCCCATGTGTTCCCGCCAATGCTGTTTGTAAATAGGTAAGCTGAAACTCCAGTACTTTGGCCACCTCATGCGAAGAGTTGACTCATTGGAAAAGACTCTGATGCTGGGAGGGATTGGGGGCAGGAGAAGGGGACGACAGAGGATGAGATGACTGGACGGCATCACGGACTCAATGGACGTGAGTCTGAGTGAACTCCGTGAGTCTGAGTGAACTCCGGGAGTTGGTGATGGACAGGGAGGCCTGGCGTGCTGCGATTCATGGGGTCGCAAAGAGTCGGACACGACTGAGCGACTGACTGAACTGAACTGAACTGAACTGAACCTCACCGCCTGATCGGTCACTGAAGCTTCTTCTGAAAGCAAGAAACGGGTGTGCACCAGGAAATTTCAGCGTCAGTTTTCAGAAGGAGGAACACCCTTGTTTAGAAGGAGGAACACCCAATCCAAGTCAGGTTAGAACAGGACAGCGTGATGTCCTGCAAGAGTCAGGGTCTTGGGATAATGCTTTGAGACCACACGGGGAACTGTGACCCTTGTGAAGACTTTGCATGCGGCAACTAAATATACCGCGTGCCACAAGGAAGATTGAAGAACCTGTGCGACAGCTAAGACCAGGCACCGCCAAATAAAATATTTTTTAAATGACCAAATGTAGTATAGTCTGGCTCCATTTGCATCTTTGACTGCTGACAGCACTGAGGCTTCCACCCATTCCTTCCCTACTCCCACATATTTGTTACTTTAGATAAAGATAACCATGGCCTTTAATAAAATTGGCTCTGGTGGAAAGTCTGAACAAAGGCCTAGCCTGAGCATAGGCATTCTTCTAAGACCAACCACAAACTGAGATTTGTTCAATAAAGCTCTCACATTTTACACTGGAAGGAAGTTTACCTCCGTGTTTTAGTGTTTCCCTAGAGAACTTTGAAATGCAAGTAGCTCTCACGTCCCTAGGGCAATTGAATTTCTTATTTTTATTGATATAAAATCAAGGTTATGTAAATGTGGGATGTACCTGAAAACTCTCAATATGTTTAAAAGATTGGATCAAAACTAATGCATTTATTTGTTTAAACAGCTTTATGAGGGACTTCCGTGGTGTTCCAGTGGCTAAGATTCTGAGCTTCCAATCCAGGGGGCCCAGGTTCTATCCCTGGTCAGGGAACTAGATCCTATATGCCATAACTAAGACCTGGAGCAGCCAAATAAATATTGTTAATTTTTTTTAAAAGAACTTTACTGAGATATTATATATGTGTGTGTGAAGTCGCTCAGTCGTGTCCGACTCTTTGCGACCCCGTGGACTGTAGCCCGCCAGGCTCTCTGTCCATGGGATTCTCCAGGCAAGAATACTGGATTGCCATTTCCTTCTCCAGGGGATCTTCCCAACCCAGGGATCAAACCCAGGTCTCCTGCATTGCAGGCAGACGCTTTATCCTCTGAGCCACCAGGGAAGCATCATTACATACATATATGTAAATATATATATATATAACACAATAGACTCCTTTAAAGTTTACAGTTCAGTGGTTTAGTATATTCACAGATATATGCAATCATCACCACAGTCAATTTTAGAACAGTGTCATCACCTTTAAGAAAATCCTCTTCTCTTTAGCTATCACGATTTTTAAGGCTAAAAAATGTGCTGAGTTTGACAGTACAGTAACTCATGTCATTGTTCCTGGTGATACAGTTCAAAGCACCCTGAAATGTATGCTTGGAATTCTCAGTGGATGCTGGATCCTAAAATTTGAATGGGTGAAAGCATGTCTACAAAGCAAAGAATGTGAACAGGAAGACAAGTATGAAATTCCTGAAGGACCACAGAAAAGCAGGCTCAACAGAGAACAGCTGTTGCCAAAGCTGTTTGATGGATGTTACTTCTATTTGGAGAACCTTCAAACACCATCCAAAGGACAACCTTATTAAGCTTGTCACTGCCGGTGGGGGCCAGATCCTCATTAGAAAGCCCAAGCCAGACAGTGACATGACTCAAACCATCAATACAGTTGTGTACCATGCCAAACCTGATTCTGATCAGCGCTTCTGCACACAGTGTATCATCTATGAGGACTTGTCTAATCATCGCCCAGAAGGGGTTCGGCAGGGCGAAGTCTGGATGGCTCCTTCCAGCTGGTTTATAGATTGTGTGATGTCCTTCGAGTTGCTCCCTCTTGACAACTGAACTCGCACAGTGTGATAACCTAGTGATTGCACTGTTTTCATCAGTCACATTTTTACAAATAGGTAGACTCATTCATCGGAGAAGGCAATGGCACCCCACTCCAGTACTCTTGCCTGGAAAATCCCATGGATGGAGGAGCCTGGTAGGCTGCAGTCCACAGGGTCGCGAGGAGTCAGACATGACTGAGCGGCTTCCCTTTCCCTTTCCCTTTCCTAACTTCCCACCTTCCTCCTCGAAGTCCCAGCCCCAGGCAATTGCTAATACACTTTCTGTTTCTAAAGATTTCCCTATTCTGGATTTTTACGTGAATGGAATTATATAATGTGGTCTTTGTGATCAACAAATCACTTAGCATCAGATCTTAAGGGGCAGTCATGCTGTAGCATGTATCAATAACTGATTCTTTAAAATAACTTTTTTATTGTGGTTAAGTAACATTTCAGTGCTTTTAAGTCCATTTACATTCTTGTAAAACCATTACCACCTATCTATGTACAGAACTGTTCATCTTGCAAACCTGAAATTCTATATCCATTATAACCAGTAACTCCCCATTTCCCGCTTCCTCCGCCTTTGGCAATACCCATGCTACCTTTTATCCGTATGATTCTGACTGTTCTAAGTACCTCATGTAAGTGAAATCATACAATATTTGTCCTTTTGTTACTGGCTTCTTTCACTTAGCATAATATCCTCAAGGTTGATCCACTGTGCAGGATATATCAGAATTCCCTTACTCTTTTAAGGCTGACTAATAAGATGGGGCTTACTGTTGTCATTTTGCTATTTGTCTTCTATATACCTTATAGGTGTCTTGTCCCACATTTAATGCATTACTGTCTTCCTATGTGTTTAGTTTTTTGTTGTTGTTTGTAGTGAAATGTTTAAGTCCCTCCCTCATTGCCTTTTGTGTATATTCTATAGTTATTTTTTGTAGTTACCATGGAGATTACATTTAAATCTTTATGTTATGATGCTAATTTGAATTTACACCAGTTTAATAACATGCAAAAACTCTTCCTTATATTTCTATCCCTAATTCTTTCATTTGTCTGTTTCCCCAAATTATATCTTTATATACTTTGTGTCCAAAAATATAAACTAATAATTTTAAAAATTTATTAGTTTTTTAAATTATATAGAAAATACAAGGTGTTACAAACCAAAGCTACAATAACATTAGCTTCTACACTAACTTTTATTTTTATTTGTTTTTATTTATTTTTTTAATTGCTTTACAGAATTTTGTTGTTTCCTGTCAAACCTACACTAATTTTTAATGTATTAGTCTCATAAATCATGTAGGAAATAAAAAGTGGACTTACAAAGTGTTGTTATAATAATACCAGGCAGGTTTTTTTGCTTTTTCTTTTTTTTTGGCCACACCACACCCTTATGGCAGAAAGTGAAGAGGAACTAAAAAGCCTCTTGATGAAAGTGAAAGAGGAGAGTGAAAAAGTTGGCTTTAAGCTCAACATTCAGAAAACAAAGATTATGGCACCCAGTCCCATCACTTCATGGGAAATAGATGGGGAGACAGTGTCAGACTTTATTTTTGGGAGCTCCAAAATCACTGCAGATGGTGACTGCAGCCATGAAATTAAAAGACGCTTGTCCATCAGCACATGAGTGGATAAGAAAGCTGTGGTACATATACACAATGGAGTATTACTCAGCCATTAAAAAGAATACATTTGAATCAGTTCTGATGAGATGGATGAAACTGGAGCCGATTATACAGAGTGAAGTAAGCCAGAAAGAAAAATACCAATACAGTATACTAACACATATATATGGAATTTAGAAAGATGGCAATGACGACCCTGTCTGCAAGACAGCAAAAAAGACACAGATGTGTATAACGGACTTTTGGACTCAGAGGGAGAGGGAGAGGGTGGGATGATTTGGGAGAATGGCATTGTAACATGTATACTATCATGTAAGAATCGAATCGCCAGTCTATGTCCGATGCAGGATACAGCATGCCTGGGGCTGGTGCTCGGTGATGACCCAGAGAGATGTTATGGGGAGGGATCTGGGAGGGGGGTTCATGTTTGGGAACGCATGTACACCCGTGGTGGATTCATGTCAATGTATGGCAAAACCAATACAGTATTGTAAAGTAAAATAAAGTAAAAATAAAAATTAAAAAAAGAAGAAGAAAAATAAATAAATAAAAGACGCTTACTCCTTGGAAGAAAAGTTATGACCAACCTAGATAGCATATTCAAAAGCAGAGACATTACTTTGCCGACTAAGGTCCGTCTAGTCAAAGCTATGGCTTTTCCACTGGTCATGTATGGATGTGAGAGTTGGACTGTGAAGAAAGCTGAGTGCTGAAGAATTGATGCTTTTGAACTGTGGTTTTGGAGAAGACTCTTGAGAGTCCCTTGGACTGCAAGGAGATCCAACCAGTCCATTCTGAAGGAGATCAGCCCTGGGATTTCTTTGGAAGGAATGATGCTAAAGCTGAAACTCCAGTACTTTGGCCACTTCATGTGAAGAGTTGACTCGTTGGAAAAGACTCTGATGCTGGGAGGGATTAAGGGCAGGAGGAGAAGGGGATGACAGAGGATGAGATGGCTGGATGGCATCACTGACTCGATGGACGTGAGTCTGAGTGAACTCCAGGAGTTGGTGATGGACAGGGAGGCCTGGCATGCTGCGATTCATGGGGTCGCAAAGAGTCGGACATGACTGAACGACTGAACTGAACTGAACTGATAGGACATCTGAGATCTTAGTTCCCCAACCAGGGAAAGAACTCACGCTCCCTGGAGGGCAAGTGCAGACTCTTAACCACTGGACTGCCAGAGAAGTCCCATGGTGACCCCTTCTTAAGGGGAATTGGAAACATCTTCAAGGGACAAATATGACAACTGGAACTACATGAGCCCATAGCCAGGACAAGGATGGTCTCTCCGGCCTCCAGGGCCAGTTAGAGCTGATCACAGCCTGGGGAGGGGAACTTAGAAATGTTTGGAGGAATGTCCCCTAACTACCAGGCCTGACCTAGGCTGTGGACAGGACCCGGGCACTCTGCTACAGCAGCTGGAGGGCCTCTATGGCTCGATGACTAATTACTACAGAGAGACTTTGAAAATGTTTCAGGTGGCGGATTCAACAAACAGGACACACATGTGACTGTAGTTCTGGTGTAGGAAGCTGACCCAGGGCCTTCCTGCCCTCAGAAAACATTTTCAAGATGTTTGGGTCTCACTGAGGACAGTTACCTGCCAGGAACCACACCACCCCCACCCCCACCCACGCCCCATTCCTCTGTTGCAGCCCCTAAAGTCTCAGCCTTCTGAGGGAGACTTAGAAACTTTGGCGGAACTTCTGAAAGAGTCAATTCTTAGGTAGGTTGATAAGTCTGGGGCCCCAAGGAGGAGAATGGGGTCCAGGGCTCTCAAGGAGGAGAAAAGGACAAACTGTTTTTCTACATTGTTTTGTCTTAGTCAATATAATGATGTATCTTGCTGAGGACATGTATCTCCTTAACAAGACCCTTCTGACTAATCTTGTTATCTTAAAATAATAAGATTATCTTGTTGTGGGAGTGGGTCTGGTAAGACCATTCTATTGTTAGCTCTAATCTTGTTAATTTAAGATGTCTATTGTGGGAGTGGGTCTGGTAAAAATATATAAGGCCTTGATAAGACTAGCTAGCTAGTGGGGCACTCTCCTTCCCCCTTCTGATGTCTGTATCAGAAGCCTTCCATCCCCCTTCTGATGTCTATGTCAGAAGCTTTCTCTGCCCCTTTTTATACTTTAATAAAACTCTGCTACACAAAAGCTCTTGACTGATCAAGCCTGGTCCCTAGTCCCAAAGCTAAATCTTCTTCAGAGATCATGAATCTGATATTGTTCACCATATGCTATCACCTCCCTGGTGGTTCAGTGGCTAAGACTCCACACTCCCAATGCTGGAGGCTGCGTTCAATCCCTGGTCAGGGAACTAGATCCCATATACCACAACTAAGGGTTTGCATGGCTCAACGAAACATTCCGCATGCTACTGTAATAAAAATTAATTTTAAAAACAACATTTTGCGTGCCACAACTAAAAAAGATCTGCCTCCCACAACTAAGACCCTGGTGTAGCCAAATAAATTAATTATTTTAAAAAGAAAGTTTTTGGAAAGCTTACATGGAAATGAAGTCCCCAGGGAAAATTATTGGAACCTCCTTGACCTTCTGGGGGCCAGGGCTACACCCTCACCCCAGGACGAATTGGAAATGATTTCAACTGCTACTTCAGATGGTCAAGCATCTCCTGGTTGACCTGGAATGGTCTCTGCCACTGGAAGGAGGCTTGCAAAGGTTTGCAGGGAGTGTCCAAGAATAGGCACCCCACTCCAGTACTCTTGCCTGGAAAATCCCATGGACAGAGGAGCCTGGCCGCTGCAGTCCATGGGGTCGACTCCAGTTGGACACTGGGTGTCCTATCTCCGCCTCCCAGTTCCCTCCTCAAGAGGGAAAATTTTCTGGACGCACATCCAGCAACAGTGCCCTGCGCGATCCTGGCGCCAAGAGGAGGACCTAGAAAATTCTCAGCAGGCACTTCCAACAATCGAGCACCAGGTGGGAATGCGGCCAAGCCCAGGGCTCCCAAAGCCTGGTCACCTGAAACGCCTCAAGTCGGTCCTCCCTGGTGATGGGGACAACCGTGCGCCAGTCACCTTGCCCATGCAGTTCCCAGGTGCCCCTCTCCTTTATACTGCAGTGACAAACTCAGAGGAGCCCTTGTTCGGAGTCAGAGAGGGTTCCTATAACTGCGCGGGCGGCCTCATGGAACTCGCCCTTGGGCTAGGCATTCATCCCACTTCAGCCAAGCTCCCGGGACGATATAAAAATGGCCGCCAGGTGGCGCCCGACAACCAGCGCAACCTGGACAGACCTGCACCCTAGATATCACCTCTCCTGGGTCTCACTGGAACAGTGTACCTCAGCTCAGCAGCCCGAGGATGACCTGGTGGGACTGGGACACCATCCATGGAACTCCTTAGACGGCTGAGACTGATCACCACCAAAGGGGGGTTTAGTCATTTTTGAGGAGGCATCCCCGTATTTAAAAAAACTAAGACCATGGCATGTGGTCTCTCGCCCCACGGGCAAATAGAAAGGAAGAAAGTGAAAGCAGTGGCAGATTTTATTTTCCTGGGCTCCAAAATCACTGCAGACAGTGACTGCAGCCATGAAGTTCAAAGACGCTTGCCCCTTGGAAGGAAAGCTATGACAAACCTGTGACTCAGCTTTCTCCAGGGCCTCCCAGACCACCTCAGTTCTGTCTCCCCTTCTCAGGAGGGTTTAAAAATATTTAGGGGGGCACCCCTGGTGACCCAACCCCACACAGGACTTCCCCCAAACCCTGGACACCCACCAAGGTGGTCCCTAGCCCTCCTGGTCCCTGCCTCTCTCCAGAGGAGGAATTGGAAACACATGTGGTGAACATGGCCCATCAGTGACCTTGGCTAGGCCCAGAATGTCCTCCTGGGGCCTCCCTGATGGCTAAGATCAGCTGTCTCCTCCAGAGGATGATTTAGAAAAATGGAGGGGGGCTGTGGAGAGTGCCTCCAGCAACTGGGCCACACAGGTATCTGCAAGTGATAGTGGGAGCCCTCAAAGCCGAAGCCAGTGGCCTTCATTCAGGACTTCCCCGGTGGCTCAGACGGTAAAGCGTCTGCCTCCAATGCGGGAGACCCAGGTTCAGTCCCTGGGTCGGGAAGATCCCCTGGAGAAGGAAATGGCAATCCACTCCAGTATTCTTGCCTGGTAAGTCCCATGGACAGAGGAGCCTGGTGGGCTACAGTCCACGAGGTCACAAAAGAGTCAGACACGACTGAGCATGCACACACTCCAGTGACCAGGCCTCAAGTGGGTCCTTAGGTGGACCTGGGGCACCCTCCCTGGTTGGTGCAGGCCCCAGACAGGCCATGGGCATTCCTATACAGCCTGGGTTGGCCCCAGTCTAGTGAGGAAGACTTAGAGATCTTTTCAAAAGGCAATCTTGAAGGTTGGCACCCACACAGAACCACCACGGGCTGGTGTGCCCTCACCCAGCCTCTCTGGGTCTATGCCCTTGCTCAGGATGGAAGGATGCAATGACCAGGGCACGATGGTCCCACTCCACAGAACACATGGGTCATCCAGCCCAGTCTACACCACCAGAGAGGACTAGATACATTTTGGCTGGGCACCTCTTAAGATTGGGTCCCACACACAACCACTGGCATGCCAAGGCCCCCACCCAGAACTCCCTGACTAGCCTGGAGCCTATTCACACTAGATCAGGACTTAGAAATGTTACAGGGGTAGGTTTCTGCCAACAGGGACCCACACTGGACAGCAGCTGGGTTGCTGTGCCCTTGGGCCTCCGTCTGGCCCAGGCCTTCGCCTCCACGAAAGGTCACATAAACTTTCCAGGAAGTGGTCTCAATGACCTAGACCAAAGCCCATGAGCCCGTGACCATGGGCTAGAATGTTCAGCGCAGGTCATTGCCTTTATTTTCTTTTTTAATTTTTATTCATTTCTTGGGCTCTGCTGGGTCTTCATTGCCTTGCAGGCTTTTCTCTAGTTGTGGCAAGCAGGGGCTGCTCTCCAGCTGCAGTGCGCAGGCTTCTCTTGCTGTGGAGCACCGGCACGCGGGCTCAGTAGTTGCAGCACGCGGGCTCAGTAGTTGGGACTGCTCCTCGGCATGTAGGATCTTCCTAAACCAGGGATCAAACCCATGTCTCCTGCATTGGCAGGCAGATTCTTTATCACTGACCCACCAGGGAAGCCCAGGTTGTTGCCTCTTTGAATGGGAACATGGATATGTTTTCAGGAGGCACCACCAGATACCATGAGTCCAATACCAGGACCCATGCAGAACCACAGCCTGGCCCAGATGCCCATCCTGAGCCTCTCTGGCTAGCCTGTGCCTGTCCCCACCACCAAGGACACCTTGGGGAGGTTTGCAGGAATGCATCAGTGATTGGGCTCTAGGCAGGACTGAGGAAGGACCCAGGGTGACCCCCATGGGTCTCCCTGGATCCAGGTCGCCCTGGATTTGGATACATTTTTAGAAGGCAAATGGATAATCAGACACGAAATGCTATCCCTGGGGCAAACACCCTGGCCCAGATGGATCCCTGCCTCCAGAGGAATACTTACAAGCAGTTTTGATGGGCGCTTCTTATGATAGGGCCTGATGCAGGACAGCAGATAGCCCTGGGGCACATGCCCCCAGACTGTGCTGGCCAGCTCTTCCTCTCCTGGAAGGAAACTTTAAAAATCCTGGGGATGGCTATTCCCTGGTGGCCCAGTGATTAGGACTTGGCGCTTTCACTGTTATGGCCCTGGATTCAATCCAGGGGAATTCAAGTCTGGGAAACATGAACCTCCCTGGTGATCCAATGGGTAGGGCTCTGTGCTACCAACACAGGGGGTCCCGTTTTGATCCTTGGTCAGGGAAGTGGATCCCACATACCTCAACTGGGAGTTTACATGCCACAACTAAAGATCCTACACAGACTCCCCTGGTGGCACAGTGGATAAGAATCCACCTGCCAGTACAGAGAACATGAGTTTGACCCCTAGTTCAGGAAGATATCACATGCCACGGGGCAACTAAACACATATGCCACAACTACTGAGCCCGATGCTGCAACTAGTGAAGCCCACGCGTTCTAGAGCCCGTGCTCCACAACATGAGAAGCCACCAGAGAAAGAAGCCCCTGCACTGAAACGAACAGTAGTCCTCACACTTCAGCCAGAGAAAGCCCGCACAAATCAGTGAAGACCTAGCAGAGCCAAAAATAAATAATTTTTAAAATACTTAATAATAATAATAAAGATCCTGCAAGTTGCAAATAAGACCTGGAACAGCCAAACTAAAAAAAAAAAAAAAAAGAAAAAAAAAAAGTCTGGAGAAGGTACATCCATCTGGAGATGGTACACCCAGTGATTGGACCACATGCAGGATGGCAATTAGACTTGGATGCCCTCCTGGGGCCTCTCTGGTTTATCTGTCTACAGGGAGACTTAGAAAACTTTTCAAGAGGTGCATCTGGCACCCAGATCCCATCTGTTATCTGCCCAGGGGCTCCAAGCTGGCCCAGGTCCATGCTGTTACCTGCCCAAGGAGGTTGTAGACATACCTTCTGGAGGCACATCTGACAATCAGGGGCCTAAGCATCCAAACACTGGTCTCTATGTGGGCTGCAGGTGGGCATGGCAATGCCTTCCCAAGCCTCCAGACAGCCTTCAAGGGACCCACACAAAACTGTACTGACTTCCTTTCAATTCTAAGCCTCAGGTCTCCTTCCTCTGAAACAGACTCCAGAATACTCCAGAACACCAGAACCAGGGCACGCCAGGCTCTCTGCCTGTCTCCTGGGAGGCTCTCGTCTCCAGCTCACCTGTCCAAGGCCTAGCTTTGGAACCTGCCTCTGATTCTTCTTTCACACCCCGCCCCGCCAAGGACCTCTGAGATTCCCCACCTTCAGGGCCCCAAGGTAGAGCTTGGGAGGCCTGCAGGGTATGTCTGGCTTTCTGGGCCCAGGACAAGCCAATACAAGCCTGTCCTCAGTGGCTTGTCAAAACAGCTGTGCCAGGGATCTCCTTGGCAGTCCAGTGGTTAGGACAGCGCTTTCACTGCCATGGCCCTGGGGTTCAATCCCTGATCTGGGAACTAAGACCCCACAAGGCACAAGGGGCGGAAAAAATAAAAAATAAACAAAAACACAGCTGTGTCACAGCCCTAGGGGATGGAAGAGTGAAGCCGGAGCGGAGGATGGAGTGGTGGGTGGGCTGGGATGTGACCTGTGTCGACTATGGCCTGAGAATTCAGGCCAGCAAATGGCCTTCTCGAAAGGACTCGGGCCAAGGGTCAGCTAGGATTTGCTGACCTCGTGTTTTTGTGTTTAGTCACTCAGTCATGTCCAACTCTTTGTGACCCCATGGACTGTAGCCAGCTGGGGTCCTCTGTCCATGGAATTTTCCAGAGAAGACTACTAGAGCAGGTTACCATTTCCTACTCCAGGGATCTTCCCGACCCAGGATCGAACCCATGTCTCCTGCATTGGCAGACAGATTCTTACCACTGTGCCACCTGGGAAGCCCCTGCTGACCTTTCTGGATCATAAATTCCATTGCCCTCAAAAAAACAGGAAACCCCCACTCAGTCACACCTTGACTTGAGTCTTGGTAGTGACATTTTAATGGCTTTCACTGGTGGTAGCGACAGCAACAGCAGAAGGGGGAGAGTTAGCTCCGCCCCCGGAGGAGAGAGAACTCAGGCTCGCAGCGGGGCATCTTGTATCCAGTGGGTCTAGCCGTCCTCTTCCCATTGGACCGAAGCCAAGAAGGTACGGATTTCCATGGGATGCAGCGTGATGGTGGCGGAGACCAGATGGGAAGGAGAAGGATGGGGTGTGGGGCCTGGGGAGGTGGAGGGGAGAAGTGAGGGATGCAGACTTCCTCCGCCTTAACATCCTCTGTGCGCCCTCCCCTGAACACAAACATACCGCCTTAAATCTTTCCCGAGGCCCTCACTCCCAGACCCTTCAACTGTTTCCCAGAGCCTAGATACCACCCCCAGACGCTCAAATCTTTCCCCAGTGTCTGGGCACTGTCCTCACACCCACAAGTCCCACCCCCAAGGACCGTCAAGCCACATCACTCCCTTACGTAAATCTGAACACCGACTGACTCAGACCCTCCAAGCTCTATACCTGGACCTGGTCAACATTCTCGCACCTCCCACACTGCCTCCCACCCGCCCATCCCCGCTCCGGGCAGGCTCCTACCCACGTCTGTTGTCCACTGGAGCCTGGAGGCGTAGGCCAGGAGCTGGTTGGCCGCCAGCGTGGTCTCCCGCAGGTGGGTGATGGTGAAGGCGGAGAACAAGTTCTGCGGGCAGTGAGGGGGCCCGGATGAGTTGAGGCAAAGCGGGGTTCCCCCTCCCTCCTCTCCCCAGTCGCCTTCCCACCTCTGTCCTCACCGTCAAGTCCAGGGTCACCGGGGAGCTCAAGTTGCGGCCCGAGTCCTCCCCTACGGCGAACTGATGCTCTAAGCGCAGCAGCAGCGTCTCCCGGCCCCAGCGGGCCAATGTGAGCAGACGTACTGAGGGTGGCAGCTCCCGGCGGAGCCCTGAGAACTGAAGGAAAGCGCGGGGCGGGGCGGGGCTGAGCTGGGAGGGGCGGGGCTGAGGCTTCAGGAGGCGGAGATTCAGCGCTGAGGGGCGGGCCTCGGCCGTACTCAGGAGGCGGGGCTCAGCCAGGACTGGGAAGACTGAGCCAATGAGGGGACCGGGCGGTGCCGGGTTAGCGGCAGAACGGTTCTCTTCCCTGACAGAGTTAGGACTGGGCTGAAGCCGGGAGAGAGACGTTGCTGGAGAAAGTGAGTGTGTGAGAGGGTTGGGCCGAGACTGCTGGGGTGACCGCGATGAGCTAAGCGAACATGATTCGCTTATGTCCTCCCCAGGACGAGTAGGAACTGGCGAGGTAGGTCTCAGTTAAACCTAGAAAAACCCGCCCTCAACCCCGCCCCTCCCTCCGCAGGCTTCCTTAGGGTCCTCTTTCTGCCAGCCCCGCAGCTCCTCACCTGCGTGCGTGGGGCTCTCTCGAGGCGATACCGCGCCCCGCCACCTGGAGCCAGCACCACCTGCGGGGCCAGGACCTCCATCTCTGCCTGTAACCGGTGGCTGGCGGCCGCAGTCCCCTTCTTATCCAACAGCACAAGGTGACGTCCTCGCACCCAAAGCCCCGACCCCTCCCTGTTTAGCGGCTCCCCAACTCCGCGTGCATCGTCCTTCAGCAGCCTTCGGTGCACCTGCGGGGAGAGTGACCGAGAGAGAGTGAGGGTTCCTGTACCCAATTTCTGGCCCAGAAACCGGGTGAAAGTATGTGGGGATTTCAAGGGGAAAAAAAAAAAAAAAGAATATGGGGGGGGAACAGATGAGGACGAAGGGAACGTAGGGGATCCCACGTAAACGTGGGGATCCGACCTAACGACGGGCTAGGGCAGAGGGCGGTAAGGATCTAATGGGGGCAGGCATAGGGCAAATCAGGGCCTGGAGAGGAGGTCTGGGTAGGGATTGGATAAAAGCACGTAGTGAATGTCTCACAGAGGAATGGAGAGTTCAGCTTAGCGGGGACCACAAACAGAGGGGTGCACCTAGCAAAAGAAACTGGCTTCAAGGTGCTGTAGAGGGCAGGAAGGGAACTGGTGGAAGGACCCTTAGATGGGGGCTCAGGCCACTAACCATGAGTTCCAAGGAGCCATCTGTCAGGCTACTGCCCCCCTGGGACCGGTCAGTCAGCACAGTCAGCTGCATGTTCCCATCCTGGGGGGTAAAGGGTGAGTGAGGGGCTGCACTGCTGGCCAGCCCCGGCTCCCAGGCAGGCCCCACAGGGACGGTGGAGACTGCTGAGGACAGTTGGGAGATGTCAAGAACAGGTGAACTCCACTCTGTAAAGGGGTGTCAGGAAGAAGTGGGGAGCAGGGTGGGGGATGGGTACCGTGATGTAAATGCGGCTGTTGACTGGATAGTAATTTCCAGCCACGGGTTCAGTCTGGTTCAGCTTCCAGGTAGGTCTATAATCCCGCCTGGGTTGGGGTGGGATTTGATCAGGCCTGGAGTCTGGCTCCCCTCCCCCCACTCACCCACTCCTCCTTCATCCTCTCCCTCCCACAGTCATTAGGATCAGCAGATGCCCCCTCACCGCCCTGGGCCCCAGCATACCACAGACCACCCCTCGATGCCCCCAGTCTCTCCACCTCCTCTCCAGGATCTCTCGGCCATTGCTGTCAGTGTAGAAGAGTCCACCTGTCGCCAATCCAGTGTCAAAGCGACTGATGACCTCCTTCCCCCAGCCGTCTCTATACCCGATGGGATGGCAAGGTGGTGAGCTTCACTTTAACCTCACTTTGCCCTTCCCCCAGCCCCCAACCCCGCTCACCCCACAGGTATTGGCCCCACTGTCCACTCCAGCTCCAGGTGCCGTTGTCTGGGATACAGGCGAATCACCTGGGAACACCAGGCTGAGAAGTTCTGGTGTACTTCATGCACCAAGGATGCCTGTGGGCACATGGGAGTGGGAGCAGGTGTAAGCGTGCACCTGAGCAGAGGTGAGCCCTGCAAATGTCCACCCCAGCTGTGAAGATCACAAAGGCCTACATCAGGGTCAACCCCACTAATAGCTTTGGAGCCCGACCCACCTTCCCTACCTGCCTAGGTATGATGCCCACACTTTATACTTCAGTCATTGCCATGTAAGTTTTTTTTGAGTTTGGCATACATTCTTGCTGTTCGTGCATGTGTGCTAAGTCGTTTCAGCTGTATATAAACTCTTTGCAACCCTACGGACTATAGCCCACTAGGCTCCTCTGTCCATGGGATTCTCTAGGCAAGAATACTGGAGTGGGTAGCCATGCCCTCCTCCGGGGGATCTTCCCAACCCATGGATCAAACCCACATCTCTTACGTTTCCTGCGTTGGCAGGTGGGTTCTTTGCCACTAGTGCCACCTGGGAAGCCCCACCATTACCCTATCTCCCCTCCTTAGAGTAGGATTTGCACATGGCTTCCTGGAATAGACTGTATTTTTCAGTCCTCCCTGAGGCTTGCAGTAGCTGTGTGACCATGTTTGCCTACTGGAAACTGATCAAAGTGTTACGAACAAACTTCCTTGCCCCTTCCTCTCTTCCACTGGCTCAAACGTAAATGCGATGGCTGCAGCTTGAGCAGCCATCTTAGGCCATGAAGTGGAAGGTGAATGTACAGAAGGCAGAGCAGTAAGTTAGAAAGGAGGACTTTGCTGGCAGTTCAGAGGTTAAGACTCTGTACTTCCGCTGCAGGGGGCACAGGTTCAGTCTCTGGTTGGGGAACTAATATCCCACATGCCATGTGCAGCTCAGCCAAAATAATAAAAAATAAGATAGAAGGGACCTAGATGATTATTGGATCATCCCACCTGCCTAGACTTTCTATTAGATGAAAAGAAACTTCCATCTTGTTTTAGGCATGGTTATTTGAGTAACTGTTACAACAGGCAAAACTGTATCCTAACACAGTGACCCAGGTATGCGGGTATTCACTCACATGAGACTTGCCATCACCTGTCCCACTCCCTCCCTAAGAGGAAACATCAGTGAGATGCCTCAGGAAACCTGCAAGCATGAGCCCCTGATTCCAACTAGATGCACCCTCAGATATCCATTCTAAGTGAGAATCACCCAAGCCCTATCCAAGAGTGAACCCTCAAATCACCCTAGATAAAATCCCTTCCTATCACAGATCCCTGATGAAATTTTCAGGCAGTTACACCGGACTCTGCACATTCAGGGGCCAAACAGGAACAGCCTACCACCAGTTTCAAAGCTAAGTACAATCTTGATCCCCACAACAGATGTGAAATGCCTTTCTATAGGCCTCCATGGCATAACTGTCATACAACCAGCTATGACTATCAACCCTGTATGAAAATCCTCAAGTATTCCCCTCTGCTCTTAGCCTTCTTATCTATTGGAGATGTAAATCCTCCCCACCACCCCTCATAAGGCACATTACCCTCCACATGCACCCCACCCCACACGCCCTGTCCCCAAGTGCCCACTCTTGGCCCCCTGACCTTCACAAGGTGGGTCTGAGCCCAGCGGCTCACGAACAGTGGTTTGTTCCGGTTGGGTCTGAAGATGTAGGCGCCGGAGGCCTGGGAGCTTAGATTGTTACCTGTACTGGCGTTGTACCTGGGGCCAGGGCAGGTGAGAGTCAGACAAGGGACCTCAGCTCTGCTCACACCACACCCCCCCCCCCAACCTCGTGGTCCTCTCTCACCAATAGAAGGCTTGGCGAACAGGCAGCAAGAGATTCTGCTCCAGGTTCTCCAACTCCATCAAGAGCCCTGTGTCAGGGTCAAACCTAGCCCGGAGGTACTGGGCAGAAAAGGGTGGACAGGCATTAATGACCATCACTTCAGCTAATGGCTCTTCCCAGAGCTCAGGAGCAAACACTGGTGTTGGGCAGGAAGGATCACGTTTCTGAAATGCTGAATTAAAGACCGCAAAGTGGGAATTCCCTGGCAGACGGATGATTTAGACTCCCAACTTGCATGGTAGAGGGAGAGTGTTCAATCCCGGGTGGGGAAAATAAGATCCACCCACCCTTCCCTCCTCTCTCTCTCTCATTCTGCATCACTATTAGCAAATTCTAACAGCTCCATTTTCTACCTTATCCTTAATCTGACCACTTCTCCCCGCCTCCATGGCCTTTCCTTCCCCATCTGCTTGGGACCCAGGCTGCTTGTGCAACTGAAAGAGGAACCACAAGGCCAGGACCCAAGATTTTTAGGGCCCATGGAAATGTATAAATCTCAATTTCTTTTAGGATCAGAAGAAAACTTGAATGAAGTAATAATGAATACATCAGGTCGAAGTCTCATGGTTACTATTCATATTCATATCCATACTATCATGAAATATAATTTTTAGCATTTTTCTATGGAAGGAGGGACCCACAAAGGCTAATGCTAGGACCTACAACAGCCTTAATGCAACCGTTTCTCCTGTGATTCCTTCACAGCAAAAGAGCTCTCCCCTCTGCCGGCCCTTAAGGCCCACACGACCTGACTTGTCACCTCCCCCCATCCCCAACACCTGGCTTCAGTCACAATGAGTGTTCCCTGAACACCCAACACCCTTCCAATTGAGGGTGCTCCCTGCCTGCCTGGATCTCTCTTACCCCAAATGGCCACACAGCTACCTCCTCCATGTCTCTGACATGCCTCACTGAAGTTGCAAACCCCTACCTCCATCAGCTCTGACATTTCTATCAAATGTCACCCAAGGGTCCTCAGAAGAGCCCCAAGAGAGGACACTGAGAACATACAATGGAGGCCTGATGACACAAGGCCATAAACTTCAGACCCACTGACCCACAGTCTGTGTGGCTTACTGCCACGTCTCAAAACTCACCCAGAAACGGAACGGGGTCTGAATAGGGTCTCACCTCATTCTGGATGACCAAGTCACGGGACCAGGACTTCTGAGGGCTTTGGTCAGGCATCTGGGATACTGAGTAGATGCTGAAGCCCAGGGCAGGCACTAAGGCTGAGAAAAGCAGCTCCTGACTGTCTGAGCTGGGAATGGTCACCACCTCAGGTAAGGGAGGAAGGAAACCAAGTCAAGAAGCTGGGAGGACATGCATGAAGCCACACCACACAAACATGAGGAGGTTAAGGAGTCACAACTGTCAGGCAGGGTGGAAGTGTCAGAAATGCTGAGTTAAAGATTGCAAAGAGGGAATTCCCTGGCAGCCCAGTGGTTAGACTCCACATCCACTGCAGGGGACACGAGTTTGATCCCTGGTGGGGGAACTAAGATCTTGCCAGGTGCATGGCCAAAAAAAAAGAGAAAAAGATTCCAAGATTCAGAAGGTGGGAAATCTACTAGGAGAGTGGACCTACTGTAGGAGGTGGGAGAAGTGAGGGAGTAAGTGTGGAAAGAGACTCTTGAGACAGGAGAAGGAGGGAAAAACAGATTCTGGAGGGAAGAAGTGGTTAGGAGGGAGAGGTCCTCAGGATGAAGAGAATATTCATAAACAGGAAATTTTTTCACAGGGAGATATTCACAAGGGGGAGATACTCGTAGGCAAGGGGGGGAGGGGAAATGTTCCCAAGGGGGTATGATTTAAAGGGGCAGAGGGGAAAAGTATTTAGAGGAAGAGACAGTAATGGGCAGATGATATTCATGGAGGAGGAGCTATCCCTGAAAGGGAGGGGTCCGTGGGAGAAGACATCCGTGGAGGGAGGTAATCTCAGGGGAAATGTTCATGGGGGTAAAGGAGAAATGCCCATGGCAGGAGGTTTCCAAGGGGGTAGGTATTCATCAAGTGTGCTATACAGGAAGGAATATTTGTGGAAATGGGCTCACATCGCTGGGCACAGTTTTGCCACCGGGGTCCCTCACGAGGTAGACGTGTTTGCTGACAGGTAGCCGCACCATCCAGTCCACTTTCCGCCCTAGGGGGTTATAAACGATCACCTGGAACTGGGGTGGGATGTTCAGAGCAGACACGGGTCACAACAGGCCTTCTGCAAACCCACCCACGTGTGCAGCAAGGTCCCTGGGTGAGTCAAGCCTCCAAGTGGTGCATTGGTCCCCGTCCTGCCCCAGCTTCACTGAGTCCTCAAATATCTTGCCCCTGAGTGCTCAGTAACCAGCTGAGCCCATCAGCCCCTCCTCCTTTTCACCCGGCCCAGAGGTTTCTCTGGTTCTCGTTCCACCCACCACCCACGGGATCTGCCCCCGGCCCCGCCTCTCCCGCTCCAGGCCGGCTCACTCTCTCTGCTGTCTGGGTGAGCGGACAAATGCTGATGTTGAGCTTGCGACAAAAAGCGAAGTCCTCCTTCAAGCCGCTGAGATGCGCCAGCGCATTGCTCATGAGAACCTGGGGAGACGCGTAAAGCAAAAGGTCCACTCTGGACGCCCCCGGCCGTTCTCCTCGCGATCCCGCTCTCAGCCCCGCCCCTGCCTCTCTCAGCCCCTCCTCCCACAAGCCCCGCCCCACGAGCCCTTCTGGCGGCCACTCTGTTGGTTTTTCGACCACGCCCCTTCCTAGGTCCGCCCCCACCCTACCCCGTTTCCAGGCCGTCCCTTCCTGTCTCCGCCTCCCCCAGGCTCCACCCTTGCACCTGACAAGGCCTCCAGCCTTCTGAAAGCTGGCGGGCATAGTCGTCAGCCACGTGCTGCCGGGAGGTACCACTGACTGCATCGTGGTGCTGGAGCACCGCCATTGCCTCATCTGTAGGCAGACGGTGAGCCTGAGTGAGGTCTCCGCAGGACTCTCGGCCCAGACCCCAAGGACACGCGAAAAGTCTTGCGCGGACAGGCTGGGTTCTTAAAGGCTTCAAGCAAGGGGCAGCAGAAGTCCGGAGTCCAGCTTAGTCCCACCCTGCTGTCCCCTCGCCCGCCAGACACCTACTGAGGGGTGCACTGTCCCCGGAGCCATAGGGTCCCACGTTGGCTGCCGGACCCGCCAGCGCCTCCAGCTGGTTGCACACCTGTGGAGCAGGTGGTATATTGGGGCACCAGTCCTGTCAGGACCCCTGGGCCAGCCCCTGGAGCCTGGCGTCCACCTACCTGCAGGAAATTATAGCTGAGGCGCTCGTAGCGTTTGAGGGCAGGCCGGCTGGAAAAGTAACCGGTCCAGAACATGTGGGGGCCATCAGCGTAGGGGAAGAAGTCATCTTTTTTCACTGACCTGCAGCAGCAGAGACACTAGGGGCAGGGCCACGACGCACAGGGCATGCCAACCCCCCGAGGCTCCCCAGTCCCCCCAAATACCAGTTGAGTTTGGCCTTGTTCAGCTCCCAGAGGTAACAGGCCGGAGTGGAGTAGAGAACATTGACGCGGCTCCCGTTGGCCTGTTGCTGAGGGGAGGTGTGCCTATGTGAGCCCTCAGGAGCCCTTCCCGGGTGGGCCACAGGTGTGCACATGCACACAAACACAGGCACACACATTCATGCATCCGGTTGGTTCAAAGTTTCTCTCTTTTTTTAAATACACAGTTAGAGTACAAACCAACGGCTAAGTGTGAAAATGAATGTTGGCCGAAGCTAATTACCAGCCTGGCCTGGAAAGAAATTCAGGGAGACAAGAATAAACCTGAGATTTTACTAAACCTTCAATAATTCCAATTTTATTACTTAAAACTTGCATGGAGAAATGAAATATATGACATTCTAGGGGAGGAATAATAATTTATCAGCACTGCAAGATTATTGCCAAATGACACAACTGTTATAATGAATGAAGGCTCACTTTCAACTGAGGGAGGTAGAGGAACAAGGTGACCTCCATGAGTTAAAGGATGTTTGTTCTGCTCAAGTTGTGTCCCCAGTGCCTTGTACCCAGTAGGTGCTCAGTAAACACTTGAATGACCTAGAGAACATTATACTTAGTGAAGTAAGTCAGAGAAAGACAGATACCATATGATATCACTTATATGTGGACTCTAAAAAATAATACAAGGGAATCTATATAGAAAACAGCCTTAAAGGTATAGAAAACAAATTTATGTTTACCTAACAGGAAAGGAAGGGGGGAAGGGATAAACTAGGAGTATGGGATTATCAGATACAAACTATACATACAATAGATAAGCAACAAGGATTTACTGTATTTAGTGTCTTATAATAACCTATAGCAGAAAATAATCTGAAACAATATATAGATATAACTGAATCACTTTGCTGTATACGTGAAGCTAACACAATATTGTAAATCAATATGTGCTTGCTAAGTCACTTCACTCATGTCCAACTCTTTCTGATCCTATGGACTGTAGCGCACCAGGCTCCTCTGTCCATGGGATTCTCTGAGCAAGAATACTAGAGTGGGTTGCCATGTCCTCCTCCAAGGGATCTTTCCCGACCCAAGTATAGAACCCATGTCTCTTACGTCTCCTGCATTGGCAGGTGGATTCTTTACCACTAGCCTGCCACCTGGGAAGCCCTGTAAATCAACTACACTTCAATTTAAAAAATAAACATTTGAGTGAATGAGGGAAATGCACAGGACTTCATGACTTTATATGCAAACACATTTCTATTAATACATCGCTGAACAAACACTCATATACACATTTACACACAATGTTCACTCAACAAACAATTCCTTAATATGCTCAAGATTGTGGACACAATCTATAACCAGCAGCCAGCCCTGCCCTCATGGAATTCATAGCCAAGGGCAGAGGAGAGAGACTGGTCAGTTGACTACATTCAGTCTAGATGTAACATCACAGATATTTGTGGGCACTCCTGTGAGCCCAGAGGAAAAAGCAAGCTCTCCAGCTAGGGCCTAGTGAAGGCTTCCTGGAGAAAAAGACATTGCAACTGGTGTCTAAGAAGAAACAGAAGTTTTTCAGCCCCAAGTAATAATAATAAACAATCCTAACACTTATTATTTACCTGGCACTGTTCTATTGGTCTATGCAAGCTCATTAAACTTTCATCATAACTACTGTAAGTAAAATAGATAACTAATAAGGACCTACTGTATAGCACCGGGAACTCTACTCAATACTCTGTAGTGACCTATATGGGAAAAGAATCTAAGACAGAGTGGATACACTGCTACTCCCTCTCTATTCTGCCTTTGACTTTAGTTCCTTATTGCTTCTCTCTCTGACTCTATGAAAGACACTGGCATCCAGCCCTTGACAAGAAGGTTATTTCGAGACATTCGTCTGCCATCTTCTCAGTCAGATGGCTTTCTGAATAAAGCTGTATTCCTTGCCTCAAAAATAAAAAAATTTTTAAACGTGGATATGTATATGTAAAACTGATTCACTCTGCTGTATACCTGAAATTAACACAACATTATAAATCAACTCTACTCCAATAAAAATTTTTTAAAAAAGAAAATAGCCCTATCAGGTGGGAACCACCACTGTGCCCATTTCCTAGATAAGAAAATTGAGGCACTGAGTGCTGAAAAACATTATTCAAGGTCACAGAGTCAGTAAGTGGAAAAGCCAGGCTTTGAACAAAGGAACTCTACCTCCAGTAATGAAGATGTTAATGAAGTGTGTGAACGAGTAAGCAGGAGAAAAACCAAGTATGACACTATGAACTCCCGGTGGCTAGGAACATAGGTATTTGCAGGAGGAAGTGGTCAAGATGTTGAAAGCTCCTCAGAGACCAGGGGCTTGGGGAGGACTGGGAAATGTCGTCTGGAAGGCCTTTGGTGACATAGCTGAGAACTGCTTTTGGTGAAACAGCAGTGCAGCGGGTGGTAAAAAGTGAAGACATTAAAGATGGTGCCAGTAGACAATTCTGGGGATGGAAGTGGTGGGACAGGGGAGATGAGGTTCTGTGCTAACGGGAGAGGGACTGCCTGCCCACACTGCCACAGGCCATTTACAGGGGCCACAACAACATCTCCTTGGTAGGCAGAATAATGGCCACCCAAAGATGTCCACGTCCTGCTCCCCAGAACCTGTGACTGTTAGGTTACATGGTAAAAGGGAATTAAAACTGCAGAATTAAGGCTGTTAATCAGCTGACTTTAAAACATTACCCTGGATTATCTAGCAGGCCCAATGTAATCACAAAGATATCTTAAAGTGGAAGAGGAAGAATAAAGAAGTGAGAGTGAGAAAAAAAGATATGATAACAGAGGCAGACAGCTGCTACCTTGCTGGCTTGGAAGATGGAGGAGGATGCCGTGAACCAAGGAATGTGGACAGCCTCTAGAAGCTGGATGAGGCAAGGAGACTTTCCCCTAGAGCTTCCAGAAGAACACAGCCCTGCTGACATCTTGATTTTAGCCCAGTGAGACCCATGTCAGACTTGTGACCTACAGAATTGTAAGGTAATATGCTTGCTGTTGTTTTAAGCCACTAAGTTTGTGATAGCTTATTAAAACATAAAAAACTAAGATACCACCTATAGATAATGTATGTGACCCAAGGCCCTGGGATACAAATACAGGTGCCCACGGGGCAGGCACACTCACCTGGGCATTGACCAACTGGATGAGCTTGTCAAGATTTTTGAACCACATGTTGGCATTCTCGTACTGGAAGTCTGAGCCCATGGTCATCACAGTGTGTTTGGTACGGTAGAGCTTACCCTGCAAGCAAGATGGGGGTATCCTCAGGCTAGGGTGTCCTGGGCCACCCCTGTGGACAGCTGTGTCTTGGTATATATGTGGTCAAGAATGTGAATGCACAGGGCTTCCCTGGTGGCTCAGTGGTAAAGACTCTGCCTGCCAATGCAGGAGACATGGGTTCGATCCCTGATCTGGGAAGAACCCACATGCCTCAGAGCAACTAAGCCCTGCACCACAACTATAGAGCCTGTGCTCTAGAGCCTGGGAGCTGCAACTACTGAAGCTCAAGAGCCTTAGAGCCCAGGCTCCACACAAAAGAAGCCACCGAAATGAGAAGCCCAACTATCACAACTAGAGAGTAGCCCCCACTTGCCGAAACTAGAAAAATGTCCACACAGGAACGAAGACCCAGAACAGCCAAAAATAAATGAATAAAATTATTTTTAAAAAAATAAAAAGAATATGAGTGCACAAAAGCATGGGGGGTAGGGGTGGAAGTGTGTCACATGGGAGCGGAGGGACACACAGAAAAAGAGCCACAAGCGGTTGAGGAATTCTCTTGGGCCTACCACCCAGACATGGGTACTGAGGTCCTGTGCCATGCTGTCTAGCAAACATGGTGGGGATGTGCTCTGGCGAAGGGGTCCACCTTTCTAATCAGAAATGCACACAAATCCAGGTATGGTGATGGTGAATGGAATTTTACCTTCCCCCAGTGAAGGTGAGGAAATGTTGGGGACTGTCTGGGCCGATGGAAGGGCCCAGTGCGTGTACACTAGAGGCATAGGTTCTGGACACCCGGTTACCTGGTCAGTGGCCAACTTCAGGAAATGATGGACCAGCTCCTTTGCGTTGTACTCCGGGCTGCGCACGTCCTCCACAAAGGGCTTGTCAGCACACAGCATGTCCCAGCACAGACCTTCTGGCGGGCTGTACATGTTGGGGAGCACACCTGTGGACCACATTAGGCTCAGGGGGTGGTCATGGCCCCTAGACCTACCAGGCCTCACCAGGGATGGATTTCAGAATTTGCCAAGCCCAGTGCAAACTGCAAATGGTGGGCCCATGTTCATAAACTACTAAGAATTTTAAGACAATGATAGCAGACTATAAATCAAGCCCAGGGCCCTTCTGAGCACGGTGGCGGCCCTCTTTCCACTCTGCCACCTTACTGGTGAAGAGGTCGGCGGTGGGAGGCTTCAGGCTGGCGCTGGCCCGCCACACTTGCTCCATCTGCAACGCCGTTTCCCGCACTTTCTTGTCTTGATAATCCAGGCGTCCAAAGAAGAAGCCGTCAAAACCCATCTGGAGATGGGGCAGGATGACGAGCGGGTTGGGAGAACAAGAGAGGGCAGGAGGAGTAAGGGACCAGTCCTCTCATCACCAACCACCAACCTCACAAGCACAGGGAGAAAAACCAAGTCAAAGACCAGGGAGGCCCTCCAGTTCATTTCAAAGGTTGGGGAAGGTCAGAAGCCCTGCGGGAGCGCCGGGAGAGAGCAAATCCAACGCTACAACCCACCTCCACCTTCCCCAGGTCTAGGAGCCATTCCCCCTTCCGCAGCCTAGCAAGGGAAGGAGGATGGTCATGGCACAGGTAATGAAGCCGGCTGAAAAACCGCAGGCCCTAACCAGCCACCCAGCTTGGCCAAGAGCCAGGATCAGAACAAACTGGGTGGAATCAGGGGAGGGGGAAGACTCAGCTGGACAAGGGAGGCCGGGGTGTATGGGGATAGGTGATGAGGGTCAACCTAGGCCAGGACAGAGCAGAGCCAAGGCCAGAGCAAAAAAAGAATGGAATTCACAGGTCACCCAAGAGGCAGGGTCTTAAGCGGCGAGAGGGCCAGGGGTAGGGCCTGGTTCCGGTGAACTTGCAGAAAGGGGCGGGACTTGGATGACAGAGGAGGAGTCAGAAAGAATAAAGGGGCGGGCCCAAGAGATCTGAAAACCTGAGCGAACAGTGAGGCTTGCTCCCGAGAGTGGCCGAATGGGTCGATGTGCCAGGCCACACGGGGGCGCCCGTCGCTGCCGAACGTCTCCTCCAGGAAGCGCAGCCCGAGTGTCATCTGGTCGATGATGGCTCCGTAGTGGGTGGTCGCCTCATCGTTCATCACCCAGCCACCGTTGGCAAACTCTAGGCGTCCTGTGCCGGGAGGGGCAAAGTCCGAGTCAGCTGTCAAGGCCAGGAGTGGGGCCAGGGTTGGTGATGCCAGGGACGAGAAGACCTGCCTAAATGACCAGGCCTGAGAGGAAAAGAAGGGTCAGGGGTCACTCTCAGGCCAGTGTAAGTGAGCTATGGAACAGAAGGCCCCCTTGTACAGCAGGCTTTCTAGAGGATTCACTGGAGGTGGGGTCTTACAGGATGTTTAGGAGTTCTCCAAAAAAGGGAAATTCCAGGCAGGTGCAGCCACATAGAGGCTGCACATGGCATGATAAAATCTCAGAAGCCAGGGTGCTAGAGATAGCAGCTGGGCTGGGCTTCCTCTTTTCACTTCCTGAGGGGAGGCTCACCCTGGCGCACCAGGTCCCGCACGATTTTCTGTGTTGCATTTGTCTGCTGGTGCCACCAACGCGAGAAGAAGGCAATTTCCACATAGATGAAGCGGCGGGTGGGATCCGCCAGCAAGGAAGAGATGACGGAGTCTAGGATGTACTGTACGCCCGCCTGCTGGATGTTATTGTAGACTGTGGGCACAGGGGTCAGGCAATCAGGAATCAGCAAGCCAAGGGAAACATTCTTAGACACAGGAGCCCAAGCTGGGTGTTGCCCCACCCTGATTGTCCAGGCCTGAAAAGGAATTTGAAGGGCTCTGCGGGACCATGGGAGTCCCAGGGGTCACTCTCCACCCTCCTCTACTCACTGCCGTAAAAGTACTGGTCCACCGTCTTGAGCCAGCCGACATCATCGTGTGTGTGAGGCACCAGGTGTACATTCAGCATGTCTGGCTTCACCTTTGGGCATGTCTGCACAGGGACCCCAAACACACCTCACTCTGTCAGTAACCCCAAGGTTAAGAGGCAGGCTGCAGTGGGGAGTTGGGAGGATATAAGGCAAGTTTTGATCTAGAAGCAAGTGACTAAGGTGGGGATGGGCTCCCCCAAAAAGGACACACATAGTTGTGCCATAGATGTGCTTCCCAATTGACAGAACTTCTCAGAGCACCTCTTGTGCATGCCCGGGGGAAATACTAGTAGTAGCTAATGTTTATCAATAATTTGTTAATACCAAGCAGCCACCCTGGGACCTGAGGGCAACATTATCTCCAGTTTTCAGATAAGCATACAGAGGATCAGAGAAGTGAAGTGACTTGGCCAAGGTCACACAGCCAGCAAGTGGAGAAGCCAGGTTAGAACTTCAGGCAGCTGACTTCCAACTCTCAACCAGTCCCCATCACACTTACAGCCCGCTCATGTGAATGCTTGCAAAGTCCAGGTAAGCCAACCCACAGAAGCAAGAGACAGACACAGACAGCTCCGTTCTCAGACTAACACAGCCAGTCTTCTCAGTAACACAAAGGATGAACCAGATCACACTGTCATATTAGCAACCACTCACTGGGCACCCACAAAACAGACCCACCCACACCTCGGGACTCTACTGGAAGCTTCACTATGGCTCTTGTACATTTCCGCTAGCGGGCCGCGCTCACCTTGTATCCCGCCGCCCAAGCGCAGGGCGCCGCTAGGAACAACACGAAGAGGAAGGAGAGAGGCGGGAGCGGTGGCCGCGGCGCGCGGAAGCTCGTCCGGGATTCTACCGCGCCCCGGCAGCCGCCGACGCGAACCCCTGAAGGCCGCGCGTCACCAACCATGGCTCTGCAGCCGCCGCCGCCTCGGCCTCCGCCTCCAGGGGTTCTCCGGCCAGGCCGAGGCCGGGTAAATGCTCCGCCTCCAGAACCCGACTTGGCCAATGGGCACAGGCGGGGGCGTGCCCGAGGCGTGACCAGGTCCATCACGAGACCAACGCGGTAGCTCTGGGTACAGCTGGGGGCTCTAGCAGCGAAGGAAGGCACTGGCGCGTCACATCCTCAGGGTGCTGCTTTGGCCAGTGACGCCTTTAGGGTCTTGTGGCCTCTGTGTGACCGGAGTGCCCTATAGTGTCCCCCTCCCCACCACCGACGCATAAGTCTCAGGTTTTCCCGCGGATGCTGAGTTTGCCTTGGAGGTATTGCCTAGGATTTCTAGGGTATTCCATCGACCTTCAGGGCTACGGTTTGCAAAGGACCTAGCTTGGCTAGGAGCTGAGGTTAATGGGGGCTGTTTTGTCCTATGGATTGAGACGTTAAATAAAGGAATTACCCTTACAGTGCTGGGGAGGGGAGACCCCCAGCCTTGTTCAAGAGATACCAGTGTCCTCTGGTGAGCAGTGAGAACCTGACAGGTAAGGGAAGAACTGCCTACCTTCCCCAGTCCCTACCAGTCCATCCGATGTCCTGACATTACCCTCACACATTTGAGAAAACCAAAGCCCAGATTCCTGAGATCAGCAGAGCTATCTTCTGCGTTGTCAGAGGACAGAGATCACTGTTTAGTCTCTGGCAGCTGGCTTAAGGCATGAGTCTTGCGAAATAAGCAAATGAACTAACCAAAAGGCTCCAGACTGGGGCCCCACCCCAGGCCTGACAGAGTGGGAAGGTGGAGCCCTTCCCTCTATTAGGACAAACAGCCACCATGCACAGGAGAGAGGGGTCGCAGAGAACAGCCAGAATGCAAAACTTTATTAACGGGTTTCAACAAGAAAATGAGTGGGTACACCTAGAAACATGGACAGCGTCTCCCCTGGGAGCAGGCAGGGTAGGAAAAGAAGGTGGGGTGGACGGTTAGGCCGAGGGGATTCCTCTCTCTGCTCCAGCAGCCGTGAGATCCCAGGGTCAGGGCCGGGTTCCCTCCGTCCAGCTGCAGACCCAGAGACTGCCTCGCCCAGGGAAGCCCAGCACCGCAGCTGATGGCAGGAGGCTGAGCAGCCACGGGTGAGGCCTAGGGCAAGGTGGCTAGAGAGGCCCAAGACGTGACCCCTCTAGGCTGACATCACCAGGGGGGCGTCATAGGCTGAGGGTTCTGCAGATATGACATCACCACGGCAGAGATGGATAGCCTGAGATAGGAGAGAGGTGTCAGTCCAGAATGGAGAAGGGGGGGGGGTCCTCCCTCCCCTCCCCCAGGAGTCCCTCCCTCCCCAGCCCCAGCCTCACATGAAGCTACTCATCATCTGCTTCGTGTCCTCAGAACTCCGGGAGTTGGCAAAGCTGATGAAGGAGCAGTAGACAGCAACCCAAGCGCACCACTTCAGCTTGAAGAGGGGGGTGGACGGGCAGGGTTAGGTCAGTGAGAGGCACCCCAGTGAGCCATTCCCCCACCAGTTCCAATCCCAGTTTCACCTGGTGCAGCTCCAGCCTTGATCCCCAGGAGTCCCTGTCTCAGCCTCCCAAAGTTAACTCTAGGTACCCAAGTTCTGGTCCTAATCCCTGAACTGCATCTCTGACCATGTTCCCTCAAGCCTAAGAAGCCTGGTCCTTAACATCCCCCATCACCCTAAGGACCCCACCAAGTTGCCTTAAAGACTCAGACCAACGTCCAATGTGCCCACCCTGACCCGGACCTCTGGCTTCACAACAGCTCTGATTTTCTCCACTTATCATTACCCCAGCCCTGCCCACCTTGAGCATGAGGCCGCACATGCTGAAGATCATGCCGAGCAGGTTCATGTAGTCTGGTGTCGGATCATCCAGGGCTGGGTTACACTCGCTCGGTGGGGGCTTGTACCTGCGGCAGGCTCAGGGTCAGAGGCACTCGACTTCTGCCCCTAGGGTGGGCAGATGCTTCCCTGGGCCTCCAACCCACCATCTGAGACCCATCCCCATTGTTAAAAATAAAACCACAGGTCCAAAACGGAGTCATTTATGCTAGGCCGTGCCACTAAACTGGGGCTTACTACCTGGCCTGAATGGAGCGTCAGCCTCCTCCAGAAACATAGTCTCTGACATTGTAGTCATCCTTTTTTCTGTTTATGACTTCCCTGTTCTACCTTTAAAAACCTTTCCGTTTCTATAGCCCTTTAATGCTCCTCTCTACTTGTTAGACGAGATGTTGCCAGATTCATGAATCCTTCAATAAAGCCAATTAGACCTTTAGAATTTACTCAGGTGAATTTTGTTTTTCAAGAGGTTTGGTAGCAGCAACAGGATCCAAAGTGAACCTCTGACATTCAGGGACAACAAGGAACACAAGGAGGGGTACCCGTGAATCCCCTTCTGAGTTCACTGTCTTTCTCGCTGGATCTGGAGGCCATGGGTAAGTTCCTCTCAGTTCTGAGCTCTGCTCTCTTTGTGTCATGCTCCCGACCTAATTGGCTTTCTGGCCAGTTCCTCATTTGTCTGGAATCACTAGTTCCATGCTGGGAGCTGCTGGTGGTTCTGACTACAGTTCCTCATTTGGCTGGAAACCCCAGGCCCTTGGTTCTGTTCCCAGATTCCTTGTTGGGACGTGCTGGCAGTTTGGTCTGCAGTTCCCCAGTTGTTTGGTATCAGTCCACAGTCCCCATGTAGGGTCCACTCCTGGTTCAAGCCTTTCTCCAGGCCCAGGTTCCACGTAGGCAGTCAGTGATGGTGTGCACAGGGCCTTTTTCTTGGCCAGGCCACAGTAACTGGTTATGACTGGAGTGTTACAGTATTCATGTCTGTCTGTCTTCATTTGTGTAGATAAAGGCCAGCCAAGAGAGATGGGAGTATCTCTGACCCCACCATGTCTTTTAATGAGTCTACCCGTTGGCACACCTGCTTATTTTTATGACCAAGAACTGTAATCTCAGAAGCTGTAAATATCTACAAAAATGACAAAGTATGACTAAAAACAACCTAGAATTACAATGGGTGTCGCGGGGAAGGCTTCCCTGAGACAAGACTGCCCTTGAAAGTGAGGGTTTCAGGACTTCCCTGGGGGTCCAGTGGTTTAAGTCTCCAAGCTTCCACTGCAGGGGTCTCGGGTTCTATCCCTGGTTGGCGAACTAAGAGCCTGCATTCCGTGGGGCACAGCAAAAAAAAAAAATCCTCAACCAGACAAAGCTTGCAAAACAGCAACTGTACTTCCCTGACAGCGCAGTGGGTAAGAACCCACCCATCAATGCAAAGAACATGGGTTCCATCTCTGGTCTGGGAAGATTCCACGTGCTGGGGAGCAACTAAGCCTGTGTACCACAACCTCTGAGCACCAAGCCTGCGTGCTGCAACTACTGAAGCCCATATGCCTAGAGCCTGTGCTCCGCAACAAGGGAAGCCACTGCAACGAGAAGTCTGCAAAGAGTAGCCCCTGCTCACTGCAACTAGTGAAAGCCTGCACAAAGCAACGAAGACCCAACACAACCATAAATAAATAAAACTTTTTTTAAAAAGCAACAGACCTTTTATAAACCGTTCCTAGAATCTTCCCTACCCCTACTGACTGGTCTGTTACTCAAACATGCAAAACAAAGAAAGATGAATCTGACTGACTTTAAGACACGCTTGCTTGGAAGCCCTCCTCCTATGGTGTCTGGGTTCCATGTGATAGTCACCTAACCGGCTCTAGTGGCCCATTTGCTCACAGAGTATCTCCTGTGGATAAAAACACAGAAGAGAGGATAGGAGACCACCAGGCTGATGGAGCCAATGACCACAGCTGAGCACTTTGAAACGACCTTAGAGTAAGACCACAAGCAAAAATTCTCCAAGTTGTTGGTCTTACAGTTACAACAGCCCCAAGACCAGAGAGCTAAAATAATGCCCTCCTAGGGGTCCACCCACAAAACGCTGGCCCAAGGACCAATGTCTTGAAAGTAATCAACTGGGACACTGGAAAAAAGATTGTCCTCAAAGGTCTTATGCAAATTCTTCAACTCGAGTGCCCCCATATCTATCTACTCAGTATTCCAAGGGATTCTCTGGTAAGCGCTTATCTGTAATCCCCTAAAACAGCCAAAGTGAAGTCGCTCAGTCGTGTCCGACTCTTTGCGACCCCATGGACTGTACCCTACCAGGCTCCTCTGTCCATGGGATTTTCTCCACAATAGTACTGGAGTGGATTGCCATTTCCTTCTCCAGGAGATCTTCCCAAACCAGGGATTAAACCCTGGTCTCCCGCATTGTAGACAGACACTCAAGGGGAAAATAAAATTAAATCTAATGGGAAACCTTGCCAAATTCTCGGTGATACTTCTTGTTGTTTTCAGTTCTGTGACTCTGTCAGACCTCATCTCTGAATGCACCTGCCTCACACCGCTTGTTCCCTCTTCAGCAGGAATTCTCAAGATTGTAGGCCTTCCTTTGGTCCCTCACAGCCAAGCTATGTGCTAAGACCCTCAGGTGTTTTCCTGAGATGGTGTTGTTCAGTCACTAAGTCTTGTCTGACTCCTTGTGACCTCATGGACTGCAGCATACCAGCCTCACTTGTCCTTCACTATGACCCAGTTTACTCAAATCCATGTCCATTGAGTCGGTGATGCTATCTAACCATCTCATCCTCTGCCACCCTCTTCTTTTGCCTTCAACTTTTCCAATGAGTTGGCTCTTTGCATCAGGTGGCCAAAGGAATGGAGCTTCAGCAACAGTCCTTCCAATGAATTCAGGGTTGATCTCCTTTGGGATTGACTGGTTTGATCTCCGTGCAGTCTGGAGCTGTTTTCACTCCATTCCCTTAGGATGACAACTGCCTCAGAGTGTAAAAGAGGTTTCCTAACTGGAAGAATCTAACAAAAGTTCAGAGAGAATTTCTACCTCAACCAATACAAATGACTCTGGGACTTCTGACTGAAAAACATTTTTTTTTCACTATGTGACATAGCCCCAGTCAATCTATTTAGGTAGAGCTCTCCTTTCTAAGTTAAAAGGGCTAAGACATTTTGTTTCCAATGGGGACTTCCCCTTGAAATTTCCTGACCAACGTGAACAGCATCTTTTATGTTCTTACAATCTGTCCTTGACAGAGAGGAGGAAGAATTCCAACAAAAGCCCCTGAATTTAATTGAGGTATCTCAAAATCTCTGGGTTCTTTCTTTCTTTCTTTTGGGCTGCACCAGATCTTCACTGCTGCGCATGAGCTTTCTCTAGCTGCAGCAAGACTACTCTCTAGTTTCGGTGGCTTCTCTTGTTGCAGAGCGCAGGCTCTACAGCTCCAGCTCGATAGTTGCGGTGCACAGGCTTAGTTGCCCTGTGGCATTCGGAATCTTCCTGGACCAGGACTTGAAATCCTGGACCACCAGAGAAATCTTCTGTGCGTTATTTCTAATATTGACATTGGAAGAATAAAAAATACAGAGCTTATAAAGATTCAGAGACACATAACTAAACCTCTCCCTCAATTACATCAATATCCTCTGAAGCCTAAAGCCACACAAAGCCGCACATCCACAACAGAAGACCTAATGTCCCAGGAGTAATTAGGCACGCCCTATAGTAGCCACCACAACGTGCAAATCCGGCCAGTCTGGAAACCTAGTGGGTGAGGATGGTGATTTGTCCATAACTTAAGAGCTTCCCCCCACTCCAGCCCCAGGGGAAGGTTTCTTTTGTTTTCTTTTTTTTTTTTTAATTTTTATAGGGACTATAGTTGATTTACAATGCTGTGTTATTTCAGGTGTACAGCAAAGTGAATCCGTTATACATGTTCATATATCCACTCTTCTTTCGATTCTTTTCCCATATAAGTCTTTACAGAGCACTGAGTAGAATTTCCTGGGCTACACAGTAGGTCCTTCTTAGTTATGTTTTATATATAGCAGTGTGTATGTGTCAGTCCCAATCTCCTGATGTATCCCTTCCCTCAGGAGCTTCTGCAGGCTCAGCAGTAAAAAAATTCACCTGCAATGCAGGAGACCCAGGTTCAATCCCTGGGTCGGGAAGGCAATGGCAACCCACTCCAGCACTCTTGCCTGGGAAACCCCATGGACAGAGAAGTCTAGCAAGCTACAGTCCATGGGGTCACAAGGAGTTGGACCAGACTGAGTAACTAAACAACAACCAGGACTCAAGGGTTATTAGCAAAGTTATTTCCCCCTTCCCAGTTAGCCCAAACCTGGAACACCATTTTGTCATAAATTCCAGCAGGCCCAAAACACTGTTGTGGATCTTTTTCAGCCTTTTGCAGTATCCCTATAGATTCCAACAGGTGAAAGTCCATCTGCCTTAACTTGGAACAATCAGCAGTAAGCCTGGACACTCGTGCCTCAGGGGTTCACTGATTTCTCCCAAGTGCTCCGTCAAGATGTAAGAACCCACCAGTCCCCAGGAAATGAGCTCTTTCACAACAGGTGGATGACTGCTTGCTGTGCTCAGTAACCAAAGAGGCATCCATAAAAGATTCCATTTATCTGCTGAAAAGTGATGGAAGAACTTTTCACATACTGTGGTATGGAGAAGTCAGCCTAGCAAAGACATGACTGGGCTTAAACTTTATGCTCATTAGAAGAGACAGTCTTGTGGCCTCTCAGATAGACATCTGCTTTAACTGTTAAACAGACCAAAAAAAAAAAAAAAATGCAGTTATCAGACCGTGCAAAATGTCCACTTTGAAGAGGGGATAAATGTTCTTTCACCTTATCCCCACAATACCAATGTACCAATTCCTTTGAATATGAGGTTCTCTTCCCTGACCTAAGTTCATGCTGTCTTACTGTGTATGTGCTAATCTGTCTTTTGAAGCCCTGAAACAATGAACCCACTGTATCTGATGTTTGTTCTTTGTTCGGACAAGACAGAACTGTGCTTCAGGCATCCAAATGGAGCCAGGTGGCCACGTTAATGCATCAGTGAGGACTTGAGTTTTCTGAACTGAATCAAACTGAACCACGCCACCAGCTATTCTCAAGACAGTATCTGCTAGCAGCTGCTAACTGCAACCTTATGGTCTCAACATCTCCCCTTGTAACTACACAGTCATTTCAGACACCAATGAATCCTTGCTTAACAAGCACCCTTATATCTTGCCAGCTCTAATTATATTCCTTTTTTTTTAGACCATACCTGCAGGCATGCAGAACTTCCCTGACCAGGGATAGAACCCATGCCCGCTACAGTGTAAGCACAGTCTTAACCACTGGACCACCAGGGAGGTTCCAATTATAATTCTTGACAAACAAGTCATGTAACTGCAGTTTTTGCCTGAATAGGCCCTCTGCCATACTGCAGTCCAGCAAAACACAATTCAAGTGCTTTTGAATCTGTGTTTCCTGGGCCATAGGCCTCTGTTTGGCTTAGATAAAATTCTTATTATAGGTTGGTTATTATTTCAGTTGACAAAAGGAACATAAACTCTCCAAGGGAAAATTAACAATTATCTGTAGATAACGTTCATTACCTAGTGCTGAAGGAACCCAGCTATCTCCAACAAGGATTAGGCTAATCCAAGAATTTCCTAGGCCTACAACTAAGTGACAGCTATGTGGATTTCTAGACTTGATTGGCTACTGTAGACTATGGGCTCCTAATTTTTCTCTATTCGTTTCCCCACCCAATGACCTTACTAAACTTCTAGTCCCTGAGCCCCTTTCTAGGGAAGATAAACATAAGTAGGCTTTTCTGAAGAGTAAACGAAGTGCTATAAAAACCACCAGCCCTAGACCTACCTAATTATTCAAGACCTTTCACTTTATTGTGCATGAAATAACCAAGCCCTGGGAATGCTCACACAAGAGCGTAGCAATAAACACAGCTTGTTTCTTATCACAGCATTTAACTGGATTCAGTTGCCAGTGCCTATACCAACTGTCTTGGGTTACAGCTGCAACTACAAAGTTAGTAAAAGCTTCAGCAGATCTAATCTGAGGTAACAGCATTTATTTATAGACTCCTCACACAGTCCAACGGAGAAGGTGATGGCACCGCACTCCAGTACTCTTGCCTGGAAAATCTCATGGACAGAGGAGCCTGGTAGGCTGCGGTCCATGGGGTCGCGAAGAGTTGGACACGACTGAGAGACTTCCCTTTCACTTTTCACTTTCATGCACTGGAGAAGGAAATGGCAACCCACTCCAGTGTTCTTGCCTGGAGAATCCCAGGGACGGGGAAGCCTGATGGGCTGCCGTCTATGGGGTCACACAGAGTTGGACACGACTGAAGTGACTTAGCAGCAGCAGCACGCTGTCCAAAATCTTAACTCTTGGGACTTCTCTGGTGATCCAGTACGACTCTGTGGGCCCACTGCCAGCAGCCTGGGTTCAATCCTTGGTCAAGGAACTAGATCCCACATGCCAAAACTAAAAGATCCTGTATGCTGCAACTAAGACCTGGAGTAGCCAAATAAATAAGTAAATAAATAAATATATGCAGAGGGGGCATCTCCTGGTCTCCCAAATGTATTAAAAAGGCAAACAAACAAAAAACCGGTCTTCTTAACTCTGAACTGACTCAACATTTCTCTGCCAGCATATTAACCTTCTATGAGATCCTTTTGCTTCCTCCACTTACGCAACATGCTAAATGTTGCAACGCCTTTAACTTGCTACATCACTACCCCTACTGACAAAGATGAGCCTCTTAACTGTCAGGTAAGAACATCCTGATATAATCTTATTTGCTGATGATCCAGGGCAGCCAAAAATATAAATTTGAAAAAAAAAAATTTTTTTTTTTAAGGCAACAAGTAAACTACTGTCTTCTGTCTGAAGGTGAGAAATTACCTGTCATTAAAATTGAGACTCACACTAAAAGGACTGAACCAGAGTTCAGGAAATGCCCTAGTTACGTTTCATGCAAAGACAGCAGCAACGGAATCTATAAATATCATGGCATTGAGAATTCCCTGGCGACCCAGTGGTTAAGACTCGGCACTTTCCCTGTGGTGACCTGGGTTCAATCCCTGGTTGGGGAACTAAGATCTGGCTTCTAGAGCAGGAAAAATAAATAAATATTATGGCACAGATGGATGAAGACCATTCTGCCTCAGCAAAACATGACCTCTCATTGCCAGACCCTGGCCATCTTGATGCCCTGGTAACATCAGTCTGTTCCTGAACAGAGAAATTAAGATGGGCAAACAATGGTTGTAAATTAGATAAACATTCAGGGCTATGGGAAACCCAAGATGGCCACGTGGTTCTTCCCAGCTCCCTGACAAATCTCATTTTCCAGTTTTTGCATTCCTTCACCCATCATAGTGCATTTTAAGATGACTCAAATGACGAATAGACATGGGTGGGGAGAGAAGATCACAAAAGCAGTTTACCACCAATGTCTGACCTGTCAGGTCTGTAATCCTGGAAAAACTGTTTTCCCAGAAGCCTCAGACCTCCCCCTACCCCGGACCTTCTGAGCACTTACTGCTGGACTTTATCCAACCACCACCCAGTATGGGTTATCTTGTCACTCTACACATGCTTTCCTAATGGGCTGAAGTCTTCCCTTGCCCCAAGGCTAATGCCCTCACAACAAGGAAACTGTTAGAAGATGTGGTTCCAACTCGAGCTCTACCTTCCACAATCTTCAGGAACCGAGGCACCCACTTCACTGGGCAAATCGTACAGGCCTTAATGAAACCTTGCAGACTCCTTGGAATTATCACTCTCCTTTTCACTTATCATCAGGCAAGGTAGAAAGAACTAAGGGAATCCTCGAAAACCTCTAAACTGCTTCAACTACTGAACTCCCTTGGCCTAAGGTATTGCCTCTGGCCATGCCAGCTGTTCCCAGTACCCTCTCTGAAAACACACACTCACTCCACATGGAACAGTCACCAGTAGACCAATGTCCATTGATGTACAACTTTCTGCTGATCCCTTGCTATCTAACATTAATAGGACCAGCTACTATAAGTCTTTCATGTCTTATGCTATCATTAACAGGTTTAAGAAGCCCTGCCAGATCCAAACTCAAAGGATCCTGTTGGTAACAGGGAGCCTGCTAACTGGGTATTCTGAAAACATCATCAGAGGAAGACAGCCCTCAAGCCCCATGGGAAGGGACCTTACCAAGTGCTCCTGACCACTGACAAAGACTGTGAAACGAGAAGACACTGAGCCTTGGGTACACATCCCACAGCTAAGGAAAGCTCCGCCAGACATTCAGTCCTAAACAGACGCTGGAGACCTCTGCGTCAAACTGACGAGGAACAGAATAGTTGGCGTCAAGGTGGACTGCTTCTGTCCCAGATATCGGATCAAGACCATACGTTAACTAGACTGAAACCCTTCCTCCTTTTTCTTTTTTTACTCTGGTTTTCACCTGCAAAGATGATGTTCTCACCCTTATCTCCCAGGCCATTGCTGAGGAAAGTAAGCTTTTAGACCGCTGGATTTGCTATTAAATATTCCAATCTGGGGGCTTCCCTGGTGGCTCAGTGGTAAAGAATCCACCTGCCAATGCGGGGCACACAGGTCCAATTCCTGATCCAGGAAGATCTGCACACGCCACAGAGCAGCTAAGCCCATGGACCACAATTAATGAGCCTGGGCTCTAGAGCCCAGGAACCCCAACTACTTAAGTCCGCATGCCTAGAGCCTGTGCTTTGCAACAGGAAAAGTCACTGCAATGAAAAGCCCTCGCACTGCAACCAAGAGGAGCCCCCACTTGCGGCAACTAGAGAAAAGCCCACACAGCAACAAAGACCCAGCACAGCCACAAATAAATAAATAAATAAATAAATATTCCAGTCTGAGACTTCCCTGGCAGTCCAGTGGTTAAGACTGTGCTACCAATGAGAGGAGCAGTGGGTTCGATCTCTGGCTGGGAAACTAAGATCTCGCATGCCATATTGCACAGTCAAAAACAAAAAAACTCCAATCTATCCATGATGCTAGAGACCTCCTGGTCCTCCTTGTGACCAGCTTTTCCTTCTATTCTCAATGTCACAGGAAACTACAATCAAACCCCCTTAAAATTTCTTATGCAATTCTACTTTCACAGCCAGAACAACCTATACCTTGTTTTTTCCTTTCTCCCATCATAACCGTACATACTCAATTAGACACAATTAACTGGTAAATCTCACTGCACTTGCAACCCACATTCTCATGATAATCTAGATCAGATCTGCCCCCACTCACTAAGAGCTCTCACCAACTGCACCTATCTTTGCAAGGTGTTCGGAGCAACACTATATTTCAGGCTGGGAGAATCTATTCCCAAATGTGCTGAAAACCTGACTGACATCTGGCTTGAATGGGTAAATGCAGTAATCCTTGTGAATGAATCCATTAACAGTACCCCACTAATGGAAATGGTCTGTGCCCCCATAGTGTCTGTCTTTGTCCATAATGGTTATCATTCTCCTTCAGCCTCTGAATGCCTAGACAGCCAGTGCACAGAGGGCAATGTCCCTTAGGTTATTGAACTGGGCTCCTAACTTTCCACAAGGGAACTAAGACACCTCATTGGTCAAGTCCCCTGGATTTACATCATGAAGTTAAAAAGAATGATGAGGATTTCGTGACTCAGGATTTGTGTCCTTTGGCACGGCCATCAGCCCAGGAAAGATCCTTAGATTCTCTGGCCAAAGTTGTTCTTTTATAACAGAACAGCCCTTAATTAGAGGCTTACCTGGTAGCTCAGACAGTAAAGAATCTGCCTGCAACGCAGGAGACCCAGTTCAATTCCTGGGTCGGGAAGATCCCCTGGAGAAGAGAATGGCAACCCATTCCAGTATTCTTGCCTCAAGAATTCCATGGACAGACCATGGGGTCACAAAGAGTCAGACACAACTGAGCAACTAACACACAGTCTTTGTTTATCTTTTAGCTGAGCAAGGAGCGCCTATGCTGTGGTCAACACCAGCTGCTACACTGGATTACTCCTTCTGGGGAAGCTGAAACTCAATTACATAAGATCACTGAGCAAGCCAGCTGGCGTAAGAAGGTAACTCCTTCAAGGGGAATTTTTTCTTTTCTAAACCAGGGATTAAACCCCTGCTCACTGCACTGGTAGCACCAAGTCCTAACCAGCGCACCACCAGGGAAGTCCCAGTGGGAACTTCCTTTCATGTATTTGATTTTGCCTGGTTTTAATCCTAGAGAGCATGGCTCCAAAGTGCACTCCAAACTTTGCTAATTATCCTGCTTATTATAATCATAATAATCTCCCTAATGCACTGCATTAGGCAGCATATTAAAAAGCAGAGACATTACTTTTTCAACAGAGGTCCAGCAAATTAATGGTTTACTTCTAGTCAAAGCTATGGTTTTTCCAGTAATCATGTATGGATGTGAGAGTTGGACCATAAAGAAAGGTGAGAGCCAAAGAACTGATGCTTTTGAACTCTGGTGTTGGAGAAGACTCTTGAGAGCCCCTTGGACTGTAAGGAGATCCAACCAGTCCATCCTAAAGGAAATCAGTCCTGAATATTCATTGGAAGGACTGGTGCTAAAGCTGAAACTCCAATACTTTGGCCACCTGATGCAAAGAACTGACTCACTGGACAAGACCCTGATGGTAAGAAAGACTGAAGGCGGGAGGAGAAGGGGACGACAGAAGGTGAAATAGTTGGATGACATCACCGACTGGATGGACTGTGAGTTTGAGCAGGCTCTGGGAGTTGGTGATGGACAGGGAAGCCTGGTGTGTTGCAACCCATGAGGTCACAGAGTTGGACACGACTGAGCAACTGAACTGAATGCACTGTATTCTCCCAAAAGCTTTAAATGCATAATCACAGCAACTAATCATCAAGCAAAAGATCTCCCTATGACTAGAACATCAGAAAAATAAGAGAATAACCAACTCAGAGACTGTGAACCTGAAGCCAGCAAGGACCTGTGACTATCACAGGGGTTAACTATGGATAGCATGCAAAAGAACAACAAAAACGAAGAGAACCTCAGAGTAGCAGCTGAGAGTGGCGCTCATGCCTTAAGTTTTGATCACATCTCTCAGTTAGAGAGACTCTGATTGGGAGGGGGGAGGGGGGAAGAGAGGGAAGATCGTTAAAAAGAATACCACAGGTCCAAAAATTTGTACTTGGCCAAGCTACCAAATCGGGGCTTAATATCTAACCTAATAGAAGCTTCAACTTCCTCCAGAAATGCAGTCTTAATCGGTCAGTCACGAATTTTCTGGTCAGCACCAATGAGGCAGTCACTTAGGTTCTCTCCCCTCTCCATCCTTCAAAAGGAAAATGAGGTAACCTCCACCTAATAAGACCCTTTTCTCCCCAAAAGGAAACTAATATAATCTGAAATCATCCTTTTTTCTGTTTATGACTTCCTTGTCCTGCCTTTAAATAACCTTTTCCTTTCTGTAGCTCTTTAGCGCTTCCCTCTACTTGCTAGATGGGATGTTGTCCAATTTATGATTCATTTGGTAAAGCCAATTATATCATTTAAGTTTACAGCTGAATCTTTTTCTTTTTTTAACACCATGACAACTAGGAGCCTCACCTCAGCACTTTGTTGGGCCTCCGTGGGTCCGACATATTGTTCGCGGACATAGCGAGTCAGAAGTCGCGCCTCTTCCGCTGCGGGAATCGCAGCTTCCGGCAGCTTCCAGCTTGGAAACACAGGAAAGTTTTTAGAGTAACACTCTCAGCCCTCGCGCTTCCGTTCCTATCGACGGTTACCGGAACTACCCCCAGCCAGGGGACAGAGAATTTGGAGAAGCCAAAAATGCTCCTAGAAGACCAGAAGTGGGGAAAGAAACTGGGAAGCTGGAGACAAGTTTCAGTGTTTCCAACACTATCTCCAAAGAGCCTAAATGTAGAACCCGGAAGTGAGAAGTAGGAAGTAGACTATGGAGGACAATAATAAGGTTACACTCTCCCAGGGCAAGGAATGCTTCCGTGCCGGCGCGTGTGAGGTGGCGAGGAAGGGAAAGCCGAGGGATGGCTTTCCCTGAGCCAAAACCGCGGGGCCCCGAGCTGCCGCAGAAACGGTTGAAGACGTTGGACTGCGGGCAGGGGGCGGTTCGAGCTGTGCGATTTAATGGTGAGCGCCCTGATCTTCTTTCTGAGTCCTCCTCCCGCCTCCTAAGGTCGGCGGCCCAGTAACCCCCGCCTGGTGTTCCCCAGTGGATGGCAATTACTGTCTGACTTGCGGCAGCGACAAGACCCTGAAGCTGTGGAACCCGCTACGGGGGACGTTACTGCGGACGTACAGCGGCCACGGCTACGAGGTGCTGGATGCGGCTGGGTGAGCCGGAGGGCCAAGGCGGGATCGGGGCGCTGAGGCCAGGACAGAAGCAGATGCTAAATTTTCTATGCTCTGCCTTCTAGCTCCTTTGATAACAGCAGTCTTTGCTCTGGAGGTGGGGACAAGGCGGTGGTGCTGTGGGATGTGGCGTCAGGGCAAGTCGTGCGGAAATTCCGGGGCCACGCGGGGGTGAGTGCAAGCAAGAAGGGGTCTCATTAAGGCAAATCTGATTTGCATGTGGGTGGTAACAGGGATCCCCCCCCCCCGCAATACAGCGCAAGTATCCTTCCCCATGGCCCCCACTTCAAGCCCCATCCTTGCAGTTCCCGGCAACTCTTTGATCTCCCCTACCCTTAACCTTTTTCCTTTGCTTTAACTTGCACTGGGAACCTTGCTTTTGTTCTCATCCTCTAAGCGGCAGTTCCTGTTTCGCAGAAGGTGAACACAGTGCAGTTTAATGAAGAGGCCACAGTTATCCTGTCTGGTGAGTCCAGGGCCTTGTTAGGTGGGCCCAGGAGACTGCCTCTGCCCCCTAAACCTGATCCACCTTCATGCTGGCCTTACAGGCTCTATCGATTCCACCATCCGCTGCTGGGACTGTCGCTCTCGGAAACCTGAGCCAATACAGACCCTGGACGAAGCCAGAGATGGTATATCCAGCGTGAAGGTGTCAGACCATGAGGTCCTCGCAGGGTGAGTGGGACCAGGACCTTGTCGCTCGCCAGGTGCCACTGAAGTTCAGAGCTGTCTCTGTACTTAGATTTAAAAATCTACTCTCCTCATTGTGCTCATAAGGCCCTGCATGGTCTGGCCTCTGTTGTGCTCTCAGCTTTTATGTGGTTGTTGTTCAGACACTAAGTCGTGTCCAACTCTTTTCGACCCCATGCACTGTAGCACTCCAGGCTTCCCTGTCCTTCACTATCTTCTGGAGTTTGCTCAAACTCATGTCTGTTGAGTCAGTGATACCATCCAACCATCTCATTCTCTGTCACACCCTTCTCTTGCCCTCAGTCTTTCCCAGCATCAGGGTCTTTTCCAATGAGTCAGCTCTTGGCATCAGGTGACCAAAGTATTGAAGCTAATTTGTGTTAAATATGCCACACATGCTTCCACTCTGGCACAGACATGCAATTGCCCTTTCTCCACCTGGACCATTCCTATACTACTTAGAGTGTGTCTGAGCACCTCCTACAGGTCCCATTTTTAGTCAGTGGGCATACAGCAGTGAACAAGACAGAAAAACAAGGAAAACCCCTGCCTACATAGATTTGACAGTCTAGCTGCAGGAGACAATTTAAAAAAAATTCCCATGCAGGGCTGCCCAAGTGTTGCCACAACCTGCAGGAGTGCTAATCCCACCACTTGGGGTGTTTGGACTGCTTGGCTTGTCAGCCCACCCAGTTCCCACACATCCCCCCTTGAACTGAACATGGTTGGCTCCTTTCTCAGCCTCAAGTCTCAATTCCAGTGTCACCTCCTGGGAGCTGATGCCCCTCAGTCAGTGAGGTTCCACGTTGGCAGCAAGTGCTCCTGGCTTGGTAGCAGCTGTGTTCCAAGTCTCTGCACAGGATCTGGCCCAGAGAGGGAGCTCAATAGAAAGCAGAAATAGATGGAATGGGACTTGATTGGCCCTTGGGTCTGAGTCTTAAAGCCATTGCCTCAGAATTCCACTTTTTTTTTAATATTTATTTTTAATTTACTTATTTGGCTGCATTGGGTCTTAGTTGCAGCATGTTGGATGTAGTTCCCTGACCAGGGATTGAACCCAGGCCTCCTGCATTGAGAACTCGGAGTCTTAGCCACTGGACCACCTGGAAAGTCCCAGAATTCCACTCTTGAGTTCACTTCAGTGTATGTTTTCCGTGGCCGATCCTAAGCATGACGTGACAGTGAAGGGTACTGGGAAGGACAGGTGCTAGCCTTGCCCTCAGGGCCCTGGCCAGGTGAAGAGGGTACAGGGACCCCAAAGCTGCCGCCCTCCACCTGCTGGCCCCTGCAGTGCTTCAGCCGCAGCCGCCCTGTCTTGCAGTTCCGTAGACGGCCGGGTGAGGCGCTATGACCTGAGGATGGGGCAGCTCTTCTCAGACTACGTGGGCAGTGAGTGTGGCTGGTGCTGGGGGGCAGACAGGGAAGGTGGGGACAGCCCAGGGGACCCAGCCTGACATGCCTGCCCTCCCTTCCCCCCAGGCCCCATCACCTGCATCTGCTTCAGCCGGGATGGCCAGTGCACCCTGGTGTCCAGCCTAGACTCCACCTTGCGGCTTCTGGACAAGGACACAGGGGAGCTGCTGGGCGAGTGAGTCCTCTGGGACGTGGGGCCTCTCCCCCACTCCCAGTAAAGCCCGCCCCTAACCCACGTTCTGACTCCACTCACCCCCAGGTACACGGGCCATAAGAACAAGGAGTATAAGCTGGACTGCTGCCTGAGCGAGCGTGACACACACGTGGTCAGCTGCTCTGAGGACGGGAAGGTGTTCTTCTGGGACCTGGTGGAAGTGAGCCTCCCCACCCCCACTCCACACTGGGGTGCCTGCCCTGTCCTTACCTGAGTCACTCTCAGGCCTGAAAAGGGGGAGGGGAGTGTTCTGTTAGAACTAGGGGCTAGAAGGAATGAGAGAATGAACAAAGAAGGGCAGTCCTGGCAAAGGGCACAGCGCATGCCAAAGCTTGGAGGTGTGGCGCCCATGCATCAGTCAGGAAATGGAAGTGCTGTGGATGGCAGTGGTGGCAGCGGGATCCAGGTCAGCTGGGGCCACTGGGACTGACCCTCGGGGGAGGGGGCTGATGGTGGCATCTCACCCCAGGTGAGATGGGGCTGTAGTTGTTCAGAAAATCTGAGCCATGTCTGAGCATCCCCATGGTTTCCCGCCTTGAGCCCTGTAAGCTCTGTCCTGATGTGTCTCAGCCTGGTGGGAGTGTCAGAATGGGAACTGACCAGCCAGGCTTCATCAGGTCAGGGCTGGGGCTTGGCTACAGAAGTAAGCCCCTTAGAGGATGAAGGAACTGGAGGGCCCTGGAGAGTTGAGGAGCCAGCTCTCCCTTTGGGAACTCAGAAGGCACCAACGTTTTGCCTACTTCTCAAGGGTCCAGTAGACTGGCAGTCATCCTGCAAGGGAGGGCACGTGAAAGGTTATTTTGCAGGTGGAGAGAGGAACCTGATATGTTGAGACTTGACTGCAAGGTAATAATTGAGGTAGTAATTGAGGCTTTCAGGTGGGCTGGTGGAGCCCAGATGGCAATCTCTGGGCACAATCTAAAGGCAGAGCCAAGAGGATTTACTGACAAAAGGATTTGAGATGTAAGAGGAAGACCCAAGGTGTCTGACCTGAGCACCTGGAAGGACAACTGACTGACGGGCTCAATTTGGGACTGATTAAGTTTGCAGTGTCTGAGAAGCATTATAATGGAAACCAGGGGAGAGGCGGCCAAGAGGAGGGAGACACACTGATGACCCCTGCCAACCCCCTCACTCCACAGGGTGCCCTGGCACTGGCCCTGCCTGTAGGTCCTGGTGTGGTTCAGTCGCTGGCCTACCACCCCATGGAGCCCTGCCTGCTGACTGCCATGGGGGGCAGCATCCAGTGCTGGCGGGAAGAGACCTACGAGGCTGAAGGTGCCCCAGGCTGAAGCCAGGGGACCCACTGCCAAGGACAGAGACACAGCCTAAGGAGGACTACTGAGATCATTTATTCTAGACACGCTGCTGACCAAGGAGTGGGGAGGGGCTGGGTCTGCAAACTAATAAATAGAGGAGGGGGCAAGGCCTCCCTGGGGCTGCACCGTCCAGTGTTCAGTCCTCATTCTTCTCGGGCGTGAAGGCATCTACCTTCTGGGCAAAGGTTTCAGCCACAAGCAGCGGGAAAATCAAGGAGGCATCAGCATAGACCTATGAAGGGAACCCAGTTGAGCCAGGGGATCCACAGCTGCAGCCTAGGAGACCCTGTGCTCCAGCTGGCTGGCCGACCCTCACCTTGACAGGCTGTGCATCCATCCGGATCTTGCCCCATGAGACAGCTTCATCCGGCCGGGCGCCTGAGTCAGAGCCATCAAACTCCTGGGCAGTGTTGATGTAGACAGCATAGTCAGCGCCGTTCCGCTGTGGAGAGGGACAGAATGGGCTGGTCAGCCAGACAGAGTCCAGGGCAGGACACTGTAGCTAAAGGCACTGTATGTGTCCCAGATACAGGAAGCCCTTGGTGGTCTTCACTCCAAGGGAAGGGCTCCATGTCAACACCTGGGCCAAGTGGGGGTGTCATGGGATGCTGGGCAGTGGGCGGCTTTGCTCCAGACTCACCTCCTAGGTACCAAGAGCCCACCCACATCTGCCACCAGCTCTAGAGAAGACCTCCGCTCCTCTTCCCTTTCTGTGCTCCCCACCCCAGTCCCACTGTTTGTTCCCCACACAGCCAGAGGGTGCCTGTGAGCACCTGAGTGGCCCTCAAGGCCTTGCACTTTGTGCCTGTCACTTCTGGCCTCACCTCCTCTCACTCTCCCCTTCACTGGCCTCCAAGATGTGCCTACATCAGGCACCTCAGAACCTTTGCACTGGCCAGTCTTGCCAGAAACTCATCTCACGCCCACTCCCTAAGATAACCACATGGTTCATGGGAGCAGCCTCTGAAAAACCTCTGCTCACAGGTCACACTTCCCAGGAAGCATTCCCTTTTCTGAATAGCATGCCTTTCTCCTGCCCTCTCGTCATCATCCCTGATTTTTCTTTGTAGCCAGTACTGCCACCTGATGTACATGTCACCTTGTCACTGGTTTGCTGTTCATCTCCCCCACTAGAACATCAGTTCCAGGAGGGCAGGGATCTCGGCCTGTCTAGTCCATAACTGTTGCCCAGCACATGGCATGGGCCTAGTACACAGGCCTGTCTGCACAGCAGGCACGAGTGCCACCCCCCACTAGGGGCCACAGCCTGCATCCCTGCTCACCATGAGGTTGGCGTTGGCGATGTGGTGCTTGACCATGCCACCACCCAGGATGATCATCCCCGTGCGCTTGGCGAAGATGGCCTGTGTGTTGATGAGCCTGAGGTCTGGGAGAGAGGGCTGAGTCAGGCCACCGCAGGCCCAGGCAGCCCTCCCTTGCTCCTCTGGGGCCCCAACATCTTACCCTCAACAATGTCCAGGACCAGGCCTGGGTTCTTATAGGAGTGGAAGAAGATCATGTCACCCAGCGAGCCATCTGTGAGTGCCGGGCTCAACACAGGAATATGGTTCTAGGAAAGAGCAAGACAAGGAGAGGGGCCGGATCTAAGCCCTGTAGGGGCAGCCTGCAGGCATTTCCTCCTCTCTGCCTGATTCTGGGCAGGGTGCTTAACTTCACTTGGGCCTGGCACATGAAGAATGATAGTTCTTGTTTTTCTGATTGCTAGACCCCAGAGCCTCTGAGGAGCATGGAGCCTTCCAAGAGTCCCCATAGGAGCTGCTAAGTATTGTCCAACTGCTTCCCAGCAGTCTAGGAGTAGAGCCAGAATACCAGATCCACAGTCAATAGCTGTAGGACCTCAGACAAACTGCCTAACTTCTCTGTTTCTGAGGCTCCTTATGTAGGAGCAGGGATGAGGAGACTAGTACCAACTACCCAGGTGGCTGTGAAAGTGAAACAACACATGCCGAAAACCTGGCATCTTTGCCCCCCACAATCCCTCACCTTCTGGGCCCAGTAATACACAGACTCCGGGTTGTTTATCTCCTTGCCAAGCCGGGCGATCATCTTGGAAGGTGTCCACTTCACACCCTAGGAGGAGACATTGGCTTCAGGCAGCGGCGCCTCCCCTGACACCCACCATGCCATCAGCAAACGCACCCTCCCCCAGCCTCAGGTTGCTCCAGCCTCACCTCTGTGTTCTGCTCCAGCACCATCTGGTCCAGAATGGGCATCAACCAATCCTCAAACTTGCAGTAATTGTCATTGGGCACCAGCAGGTTTCCAATCCTGGGGACAGAAGATGTATGGGCATCAGGGCCCAGGACCCTCAGCCTGCCTCCCTTACTCAGCACCATTCAGCCCCCACCTACCCACCGGTTGATGCCGTTCTCACGTAGCTCCTTCCCCCTGAGGCTGAACTCGCCCAGGTATGTGGGCGCCAAGCACTTGATGAAATCCTCCTCCACACCCCCAGCTGTGGTCACCAAGACGTCCACCTGCAGCCACAAGGCAGTGAAGTTATTCCAAGCAGAACTCCTAACTCCCAACTCTCATCCAGTGACCCCTGTGGGGACCTCTGCTGCAAAACAAAACTAACCCATATCTCCCTATCTCACTTAAATGACCAGTAACCTTATTGCCCATTAAGACGCGGGAAGCCCAAGGCCACACCCCCACCAGGTCCCACCATGTTGTGCTGCACGAGGTAACGGATAGTTTCACGGATGCCTGAACTGATGAGGTTGGATGTGTAGCCCAGAAAAATGGTGCAGCCGGTGAGTGGGCGTCGGCTCTGCGTCAGGTCTGCATGTTGGTCTTCATCCTCGGATAGAGGCTCGAGTTTCTTCTCTATCTAGGTACGGGCAGAGTTGAGTTAACCTCTGGCCCCAAATTCCACCCCAAGGACCCGCGGTGGGTTTTGGTGTCAGACTCCCCGCCCAGGATCTGCCCATTCAGGGACAGAGAACCACTTCTACCTGGAACAGGGGAAGGAACACCCCTGTGTAGGCTCCGCCCTGTTCACAGCCCAAGGCTCAGGTCACATGCTTAGGCTTTGCCCCTTTTCAGGAGTCCGAGAGCATCACTTTTTCAGGCCCGACCCCTCTCCCCACCGGGAAATGCAAACCCAAGCTCAGGTCCGGGCGGGTGTAAGGGTCCTCCTCCAATTCCTCGCTCAAAAGGACTCTCTAGCTCAGGCTCCGCCCCTTCCATAATACTTTCACCTGTTACCTATAACGCCCGCTCCCCGCCCCCGCCCCGCCCCAGAATCAGTCCCAACCACTCCCCAGAACAGAAACTCCCGGGCCCCACACTCTCTCCCACTATTGGACGAAGAACACACCTCCCAGGAAAGTCCCGCCCCCGGCTACCGCAGGGTGCTACTGGAGGCCACTCCCCCTCAGCCCAGGAAGTCTCACCCAGGCCTCACCATGGCGTTGACTTGCTGTACCGCGCGCCCGAAGTTGGTGGCTTGGAAACCAGTGGTGCTGGAAGCCTCTAGCAGTGCGCGATAGTCCACGCCGCGGTTGAAGTCGTAGCCCCGGACCTGCGCGCTCTCGAAAGGCAGTGCAGAACTGTGCTTCAGCACGGCGGCCAGCGCCGCCGCGGGCGCCTCCCTCTCCGGGGGACCCTCCATGGTCCTGCAGCTGCACTCTCAAGTCAGAGCCGCCCCAGGCCAGCCCTCTAGCGGCCTCGAACTGCGCTAGGCCCCGGCACGCACTTCTGTAGGAGACTCAAGGCCTGGGGAACACTTGGGGAGTGCCGGAAGTTGTGTAATCACATGACTCGCCGCGCCCGGAATCCAGGGCGCGGCCATCTTGTCTTGTACAGTCCGTAATACGGAAGCCGCGAGGAGCCATTATTTATATTCCGTGCGTTCCCAGCCGCCGATGAATGATTTTTACTTTTACTGCCGCCTGCTGGAAACCCACCGCGTTGCGTGGAGCTTGCCGGTTCGTGTATACCCTCTCAAAGAGAGAATGGTTTCTCAGACGTTGCCGTTAGACGGAATTCGAATCACCAGGAGTTATCAGACAGTTTCTGCCTCGGAGAGTCTCTCGTCAAATGGAACCGTGATCGCTGTTCGTGTCTTGCGAGTCTCTGGAGCCTCCATATGCGGCATAACCCCTGGTCTTCTCTGGCAGCTGAGCTGCCATATCCTCTGAGAAATCTTCCTTGACCTTCCTCTGGGTAAGGGATCTCCTGTGGGATCCAGGGCTGACCTCTCTTTCCCTCTAGCGAGCCTGTGAGATGCTGGAGGGTGGGGTCTATAATCTCATGGGTCCTCCTAACCATGCATAGGGTTTAGTCCGGTGAGACCCCTGTAATCACTCACTCTACAATTTATGGAGTCTGCACTATATACTGTGTGTTTCCCTGGTGGCTCAGTGGTAAAGAATTCATCTGCCAATGCAGGAGACACGGCTTTGACACCTGGGTCGGAAAGATGCCACATGCCTCCGAGCAGCTAAGCCCATGTGCCACAATTATTAAGCCTGTGCCCCTAGAGCCTGAGAGCCGCAACTACTGAAACCCACGTGCCCTAGAGCCCATGCCTTGCAAGAAGAGAAGCCACCAAAATGAGAAGTCTGCACACCACAATGAAGAGTACCCCGAGGCCGGGTAGCAATGAGGTAGAAATATCCCAGCACAGCCAAAAGTAATAAATAATTTTTTTAGAAAAACCCTCTTATTGTGGCTTCCCAGTAAGAGTAATACTCGGGCTCTTCCTTGTGGCCTAAGAAGGCACTGACTTACCTACCCTCATCCCCTACCACTTGTCCCCACTCACTTTTCTCCAGCTCCACTGATCTGACTATTCTAGAGCCCAACAAGCTCTTTCCTGACCAAGGGCCAGTGCACTTGCTGCTCTCTCTGCCTGGAACACCTGCTTCCCCAGCTCCTCCTCCTCTGGGCCTCAATCCAAATGTTACCTCCTCCAAGAGGCCTGCCCTGACCACCCGCTCTTGCTCTTACCTTGCTTTTATTTTTCACAGTACATGATATATTCTGTTTGCTGTTGTTCATCCCTCCCTGACTAGAACAGCAGCTCTGTGAAGGCAGGATCTTGTCTGGTTTCGCTGCTGTTCTCTTCACTCTGTGCAGTGCTGGGCACACATTGGGATCTCAGCAAAAATGGATGAAACACACACAAAGACGTCAGGGTGATCCGTGAAGAATGAAGGAGGGGTTGAAAAGGATTCAGAGAGGACAGAAGGTGCCAGACCAGGCAGGGCCCTGTGGGCTGTGGTAAGGAGGGTGGGTTTTATTCTCGGGCTGGGAAACCATAGGAGAGTTTTTAAAATGAAAGACTGATTTATTTTTTCCAATTTCTAAAACTGTGGTAGAATACACATAACATGAAATTAACATTGTAACTTTTTTATTTTTTAGAGAGAAAGCTCTGTAGTCTGTCTCTTCTTTAAAAGATACTTATTTGACTGCACTGGGTCTTACTTGCAGCATGTTGTATCTTAGTCATGGCTCGAGGGTTCTAGTTCCCTGGGATTGAACCCAGGCCCCCTGCATTGGGAATGTGGAGTCTTAGCCAGTGGACCACAGGGAAGTCCCCCACTGTAACCATGTTTTAAGTCCACAGTTCAGAAGCATTAAGTACCTTTACATTGTTATACAACCATCACCTCCATTCATCTCAAGAACTCTTTGATCTTCCCAAACTGAAACTTCGTACCCATTAAACACAACTCCCCGTCCCCCTTTCTCCTCAGCAACTGGCATTCTGCTTTCTGGGATTTGACTACTATCTCACGTAAGGGGAATCATGTATTAGCTGTCATTTTGTGACTGGCTTATCTCACTTAGCAGAATGTCCTCAAGTTTCATCCATGTTGTAATGTGATTTATTTAACAGATCCCACTGACTGACTTACTGGAGTAGAATGGGGTCAGGGTGTGCAGGGCAGGGGAGACCAGACAACTGCATTGGTCCAGGCAAACTGAGATGGGGGACAGGACCCCAATGCTACCAACCGGGTGGGGAGAAGTGACCAGTCTGACAACCTAATTTGAAAGTTCATCTGTAAACAGCACGGTGAGCTCTGTTCAATACCCTGTAATGACCTACATGGGAAGAGAATGTTAAAAAAAAAAAAAAAAAGTGGATATATGTGTATGTGTAACTGATTGACTTCGCTGCGCAGAAAGTGACCCAGCATTATAAATCAACTATTCCAATTAAAAATTATTAATTAAAAACAAAGAAAGTTGTTCTGACGGCTCTTGATGAAGGATTAAATGTGGGAATACTGGAAGAAAGGAATGAAGGAGTTAAAGATTGGAACCAGGGCAGTTGGGTGGATGGTGGTGAATTTGGGGGAGGTTTGGGGTTGGGAGAGAGGATCCGGAGTCCAACTTTGGCCAGGTTAGGTGAGAGACAACTGAGAGGTGGGGGTGACGGACCGAGGGAGGAGGGTCCTCATGTGGGTCAGAGGTCAGGGAAGGGGCTGGGACGCAGGGGAAGCCATCAGTATAAGTGAGTGAATTGAGTCATCTGTGGATAAGGACCCTGGGTCATGAGTATAGACAGACACAGGAAAGGCAGGGCTGCACCTGAACCAGGGTTCACGCTGTGCCTCCTCACGTCAGAGAAGGAGCCAGTTAGCAGGGGATCAAACAGATCTGTGAGAGCCCAGGGCCCCTACACTCCCCCAGTAAAGGTGACGCATGACAGAGCAGCCACTGGGCCTCCTGGGGCAGGGACCCCTTTGGCCTCCGCAGCTGCTGTTGCTGCTGGTGACATTTCACTCCGTGAGTGTCCTGGCTTCAAAGTCTCTGCAGGCATTATGGGGGTAGGGGGTGTTGGAGAGGCTGGGCTTGGGGAGGGCTCCAGAGTGGGGCCGCAGGAGGAGGACTGAGCAGCCAGGAGTCAGCCGGAGTCTTCAGCTGAGGTACATGGTCCTGACGGGTTGGGGAGCAGCCACCCCCATGCCTCAGGCACCAGGGACATAGGAGGAAGCAGGAGCTTGGGGTTTGGGGTGCAGCCTGCTGCCTGTGGCTCTGCTCACCCTCCCTCAGATGTCCAGCAAGGTGACCATTGGCAGTGACATTAGGCAAGCCCGCCGGGCTGTGGAGCAGCTGCGGATGGAGGCGGGCATTGACCGCATGAAGGTGAGGACCAGGGTGAGGCAGGTGCGTCTGAGTGAGCGGGGCAAGTGGACGGCCCAGCCCAGGTCAGGCTAACCGGGCTGGTCTGCAGGTATCCAAGGCAGCTGCCGACCTGCTGCAGTTCTGCACAGAGCAGGCCAAGAGTGACCCCTTTCTCGTGGGCATCCCAGCCACCATCAACCCCTTCAAGGAGAAGAAGCCCTGCGCCATCCTGTGAACCCTGTAGCCTGGACCACCCAGGGGCCTCAATAAAGATGAAGTGAGTGCTCCTCAGGGCATGGCTTGGCCAAGCTTCCGTGGTGGACTTTGGGTTTGTAGGGGCCAAGTGTGGGGTGTGCCTGGCCCAGCTTCCCTCCTCGCCCACGCCAGGGTCACCGCCACAGAGGCACACCCTGGACCCTGAATGGAGGAGCATGCCCCTCCCTCACCTACCCCTCCCTGACTGCCCGCCTCCCCATGGCCCAGCGGGTAGTATTAGCAGATGCCCGGTCCCACTGGGCAAACACCCAGGGTTAGAGTCCCGATCTACATATCAGTGCATGCCACACACACACACACACACACACACAGTTCACACATGCAGGTACCATCATACAGACAAGTGCCTCTTCTCAAGTGTCTCCCTCTCCCTCACAGAAAGCACAGGAGACGCGGTCTCGATCCCTGGGTCGGGAAGATCCCCTGAAGAAGGAAATAGCAACCCACTCCAGTATTCTTGCCTGGGAAATCCCATAGACAGAGGAGCCTGCAGGGCTACAGTCCATGGGGTAGCAAATATTCAGACCTGACTGAGCAACTAAACAAGAGCAAACCACATATACAGCCTGACTGGCCTCCCTGGGGACATTCGGGCACACATGATCCCTGAAATGCACCCGGGCAGGCACAGGCGCACCCAGAACACCCCCCCACAAACACACACACAGCAGTGGCTGTCGTCCAGGCTTTCAGGCCCCATCTCACAGACACACACCCACCTCTGGTGCCCTGGCCCCAGGCAGGGAGGGACAGCCCTCAGGTGACACCAGGCTCACACTCCAGGCCGGAGCACCAGTACAGCAGGTTTATTTCTCCTTTGCTCTTACAGCAGAGCCACCATCCAAATCATAACAAAAACAGAGCCTGAGGGTGGGGACCCGCCCCCCTTGTGTGGGTCGGAACACATAGCTCACCTCCCCTGGCGTGGGGCCCAGCCCAGGGACCCCACACGGCCAAGGCCAGGACCTCTTGTCCCATAGGCTTGTGGGGCAGGGCAGAGACAGCACCAGCATGGGGGAAGGTCCCCGCCCCCGAGAACAGAGGTCACGGCCCCGCCTGCCGGCAGGCAGACACACATCCATATCCACCTGCTCAGGCCTGCAGCCTCCAGACCTCCAGCGACAGGCCCCCGGAGGCGGCCACCACCAGGTTGCCCTCGGCACAGATCTGTGAGGACAGGGACAGGAGGAGTCAGGGGTGCTCTCGGTGGGCGGTAGCGGGGGGCGCGTGGGACAGGGCCTTACCCCATTCAGCACATTGTGGTGGCTTCGAGTGCAGATGGTCCTTGGTGGATCTGTGGGCACGTGTACCTGGTGAGGGGCAGTGGGCAAAGGTCATGGGACGTGTCCCTGGCAGGTGAGGGTGGGTAGAGAAGAGGCATCGTCCTGGGCCCTCACCCGGATGGTCTTGTCGGTGGACGTGGTGTACAGGGTCCCCAGGGAGTGCTTGATCCCCGTGATCTGAGACCTGTGGCCCACGTCAAAGGACTGGGGGAGGGAGGGACAGGTGACACTCAGGTGTGGCTCTCCCTAGGCCAGTGCCCCCCTGCCCCCCCTGGGGTTAAGAGGCAGGGAGGCAGCCCAGGGAGAGTCGGGCAGGGGCGAGAGCCTCGGCAGACCCGGACAAGCTGGAAGCAGCCACTGCGGTTGGCAAAGACGTGCAGTAGGCCCTGGTTATCGCCGGCCCAGAGCTGAGGTTCCTGGTAGGACATGCAGAGCAGGTAGGAGTCCAGCTGCAGGAGGGACAGGGGATGGAGTGGCTCAGGCCAGTCCAGGCCACTCCACGCAGCCCTGGCCCTCCGGGCCCCTGGGGGATGGCCCACCTGTAGCCGCTGCAGGACGCTGTTGGCCCGGCGGTCGAACACCACGAGCGTGTGGTCCTCGCTGCCTGAGATGATGTGCCGGTCGTCTGCCAGCAGTGCCAGCACGGCGCTGGAGTGCAGCCGCCGGCTCTTCAGCAGGGCTGGACCAACTTTGCAGGTGAGGGGCCAGGGAGGAGGGCGACATCAGAGCCCCTTGGAGGCCCCCCTGGACCCCGGATCTCCATCCTCCGTGGCTTCCTCTAGGGGCCCTCCAGTCCATCACCCCATCCCACATGGAGACAGGGCTTCCTCTGCCCCTAGTATCCCACGCAGCAGTCACCTTTGTGGCCCCCAGCACAACACAGGCCACTTGGAGTGGCCAGCCTCTGGTTGCGTGATTGTTACCCCAGTCAGACTGTGGGGACCAAGTGTTTCTTTTCCCAAAATGACCCTGGAGACCCCAGGCAGCCCTGCTCTCCCCACCTAGGCCCCAGGGCCCACCTCTGGGATCGTAGACGGTCACCTTCTTGTCGTAGGTGCCAGTCACCAGGATATCTGGCCGGTAGGACAGGCACAGAACAGCTGCCTTGCCCCTGGGGACACACACATCACAGAGCTGGGGCAGGGGCCAGACAGAGCCCTGCCCACCCAGGCCCCCCTGCCCAGGTCCCCTCACACTTTATCTCGCCAAACTGCTGCCCGTCAGCCGCCATGTCCCAGAGCTTCACTGTGCTGTCCCAGGAACCGGAGCACACTCGGTGGTCCAGCGCTGCCAGTGACCACACCCAGCCCTGTGGGATCAGACCCATGTCCTGTGATCTTCCCCATTTCACAGAACCCAGAGTGCGTCAGCACTGAGGAGAGATTAGAGCTCAGGTCTGCGGGTCTGACTTCAGAACCGACGACCTGCATGTTGTTGTTGTGGTTTAGTTGCTAAATCATGTCCAACTCTTTGCAATCCCGTGAACTGTAGCCTACCAGGCTCCTCTGTCCATGGAATTCTCCAGGCAAGAATACTGAATGGATTGCCATTCTATCTCCAGGGGATCTTCCAGACCCAAGGATCGAACCCATGGTTCCTGCATTGCAGGCAGATTCTTTATTGCTGAGCTACCAGGGAAGCCCAAAACATGTACACCCCCACCTAATAATGTTCCTAAATCAGGTACTGCAGAGCCTCAGCACCAGCACAGGTTTGAGGCCACATAACAATGTGATTAAGAATAGGACCTCCATAGAAATTCTGTGGTGGTCCAATGTCTAAGGCTCCCAATGCAGGCGGCCTGGGTTTGATCCCTGGTCAGGGAACTAGATTCCACGTATCTGTAAACCTGACATCTGAGCACCTACTCTATTTGAGCCTGAGTGAAGCTCTTAATGCACAGTCACCTCATTCAACCTCATTCTAATTGACACTGGACAGAAGCAGTAAGTGAGGCCCAGAGAAGTCATATATGACTTTACTTTACCCAAGGTCACACAAACAATAGCAGACCAAGATTGAAATCTATGAGGTCTAGGACTTTCCTGGGGGCACAGTGGATAGAAATCCACCTATGAATGCAAGGGACACAGGCTCAATCCCTGGTCTGGGAAGATTCCACATGTCAAGGAGCAACTAAACCCATGCACCACAACTACTGAAGCCCATGCGCCCTAAAGTCTCACACTGCAACTACTGAGCCCATGTGCTGCAACTACTAAATAAACCTGCTCTCACCTAGAGCCTGTGCCCTGCAACAAGCCGGCACCTTCTCAAGCCACCGCAGTGAGAAGCCCGAGCACTTCAACAAAGAGTAGCCCCTGCTCATCACAACTAGAAAAAGCCCAGAGTGCAGCAATGAAGATCCAGAATAACCAAAAAGTTCTGGTGCCAAAACCCATGCCCTCAGCCACAGTGTCCTACCCAGGCCTCCTAGCTCCTACCTTTGCCTGATCTCCTATCCCCTCACCTTGTGAGTGCTATTCTTCTGGGTCCCCAGGGTCTTGACCAGAACCCGGCTGGGCTCCACCCCCAGCTGCTGCAGGTCCCACAGGTTGACATTGCGATCTCGGGAGCCAGACAGGCAGAGTGTTCCACCCTGGGAGAGGAGTGAGGTGGTGTGGTTGGGGTCACCCTGGACCCCCACTGCAGGGCCCTCCACCAACCCGTCTCACCTGAAGCAGCAGCACCGAGTCAATGGAAGCAAAGTGCCCATCGGCCAGGCAGAAGTACTCAGCCCTGCGCCCATCCTCTGCCCAGCGCGACAGGTGCTGCTCCAACTCAATGCAGGCTGTCGGCCAGTCAAAGTCCTCCTCTGTGGGATGCAATACCAGGGTCCCCAGTGGGCAGGAACCCTGCCACCCACTCCAGCTGTCCAAGCTCACCACTGGCTTCTGGGGAGCAGAAGACTTGGAGAGAATCCCACTTGGATCCCTTACCCCACCCAAGGAAGCCCAGGCTCTAGCTTCGGGACCACCAGCCCACCCACCTGCCATGCACGTCTAAGGCTGCTCCTTACCGTTTCCAGAAATTGGGTAACTGGAGCCCCAGGATCACCTTCCCAGGCCTCATTCTCCAACCTCAGGATGTTAAGGTCCTGCCTTACCCCTGGCTGTGGTCCAACCTCAGCTTCACCCTCCCTAACCCTTAGGCTGGGCACAAGAGTTAGGACTACATAACCAACCCTTTCTGTTTCAGCCACCTGAACCAGACCCATGGAAGTGTTTCCCAAAATCAGTATCCCAAACCTGGGACCCTTGTCAAGGCGCAGAACCCAAGCCCTTGACCCAAACATCTATATTTTAATCAAGCTGTTCGTGTTCAGTAAAGTCCCATTAATTCAAGATCACCAGCCTGCATTATCCTCTAGGGACCAAAGACTTTGGCGGCAGAAGGAATGACCACCAGCCCTGTCTGAGACCACAAGTTAGACCCTGAACTTGAGGGTCTGTGACTGCTGGTATCAGGGATCCCAGCCTCTAAACCATAGCTTAGGTTCAAGGGTTGTTGGCTCTGGACCTGTGTCCCTGTCTCACCTTCACCTAGGCCAAAACTCTAGGGGTGAGGGATTTTGACATCACCAGTTGCTGCCTTAGCATCTACACCCAGAACCTGGGGATTCTTGGTCTTACTTTGAGCACCAAGCAGATTCTGACAGCCTGAGACTTTAAGTCCCTGTGGCAACCCCCAGCCTGAGAATCATTGGATCTTGAGTTCAGGGACCCCAGTTATCCAGGTAGATTTCTATAGCCTCAGGATCCCAAGTATCTGCCTCATGGTCCACGCAGAGGTCAGGGGCTTTGGTACTACCAGTAACTACCTTAGCCACCCTGAGCCAGGACAGCCAGGGAGTTTTCTCCAGTGGCTGTGCTCACGACACCCTGGACCCCTTCCCCCTCGCCCCAGGCCTGACTTGGGCAGGCGACCCCCGGGCGCGCGCACCTTCCACCACTGGGTAGGGCGCCCGTACGCGGCGCTGCGCGCGTAGCCTCCAGGTGACACGGTCACGCACGAGGTCGCGCAGCGCGTGGCAAACGCGTGGCAGGACATGGAGCACGAGGCGCGCGTCGAGGTAGGCGCAGATCTCGAGAAGCAGCTCCGGGGGTAGGCTTAGCAGGCCCGGAACCGCCACAGTCGAGCCCTTGGACGCGGCCCGCGGTTCCAGAGCGCCAAGGGACACCGTAGGCGCGGGCAAAGGAGGGGCGCGTGGAGGTGCCAGCCCGAGTTTCGGAGGACTGAGCACACGGGCCACGTAAGCCTCGGCCTGCGCGTCGGGGTCAGGCTCCAGCTCCGGGTCCGAGTCATCGTCCCAGGTGTGGGGATCGTCGCGCGGCCCTGGAGGTAGCTCCATGGCGACGGGTGGGCGCGGCTGGCCCTGCCCTGTCAGCCTCAGAGCCCGCGCGTCCTGTCTCCTAGGCAGCACGAGGGCACTTCCGGCGCTGCCTGATGACGTTAGGCGCCAGCCGGAACCAGCAACCCGCGTGGAAATGGGCCGCGTGCTGGATGCGGGCTCCTCAGAAAGGTCTAAGGTCTAGTTCTTTAGCTTCGTCGGCCTTGGACTAGAAAATCCCGATCCCTGCGTTTATTGAACTAGCATGTCTGATGTTGCTGATGCAGAGCCATTGGACTCTGGTTTCTCACAGACACGGAACCTCAGAAATACATTTCCTTTCCTGGTTCGAAGTCTAGGCATGCTAGTGATTCCTGTCTTTTCTTAGCGACCCAGAAACACACTGCAGAGCCCTCGGTGAAAGTTAACTGAACTACCTAAAATCCTACTGATGAAAACAGCATTTCATTTACCGATAGCCTCTTTTGAGCCAGGTAGTGTTAACTCACAAACTCTAAGCAGCACTAGCCCGTTCCCTCTTCTGGTATCCACGTGGCTCTTTGCTCAGTCACCTTAGCAGAGTACCCTAAGTACCCAGAGTACTGTAAGACTGATCATTTTCCAAAACGTACTTTCTCCCCTCCCCCTACTTTATTTTCTCTATGGGACATACCGCTGTTTCACTGGTTAGCTTTATTTCTTCTCACTAAAATGCACACACTTGTTGAATGAAAATTGGTCATGTCAGCATTTTAAAATTTCTTCCAGGTTGATGCAGGTGATCGTTGGGTTGTACAGAGGTTGCAAGATTTAATCCTGAGGCCTCTGCATTACCAGATAAGAGTTTTTTATTTGCCTTTAACTGTTGCGCATGTTTTCCTGGGTCCCACAGCCTTGATGTTGGGCTGAGCATTCTACAAATCCAGAGTCGTGAAACCAGCCAAAGAGTGCTGCAAGGTCTTGCTCCTTGCCACTCAGTTTAGTCTTTAGCCAATGGTGATTCTGAATCTGTGCTGTAGTGAGCTCAGGTTCTAGTGAGCTCCCAGACTGTAATTATGTCCCAGAGACTGTTGCATGTGTTCAGTTCAGTTGCTCAGTCGTGTCCGACTCTGCAACCCCATGAATCGCAGCACGCCAGGCCTCCCTGTCCATCACCAACTCCCAGAGTTCACTCAGATTCACATCCATCGAGTCAGTGATACCATCCAGTCGTCCCCTTCACCTCCTGCCCCCAATCCCTCCCAGCATCAGAGTCTTTTCCAATGAGTCAACTCTTCCCATGAGGTGGTATGTTACCACATTTAATGTTTAATCTTACTTCCCCACTCCCCCAGTTATTTCCTGACCTGATTCCTGTACATCCCATTTCTAAAACTTTCCAGGACCCCCTCTACATCTCTTCTCTACTGCCAAAACCCAAGGACACAAGAGGCCAGATGGAGACCAAGGATTTCACAAGAAACTGATCTTTACTCAACAAAGTTCTACACAAGTGGAATCTCACGGCACCTTGGCGCCAGTCCCCAGCACAGCACAGTAACAAATGGACAGACCCTGGAGCCCGCAGGAAGAAAAGGATGAGGGGAAGGGGAGATGTGGGAACGAGAGGGACTGCAGATCGAGGCCAGTCAGGGTCTGCAGCCCTGGGCAGGGGGAAAAGGTTGAGAAGCTGAAACTTCGTTGTGCAAAAATCAACCAAAATAAATTAAAAAAATTAAATAGTCTTCTTAAAAAAAAAGAGAAGAACTAGAAGCAGGCCCCCCATCTTGGATGAGAAGGGGTTACCAATCCCATCAGGCAGCCAATCCACACACCCCAAGACCCAGCAGAGGATTCTCCAAAGCACTGGAATTACCAGAAAATTAAATGGTTAATTTTTTTTTTTCTTTTCTTTTTTTACAAATGGCTTCCAGAGACCTGCTGGAGTTTCACAGCGGGGAACCAGCTGGGTTTATGGAATGTGCACCAGTGCCCCTCTGGCAGGGCCCCAGAGGGATGGATGGAGCAGGCCCCAGGATGCAGGAATCCAGTCAACCCCCACCCCAGCAAATCGCAAAGAGGCCCCCAAAGAAATAGAAAGCAGGGAAAAGAGAAAAGAAAACCCCAGTAAGGGGGTTGCAAGGCTTGGTTTCAGTTTCTAGGCCAAATGGGAAGTAACCATCCCTCCACCTTAGGGGAGCTTCTCCCACTGTGAAGGAATCCCCAAACAATCCCACAAGTGTCACTGTCCTAGTCTGGTGGGGTCTTATGGCTTGCTGGGAACTGCGGTCAGGAAGTCCCAGGGCTAGAGGCGGTAAGGGAGTATACCACCCTTCCCTTCCTCCAAGTCTTCAGTTTCTTTCTGGCTGGCAAAGCCTAAACCTTTGTCTTCTGTCACCATCAATTAAATGCCCTAGCCTGGCCCTTGTGTTAAAAGTCAGGCCTGAAAGAGTGCTCTTGGAAGCAGAGAAATGAACTGCCTTTGAAACGGACTTGCTTATAGCGGGGTAGGTGTCAGCAGCTCTGGCTGCTCCCAGCTCTCTTCAGTGGAAAAGGTTCCATCCAGCCCAGCATCTTCGTAAGTCACTGGGGCTCAGGGGAAGGAGAAAAAGGTGACCTCTGGCCAGCCCTGGCCACTTTGGTGGTCCCAACTTTTCTGGCTGGGATAGGAGAAGGAAGGGGGACACACTGGCTGAGGCTGCCACAGAGCTGGCAAGAAGTGTGCGGAGCAGGTCCAAAGCGTGCGCGTGCTGACTGAGTGGCCCCAAGGTGGCCATCCTCTTCCCCTCACCCCCACCCCAGGGTCCCAGTGGAGGTCCCCAACCCACCCAGCCCTCCCTAATCACTGCCAATTCCGGCAAAACAGCAGAAGCTTCTTAAACTCTAGATGCAGGTTACACGGAAGGCCTTACGAGTTAACTCAGGGGTTCACTAATTCTACTGTCTCCATGCAGTCGGGGAAATGGTGGGGCGGCTGGCCCAGCCTGGCTGGCGACAGCACCCGCACATGCGTGTAGCCATGTGTGTACATGTGAGTGTACGTGTCTCTACAAGGACCCCCCTCCCCGCCTGCTTTTCCCTTGCCTCATCCTAAGCCGGATTTGGTCGGCCGTGTTGATGCCTCCCTCCCACGTGGCTGGCCCAAGTAGGCTGCCTGAGGTGACCCCAATTAGAGCAAGGGGTCCTTGCTGCCAAGAAGTCCCACCCCCCTCCCGTTTCTAGGATGAGCGTGGAGGCCCCACCCACCTGCCCACCCTCTGACCAACCTCCAGCCAGCCATGGCAGGTAGATGGACGGGGAAGGCGTCTGGATTTGGGTCCCGCTAACTCCTCCCTAACCCCCCTCGACCAGGGCACAGCGACTTCTGGACGCAGCACGCTCCCCAGCAACCCCTCTGACGACGACGCAGACAGAAACCTGTGGGGAGAAGAGGGCGTTAGGGCCTGAGCCATCAGGGCTCCTGTGACAGCGCCAGCCCTCTGTGAACACGGGCCCCACACCTGGCAGTCGCGATGCTCGTCTAGACCCCGTAGAAGGCGGCTAGCCTCTCCTTCAGCAGTGGCGGGAACTGCTCCGAGAACTGCTGCCAGTTTTCCTCCCCGACTTGGTCTTTGAAGCCATGGAGGATCTGCGGTGAGGGAGATGGGGTGAGGGGTGCCCCAAGCAGGGCAAGAGGAGGGTGATCTCAGTCTCTCCCCACCCACCACCTCCCAAGACTAGATTAGGGCCCAGCTGTGGGGCCTCACCTTATAAAACATGTCCCGAAGGTCATCCTTCGGGCTCACCCAGGAGGCTACGGCATCGCAGAAGAAAATAAAGTCCTGAAACGTGACGGATCCCGTGTGAGGGTCCGTCCAAGCCCAGCCCCAGCGCCTTCCCTCCGAGCCCAGCTGCCCCAACCTGCACGACGCCCCCGGGGTTGACGCCTATCATCATGCAGATCCCACGGAAGGCCGAGTCCTTCTCCTCGTTGTCCCTGATGTTCCTGAGGGACGTGCACCTGGTTTGGCGGGGGGAGGTAAGCGGTGGGGAATCAGCCCCTGGGGCTGGGGCACCGAGGACATCTATGGGGGACACTGGGGAGCAGCGGCAGGTCAGTGGGTGGTGGGGCTGGGCTGGGGGAAGCAGGAGGTCAGGGCTCGGTGGGGCTGGATCGGGTATTCATGGCTGGGCAGGGCAGGGCTGGGTGGGTACTGGTGAGGGATGGGGTGGGGCCCCACCCGGGGAGGCACACACCAAGGCCGGATGAACTGCTGCAGCATGGGGGCCACCTCCTGCGGGCACACGTAGCCCAGGCGGCCGATGGTGATGGCTGGAATGGCAGAGGGACTCGTCAGGCGACCTGCAACCCCGAGCGGCCCGGGTACGTGGCGGGGCCTCCAGCACAAGGCGCCAGCCCCACCCCACGGGCCCCAAGGGAACAGCTCCTGCCAGCTGCTTGGGTCCCCAAGCTTGACCCAGTCAGGGTCTGCTCCCCATCCAACTTGGGTCTCTCCTAGGTCTGCCCTTAGGCCAACATCCTTCCCAGGCCTCCACCCATTGCCCTATTCCCGTTACCATCCCTGGTTCTTTCCCAAGATATCTTTGTCAGCTACCCTCCTGGCTGGGAAGCCCCACCCCCAGGAGGCGGCCAGTGGCTCAGGATTGGTGCCCACCTGTGTTTTCCAGTAGTGTCTTGGGCGTGTTGGGCCGGTTGATGATCTCCACCAGATTGTTGAGGACCATCTGCACATAGGGCTGCATCTCTGCCCCTAGAGAACAGAAGAGTCGGAGCCCTGCATGGCCCACAGGGCCCACACCGACCCTAGCTGCATCCAGACACCGGCCAACCAGTGAGCGAGCAAACAGCCATCTCTAGATGTCTGCAGTCCAGGATCCATGGCCAACCAGACACAGACCCGCACCCGCTTAACACCAGAAGCCTCCCTGGAGTCACTGCTGGACACCAGGGTGAGACTACACCACCCAATCTCCCCAAGGGGTAGGCAGGGCCAGGGGAACCTTCAGAGAAAGTCTCCCAACGAATCCCAGTGGGGCTTTCAGTCAATTGCTTGGAGAGAAGGAGGTGATGGTGAGTCCAATAAAAACAGGCCTCCTGTCCCCGTGCCTCTTTGGAGAAGCCAGTTACACATGGTCTTTCAGCCATCTGTCCCCATCTCAGATGAAAATGTTCAGAGGTGTCGCCTTATCCCTGGCCAGTTGGCACCTGCCTCAAGGGGCACTAGGGTACTCAAGAGCAGTGGTCCCCAACCTTTTTGATTACCAGGGACTGGTTTCATGGAAGACAATTTTTCCAGGGACTGGAATGGGATGGTTTCAGGGTGATTCAAGTACATTACATTTACTGTGCACTTTACTTCTATTATTATTACAGCAGCTCCACCTCAGATCATTAGGCATTAGATGCCAGAAGCTGGAGACCCCTGCTCTAGAGGGAACCTGTTGATCAGGGTCCTGCCACCAGGCTGGGAACAAGCCAACGGGAAGGGAAAGGACCTGCCCACCTATGGGCACTTACCCATCTGCATGCAGATCTCACCAATGGCCCAGGTGGCATTGTTGCAGACAGAGATGAACTCGGGGTTCAGGTTGGTGCCCAGGATGGGCATGAACTCAGCTAGTGGGGAGAAAGAGGGGTGCTGAGCAGGGGGGCCAGCCAGGGTGAAGCCTCTGGAAACCCAAGGGGCAGGCCCCATCAGACAGTACGAATACATCCCAGTTCGGTCACAGTACTCCCAGGTCATCTTCTCCATCACTTGAGGCCAGGGCTGGGGTCATGGGTGGGGACGCAATGAGTGTCGTACCGATACAGGGCTTGACATGGATGAAGCAGGCTTTGGTGAGGTCTCCCAGGAGGGCGAAGGAGCTCTGCCGGACCTCAGGCATCGAGTCCTGGGGGTCAGAGGAGGGTCAGTGTGGCAGGGCTCCCCTTCCCCCACCCAGCTAGGGGCGCAGTTCTTAGAGCATGAGCTGACACTGCCTCTTCCTACTGCCAAGGCTGCAGGCCCATCTGAAGATCCAGGACTCAGGGGCACATGAATGAGTGCCCTGTGCAGGGTACCACTTAGAACTGCTCCCCATACTGACACGCTGGGGGTGGGGAAGTGATGCTGGAGGCACTTGTGCTTTCACATTTCCTATTTTCTACTTTTTAATTTCCTACTCTGTTGACTTTTTCAATGAGATTTTACTCAAGTCTCATTTGAATCACTTTCTAAAATAATCACCAGCTCTTTTAACAAGTCCCTTCTAATATCCTTAGGGCATAACCAAGGCCCTAAGTCCACCCCAGGGAGCCCACAAAGGCTGCTGGGGGTCACCACTGTCCACTGAGAGGCTTGTGAGGGGTCCACCCACCTGCATGCATTGAAACAGCAGTGTCATGATGTTGCTACGGGCGACCAGCTGCTCCACGTGTCCACCCAGGCCCTCAGCCAGGCCACTGAGTAGGTCTAGTGCCACAATCATGAAGTCCTTGTCAGGAGCCTCATACTGCTCAGGGTGCTGGGTGTACATCTGGGCACAGAAGGGGGAAGGCAGGGTGAGGGGAGTGAGCTCAGGCTGGGGCAGCAGCAGAGGGCCGGATGGAGGGGTGATGGCGGCGGGCTGCTCACCATGGCCTGGGCCAGCGTCTTCTGCACCAGGGTGACGCAGCGCTGGTAGACCGGCTCGCAGTAGGGCAGGAAGCCGCTCTGCAGGGCAGTGGCTACTGATGACAGGCACTGGCAGAGAGAAGGGCAGGAGAGGTGAGCTTGGGTGAATGGACAGGCCACGGGAGAGGGCCTGAGGCGGACTCACCTCCAGCAGGGGGAAGAGGTCCTTGTCTTCGTCTTTGAGCTCGTTCCACTTCTGAATCAGCGGAGGCATCAGCTTCTGGATGTATTCCTGGAGAGGGAGCAGGAAGTTGGGGATCCCTGGATATAGATGGTGGCCTGGGAACCAACATGACTCTCTCTGACTCAAGAGGCGCTCATTGTCTGAACCATGAGGTCTAGGTGCTTTTCTTTGGCTCCTGGGGTCCTCACCAAGTAGCCAGACCTCCAGGCCCTTCTAGTTCACTCCCTTCTCACCCATCCTGAGCCCCACCCCTGCGCTGGTGCTTCCTGCTTCCCACGGGCCCCTGAGCTCCCCTCGCCCAGCACTTACCATGCTGTCTCATAACTGTCTGTCTCCCCTACTAGACTGGGAGCAGGGCGAGGGCAGGGGCCGGGTCTGTCTGCCTGCCTGTCGAGGTCATGGCCACGTCCCTGGCGTGCGACAAGGGTCGCCACCAGGTCACTGGATGCCAGGGAGGGGGACAGGGGGGATCAGGAGGAAGCAGCTGCTGTGGGGTCTCACCGGCTGGTTGAGGTGGTGGCCCACAGAGTCAGCCAGGGTGCCAATGGCGTCGTAGAGGATGAGCAGATTCTTGTGCTGGTATTTGCCGAAGGCAAAGACGAGGGTGTCTAGGATGTAGCTGAGGTAAGGCACCAGCTCCGTGCAGGCCTCCTCCTCCAGGGTGGCGAAGGCACTGGAAGGGGCAGAAGTGTTCAGTGGGCCGCCACCAGTGGGACTGGGCTCTGGGTGGGGTTCAGGAAGGGGACACTCGGGATCAGCCAGTACGAATACAGTGAGAAATCAGAGCACTGTCAGGAGTCAAGTATCATCACTTCCCAGAGGGCAGCCAGTGGGGCAGGTGAGGTGAGGTCTGTGGGGCCAGGGGTCGAGGGTCACCTGCAGGCCGCCTCCTGTACCCTCTTGTTGCCATCCAGGATTCGCTTGAGCAGCTCTGTCATCAGAGGCTTCAGGTGCATGTCGGGGGGCTGGCTAACCACCCAGTGGGCATAGCGGCTCAGGGTCCAGCAGGCGATGGAGCGGACCAGGGCCTTCTTGTCCGACAGGCACTGGATGAGGTGCGGGATCAGCTCGGGCAGGTAGGGCACCATGCCCTGCATGCAGCCTGAAAGGACCGGGCACAGAGGCAAGGCTGAGCCAACTGGGCCAGGCCACATCCACCCTTCTGGGCAGAGGGGGAAACTGAGGCCTGGAGGTTAGTAACTGTCTCAAAGGCACAGAGTCAGTGAAAGGCAGGGTGGGGATGGGAAATGGCATCAGACTTCCTTGGTGGTCCAGTGGCTAAGAATCTGCCTGCCAATGCAGAAGATGCGGGTTTGATCCCTAGTGTGACAAGATCCCACATGTCTCGTGAAGCAACTAAGCCCACGTGCCACAACTACTGAAGCCCATACACTCTAGAGCCTGTGCGCTGCAACAAAAGCAGCACCTCAATGAGAGCCCCCTGCGTCAATGCGTAGGCTCTGCTTGCAACTACAGAAAGCCGTCGCAGCAACAAAGACCCAGCACCGCCAAAATACATAAGTAAATACTTCCCTTTCCATCAGCCCCACCCCATCCCAGGGCTTGTGCTGCCATCTGGTTACTCTATGTGTGTGCTCAGTCGTGTTCAACTCCTCGCAACCCCATGGATTGTAGCCTACCAGGCTCTGTCCATTGGATTCTCTAGGCAAGAATACTGTAGTGGGTAGCCATTTCTTCCTGCAGGGGATCTTCCCAACCCAGGGATCAAACCCACATCTCTTCCATCTCCTGCATTGGAAGGTGGATTCCCTACCACTGAGACACCTGGGAAGCTACCTGCTCACTAGTTCATAGATGGCTGGGCTGCAGAGTTAACTCAGCCTTTATGGGCAGCAGCAACCCAGGTGGACAGGAAGCACCTTTCTTCTGAAACCTTTCTTAGATGTCTGTGACTTTTTTTTCTTACTTTTCATCTTCCCTTTCTAAGAAACAAAAATTCTGAATGTGTCTGTCTCTCTTTTCACTGCAGATCACAGCATACCCCTTGACCGTCCCAGCCCTGAGATCTATTTTCACCAGTTCAGGGTCAATTCCTTGAGATCTTTCCCATTAAAATGAACAACACTTCACATGTTCCAGCAGACCTGGGTGCTGAGGTAGTCGTGTGTGTCTGCTATCACAGATCTGGAAAGCCCTCTGGTAATTCACGCTGTGCACACCATCAGGACAAAGGGAGCCAGAAAAGTGAAGGAAACACCACCTCTGCACACTTCTGATCCTGGCAGGCCAGCCTCGCAGTCAGAGCAGGTCTGAGGCCCAGCTTCATCCCAGGTGACAAGAGAAGTGGTGTAATTCTCTTTGCAGCTGAGTTTCAAGAAACCTACCTCCTCGGGTGGCACTAAGCCCACAGGACAGGGCTGCCTGTTATTACTGTTGCTGGAACTATGCTTAAGACCTCGTGGAACTGCCCTTCTTTGAGAATTAAGAAGAGGACTTGCATTTGGGGGTCCCTTTCAGGCCTTTGGGCGGAGGTGGTGGTTGTTTAGTCACTAAGTCTTGTCCGACTCTTTGCGACCCCATGGTCTATAGCCCGCCAGGCTCCTCTGTCCATAGGATTTCCCAGGCAATATTGGAGTGAGTTGCCATTTCCTCTTCCAAGGGATCTTCCCAACCCATGGATCGTGCCTGCGTATCCAGCATTGACAGGTGGATTCTTTACCACTGAGCCACCTGGGAAGCCTGATCTTGGGCTGAGGGGAAGATTCAAATCCCAGAGCTGCTTGGAGTGGGCTGAGCAGGCTGCTGGAGAGAACCTGGGGATAGCCTCACCCCCACCAGCCCTCCCTGGCCCAGGCCCATCTCACACCAGCATGAGGCTCAGAGGTCACACACAGTCAGGCTGGAGGGTCACTTACCCTCAGCAATAGCACCCAGCACCAGGATGCCTGACTCCTTGACCACCCACTCGGGGTGGAAGAGGAGGTCCTTGAGCAGGGGGAGCAAGTGGGGCAGCAGTTCCTCCCGGAAGACGTTGGCCAGGACATCCAGTGCAGCCGCCGAGCACTTCCCTGGGGTGGGAGGGGAAATCGGGGGGCGGGCTCAGGGAGGCACATGGGGCAGGCCACCAGCCCTCCTTTCTGTGACCCCTGGGATCTGAGGTCATGATTTGAATCTTTGTGATTTGCTCTGCATAGGCTCCCTCCCTCTGAGAGGGAGCCCAGGGCCTGCTGTCCCCTACTCCTCACTTCATACTGCAGGCCAGGCCACTCACTCAGATTCCAGTCGGACAAAGCGTCGTCGTCATCATCGTCCTCCGCGTCCTCTGAGCCATCAGGCCGCTCGGCCTCATGGGGCAGCGTCACTGTGCGCGACTTGTGGAAACGTGGCTTGATGTCCTGTTCACTGTCAGGGACAGCCTCGTCCTCCTCAACATCCCCCTGTGGAGTCAGGCAGATGGCTGAGACCCCCAGAGACCCCCAGCGCCCCAGCCTTCCTTCACCCTGCCAGTGACTGGTGGTCAGCCCTAGCTAACCTTCAGCAGGATGATGTCGATTTCCGAGTACTTCATCCCTTTTACCAGGATGGGGATCAGCCTGTTGGAAGAGAGGCTGTTAATCAGGATCCAGGGGCCCTAGAGACAGCTTACAGCCTGGGGAAGAGGGACGTGGAGAAGAGTTGCAGGCAGGAGCATCAAGGAGCCGAGGGGTAGACTGTACATGCCAATTCCATCTGTCCTGCATCCATTAATTTCTCTTAGTGGGTACTATTCCCAACCGAGTCTCAGCCACTGTGACTGGGTCAGAGCTGACACTACTGCTAGCTCTACAGGAATGCTCTTGATCCAAACCCCTTGGCCACTCAGTGAATTCCAGACCCCCACACATGCTGAGAAGCTTGGAATAGTGCCTGACCCCTTGATGTTTAGTCGCTAAATCCTGTCCAACTCTTTTGGAACCCCATGGACTATAGCCCATCAGGCTCCTCTGTTCATGGGATTCTCCAGGGAAAAACACTAGACTGGGTTGCCATTTCCTTCTCCAGGGAATCTTCCTGACCAAGGGATCACACCTGTCTCCTGCACTGGTAGGCAGGTTCTTTACCACTGAGCCACCAGGGAAGCCTGATCCCTAACGTGCCATAAAGCAGTGACACACGGCCCTGCCCTGTCACCAGGCACTTCCTGGCATGGGGCCAGGCTGGGGAGCTAACAGGCAGGGCAGCCTCCCCAACTCCGCTGGAACCCATGCACCTCAGGATCAGAGGTTTTTTTTTTTTTTTTGATCAGAGATTTTGACTAGAGACTTCACTGAGTCGGGGACAGACAAGTGATTCAAGTTGATCAAAGAGGATAAGCCTTAGAACTTCTACAGAGATACTATAAAAGAGTAATGTAAAGAGAGACTGTCTTTACTCTGAGGTTCCCAAGCTAGAAGGCTGCAGAAAGTACTACCATGAGGGCAGGCTGTGCCTGAGAACAAAGTAGACACAGAGGAAGTAGATCTGAGCCCAGATGGTCTGCTGTTCACATCCTTTGAGCACCTGGATCCAGCTATACCTGAAGCCTCTGCTGCCTTTTTTCCCCCTCTGGCTGTGCCAGGTCTTAGTTGGAGCACACAGGATCTTCACTGTGACATGAGGGGTTTTTAGTTGAGGCATGTGGGATCTAGTTCCCTGACTAGGGACCTAAACGTGGGCCTCCTGCATTGGGAGCAAGGAATTTTAACCACTGGACCACCAGGGAAGTCCCTCTCTGTTGATTTCATCTTTTCCACCTATAACTTAACCTAATTTTTAATCCATTAAAGCTACATACCTACCATTTGCAAAATAAACGCACACAGGAATAAAAGCAAACCAAGACAATTGATTGGCACAGGCTAGCACAGAAGGGAAGACAGAGGGGTGGAGTCTGGGGTGGACAGAGGGCAGGAGCAGCACTCACTGGACCAAGTGGGAGGCCAGGACTTCCTTGCAGATGGGCTGCTCGGCCAGCGTCAGCCAGAACTCACAGGCCTCGAGGGCCACGTTCTCATCGTGGTCCTGGGTCCTCTGCAGCATGTACTGGGGTGGGGTAGGAGAAAAGACTAAGGCCAGGCCCGGTGAGGGGTGGCTCCCCACAAGCCTCCCACCCCACAGCACCCGCACGGGCTGGCCTTGGCCAGGTGTACCTGGATGATGCTATGCATGTGGGGGATGAGCCTGTCAATCCGCACTTCCAGCAGCATCACTAGTGCACGGCACACGTTCTTCCGCACCTCAGGGTCATCGTCCACAGCCAGGGCAAACAAATGCTGCAGGGGAGCCGGGGTCAGCTGCAGCTGGGCCCTCAGCCTTCCCCCTACACTCCCCAGCCCATGGCCTACCTCGATGAAGGTGTCAATGTTGTCCATCAGCGCCTGGGCCCGGTCCATGATGAACTGATTCACACAGGCGATGGCATGGGACCTGGCAGGGAGTGGGTCAGCACATGGGTCACCCCCAACCCCACCCATCCTGCCCCCTCCCAACCCCCTGCAGACCCCCACCCACCGGATCTTGGGGCTACAGTGCTTGAAGAACTGGAGGAACTTGGGGATCATGATGTTGAGGGGCCTGTTGAGGGCATCGCTGTCCAGCAGTTCGGACGAGTCTTCACAGATCTTCTGCAGGGCTCCGAAGGCTCCCTGAGTGGAAAGCAGCAGACACATGGGGAGGAGCCCCAGTCGGAGCCCAGCTCCCGCTTAGGCAGGCAGGCCACGGCTGGTCGCCTACCTCACAAGTATTGTAATCCTCCGAGTTGAGAAGGTTGCACAGCTGGGGCAGCAGCTCGGGCCACATCTGCAGCTCACCCTTGGAAGCGATGGTGGTGATGAGAATGCCTGGGGCGGCCGGGAAAGGAGGCTGCCTCAGGCTAGGTGCAGGCCTGCCTGGCGCCCCGGCCCTCCTGTTGTGCGATCATTCCACCAGCACACATGCTGTAAGCCCTACACACACTTTTTTCTTTTTTTGGTCACGTGGCATGTAGGATCCTAGTTCCCAGACCAGAAATCAAACCCCTGCCCCCTGCATTGGAAGCACACAGTCTTAACCACTGGACTGCCAGGGAAGTCCCCTACACATTTTTGAGATTCTCTTTGTTTTTCTGTATGCCAGGCCTGTCTCAGGCCCTGATACAGCACAGAACTAAACACAAAATACCTGCCTTTAGGAGCAGATCTCTCTAGTGAGGGAGGCTGCCTGGAATAAAGATAAATCAGTAAAAGTCCTGGGAGGCAAGATGCCAAGAGCTGAGGGAGGAAATGGAACTGAGAAAATAGTTAGCAAGGACTCAGGGTGAATGTAACAGTTTTTAATTCAGTGGCTCAAGAAGGCTTTGTTGGGTGACACCTTGCTATCTGAGCAAAGACCTGAGGAGGTGTGGGAGAAGCCATCTAGGTCCCTGGGGAAAGAACAACTCAGACAGAGGGATCTGCAGGTATAAGAAGTCCAGGGTCATGCACAGAATTGGTGTGCTCCAAGACAGATGGTAAGGAGCCAGCGGGGCTGAGCAGAGGATGATGGGGAGAGTGGCAAGAGATGAGGGCTAGGAGGGGGAGGAGGCATGTCGTGCAGGGCCACGGTGGCCTCAGGGAGGACCGTGTCCTGCTTATTAGAGACCCAAGTGCGACCTGCAGTAGGCATGTAAAGTGCACAGACTCTGGAGCAGTCTGGCAATTGAGCTGAATATGGGTGATGTCAGTGCAGAGATAGTATATTTAGAGCCAAGAGGTAGCAGAGTTTCCCAAGGTGGGGGAAGCTGCCATCGCCAACATGCCAGATGACCCTGGTTCACATGTCTGCTGGGAAAGGCATTCCCTGCAGTGGGCAGACTGGCAATGGAGTCCCCAGGCCCATCCCTGTCTGTGTGACCTTGGCCACATTACCTAAGGGCTCTATGACTCAATGGGAATAAGGAACACCACCCTCCTGGGACTTCCCTGGCAGTCCAGTAGTTAGATTCCACAATTTCACTGCCCGGGGTTCAACTCCCGGTTGGGAAATGAAGATCCCACAAGCTTAGGGTGCTTGGGAGGCTTCAGTGATTTAACTGAAGTATTTAAGAGCAGAAACTGGTGCCGAGAATGAGTTTGGTAAGTCCAGTTCCTCCTGGTGGCCTCAGAGAAGGCTAAGGGTCACTTTGAACAAAGACAACAGGCCCCAAGATCAACACTTCCAGCAGGTCTAGTAGCTAGCTCAAATTTTTAATACTATCTTTTTGTCTTCATTGCATTTATGATTAAGGCTACCTTCCCTTTGAAAGTGAAAATGTCCAAGGCTCACTTATCTCTGACTCTGTGTAGCTCATGAGGCTCCTCTGTCTATGTAATTCTCCAGGAAAGAATACTGGAGTGGACTGCCATTCCCTTCTCCAGGGGATCTTTCCGACCCAGGAATTAAACCTGCATCTCCCCAGACTATCTGAGCCACCAGGGAAGTCTACCCTGCTGTACAGAGCAAGCAAATCTGTCTCCCCTTCCCACCCTTTTTATTGCCATGCTGCATAGTTTGCAGGATCCTAAGGCTCCTGACCAGGGATTGAACTCCAGAACCCTGCAGTAAGAATCCTAATCACTGTCTTGTTGTAAATAGTTATAAACAATTTCCACTTTAAAGTAATATTTAAAGTTGATATAGAATTAAATTTTAAAATTTTCAATTATATGTCAATTATATCTCAGGAATTCCCTGGCTATCTAGTGGTGGTTAGAATCACATTTTCATTGCTAAGGGCATAGGTTCAATCACTGGTAAGGGAACTTATTAATTAGTCAAAATTAATGAATTACTAATGAAATAAAAATTACATATCAGCAAAATCTGACGGGGGGGGGAGTAGAAAGTAAGTTGGGAACAAATAGTAGGGCTGGTGTTTATCAGTAGTGAAAAGGCTTAAGGTAAAATTGCTTGAAAGTTCTTAGTCCTCCTCCTATAACTTCCTCAGGCAGTCTTTTGGAGACAGGAAGATTCTAACACAAACCTAACCCACATTTTTCCGAAGTTATCATTGGTGAGTTAGCAGAGAGCCCTTATATTTTAGTCTGCTATATCCTTGGAGCTAACAGAAAATGCTGGATGCTGAGTGACTGCCTAAGAAGTAAGAACAGCTGTTTCAGGAGAGAGTGGTTCAGAGCATGGACCTGATTTGGTCACTTCTGAGCTCTGTTACTGGCCAGACAGACTCTTCACATCTATGTGCCTCAGTTTCCTCATCTGTAAAATGAGAGCAGTAACAGTACCACCAACTGATGGTGCTGGAACATTCAGTGAATCAACATCATTAACATATTGAGAAGGTTCTTGGCCAAGAGTGCCAGCTCAGAGAATCATCAGACACCAACTGCCACTGAGCTCTCTCTCACCTATGGTGGCCCGGATGAGCGAGGAGGCGTCACCGATGTTGTTGAGACATTCCTGTTTGATGAAGTCGGCCACAGGCGGTGGAAAGCTCTGGTAATGTGCCTTCACGTTGTTCTTGAGGATGAGACCACTGAGAGAGCGAGTCGGCTCATCTGTGGGAAGAGGGCTGGGGCTCAGGAGACCACAGGGGAGAAAGTGGGGTCAGCCTTGGCTGGAGGGGCGCCAAGGACATACCTTCCGACTTGAGTCTCGTCAGGACGAATATCAGGTAGTTGTTGAAGTCAGGAAACTGGTTCAGTTGTTTGAGTTTCTGCGAGATTGTTAAGGGTCTTGGCAGACAGGGGCCTTCCCCGGGTGGGACTCCCACTCTTACTGCCATATAACCTGACTGCTGGGATTGGGTAGCCAGCTCCTGGGACCCCACATGTTAACCCCCATGCCCAGAGTAAGGAAGCATTTCAGACACATGAGATTCACACAGCAGATAGGGGAAAATGCCTCAGCTTCCCACCTCTGCTGAAGATCTGGCCAGAGCAGGAAAGGGTGAACAAACTCTGCTCTATCTGAAAATTAGCAGAGGCTACTCAGCTGTGCTGCTGCTGCTAAGTCGCTTCAGTCGTGTCCGACTCTGTGCGACCCCATAGACGGCAGCCCATGAGGCTCCCCCATCCCTGGGATTCTCCAGGCAAGAACACTGGAATGGGTTGCCATTTCCTTCTTCAATGCAAGAAAGTGAAAAGTGAAAGTGAAGTCGCTCAGTCGTGTCCGACTCTTAGCGACCCCATGGACTGCGGCCCACCAGGCTCTTCCGTCCATGGCATTTTCCAGGCAAGAGTGCTGGAGTGGGGTGCCATTGCCTTCTCCGCTACTCAGCTCTGCTCACTAGCAATTTAACACAGCATACTTTTTTTCTTAAAGGGACCTCACACTTTTAAGTGAAACTTGCTTACGGTATACATAAATAGATTAAAAGTTTAAGAGTATTTTAAACGACCAACTGAAAAAAGGAAATTTTACTCACGAACCTAAAGCCAAGCACCAGCAAAAAGTGTCTCCCTCTCTGCTGGGAAAGGGACCCAAGAATTCTAATCCTTCATTGTTTGCCGAAGTTCGCTCCTGCCTCAGCAGAAAGAGTCTGGGAACTAGAGATTCGACCCCTTCCTCTCCGGGAGATGCACTTGTCGGCCCGGTCCCCCCAGACCCGGAAAGAAGGATACATCCTGCACGATGCGTTGCGTGGCTGTGTTAGGCGACTGCGAGTCTTTGAGCAGCTGAAGGACCTGCTGGAGGCCTTGCTCGTCTGGCTGCCAGTCCATGGCGCAAGGCGAACTGCGGGGGTAGGGGCCGGGATCAGCACCGGATCTCGGAGGCTCTGTGGCAGTCCCAGGCTGAGCCCCCGCTGAGGTGATGGCGGCGGCGGCGGTAGCAGGACTGGAGCGTCCTCGGCGGACAGGCGGAGGCCGCCGATCCACGCCCGCCCAAGTGCGGGGTCCCCGCCAGCTGCGCCATCCACGGCCACGCAGTCGCGGGCTCGGGAGCGCGGGCGGGGGTATGTGGTAGCAGGCCATGCGAGGCGGCAGCGGGACCCGGAGAATCCTCATCCCACCCAATGCCGGGCCTTCGTCCCACCTCGGCCCATGCCGCCGCGCTCGGCTGCGGGCCCTAAGGCTTCCACTTCCCTCGAGGCTGCTCGGCGAAGACCCAGCCACCTCCCCATTCAGGGGCCCTGCCCCAGAACACGACAGCGCCCCAGCCCCTGTGGTCTTTCCCGTGCCGGCACGCAGTCCAGCGATTCCCCTAATCAGACCCAGAGCAGTCGGCAGACAGGTCCCCGATGCCTCTCCAAATGAGAGTCAGCGAAGGCCTGCCTATTCGGCAACAGAAGCCCCCTGGACGAGTCCCTGTTGCTTCCCCAATCAGGTCTGGCCAAGCCTCCCCCCACACAGTTCCAACAACCCCACGCCCCAGTCAGCACTAACTCCCACTGATGGATCACTACTGCTTCCCATAATCAAGTTGTACCAAGCCCCCCACCACCTCTAGCCGGAAAACGTCTTCGTCCGAGCCCTGCAGCTCCCTCGTTAGGCCTGGCCAAATACCCCCGAGGCATTTCCCCCAAATGCACCCAGCTACGCCTCGCAGTCAGAGCCAGCAAAGCCCTCTAGGCCGAAGTCTCACGACCCTCCCTATCAGGGCCCAAAACCGCCGCCCCCAACTTTTCAACGCGGCCTCCCACAGTCAGACCCAACCAAGCCCCTCCGAAACAGACCCCCACACACACCCGATCCTCGCGACGTCCCCTAATCAGGCCCTAAGCAGTCCCCATACACTTCCCCAATCAGAGCCCCTCCAGCCCGACCCCAGCCGCCCCAGTGGCCCAATTTTCACGGCACCCGGACCTGGCCCGGCTCCGAGGCCCCACCCCCTAAGCCAGGCTTAGTTCCCCCATCCCCCGCCCCGGCCCATTCTCGCTGCCTCTCCAATTGGGCCCAACTAGGTTCTCGGCCTTTCCCGGTCAGGCGCGGCCCCGACGCCCGGGCCGCGCGCAGCGCAGGCCCGGAGCCCGGCGGGGGTCGACGAAAGCCAGGGCCAAGCCGGTCGGGGTCCGGGTGAGGCTCACTTACCCGGCCTCGGGCGGCAGCAGCGAGGCCTTAAGCTGCGGCTTCTCCTGAGACTCGCGCGGAAGGAGGGAGCCAAAGAGAGGGAGTAATAAAAAAAAAAAAAAAAGAAAGAAAGAAAGAAAGAAAAAGAAAACGCGGCTGTATATGAACCGCGGCGGCTTCCGTACGCCGTTCAAATAGGCCTAAATGACCCAATCGCGAAAAGCAGCGGTCGCACGTGGCCTGGCACCAGGGAGACCTAGACCCCGCCGAGGTCGGGTCACGTGACCAAAGAGCCGGCGGCCCTCTAGGCCTCTCTGGCCAGCTGGTCCTCCCACCGTCTCGTTTTTTCAGCCTCGCTCGCTGGCTTGACAGGAGCTGTTTGCTGCAAACAGGAGTTTGGTGGCGCGCGGGACTTTTAGGTATAACTCCCCTCAGCCAGAACCATCTTCACTTTGTCACCCACCCACCCCCAATAACTGAACTGTGCCTTCCTCCCCCATTTTGAGAGTACTTAGCAGAAGTACTGTGCGACCAAAGAGTTGAGGGGACAGAGCCTAGGGTGGACTTTATACCCCATAGACAAAGGAGGGAAAGCCAAACAAAGGGAGTGCCTGAGACTGGCTGGGTTCCTAAAGAAGCCTCTGCCATATTTTGGGTTATTTACATTGCTGTTTGACAAATATATAAGGTACCCTACGAGGACATAAAATTTTAAACGAAGTGAAATAATAAAGACTAGAGCAAAAGACCTAACTCCTTTCTCTACCTGAATCAGAATGAGGTGAAACAATTCAGGAAATTTAAGGACAGGAAGATGGAAAAAAAAAAAAAAAAGACATTCCGTGATTCTTGCACCATCTGAGGACAAAGTAGGGCACCTCTTTTCCAGGAGCAGGAGAGTCCCGGTTCTCTCCTCTCCCACCCCACCCCCATCCACGTCTCCACCCTGCTGACGAAAAAGGTGGGCGACCTTCTGCCACTCCAACTTTAGTTTCTCCATTTGTCGAACAGATACAAGACTAGTTTGCTGGGTTAGAGATAATCCAAGTTAAGCATTACAAAACCTGCAGTAAATTGTTCCTCAAAAACGTGGTTTTTACTCCCCGAGGTTCAAAGTGGTCCTTTTACTGCATTTGGACCCTCCCTAAGTCAATATTTACCGAGTCAACTAGGGCTCTAATCCCAAAGGACATCCCAGTCCTGCCTTGAAGGCCGTTTTGGCCTGCGGAGAGGCACAGGTTAACTCTAGCCCCAGACTGGAAGGAGACAGATTTCAGTCCACTTGCCCTTGGCAAAGTCAGTCCTGGCTCCGTTCATTCATGAAAAATAGATACCTAAGGCCTCTCTTGACGAAAACCGAGGCCGCCAGGATTTGGGACGAGTCAGTTGAAGCCACACTCCACTCCAAGAGTCAGGATCCAAAAGAAGCAGACGAGTCCCACCTCAGCCGGCTCCGCTGAACAGGAACCGGGTTTGAGAGACACGCGCCGAAAGCCGCCAACACATGCGCAATGGTCTTCCCTCGTGCGACCTGAGGGCCTAGAACTACGAATCCCATCCTGCCTTGCGCAGGCGTCGCCAAGCTTACGAACTCTGGCTGCGACTCAAACCTGAGGGGTCTAGAGACTTTCTGGATTTGTGTGTTGAGCAGGACGAACGAGGTTGAGGGAGAGGGTGCAAATCAGTTTTCTGTTCAGGGTTAGGGGTTGCCTCAGAAAGAGTCGGGTAGGAAGCGAGTTGGAGATGCAGGAGAGAATTTGTTAATGCTCACCGCACCCTTTTTATTTTCTTTCCTTTTTTTTTTTTTTTTTTTGCCCGAAGAGTGTGGCATCGGGGAGTCTTAGTTCTCTGACCAGGGACTCATCCTATGCCCCCTGCAGTGGAAGTGCGGAGTGTTAACCACTGGACCTCCACGAAAATGCCCCTCCTCCTACTTTTGATACGTCAAGTTTCCAGCGGCTCTGCGCAGGCTTTCTGGGGAGGAGTCCTGGAAGAAGAATGTGAGCGCTGCTGCCAGTATGATCCACAGTATCGGCCCTCATATGATCACGGGTCTTTTTCTCTTCCCCAGATGGTGGGTTTCAGTACTGAATCGAAAAATCGTAAAGGAAAAAAAAAAAAAAAAGCCCCCTGACTTCTTATGCACCTACTGCCTTTCAGTGTATAAATGGTATTCTCACGACAGCCCTGTAAACAGCAAACTTCAACTAGAAGAGCTCAGTGCAAAAGAAACTCAAAAAACTGGAGCCCAAACAGGAATCTGAGATAAGAGACAAACACATCTCAGTTAACAACAGCCTCCCTGCCTGAGCACATCACACTGCACCCACATTTCAAGATATTTCTCAAACAAGGTCGCCAGACACAAAGCAACTGCTCCACCTTGAGAAACAACAGCCCCTTTGAATGTCAAGGTTAATGTTGACTATATGAGCATTGTTCTTACTTTAGAACTTCACTCTAGATGTTTCAGTATGTTATCCTTATTTTATAGATGAATAACCTGAACCACAGAAAGGCTAAATAACTTACCCAAGATCACATAGCTAACAGACACCAGAAAAGTTTGAAACTGGGACTGTGTGACTCACCAAAACCTGAATTTGATTCTCCGCCCTCTTCACTTTTCCCAGGTCAGGGCAGGTGAGCTCAGTGAAAGGAAGTGCTGACACTCCAGAATAGAGGGAGCTGCTGCAGGGGCGACCTACTTCTCCCACTTGTTTCTTTTTAAAGATCCAGCGGCTGTTGTGGCTTTGAGGGAGGAGGAGGTAGAGATGGCTCCATGAGCTTCCTATATCCCCTCCCCCATACATCTCCAAGGCTAACATCACACCTGGGCCAGCTCAGCATCATGAACGGAGACCTTTCGCCTCATGTGGGAAATAAACCAGACAAGCCTTACTGTGTGTTAGCAGGAAGTAAGGAGGCACGTCACCTGTTTCAAAGTGTATTTGCTCACTCTTCAAGCTGGGCATGATTCAGCTCAGTCTTTGCACTTGCTGTTCCTCAAGCCTGCAACACTCTTCCAAGGACCATCCTCACTGCCTGTCCCACCTCCTTCAGGACTTGCAACAGATGGTGTGACCAGTCTTGACCAGTTTACAGTTGCCATCTTTCCCCCCCTCATCACAGATCCTCTTTCATACTGCCCCCCGGCCCCTGCACAGAATGTATAATGGTGTTGTGTTTTGTTTCTTGTTTCTCCCACAACCACAATGTTAGCTCCACTAGGACAGGGAATTTGGATTGTGTTGGTACTTGCAATTCCCCGCCCCCCCCAGTCTGAATCTTGCAGTGTGAAGCTGTGTGTGTGTGTGTTGGGGGCGGGGGGGGGGGGGTGCGTCGCTCAGTTGTGTCTCTTTGCGACCCCGTGGACTGTAGACCACCAGGCTCTTCTATCCATGGGATTTCCCAGGCAAGAATACTGGATCGGGTTGCCATGTTCTCCTCCAAGGAATCTTCCCGACCTAGGGATGGAACCCACCTCTCCTGTGTCTACATTGGCAGGCAGGTTCTTCACCACTGGGCCACCTGGGAGGCCCCATGGACAGGTGCTAACTCAGCCTTCATCCTTCTGCCTCTACAGGTCCCGGGCATGTGGTGACCACCATGGTCCTTGGAATCATGATGCTCCCCTAATAGGAGAGGGCCTGGAGCCTGGCCGTAGGATGGGCACGAGTGCCAAGAGGCTCAGCATTCATGCCTGGGAAGGCCTGGGAGATGGCCCCACAGCTAGGATGCTTCGATGTTGCTCCATAATAGATTTGAGTTAGGAGGCACAGTCATCTTAACACCTTGGTTGGCTCCACCGAGAGCAGACACCCAGGTAGCCTTCAGCTCCAAATAGGATGAGCAATGGGGCCAGGAAGACACAGAATTACAAGGAACACTAGTAGGGGACTAGGGGCACCAGGCTTCCTTCAGGACATCTTGTCCCCTAGTATAGCAGTTGTCCTGTTCTGCAAGGTGGGACAAACAAGCCCTTTTGCATTCTTTCTCCTGATCATATAAAAAAACACACCTTCCCTGGAAGGGCTACAAGTCGCTGGAGGACAGACCAACCCCACTGGAACCCAGATCCTGGTCCTCTTTACTTCCTCCACTGCCAACACCCCATTAGCTCCTCTTGCCTGATCACAGCCTGGTCTCCATCTCCCAGGTTCTGCCCAGACCCTTTCAGCCAGAGGGATCCTGTTAAGAGATAAAACATACCATGCTGCTCCTTACCACAGCCCCTCAAAGGTTTCTTCTTACGAATAAAGTCCCAAATTCTCACCCTAGCACACGAGACTCTGCATATAACACACCCAGGCTTCTCACTCAGCCAGTTCCTTTCAGAGTGGCCTCCTCAAAGCTCCCTGTAAAGGCCAGGCACCCTCCCTGTCTGTATACTGGCTGTTCATTACCCCACAGACAGGCTTCCTCACCTCCCTCAGGACTCTGATCAGATGTCTCCCTACAGCCTCTCTCCTGTACTTCTTTGCAGTCATCTCCCCAAATGAGTTCCCCTTTTAATCTGTGTCTGTTTCCTTCCACAAAGGCAGGAAGCACGCGTGGTCTGTTTTGTTCACTGCGGTGGCCACAGGGCGTAGAAAAACCCAGGCACCCGGTAGGTGCTCCTTGTCTTCGGATCTGAACTGACAGCTTTGGCCCAGCCCAGATGGGACTGTGCAGACACTGAGCAAGAGCAGCAGCAGGGCGTGGGGTGTATGTCTCAGGCGTGAATCCTGAGCAAAGTTCAACCCCAGGAGGGGTTGCACCCCCATTTTCCCCGATACCCCCACATCACTGGGGCAGACCCAGCCTTTGGTAGGTGTGCAACCAGCCAAGAGGGAAGGGCTTAAGTTGGAGAGAGCAAAAAAGGCAAACCAAGCACACAACTCCAGCACTAAGTCATGTTCTTTACTTCCCAGAAGTGATGGCTAAAGGGTGGGTGGGGGGGGTGAGAAAAGGAAGACAGAAAGAGCCAGGGGGAGGGAGGAGAGGGGACAGTAAAACACTGTTCTACGAAGTCTCAGGAGGCAAGTGCTCAAGGTAAAAAAGAGTCCTGGAGAATCATCCGCAGCTGCGGGAAGCATCTCGGTTTCCTTCTGTGTATAAGTCCTTGGGGGGAAAGGCTGCCGCGCTGCCACTGCATTAAATAGTTATGTACATCGCAGAGAGTCCCAGGCCGTGGGCAGGCAGGGAGGGGGGTCATTTCACCAGGGGCCGCGTTTTATCATCATCACCGCACTGGTGGGCTTTGTACTTTTTCACCTCTGCCATGTACTTGGCCCATGCATCACCTTTACTTGTTAATACCTGTTGGGGGGGAGGAGGGATACACAGGGGGTTGGGAAGGGGATGCCAGGAACCAGGGTCAGGACTGTCCTGAGACAGCTGACCCACCCACAGCGTATTGGGTCTGAGATAAAGATAAGTAGAGGCAAGTTATCTAGGAGCTGGGTTGAAAGCCCTCCTCCCCCACCCAGTACATCCATCCAAGGGCCAGATACTGAAGAGGGAGGGATGGGGCACCTCGGCCAGGCGCTGAGGCTAGAAGGAAAAGGCAACAGAGGCAGTCCCTGCCACAACCGATCTGCTCACCTCATCCTCCGTCTTCTGCTTCTTGGCTACTATTCCCGTCTTGAGGGCTAGTTTGTTCCCGCCTCTGCGCTTGCCCACCTGGGTGAAGGGACAGAAGACTGCAACGGTTACAGGAGCCGGGGCCCGCCCTTGGCGGTGCTGAGGCCCACTACACCTTCCTAGCCCGGCCCGGTGGCCCGTCCCGACGCCGCGCCCAGCTCCACCAGCCGGCCGACCTGCGCAGCAATCAGAGAGGAGCACACGCGACTCAGCGCCTGCCCTGGGCCCATGATGCCCAAGCAGTCCTGGGCCCCCCAGCTGTCTTCCCAGGGAGAGAGAAGAATCCCCACATGAGGGGGATGAGCTCTGTCCTCACTATCCCCTAGTACAGACCACACAGGCAGCAACTGCTCCCTTTATTGAGCACTTACTGTATACTAAGCCCTGTGCCAAGTGGCTTTGGAAGTATCATCTCCTTCAACTTTCACAGTTACCTTAAGATGAAGGTCATAACCGTCCCCATTGGACAGATGAGCAAACACCTTTGAAAAGGAGAACCCTGTCCCTGGATCATGCTGACAGCAGACAGTGGAGCTGGATTCAGGGTCAGGTATGTTGAGTCCAGGGAGCAGCAATCTTAGCCACCGCCTGATGCTGTTCCCTGACACCTAACCTGGCCTGGCCTCTTTGAGGGCACTCCCGCAAATGGCCGCCCCGATGACCAAACGGAAAAGGCAGTGACAACTACTGCTACTCTCATTCACAGGGGGGCACTCGGCTGCCACCCAGTTCTCACACCAGCCCAGGCCCTGTCACTTCCCATTCTTCAAATGTAAGATTTAGCCTGAACTTTCCCGGTCCTCTATTTTCTCCCACGAACTGAGGGCTTCTTGTGCACCAAGGGCTGTGACAGGCTTTACAGACATCCTGTCCCTAGCCCTCAACCAGGTGTTAAGTGACCTGAGCTGCTGAGACTATTCTCACACTCATTTTTGACAGATGAAGAAACTTGACGCACCCCCACCCAAGTCCATTACTCTTAAGTCAACACTTTTTTTCTCCACACCACAGGAACTTGCTCTCAACACAAGAGACAAAGCCAGCTCAGGGTTGACAATCAATATAGGTGCCCTTTTTTTACCCTAGAGTTTCTCAATCTTAGGCACTAATGACATTTTGAACAGGACCATGTTTGCTGGAGAGGGGGAGGAGAGAGTTGTTCTGTTTCAGGATGTTGAGCAGCAGCTCTGCCCTCTGCTCATGAATGTCCGTCCTGATGACCACAGATGTCCCCAGACTTCGTCAAGTGTGGAGATGGGGTAGGTGGAAATCGTCCCCAGTTGAGAACCATTGGTTTAGCCCTTCCTATAAGGCTTGCCCAATGGTAATCACATAAGAAGATGCCCATTTTTGCAAGCAGGGAAAATGAGGTTAGGCCATCTCAGATGCTCCGGGAGAGCAGTGATGCCTGTCATGTTCAGCACAGCATATCCATCACCTAGCACAGTGCCCAGCACAAGGTAAGGTGCTCAATAAATGGACACCGGACGAAGGAAAATCATGGAACTCAAGCAAATCTCCTAGGTCACACAGTAAGCAGTCTGAGTCTTTCATTCACACAGCTCAGACTCCAGACTTGAATATGACACCCATTCTCATAGTGAGAGATGGTCCCCAAATCCAAAGTTCGGGTGGGTACCACTCAAACAGGAATTCTAGTACCCTGGTCTCCCGATCCTCGGAACGCTGTTTCCAATGGAATCCCCCCCCAGCTCCCAGTTCCTGCGGGCAGACTCCTGGGGTCCCCATCTCCGCCCCCAGACCTCTCTTGTAGGGAATCCAGATTCTGAATCCTCAGCGGATGACCCGGACGGCCCCCTGATCGGAGTCGGAGGGTGGACCTGGATCCCGATCCCCTTTCTCGGTCCCGATTCCCCAGGCCAAGGAAGACCCTGGCGCCCGCCCCCACCCCCGCGGCTCCTTACGAAGCTGAGCGTGGGGCCCGGACCGCCCTTCCTCTTCGGATCCCCGGGACCCGCGGCGGCAGCGGTGGCTGGCTGATCGGGTCGCTGCGGGCCCGGGGGCGGCTCCTCCTGCCGCTGCCGCTGCTCCTCCTCCATCTTCCGCTTGAACAGCTCCAGGAAGCTGCCGTCGTTGGCGAACAAGTTCACGCCGCCCGACACTGGGCTCGAACCCGCGCCCGACACTTCATCATCCCCGCTCTCGGGCGACGTCCCGGGCCCGGACTCAGCCCATCGGCTTCCGCCGCCGCCGCCGCCACCCGCGGGGCCCGGCGCCTCCCGACCAGGAGGCTCCGCCCGTCTCCCTCGGGCAGCCATTTTGTCACCAGGTGCCGCGCAAAGGACTCCGGGAAGGCCGCTCCCGGCCCCGCGCTTGGCGCGCGACAAGCCTGGTCCCGGGCAATGCATGCCGGGAAGACCCGTCTGGTGCTTAGACGACCGCAGTGGGGGCGGGGCATGAGGGGCGGGGCGAATGAGGAATAAGGCCTGACGCTGCGCGCCCTCAAGCAGCTGCCCCGGCCCGCCCCGCCGGGTCCGGCAGAACATTATAACCTTGCTAGGCTCCTGCTGGCGTTACGGAGAGATGGTCTCTTCCGGAATGAGACTATTGTTTGGTTCTGGGTGTGTAGCTGGCTCTCGGAGTGCGGTTCCCGCTTGGGACTCGGTGGTGTACTAGCTTTTCGGGGCTAGAATCTTCTGACACCAGGGATAATCTCAGTGAGGGGAGAGACGTTGCCTGGCTGTGTGCTCAGCTGATAACCTCGGAACCTGGGTCCCTAACTAAAACTAGCTAGAGGGCATATCTAGCCTGGTCCCCGAGAACAGAAATGGGGGTGTCTCTGGATTAGGTACCTATCTCTGGGATGGAGCTTTCATTTGGAAATAGAGACACAGCTCACTCCAAGGAGCTGAGAGGTTCATATCTGCAAATCAAGGTATTACTTTATGTGCTGCTGCTGCCAAGTCGCTTCAGTTGTGTCCGACTCTGTGCGACTGCATAGACGGAAGCCCACCAGGCTCCCCCATCCCTGAGATTCTCCACGCAAGAACACTGGAGTGGGTTGCCATTTCCTTCTCCAATGCATGAAAGTGAAAAGTGATTGTGAAGTTCTTTATGTGCTAGAGTACTGAAATGAAGCCACGGATATTTCTAGGTTGGAGTCTCCAACTAAGGTATAGTGTCCGCAAAAGGGCCTGGGACCAAGCATGTATTCCTGCCCAGGGCAGAGTTTCAAACAGAATTGGCTGAACTGAAGTTTCCCTTCGAACCTGGGGTAAAGTGGAAGCAGGTTTTGGGGAATCGGGTGCCTTCTACAACAAGGATGCAAGCCCGCAAAGGAGCTCAGGGCTCACTGGACAAGGATCTGCGGACCTCGCCCCCAACTGGAGTAATTCTCTCTCTAACCCACTCTCAGCGCCGAAACTGTCTCCAGCAAACTAATCGGTTCGTCTGTGATTGTTTTGCGTCAGGAGCCCGATGGCTCCCAGCCAATTGAATAACAGAAGAGACGGACCTGAGGGGTGCTGGGACCTAGTTCGGAGAATAGGGGCGGGAAATGATCGACAAGAAGTTGAGCCTATGGAGTCAGGTCAGGGTGGACCTCGGAACTAACTTCTTGAAAAGGGCATGGAATGGGTGTTTGGTCGGTTGCTAAGGGGAGGTTGGTGCTACCGGGACGTGAGAGTGATTGGTGAAAGTAAGAAAAGATGTAGCCAATGAGAGGAGTGCTGCTAGACTTAAAGGCCAATCAGTAAAGGGGAGTATCCTGGGATGTACCAATGCATTAATTAGACAGGGGGAGTCTTTGAAGAAAATGTAGACAAGAGGCTGACATGATGAAGCTTGGAAGGGAAGACATTGGACATATAGCTTCTATTAGCTCCTAGAAGTTAAGCTATGAGAAAATCAGTTCAACCTTCTAGCCTTGATGGGGATATGATAGGAAATTTCCCCTGCAGGTGCTTTGCATGGTGTGCTCCGCTTGATCACGTGAGCCGGTTCCAAGATGGCGGCAGGGGTGGCAGGGTGGGGGGTCGAGGCAGAGGAGTTCGAGGATGCCCCTGATGTGGAGCCGCTGGAGCCCACGCTTAGCAACATCATCGAGCAGCGCAGCCTTAAGTGGATATTCGTTGGGGGCAAAGGTGGAGTTGGCAAGACGACCTGCAGGTAAAGAGGCTGCGGTGGGGGCCGGGAAAACGGGTGGGATGTACCACAGGGTGAAGGGGAGGCGAAAGACCGGGTCTTCCAGCACCAGCCGGGCAAGAGGGCTGGGGCGGGGTCTTCTGGATTGTACTCTCCAGAAGTTATCTGGAGCAAGTGGAAGATGCCTCCTGAAAGCCGGCCGGGCACCCTCTGAATTGGACCATCCCTGTTGGGGCTCAAGGGCTGAACCACGTTGAATCCAGCGCACGGGGTCCGGGAGAGCACTTAGATGTCCCCATCAGGTAGACTGTACCAGAGTGTGCCCAGAGAAGGGGAGGGGCACCTGAGCGAACTATCCTAATCTGGTGGACCTTGTCGTTCTCTGCCCACGTGGGGGTGGAAGGCGGGAGGGAGAGCACATGATCAGGCTATCCCAGTCAGCTGGGAGGAGGGGGAGGGATACCCCGGGCAGATCACCCTGGACAAATGGACCGAACCACCGAGTTTAGCAAGAGGTGCAAAGGACCCCTTAGCTTAGCGTTGAGGGAGCGGACACAGGGTCAGGCTGTGCTGACTGGACAGCCGGATCGTGATGCCACTCTGTGCCAGCGAAGAAGCAGGCATCACACCAGACTGACACACTTAGCCGAATCTTACCACTCTAGCCAGGTGGAAGGTTCAGTAGGTGAGATCTGAGAGGGTCCCACTGCAGAGATTGAGGCCTGATCCCACAGTACTCCATACTCTTCTCTCAAGGCCCTTACTGATCCAGGTCCCCTGCTCCTGCGACCCTTCATCTCCCCCTTGCAGACCTAGGGAGCAGAGCCTGACTCTTCACCCCCCCCTAACCTTTTGACCTTTCTTTTGCCCAGCTGCAGCCTAGCAGTCCAGCTGTCCAAGGGGCGGGAGAGTGTTCTAATCATCTCCACCGACCCAGCCCACAACATCTCCGATGCATTTGACCAGAAGTTCTCCAAGGTGCCTACCAAGGTCAAAGGCTATGACAACCTCTTTGCCATGGTGAGTGCAATAGGGCTCAGGCCTACCCCATGCCCCACCCCCCAACTCTGTCAAAGGCACCTTCAGGCCTTTCCTGTGAACACCCACGATTAGCTACCATGTCCTGCAGATTCTCCAGCCTCTTGTCTTTCCACTTTCCCCTCTTCAGCATACCCACAGGGGACTGGGTGAGAGACGTTTGTGGATCAGAAAGGAAACCAGAGTAGCTGGAGTGAGCAAGGGGAGGAGGGGGAGACATCAATAATAGGACCTAGCAGGCCACTGGGAGTAGTTAAGCTTTGTTTCCAAATTTACATATATTTTAATATTTATTTTTATTATGTATTTGGTTGCTCTGGACCTTAGTGCCAGGTCTTAGTTGCAGCACACAGAATCTTTAGTTGCAGCATGTGGGATCTAGTTTCCTAATCAGGTGTTGAATACAGGTCCCCTGCATTGGGAGGGTGGAGTCTTAGGCACTGGACCACTAGGAAAGTCCCTGATTCCAAGTTTAATGGGAACCTGTTTGTTTTAAGCAGAATAATGTCATGGGACACATCGTTTTTCGAAAAGTTCCCTGTAGCTTTCATGAAGAGATTGGATTATAAAGTCAAGAATGGAAGCAAAGAGAGCTGGGACAGTGCCCAGGCTAGAAATGGTGGCAGCCAAAACTTGGTGGGGAGGGAGGTGAAAGTGGTAAAATTTGGGATTTATTTTCATTAGTTTGGCTTCGGTGGGTCTTCATTGTCGTACACAGGGGCTTCTGTCACAGTATGTGGAGTTAGTTGCCCCATGGCATTGGGATCTTAGTTCCCTGACCGGGGATTACGTCTGCATCCCCTGCATTGGAAGGCGGATTCTTAACCACTGGACCACCAGGGAAATCCCTGGGATGTATTTTGGAATTAAAGCAATTTGACTGCTTGGTTATAATGCATGAGGAAAAGAAATGAATTCAGTACATCTCTTAGTTGACTCCCTGGGCAACTGAGATGGAGAAGACTGGGAGAGGAGCAGGTGTAGAAGGCAAAAATGGGGAATTTTATTTGGCTTAGTGAGACCAAGGTGCCCATTGGTCATCCAAATGGAGACATCAGAGCAGTGGCTTAGTTATATGAGCCTAGAGGAAGAGGTTGGCATTGAGAGTCATTGTCCCAAGGGTGATATTTATTTAAAGCTGTGTGAATGGAGGAAAGAGTGAGAGAATAGAGAGGCTCAGAAACAACTCTAGGGGCATATCAACATTTAGGGTCCAGCAGGGGAAGAGGAAGAATCAGTGAAAGAGGCCAAGGAGGAGCCCCAGGTGAGGTGGGAGGGAAGCAAGATAGTATGGGCTCCTAAACTCGAGGAGGACAAAGGGATTTGGGCAGAAAGATTGTTGGCTCTGGCAGGCACATCTGTTTTAAGCAGATCACCCTGGGAATGGGCGCAAAAGCCTGCCTGGAGTGGGTGAACCACAGTGGAGACAGGGATCACCATGATGGGAGCAGAGAAATGAGCGTGGCCATCCCTGGAGGGGAATGGGAATGAGAGTTAAGGAAGGCTTTTCTGAGAAAGGAGATTTTAAGAGCACGTGTGTTTGCTGATGCGAATGCTTCAGAGAATTCTCTGGCAGTCCAGTGGTTAGAACTCTGGGGTCTCTCTTTACTGAGGATCAAGTTCAACCCTTGATTTGGGAACTAAGGTCCCAGAAGCTGATCAGTGTGGCCAAAAAAAAAGCTTCAACTGGAAGGGACAAGTGATGCTACAGGAGGGAATAAGGATGCCAGCCGAGGAGGGGCCTCAGGTGGGCAACTGCTTGCCCCAGTGCACAGACCCAGGACTTGGGCTGTGGTGCCAGGACCAGGGACTTGGAAGGAAGGACTGGGGCATTTTCTAGGGTGAAATGAGGGTGTTGGTGGCCAGTGGCTTCACTTTCTTACTGAGGCACAAGCCCTAGCAGAGACTGTGGGCCACTTGGGAAAGAAGGTGTTTGAGGAGGAAGGAGATGTGGCATTAATACTCCCACTGGTGGACTGTCTGGCTCGTCAAATGCCCATTGGAGATTTGCGATCAGCCGTGGGGAGCAAGGTGAAGCTGTTTGTCAGGCGTGTTCCTCGGATGTTTACCTTGGGGCAGCCATGCCAGCGAGCTGCAAATAATGAGAATGGGGCTTTTGCCAACTGTAGAGGGAAAAGAGGGTGTGTATGCAGAGGCATCCTCTGGAGACTGGGCTGGATAAGAGTGCCAGCCAAGAGGAACACCGACAGTGAACAAGGGGGCAGAGGGGTGAGGATGAGGTGGCCCAGAGAGATCTAGAATAACAGGAGTTGAGAGAGCTAGGGTCAAAGAGTGGGCCAGTGGCTAGGAATAACCCATCAAGGGTGTGACTGTTGGGGGTGATATGCGGACGAGCTCCCCATAGGGAAGTGATCTCTGAGTCCAGGGAGTTGAGGGATTCACCACAGAAACCATGAAGTCAAAAAGAAGAGGTAGGGGCTTCCCTGGCGGCTCAGTGGTAAAGAATCCACCTGCAATGCTGGAGACACGGGTTCAATCCCCCCTGATGCAGGAAGATCCCACGTGCCGAAGAGCAACTAAGCCCATGTGCCGCAGCCATTGAGCCTGTGCTCTAGAGCCTGGGCGCTACAACTACTGAAGCCCCAGAGCCCTAGAGCTTGTGCTCCACAAAAAGAGAAGCCACCACGATGAGAAGCCTGCACACCACAATTAGAGAAAAGCCCTTGCAGCAAAGAAAAACTCAGCATTGCCAAAAATAAATAAAATTATTATAAAAAAGAAAAAGAAGAAAAAAAAGAGGTAACGCAGGCAGAAGATAGAGAGGCATTGAGTGCAGGACAGGCCAGGGACCCCAGGCTTGGTTATCCTTTCATGGATCCTACATCCAAGTTGAGGACCTACTCTGTGCCACGCACTTCCCAGGTATTGGGGACACCACACTGAACAAAACAATCAAAACCCCTACCCTCATGGGGCCGGCACTGTGGTGTGGAGACAGGTGATAGACATGATAAGTAGACACCATGTGCGTGTGTGCTTAGTTGCTAAGTTGTGTCCGACTCCTTTATGGCCCCGTGGACTGTAGCACGCCAGGCTCCTCTCTCCATGGGATTTCCCAGGCAAGAATACTGGAGTGGATTGCTGTTTCCTCCTCCAGGGGATCTTCAGGAGGCCAGATGTTAAGGAGAAAGGAAAAGAGGGCTGCGGGTCTAGGGCTGCACTGTTAGCTCGGGCATTCAAGGAAGACTCATGTTACAGGACTGATCTGGAAGAGGTCCTGGGCTGGGTGGGGGAACAGCCAGTGAAAAGTCCCTGCAGGGACTTCTCCAGCAGTCCAGTGGTTAAGACTCCATGCTTCCACTGCAGGCGGCACGGGTTCGATCTCTATTCAGGGAATTCAGATCCCACACACTGCATGATGTGGCCAGATAAAAAGAAAAGGCCTTGCAGTGGGCTCTGGCTTGAGGACAGTTGATGATCTTCCATCTGCTTGTTTGACAATCTGCGGTCGCTGAATACCCGAAGCGCCTAAGGGAGGGGCCGTGGCACCTCGGGGGTCTCCTCAGCTGTGATCCGATGATGGGCTGTGCTCAGGCGCCCCCCAGGCTCCCTCAGGTTCTGTGCCTCGGTGCCAAGGCCCCAGCCACAGCAGCCTGAATCTTGACCCCCTCGGCCCGAAGGAGATTGACCCCAGTCTGGGCGTGGCGGAACTGCCGGATGAGTTCTTTGAAGAGGACAACATGCTGAGCATGGGCAAAAAGATGATGCAAGAAGCTATGAGCGCATTCCCAGGCATCGATGAGGCCATGAGCTACGCAGAGGTGATGAGGTCAGGCACGGCCAGGGGTACTGGGTGCTGCCTGGGGCTGGGGGCAGAAGAAAGGGCAAAGCGGGCCTGACCCTCTTCTCCCTGCAGGCTGGTGAAGGGCATGAACTTCTCCGTGGTGGTGTTCGACACGGCGCCCACAGGCCACACGCTGAGGCTGCTCAACTTCCCCACCATCGTCGAGCGGGGGCTTGGCCGCCTCATGCAGATCAAGAACCAGATCAGCCCCTTCATCTCACAGGCAGGCAGGGCCCCTGGGCAGCCAGGAATCCCCTGAGTCAGAACAGGGCTCCCAGTCACACCGTAACAAAGGCCTTTACCACGTGCCCTCTCAGTCAGCGCTTCCCAGTGGGGGGCTTGGGTCTTCACTGTCCGCCCTCCTTCACCTCGGTGTCCCTGCCTCCACCTCTTGAGTGCCCCAGACAGAGCTTGAAACCTCATGCAGTAAGTCCATTACATATGAATGAGTCCCATTCTAAGATAAAGTTTGTAAGTCCAGTTTGTCCGTAAGTTCAGCAGAGTTATCCTGGGTGCCCGAAGAACGCGATTGTCTTTGTAGTTCTGCACTGTACTGTGGTTGTTTAGCTGCTCAGTCGCTTCTGACTTTTTTGTGACCCCATGAACTGTAGCCCACCAGGCTCCTCTGTCCATGGGATTTCCCAGCAAGAATTCGGGAGTTGGTTGTCGTTTCCTTCACCAGGGGATCTTCCCAGCCCAGGGATCGAACCTGAATCTCCTGCATCAGCAGGCGGGTTCTTTACCGCTGAGCCCCCAGGGAATCCCATACCATACTGTACTGGGTTTATAATACTTCTTGCACAAATAATACATAAAAAACACAAAAAATAAAACATTTTAAAACTCACAGGACAGTACCTTAAAAAGTACACTAGTGCAGTACAACAGTTGGCATACAGATCAGGCAAGAAGAGTTACTGACTGGAGGAGGGAGAGGAGGTTAGAGGTGGTAGAGCTGAAGGATCGTCAGCAATAGGAGACAGAGGGCAAGCTGCAGTTTCAGTCGCGCCTGACGTTAATAGCACAAGTTCTGGCTTCTGGCTGAAACCAGATGTATGTTTGTATCTTCAAAAGTTCACAACTTGAAGGTTCCTATGTATCCAGGTTACTGTATCCAGAGCCAAGTGGCCCAGGTTCAGATGCACTGCGCTCTGGTGATAATGCTCTGTGACCTCAAGTCAGTTCCCCTCTCTGGGCCGTGTCTGTCAAATGGAGAGCGTGCGGGTCCCCCCGCCACGGGTTGTTATTAGCACGACATGACAACCCTAATGACCCCACGCTTCTGCACACCACTCCCACCTCCCTGGTTATGGGTGGTCCCCTAGTGGGGACTTGAATCTCAGGTAGTAACTTTTTTTTTCTATCGTTGGTTCCTCTGGGTCTCCATTTCTGCGAGGGCTTTTCTCTAGTTACAGCAAGTGGAGGTTACGCTCTAGTTGCAGTGCCTGGGCTTCTCGCTGCAGTGGCTTCTCTTGTTTCAGAGCACAGTCTCTAGGTGCAGGGGCTTTGGTAGTTGCAGCACCCGGGCTTAGTTGATCCTCAGCATGTGGGATCTTCCGGGATCAGGGATCGAACCCATGTCTCCCACTTTGGCAGGTGGATTCTTAACCACTGAGCCATCAGGGAAACCCCCCTCAGGTAGTAGAATTTGTGGAGCATTTCCTGTGTGCCAGGCACCCTTCTGAGTGTGTGACAGTGTGTTGTATAGGACAGCAGCTCTACACATGGAGAAACCGAGGCACTAACCTGGCCATGGTCCCACAAAAGTGGGCAGAGCTGGGGATGGACCCGTATGATCTGCTCAAGGGCCCACATCTTAAACCACTGGGAGGTGTTGGGATTCGTTTCCTCCAATCTCCCCCCACCCGCCCTGTCCTCCCCAACCAAGTGTCTAGTGAGCTGGACCCAGGGAGTGTAATGGGCACCAGGTAAACCGTGAGCCCTCTCCCATCCCCATAGATGTGCAACATGCTGGGCCTCGGCGACATGAACGCAGACCAGCTGGCCTCCAAGCTGGAAGAAACGCTGCCTGTCATCCGCTCTGTCAGCGAGCAGTTCAAGGACCCTGTGAGTTCAGGTCCAGGTGGGCAGTGAGAGTCTCCGGGAACCATGGGGACAGGGCTGAGACCTGCCCCTCCCTGTCTTCTCTTGCCTCCCACAGGAGCAAACAACCTTCATCTGTGTGTGTATCGCGGAGTTCCTGTCCCTGTATGAAACTGAACGGCTGATCCAGGAGCTGGCCAAGTGCAAGATTGACACGCACAATATCATCGTCAACCAGCTCGTCTTCCCTGATCCCGAGAAGCCCTGTAAGATGTGTGAGGCCCGCCACAAGATCCAAGCCAAGTACCTGGATCAGGTGCGCACACCCACCCTCCCGCCAAGTCTCACACTTTGACCCCCAGAAGCTGCGATCTGGCCTAGCCCAGCCAGCCCAGCTGATCTTTTACTGTGTTCTCTGAACTTTTGCTCCATCTCACTCTCTGTTCATCTGCCTAATCCCCTGCCCTTCACCTCCTGCTTCAGACCTGATTCTGGCCTTTGTAGACTAGCTGGCCTGGGTATCTCTGATCCTGGGGAGTGGGAGGTCCAGGCCCGGGATCTCTGACCTCACTGGCGCCACTCCCACCCATGACCCTGTAAAGTCCTTGCTCATATTCTCTTCCTGACCCTGAGACCACCCCCAGCCTGACCCTTTACACCGACCACATCCTATCCCTGCCCTGGGGCCCCCTGACTGCTGCCTTCTGCCCCCGCCACAGATGGAGGACCTATACGAAGACTTCCACATTGTGAAGCTGCCGCTGCTGCCCCATGAGGTTCGGGGAGCAGACAAGGTCAACACCTTCTCCTCTCTCCTCCTGGAGCCCTACAAGCCCCCCAGTGCGCAGTAGCACCTCCACCAGCCCCAGCTGCCATTTCACACCCACCCGCCACCCACCGGGGCAGAGTTTGCACAAAGTTCCCCCTCTAATACAGGGGAACCACTTGGGGGATGGGAGGCGGGGAGGGGGTCTTTTCCCCCTGGTGGGGCTGGGGGAGCTATAGCTGCACCCCCACCTCTCCCCACCTCTCCTCCCTCAATAAAATGATCTTAAACTTCTGTGGATATTGATATGAGGTAGGAGTTGGGGCTTAGTACCTTCATGTACGGTTGCACAGATGGTACAGTGCACGAAGATGTCACATCCAGAGAGGCACTGTCACAACAGAGATCTAATAGAGATGCATGTTTATTGTGGCAATTTTGGAAGGAGGGTTCTTTGGTAAAGGGGTGCTGTTTTCTTGGTCTTTGTGGGTCAGGGTGTCTTTCTGGGCTGTGAAGCCTGGAATAGAAGAAGTTGCATCTGCCCACGTCCTTCAGGGCTCAGAGCGTGGGAACCAAGAGGCCCCTTGGCCAGCCCCAGGCTGGCGGGGAGCGGATTAGGCCGGCAGCGGGCCCAGCACTGCCTGCTGTTTGGTTTGGGAATTAGTGGGCGCCCTGGGCAGAGGCTGGGCTTGCCAGACTGGGGATTAACAGTCTCCACCCACCTCCCCCCCACAACCAATTCCTATTCTATGGAATGGCGTGGCATCAGCCTGTCCCAGCACAGGACTGCAGCAGGCGGGCAGTTCAGGGGACAAGATGACAAAAAACTCAGAGGCTAGAGGGGCCTGAAGTCCCATCGTGCCCCCAGAGCAGTCTCAGTGGCCTCTAGCATGTTTCCTGCAGTTTGAGCACCACTCCTCTATTCCTAAAATGGAAACAGAAGGGGGCCATTCATAGGGCCCTGGCACAAATTCACCTGACCTTGGAAGGGTCAGCACACCAGCCTGAAAGACACCTAACAGTCCGCCTTCTCCCCTTCACACTTCCCTCTGCCACTCCCTGGACAGTCATTGTCACACCCTGCTTGAGAGACCCAGGACTGGCATGATCTTAGGCATTTGCAAGTTCCAAGCTGGAGCTAAATGTGGGTGGGGGCAAAAAGGGGGTGCTTGGGGACACACATGAGTCAGGAAGTAGTGTTTAGACAGCGCACATCCAGGATCTAGGTGTGCCAGGGTGTGCATGTGTAAGGGGAACCCAGCCACGAGCCTAGACGTGTCCCCCCCGCAACTCCGTCGGGTTGTACACCACCCAGTATAGGCAGGTCCATGTCAGGGAAGTGCTTATAACCTAACCAAACTGCTCGGGATTCAAATCCCAGGTGTGTCATGAAAGGGCTGTCTGTCATCTGGGCCTCAGTTTAGCGGGAATAACAAAGTCACCAAGTTCACATTTCCTGCGTGTAAAGACACAAAGAGATGAAATAGGTGACGCCTTTACAACAGCCCCAGGCATGTACCTGCCAGGGAGTGTTTGTTAATATTTGCTGTTACAATTAGTAAGCATGTGAACTAGCCTGGGCAACCTGCCTCTGCCCCAGCAGGGGTCCAGCAGTCAAAAGTGTGTGGGGATACTGAGAGCTGGAGGATGGGAGATGAGCACGGGGGTGGGGGAGTGGGGGGTGGGGGGAGGCTGTGCTGGTAGCTGTGTGTAAGGATACAGCCAAGGAAATAGGGGCCTCAGGTCAGGTATGAATGAAGTGAAAGTCGCTCAGTCATGTCCAACTGCGATCCCACGGACTGTACAGTCCTTGGAATGAATTCTCTAGGCCAGAATCCTGAAGTGGGTAGCCTTTCTCTTCTTCAGGGGGTCTTCCCAACCCAGAGATCGAACCCAGGTCTCCTGCATTGCAGGTGGATTCTTTACCAGCTGAGCTACAAGGGAAGCCAGGTTGAGTATGGAGCCCATCAACCTGAAGCCTGTCCCCTCCCCAGTTGCCTTAGCTAGCAGCATCACCCCTCACCCTCTTTTATGAGCTGTCCAGCAGCTGGACAGCGGAGGCATGGGTCCGAGGACAGACAGTCCGGGCTGGTTCCTAATTACCCCGGGTGGGGCAGACACCTGCTGGGTTAGGAACACAGCGTCCTGGCTGGCCAGACCTCAGGGTGGGGTCGAGTGGAGCTATATGCACTTCTGTAGCTAGGGTGGACTGGAGAGTCAGGGGCACTTCCAGGATGCTCCTCTTGGGGCTGGAGCCCTGAGCCTCTGCCCCTCCCACACTGGACTATGCATTCAAAGTTGAGGATGGAGGGCTGTCTGTGCCAGGCTAGAGTGCCCCCTGTGTAGGTGTGCCTCTGAAGGGAGAACATGTGTCCTGTATCCGTGCCAAGTGTGGGGACAAAGTTTTGTGTCCCTAAGCTTGTGTGTTCATGACAATGACGAAAGTGACTGCAACCCAGGGTGTGTGTACGAGCCTGCCTGTCACCACCCAAAGTGAGGGGGTGTTGGGGAGGGTGTGTCTTATGGATTGATGTACAAATAAATGCAGGTGAATTTCATGAGGGATAATGGCCTGACTCCTGGATGTGACCCTCTGGGTCTGTGGGACTGTTGGGAGGGGTCAGTGTTGCACAAATGTGTCTTTGCAACATGGGCAAATCTAAGGGACCACCAGACATAGATCTGATCCCAGAACTGTAGGCTGCTGTGTTGAGGGCTAGTGCGCCTGCATCTGATGTGTGGTCAGTTCAGTTCAGTCCCTTGGTCATGTCCGACTCTTTGAGACCCCATGGACTGCCACATGCCAGACTTCCCTGTCCATCACCAACTCCCAGAGCATGCTCAAACTCATGTGATCACAGGTGTGTTTTTGTACGGGGGAGATCAGGAATAAATGTAGGCTACCTCCCTCTGTGTGATGGTCGCCTTTGTGATGGTGTTCTGGGGTTGGGCTGTGGTCTGCACTTGGCTGGTTGTGTGACCTTGTGTGTCTTTATTACCTAGTACAGTTATGAAGGAATTCAGTGCTTGGGTCTCTGCCCTGTGTTCCTGGGTGGCTGTTTGGAGCACTGTGTGGGTGCCTGAGAGTTGAGAACCTGGTAGATTTGGGTTAGGGTCCATTGGCTTTATATCTGCATGTTAGTGGGGGTGGGGTACGGCTAAGTGTCTCTTGTGTGACTCTGGAAATCTCTGCGACTGTAACTTCTTTCTGGGTCATGGTGATTGTGGGAGGCTGTGTTGAGGAAAGTTGAATTTGTGTCTGGATCTATGGTATGTTTCCATGTGCATCTTCACTATGGTTAATTTACAGGTGAGTTTCAAGTGACCCAGCCTCACCGAGCAGTGTGTGTACAACTGGGTCGGGTAAAGACAGGGTTCCTGCCCCCTCCTCCAGCTCTAGGGCTAAAGTTTCTGGGACCTGCCAGTTACTGACTGACTGGGAGACAGGACAGGGAGGGGCTAGGGAGGTCAGGGTGAATTCTCCACCCTCCGCCCCAGGTAACAAACTGAGGAGACTTCAAACAAAGTTCTTAGGCTGTAACTGTGCAACTGACCGGGGGGGAGGGCCAGGGAAGGGCCACCCAAGTCCACTCCCCAGCCCCCTCCCTCACAGAATCTGGCTTAAGCCCCACCCAACACTGAAGCCACCCGCCCAGCCCATCCTGTCCTTGTCCCAAGTGTCCCTGAACCAGCCATCAGGTGAGAAGGACCCAGGCCTGGGGGAACTGGGAACCCTGAGGACAAGTCGGTCTGCGAGGGACAATCTATCTGAATCCTCAGGGTAGGGTGTGGAAGGCGAGCAAGGAATGGACACAGGAAATGTCCAGGTGGATCCAGGGCCAGGGGGAGGGAACAGAGCCAGGGCGATTAAGTGGGAGGGGGATAGACTGGGGCTGCTGTGCAGCAGAGGGAGCCAGTCTGAGGCCAGGGGAACTGTGGGAAGGGACCTGGGGGCCAGGAGGCTTGGGGGCCAGGCTTTGGAGGACTTCAAAAGAAAGCGCAGGGCGGAGAATGGGCCCAGACTGGGTTAGGGGAGGAGGAGAGGAAAGGTCGAAGTGGAACTTGAGGGAAGAGAATTGGGAACGAAACTCAGTTGGAGCCCTGGGAACTTAGAAACTAAAGGGTTCGGGACTCTGGGAGTAGAGGAAAGTGTAGATGGCGTCCAGGTAAGGGGTATGGGATCTGAGAGGGATAAAACCTAAGGGTCTTGAGGGTGGGGGATAGACGGAGAGGGCCAGGGAAGGTCTATACAAGACGCTGGGACCGGGAGTCCAAGGAAGGGAGTGACCTGAAAGAGGGGGCCTTGGAGAGGAGGGCTGGGGGCTAGGGTAGGGCAGAGCAGGTGGGAGGAGACGGGAACCCGATCAAGAGCTGGAACCCAAGAGCTGGTAAGGTGGTCGGGCGCGGAAGAGCGCGCAGAGTTGAGCCGGGCCCGCACCTCTCCACCCCCGCCCATAGCCTCCAGCCCGGCGGCGTCCCGGCCCCCCACTCCTCGGCCCCCAAGTCTAGGTCCGATCCAGCGCCCCCTCTCCTTTGGCTCGACCGGCCCGGGCCCCGCGATGACCGTCACGTACACGGCGCGCGTGGCGAACGCGCGCTTCGGCGGCTTCTCGAAGCTGCTGCTGCTGTGGCGCGGGAGCATCTATAAACTTCTGTGGCGCGAGCTGCTCTGTTTCCTCGGACTCTACATGGCGCTGAGTGCCGCCTATCGGTGAGGCGGCCCCGGGGGTGGGTAGGGTGGGGAGAGGATGGGGAGTGCCGTGCCTGAGGGAGGTCTGGGGAGGGGCTCCGGGGCGGCCCCGGAGTGGGTGCGGGAAGAGAGACCGGCTGCTGCGGACGGGGTCTCGCCGGTGACCCGGTGCCCCTCTCCCTCGCAGCTTCGTGCTGACCGAAGAGCAGAAACGCTACTTCGAAAAGCTCGTCCTTTACTGCGACCGGTACGCCAGTCTCATCCCGGTCTCCTTCGTGCTGGGTGGGTTCGCGCTCCGGAGTTTCCCATTCTCTTCATCCCGAGAAAACCATAGCCATTCCTGCTTTCTGAGACCCTTCCTCAAAGCCATCCCCGCACATCCCCATTTCTGCATCCTTTACGCCAGGTATGGCATCGATTCCCAGGACCTTGGAGGTCACCTAATCAGTGTATCCCCTGAAGTTCCCCCATGAGAGAGCTCCGTGTCATCTACAAGCTTATCCCTGGTCACCTCAGGGACTCCCATCTGTGTCTGCATGGGCTTACCAGTGCCTCCCCTCACATGTTCTGATCCCCAGTGTGTGTTAGCCACTCAGTCATGTCTGACACTTTGAGACCCCATGGACTATAGCCCGCCAGGCTCCTCTGACCATGGAATTCTCCAGGCAAGAATATTGGAGTGGGTTGCTATTCTCTTCTCTGAGGGACCTTCCAGACCCAGGGATCAAACCCAGGTCTCTTGCACTGCAGGCAGATTCTTTATCATCCGAGCCATCCCAGGGACCCCCTCCAAAGATCTCATAGGACTCCCTCATTTCAAGTCCATCCTGAGGGGCATCTCTCTGACAAGTCCCGGCTCCCGGTCCTCAATGATTTCGCATAATATCAGCCTTCCTCCCACCATTCTGGGCCCATAAGGATGGGGTGACCAGCTTGCCCTAGGTTTCCTAATTTAGACCCTGTCGTGTGCCCAACCCCTTCACACACCCCTGGCTCAGGGGCTCCCTATGGCCTTGGTGACAACTTACCTGTGGGCTCCATGTCTTCACCTCCATGTGTGTGCTCAGTCGTGTCTGACTCTTACGATCCCTCGGACGGTACCCCACGAGGCTCCTCTGTCCATGGGATTTTCCAGGCGAGAATACTGAAATGGATAGCCATTTCCTACTCCTGGAGATCTTCCCCACCCAGGGATCCAATTGGCAGGCGGATTCTTTACCACTAGCGGCACCTGGGAAGCCCTCCTTCACTTCTATGAGTGAGTGAAGTCGCTCAGTCGTGTGCGACTCTTTGCAACCCCATGGACTATAGCCTACCAGGCTCCTCTGTCCATGGGATTTTCCAGGCAGGAATACTGGAGTGGGTTGCCATTTCCTTCTCCAGGAGATCTTCCCGACCTAGGGATTGGACCCGGGTCTCCTGCACTGTAGGCAGACACTTTACCGTCTGAGCCACCAGGGAAGTCCTTCACCTCTATACAGAGATCCTAGTTTCCCATCCCAGATGACATCCAAGCAGCCAGGGTGATTCAGCCTGCACCAACCTCTAACCTCAGGGCTAGATCCCCAGGTTCCCAGCCCAGGTGGCCTCACATGGTCTGGGTGTCCAGTTACCCCGTGGTCCTGATGCAAGACCCAGGTCGGCTCCTCTTCCCTTGATCTGGGCTCCCAACCCCCTGACCCTAGTTTCCCAACTGAACCCCTCTCCCCTATCCCCGGCTCTCCCGCAGGCTTCTACGTGACGCTGGTGGTGCACCGTTGGTGGAACCAGTACCTATCCATGCCCCTGACAGACGCGCTCATGTGCGTCGTGGTCGGCACAGTGCACGGACGCGATGAGCGCGGCCGCCTCTACCGACGCACGCTCATGCGCTACGCAGGGCTCTCCGGGGTGCTTATCCTGCGCTCGGTCAGCACCGCGGTCTTTAAGCGCTTCCCCACCATAGATCACGTGGTGGAAGCAGGTGAGTCTCTGGCCAAAACGGGACGCAGGCGGCGGGGCAGGGAAGGGGCCGGGGCAGATAACTCCCGACCTCGCCCGCGCAGGTTTTATGACCCGCGAGGAGCGCAAGAAGTTCGAGAACCTAAACTCATCCTACAACAAGTACTGGGTGCCTTGCGTCTGGTTCTGCAACCTGGCGGCGCAGGCTCGGCGCGAGGGCCGCATCCGCGACAACGGCGCCTTTAAGCTGCTGCTGGAGGTGGGTTATCCAGGTGGTCGTTTATTAAAAAAAAAAAATTGTACCCCACCCACCCTGAGGTTGTGTCATATCGTAACTTGCCACGTGCCTTTCACAGGGCGGATTCCAAACATCCTTATCTAGAGCCTCAAGGTGTACACCTATCTCTATGGGGCGGTTTCTAGGTGAATAATGCCCCCAGGTACACACTCATCACTAAATACTCTCTAGTCCCTGGAAGCACATGCCCACCTCCCACTAGGTGACCACTCACCTCCATTCCAGGTAACCCGCCTAGTTAATCCCCATGTGTGAGCTCAGGTTTCAGCCCCCTCATGACCTATATTTGCCCCACCAGGAGCTGAATGTGTTTCGGAGCAAGTGTGGGATGCTCTTCCACTATGACTGGATTAGTGTGCCCCTTGTCTACACCCAGGTAACCTGGTTCTGCCTTTTTATATCCTGTGTCAGAGGCTCTGGAGCATTGGTCTCAAAGAAAAACTAAGGACTAGCTGAGACTCTGTCACAGTGACTAGTGGTCCTAGCTCTGGTCTCTCCATGACTTTCAAGACCTGACTGGCACCCCGTTCTGTCCCTCACCCAGGTGGTGACCATTGCTGTGTACAGCTACTTCCTGGCTTGCCTCATCGGCCGCCAGTTCCTGGACCCAGCACAGGGCTACAAAGACCACGACCTGGACCTGTGTGTGCCAATCTTCACCCTGCTGCAGTTCTTCTTCTATGCTGGTTGGCTCAAGGTGGGTGGGGGTCCCAAGGCCAGGACTACAGGAGTGTAGTGGGCAGGGGTTCTCAGGGCCCTGCTTACCTCCCCTCTCCCCACTCAGGTAGCTGAGCAGCTCATCAACCCCTTCGGAGAGGACGACGATGATTTTGAGACCAACTTTTTGATCGACCGATGCTTCCAGGTGAGATTCTCTCAGTTGAGACCATCCCTAGGCTCCTAAAGGGACCCTGGCCCCAGCCCTGCCAAGACTCTTCCACATGTCACTCCTGAACCATCCTTCTTTGATAGCCACCTTCCTATCCATCTGAGGGGTCCACCCTGTGGTGCCAGAGCTTTTCCATGCCTCACTCTTCCCTGCATATCCTCGCCCGCAGGTGTCAATGCTGGCTGTGGACGAGATGTATGATGACCTGGCCATGCTGGAGAAGGACCTGTACTGGGACGCGGCTGAGGCTCGCGCTCCCTACACCGCGGCCACTGCCTTCCTGCTGCAGCAACCCTCCTTCCAGGGCTCTACCTTTGACATCACGTGAGCCAGTGGGGGTAGACAGGGCCTCTTGGGCAGGGACTCGACTGTGTTGTCGTTCAGTCGCTCAGTATTGTCCAACTCTTAGGGACCCCATGAACTGCAGCACAACAGGCTTCCTTGTCCTTCACCGTCTCCTGGAGTTTGCTCAAACTCATGTCCCACTCATGCTCAAACTCACTGAGTTGGTGATGCCATCCAACCATCTCATCCTCTGGATGCATCTCATCCTCTGACTGCGGGCTGTGTCTAATAGAAGGGGTGGTGGGTGACCAGAACGGGGCTAAAGGCTACACCCTGGAGATTCGGAGCTAAAAGCTACAGTCAATAGAACTAGGATGAGGTGTCAGGGATCCGGGTCAAGATCTGGGGCCGGGACACTAAAGGCTACAGTCTATGAGGATTGGGCAGACCAGAAGCAACACGAGGCAGAGCCCCAACTAAGCCTTTTAAGGCCTAAGTTTGCTCAGAGCCAGAGCCAGAGGATAAGGCCAGGCTCTGGGGGTTAAGCCAAGACTTCTGGGGGAAGTGGAACAATGAGTTGGGTGGAGGCACGAAAAGTAGCGTGCCTCGGTCTCATCTCTGTTGATGAAGACGGGAGAGGCGGCAGCGCTGACCCTCTGTCTCTCCTGCAGGCTGGCCAAGGAGGACATGCAGTTCCAGCGTCAGGACGGCTTGGACGCGCCGCCGAACGAACCACACGGCGACTTCCTGCAGCGCCTCCTGCCAGTGGGCGCGAGCATGGGCACAGGTGGCCTGCTGGCCCGGCGCGTGCCCTTGCTGCGCCGCAAGAACAGCTGCGTGTCGGAGGAATCCATGGCTGCTAGCTGCGCGTGCGCGGGCGCTCCCGACGGCGCGGTCCCGGAATGTGGCTGCGAAGGCCCGCTGCTCGACTTAGGCCAGCCGGAGCCGGAGTCTGAGCCCCCCACTGGCCCCGAGTCGCCTGCCCCTGTCCCCGCTCCCAGGGCGCCCGCTGAGCCCTTCACCGTAGTGCCGTTGCCTGGGACCCGGGGGCCGGCTCCGCCCTGGCTGCCCAGCCCCATTGGCGAGGAGGAGGAGAGTCTAGCCTAAGACCTTTGGACCCTGAATTCCCAAGGACAGGGAAACAAGCCTGCCTGCAGCAGTTTGGGTCTGCATAAGCCGCGTGTGGACTCGGCCAGCCCCCTTCTTACCTGCCTGCGCCCCAACTTTACGTTTGGCACAGAGCGTTGGAGCGCCTCCTGTGGGCCGAGGGCTGCACTGAGGCCGGGATATCCTTCCAGCTTCTTTGAACAGCTGGGCCTTACTACCAGCTCTACTTCCCGCCACTGGCCACTGCGTGAGAAGCTTTTATCTCTGCGACCTGCCTTTCTTCTTTCTTTAGACTGGACATATAAGTGAGTGCCCATCTCCTGAGCTGTGTGGATGAAATGAAAGCGGCTTTAAAAATGTTTGGTACATAATAGGTGCTCAATAAAATTGTAGTTTTTTTTTTTCTTTTTTCTAAAAACCCAGCTCCTGACAGGCATTATGCTAGGTAAGCTTTAAGGATTATTTGATGTCCTGTCTACTTCCAAATTCTGCTCTCTGAAATGGCCCCATTCAGTTCATCAGTATAGGATTCACAGGTCCCAGGACCATGCTTTCTCCCCCCAACCTTTTATTTATTTTTGGCCACGCCCCGCAGCTTAGTTGCAGGGATCCTAGTTCCCCAGTCAAGGATTAAATCTGGACCCGTTGCAATGGAGTGAGAAGTCCTAACCACAGAACCGCCAGGGAATTCTCCTGCCAGCCTTGCTTCTGCAAGTGACCCCTCTGCCTCTTCAATGTTCTAGGTCTTACATCAATCGTATGTAGATGACTCCTGAATTTGGAAGTCCAGTCAGGGTCCCTTCCCACACTCTAGATGCAGAGAGCCACCTGTCTACTCAACATCTCTATGTATGGATCTCATAGGCACCTTGAACATAACATGCTCCCCAAACCAGTTCCTTGTCGACTTGCCACTTGTTCATCTTCTATCAGCTTTGTTCTTCCTGAGGACGAAACCTGGGAGTCATCTTCAATTTCTTTTTTTTTTTTTAATTAATTTATTTGTTAAAAAAAAAACATTTTATTTATGTGGCTGCATTGGATCTTAGTTGTGGCACACGAGATCTTCGTTGGGTCATGCAGGATCTTTTGGTTTGGTGCAGGCTTAGTTCCTCTATAGCATGTGGCATCTTAGTACCCTAACCAGGAATCCAACCTGTGTTTCATGAATTGCAAGGTGGATTCTTAACCACTGGACCACTAGAGAAGTCCCTTAAAAAAAAAAATATATATATATATATATATATATATGTTTTGGCCACACAGAGCTACAAGTGGTGTCTTAGTTCCCCAACCAGGGATCAAACCCAGGCCCCCAGTAGTGGAAGCACAGTGTTAACCACTGTACTGCCAGGGGAGTCCCCAGTTGATTTCTCTTTCATCCCTTCTCCTTATCAACCCAGTAGCAAATCCCATCAACTTAATCTTCCAGTTGTATCCAGAATCCAACCATTTCCCATTCCTTTAGGATTCCCACTCTGGCCAGAGCCCTCACTATCATCCAACCACCCACATGGATAGTGACTCGGTCTCTCAGCTCTGACCCTAACACCTCCACAGTATGTTCCTCCCACAGGACCAAAAGGAGCCTATGAACGCTTGAATCAGGTCACATGCCTCCTTTGCTCAGAACCATCTGTGTTTCCCACTTCACTTAGAATAAAAGCTAAGGTGGACTTCCCTGGTGGTCCAGTGGTTAAGAATCTGCCTTGCAATTCAGGAGACTTGGGTTTGATCCCTAGTTGAGGAACCAAGATCTCATACTGCAGAGCAACTAAGCCCCTGGGCCACAACTACTGAGCCCACACACTCTAGAGCCTGTGCTCCACAACAAAAATAGCTCCCACTCGCTGCAACTAAAGAAAGCCTGCGCCAAAATGAAGACCCAGCTCAGCCAAAAACAACAACAACAACAACAAAGAACATAAGCCAGGCTTTTCTTAAAAGCAATGATCTTAGCCCCTTGCCCACCATCTCCCCCTGCCCTCAGTGCCACAGAGTCCAGCCAGGTCAGATTAAAAGTCTTTATTATTTTTCTTCTCAAATATAAAATCACTCTATCCCCTGGCAGCTCACTAACCCCAGAGAGAAAATCAAGAATAAGAATCACATTGCTAAAAGGGTAGGCCCATTCCTGCCTCCCACCTGCCTCCTACACTCTTGTCCCAGCTGGGAGAGAAAGGGGCAGAGACTGTGACTTCAAGGTTCTCAAGCAACCAAGTGAGGCATAATTCTGGGCCCAGGGTGGATTAAGCTGGGCAGGTGGCAGGATCCTGAGATCCATCAGTGCTTGTCGGCAGGGCGCATGTTCAGGGTTGCTAGGCGTCCCAGGGGTCCACGGCGAGCGTTGGTGGCCAGCCGCTGCTGTGCCAGGAACGACTGGGCATGGGCAGGGGCCCGCTCTTCCCCAGCTCGCTGCTGCAGAGCCATGCCCTGGAGGGAGGGAGAGACGTAACCGGGGTCAGATGAGCCTCCAGGACACCAGCACCCCCCAAGCTTCCAGGACTTCAAGCAGGTGATGGTGCACTCACCATATTGTACCAGGCACTGATGAGCAGCTTTTCTTCCTGCTCCCGCTGACTTCGACTCTTGTCAAAGTCCATCTGCTAAGGAGGGAACAGTCAAGGGACTGGATATACTGGGGGCAGTGAGAAGGGGTTAGGACACCCACCTCCAGGTGCCGAATTCGGACATCCCGCTCCCGGAGCTGTGTCCTCAGGGCGTGGAGATCTAGGGGAGCCCCCCCAGGTGGCTGCTGCTTGGGTTCCAGGGTCTGTATGACCTAGGGTTGGGGAAAGCCACAGTCAAGGTGACCTTGGCCTCACCGGCCATGATGCAGAAGTCTGTGGCATGATGCAGTAGGATAGGCGTGGGGCCAGGAGGCAGAGTCGCCAGGTGGGCAGCAGTGGCTGGGGCAGGAGGCCAGCAGGGTGCCCAGCATCCTCACCGCACGCGCCCTGTCCACATAGCGGCGGTAGCGCTCCTCCATGGCCCGTAAGTCCCCGTCCTTCTTTTGCAGGCTGTGCTGAAGCTCCTCGATACGCCGGGCTGCTGGGGGGACAAGGTGGGCCCTAAGCTCTGTGCTGAGCTTGGGGGCTCCCCCAACCCATCCAGGCCGCTGAGCCGCGCCCCCTCACTGCTGCTGTCGGCGGGGGGCTCCAGTTCCTCGAGGTACTCGCGCTTCCGCTGCAGCTCCAGATCTGCTTCATGCAGCTTCTGCCTGCAGGTGGGGAGCCAGAGGCAGCCTCAGTTCCCGGCCGTTTCTCTGCTTCCCAGAAGTGTTCCTGCTGACCTCTCCGCCTGACTCCAAGCCTGGGGGCTATATGTCCCAGCACCACCATCTCCTCAGCCATCAGAGCCACAACCCTCCATGACCCTTATCAGGTGGCCCCTGAACCAGGCCTCCCTCCCCTATCTGTCCACTTCTCTCCATTCCACAGCCCACATGCTGGTCCAGGCACCATCATCCCTTGCCAGCCTTCTACTCTCAACTCCTCAGTTCCATTCTCCACCCAGCAGCTAGGGATCTCTCTAGAATGCAAATCTCTTCTAATGAAAGGAAATATAAGCTAATAGTTTGCATTCTGCCACCTGGGGCAAAACCCCAAAGATCCCTGTAAGTGAGACTAATATCATGTATCATGGACTTGGAACGTGGTATAACATCTACTAGTGAACCTTTGGCTGTATCTACTAAAATTACAAACCCATATGTCCTGGGAGCCACCCATTCCTTTTTGTGTGTGTGTGATATATTTGCACACAAGCAAAATGATACATATATAAGATTTTACTTTGTTGCACAGATTGAAATTGCAAATGCCTAGAAAGAATGAATTAAATCAATTACAATATTACCAAAAAAATGCTATATGCCAGCCCTTCTAGACCAGAATTCTACAGAATTAAGCCCTAATGCCTCCAGGTATTCATCCTCTATAAGGAAATAGCTTTCTGTGCTCTAGGTTGGCATTAGGTACATTCCAGTCTTGGCAGAACTGAGAGAATAGTCATGAAAATCATTTTCTGTAAGGTCCAGTTTCCCCATGGAACCCCAGCTGACAAAGACTGTTATATCAAGAAATTAATAATAAGGTCTCCCTTTATCTATTCATACAAAGAAATTTCCCCAGTTAACTGGCTAAGTAGGGAAAGCAAAGTATACATATTATACTACCTTTTCTGTAAATAAGGAATAAGAGTAAAAATCTATATTCATATTCATTTGAATTTGCTTTAAAAATTCTAGAAAAATTTCCATAATGAACTAATAGAAATGGGGGTGGAATGGGGCAGAAACTGAGTTAATGAGGGAAGCCTGAGATCTTTACCCTTTATTTCTGTACAACTTGGTATACCTTTTGGTTTTTAAATTATAATTGTGATAGCTATCTAAAATAGTTTCTTTCTTTCTTTCTTTCTTTCTTTCTTTCTTTAAGAAAGTTCTTTTTAATAAAGAACTTTATTTTTTTGGAATTCCCTAGTGGTCCAGTGGTTAGGACTTGGAGCTTTCACAGCTGTGGGCCCAGGTTTTATCCTTGGTTGGGGAACTAAGGTCCCACAAGCTGAGCTGTGTTTTCAAAAATGAAAAAAAAAAAAAAAAAGGCTTATTTTTTTTAGCAATACAAAAAAGTAAGGTGTGTGACTTTGTCACACAACCTTGCTGAAATTCCCTGAGTGACTCCCAACTGTTCCCCCAAAATAGTCCACACACCTTCCTTTGGTCTATAAGACCCCAGGTGAGCTGACACTTTAGTCTGAGTGTCAGCTGACCCCCTGGCCTCATAAACAACTCCCCATGGACACCAGATCCATCCCCTACACCTTTGCCCCAATATTTCCCCCCACCCGACTCACAGATGTTCCTCCAACTTCCTCTTCAGCAGGATTGACTGGAGGAGAGAAGAGGCTCCGGGTGAGTGTGGGGATGAGGTTGTCCAGAGATCCCAACCTTCTTGGAGGGTGAGGGTCAGGAGTGGCACTCTGAGCCCAAGGTACTTACTATGGACTTCACAGGGCATCAGGCAGCAGAGGGGAGAGAGAGGAGGGTTAGTGGTGGGCACAGGGGAGGGCCAGGCAGGGAGGAGGTGGGCACTCACGTCCTCAGTCTTGCCCCCCTGCTCCTGCAGGGCCTTCTGAAGGTCGTCCACCTGGGCCCTCAGCTCCGACAGCTGCTGCTGGTTCAGCCTGCGGAGGTGGGGGCCCCGCTCAGTGCCTGCGCCCTCCCTCACTCCCCCTCCAAGCTTAAGGGGGAGGCCCCCCTCCGCAGGGTGGGTCCTCACCGGTGCTGCGTCTCCAGGCCGTGGCGCGCACGGTTGGCCTCCTCCAGGTGGCGCTGCAGCTCCTCCTGCCGTTCCCTGTCTGCCGCCTCCTGCTGGCACAGGCGCTTGTTCTCCAATTGAAGTCGCAGGAGTGTTTCCCTGCGGACCGGGAAGGAGTAAGCAGGGCTGGAGATGGGTCACCACTCAGGCCTACAGGGCTCCGGGAGGGAAACTGGGCGGACGGGGCGGGAGAGGGACAGAGCCCAGGGAAAAGGCCCAGTCAGACCCTGGGGTAGGGTTAGAATACCCGGGACTGAGCCTAGGAGTGGGTGGGCGGAGCGCTGGTGGGGTGGCACGAAGTGGGCGGAGCCATGAGTACAGTCTAGGGGTGGATTCGGGGAACGGCAGGGCTACACGAGAGGGTTAGAACACTGAGATGGGGCTCCGGGAAAGGAAAACACTGCAAAGAGGAAAGCTGGACTGGGAGTTCATGTGGGCAGGATACAGGACACTGGTCCCAGCAGGGAATACACTGAGAACAGGGCTGTGTCCTGGGGGCAGAACCTGATTTGGGCGGCGCTGGGCAAAGAATTTTTGCCTGGGCAGTGGAGACAAATGAGTTGGACCTAAATGGTGCACTGAGGGTGGATCCCAAAGAGGTGAGGTGAGCCACCAACAGGGCTAGAGTCCCGGCCAGGTAAAAGCAGAATTAGAAGTGGGTGAGCATAAAGGACTTCCCTGGTGGCTCAGATGGTAAAGAATCTGCTTGCAATGGGTTGGATCCCTGGGTCAGGAAGATTCCCCTGGAGAAGGGAATGGCAACCAATTCCAGTATTCTTGCCTGGAGAATTCCATAGATGGAGAAGCCTGGTGGACTACAGTCCATAGGGTCGGGGAAAAAAAAGCTCGGCTAGGACTTGGGAACCAAGCTGAGCAGATCTCGCTAGTGCTAAGTACCTGCTTTGGGGAGGGGGTTGAGGGTGGGAACTGACAGGCTCCAGCGGGACCAGAGCTCTGAGTGACTGACCCCTTGGATACCTGAGCTCTGCAGGTAGGATCTCGGCTGCTAAGTTTCCCACAGCCGGTGAGGTGGGATCCAGTGAGGGGTCTGGAGAATGTGAGAAAAATCTTCAGGTGGTGCCACAGTTCCTGTCCCCATCCCCAGGATCCTTGGATGAAGCATCTTTGGGGACTCAAATTTGGCCAATGCCTGACTTGACAAAAACGCCACACCCAGCTTGAAAGGGAGCCATGATATTTGGCCTGAGTTTGCCTTTGCTCACCCCCTTAGAGCCCCGAAGGACAGCTCTCGCTGCTTTCCATTGGCCCACGTCACCTCTCTCCACTTGAGACTCCCTCCAGCATCGCCTCGCTCTATGACCCCAAACTAGACAAGCCCTGGGCACTGCCTTTTCTGCTTGCCCTAACAGCACAGGTGGCCAGGTAAGGCTCCAGGTCAGTGCTCTCCCAGGCCCTGGGATGAACCTCCAACTCACCAGCCTGGGCCAGCCCCCGTGGCTGCATCTGGGCGCAGCGCAGCTCCTCATTGGCCTCCCGCAGGGAGTCCCGCTCTGCCAACAGGCGCTGGAGGGACAGGGTGCAACAGGCCACTCGAGGCAAGATCAGCCTCCTAGGAAATGGGCTTTGCCCTGATGGGCAGGGTGGGGCTTGGCCAGTAGGACCTCAGCCTCACCTCCTTTTCCTTTGTCACCGACTCATACTTTTCCTCCAGATTGTGGCACTCAAATAGCCATTTCTCAGCCTTCATGGCCTCCTCTTGCCGTTGGCCCTGCAGTTCCTGAACCTGAACAGAGGCGAGGGGAGAGGACTACAGGGTGGGAGGGAGGGACAGGGACTGAGTACAAGGTGAAAGGGCGGGGCCAGAGGGACCAGCAGAAAAATGACTTGGAAGAGGAGGGGCTTAAGTGAAAAGGCGGGGCTTGCAAAGCTAGAGCAGAGCTGTCCTGTCTAGAGGGTGTGGCCTCTACCTAAACGAAGGGGCGCGCTCTGGGTGGAAGGGCTCAGCCCTTTGCTGAGGGTAGGCCAAAGTCAGTAGCCAGCCGAGAGGAGCCCCCACCCTAGTCCGGGTCCAGGCTCCCACCCGCACCTGTCGCCGCTGCGCCTCTAGCTGGGCTCGCAGGGATCCGGCCCGGCGCAGTTCTTCCTCCAACTGTCGTGTGCGCTCGGCGTGGCCGGCGTTGCACTCCTCCAGCTGCCGCACCTGCCGCCGAAGCTCCCGCAGCTCGCCCAGGCGGCGCCTGCAGCTGTTCAGCGTGGCTTCCAGCTGCCCGGCGCGCTCGGAGGACTGCCTGGGGGCCGGGGCAAGTGGGAAGAGGAGGTGGGGGTCTGCTTGGGTCTGCAAGGGTTCAGCTTGGATGTGAGGCCCTCAGGGCGGGGGATGGTGTCAGGTCAGCCTTGGGCATTTGGTTCACGAAGGTCAGGGGTCAGCGGGGCCTAGTGATGTTGGGGGATCATTAGGGAGCATAAAGAAAGACCTAAACATAAATGGTTGTGTTCGTGCTCGGTGGCTCAGTCGTGTCTGACTCTTTGGGACCCCATGGCTCCTCTGTCCATGCGATTTTTCTAGGCAAGAATACCGGAGTGGGTTGCCATTTCCTTCTCCAGGGGATCTTCCCGACCTAGGGATGGAACCCACATCTCATGTGTCTCCCACATTGGCAGGCAGATTCTTTACCACTGAGCCACCTGGGAAGCCCCAAACATCAATGATTACCCCAAGACCAAAATCAGGGGTTTTCTGGGAAACACAAAATGACTGGGGCTACAGAAGGAATGATGGGGCCCAGAGGGTCTGAAGAGCCTCCTTGGACACTCTGGGCTCATGAGATGCCTGTGGGGTCAATAAGGGCATTGTGGGTGCAGGGGCCATGGAGGGGTCATGGGGGATCTTTGAGGCACAGCAATATGGGGTTCTTGAAGATATGGTAGGGGCTCACTAGGAACTTTTAACATATACAGACGTGTCATGGGGATCACAAGGGAGCTCTTTGAGGCTACAGAAGGCACACTGAGGTTCAGGGGTGGGTACTATGGGGGCCCACAATGCACTTTGTGGTTTCAGGGATGCTGTGGCATCATAAGAAGGGACAGTCATGTGATGGGGGGTCAGAGGTGTCACCAAGGGCAAAGTTATTGCATCGTGGGGTCCTGGGGGGCCACCATGGATCCAGGGACTTTGGTGTTCTCCAGAGGACATGATGGGTTCCAGGATAGCGTTGCAGTGTTCAGGACAGTACTTTAGAGTCTATGGGGCATTGTGAGGGCTCACTAGGAATTTGGGGGTTACAGAGGTGCAGTCTGGCAGTGGGGACCTGCCACTCACCGAAGCTCGTCCATCTCATCCTTCAGAGCCTGCGCCTCCTGGGCCAGGCTGGTCAGCGCTTGGTTCCGCTGCTGCAGCTCTGCAACCTCCCGCTCCAGCTCCACGCAGCGCATGCGCTCGTCCTCCCTGCCGCTCTCCAGCCTGGGGAATGGCAGGAGCGTCACATGAAGTGACTGTACCTGCCCCAGGCCCCTGGTCTGCTGGCCCTGACCCTGCCTGGCCATACCTGAAGTTCTCTTCCTGCAGCTGCTCCAACTGGGTCTGCAGCAGCAGCAGCTTCTTGGCAGTGAGGCCGCTGGCGCCCTCATCCTCGGGCCTGCCCACCCGCTCCCTTAGAAGTGAATTTTCCTGAGCCAGGCTCTGCTTCTCCTCTGACAGGAGAACCAGCTGCGGGCAGGCAGGGCATACAGATAAGCTGGAGCTGGGAGGGGAGGCTGTGCGGGCAACCCTACCCTGGGAGCACCTGAGAACCCCCATCTCGGCCCCACCTGCCGCTCCAGATCCAAACAGCGCTGCCGCAGCTCTTCCCCCTCATCAGCCTCCTCACTCAGGAAGTAGTACCTGCGGGACTGATGAGAGGAGTGGAGGGACGGGGAGAAGCAAAAAACTCAGGGATCCCGGGAGGAGGATGGGGAAAGGCAGGCTGGGATCTCCAGGGACAGAGCGGAGGGAGCTGACAAACCCTCAGGGTCTAAGAGAGAGCTGGGACCTGAGGGGACTGGAGGAAAGGCAACTCGTGAGCCCTGGGGACCTGGCAAGAGACTAGGATCCTGGGGGATGGGAGTGGTTTAGAGGCTTAAGGTCAAGCCCCTCCTCCTTAGGCAGCCCTGGAAAATCAGTAATAGGGGCGGACTTTAACAAGGTCCCCACCCCTTACCTGGCTATCAAAGTTCCCATATGTCTCTGGTGACAGGGAGTCAGAGGTGTCTTTGGTCATGAGCTGGAGGAAGGGGAGAGGGCAGTGGGAGAACACTGAGATGAGCTGGCGCCTCTGGGGGCAGCCTCCGAAGTTTCTACAATCCAGCCTAAGAATCCTCGTCTTTCAGAACAACCCCAGTCCAGAGGCTGCCCCATGTGTCCAACAAACAGGGAGTCCTGGTCCTTTCTCCCCCCAGCCCCCAGCTTCACTGCAAAGTATTTGGGATCCTAGATCCAGAGAAGGAACTGAACCCAGGCCATGGCAGTGGAGGCATTCACTCCTAACTACTGGACCACCTGAGAATTCCTGAGGCCTGGCCCTTTTAGCATGGTAGGTTGTGACTTCGAGCTGGGAGGAGCTGGCAGACACATGAGACAGAGAAATCTGGCCAACTGAGTTCCACACAGAGCCCAGGCCTCACCAGGGCAGAGCCTGTGCCCAGCTGCCTCTGCCCTAGAAATGTCCCCTCCCCTCAAGCTCCTTGCCACAGTGGGCATCCCCACCTACCTCCTGGATGGCTTCCATCACCACATGCTGAACGGATTCCTCTAGTGTCATGATTCTCTGGATGTGCTCTGAGGGTCAAGGTTGGGGAGACTGAGGCGAGGGTCGGAGGGGCAATGAGGGTTTTCTCCGGTCTTCCCATTAGGGACCACCTCTAACCTCCCATACCCTGCTTTTTCTCGCAACTGATGGCACAGCCCAGAACCAGCTGAAGCAGCTTGCCAAGCTCTTCTGGGTCTGAGAACTCGCCAATGAGGCTCACATCTGGAAGGTGCTGCTCCAAAATGGGATGCCCCAGGACCTGGGGATGGGGGGATGAAGAGGTATCAGGGGCTCAAGGATTTCCCCCGGCCTCCTCCCAACCTAACCTACTAAGTCCCTTTACAGTTACTCACATCCTGGGAGTACTCCACTAGGCTCTGTAAGATCGCCTTCAGATTGCTGACCTGGGGAGGGAAAGGAGTTGTGTCCAGGGTCTGAAAGCCCCCCAGAAGGGGCCAGGCAGACCCCACCCTGAACCTGTCTAGCTCATCCTCTTCTTCTCTGCCTCACCTCCTAATCCTTGGTCGTCTCATCCTGTTTGGTCCCATTCTCTGTCTGAATGTCCGCCCTCCTAGCACTGACCTGCCTGCTCTTCTTCTCCACCTGCCCATATTACTTACATGTCCCAGAGATCCAGTCACTTCTCACCACCTGCCCCACCACCCTTTGACCCTAACCATCATCTTCTTTCACGTGAATGGTTACAACAGCTTCCAGTCTTGCTGCTTTCCCTCCATTCCTCTACAAACAGCCAGGGGGAGTTTTTCAAAGCCCCAGCCAGGTTTGTGTCTTTCCTCTACTAAAATCCTTTCTTGACTTTACACAGCTTAAAATAGAATCTACCTCCCTGCTCCAGCCTGCCAGGTCCCTGATGACCTCATCTACCATTCCTACACCCCTGCTTTCTGTTCTAACCTCCCTGCCATCCATTCCTCGATCACACCAAGTTTATTCCCAACAGCCTTTCCATTTGCTGTTCCTGGGGTCTGGAATCCCATTCCTCCGTATCTCACATTGGAGATCAGCCCGTCTAGAGTAACCACCCACCCACTCTCAGTTGGCTGTCTCTCACGACCCAGCTTTCATTGGCTTCATAGAGCTAACTGCTATTGGAAGTCAATGTTAATGCTTGTGTATGCAGTTTTTTGTCTGTGTTACTCCTTGCTGCACACCCAGGCCTGCTTAATACAAGAATGAATGAACAAATACATAGTTAGCTGGTCCCCATACATCTGTCCCTCTTCCTGTCCATCACCCAGGATATGTCTAACTGGCCGGTCCCTGATCAACTCTTCACCAGTCTGTCCCCCATTCCTGAGACCACCTGTCACCTTCAGCCTCCGGTTGGGACCTGGGTCCTCTGAAATGCCCTGGAGCCACGCTTCGTTGAACCAGGAAGGGTCTCTGGGGGTGAGAAGGTGGGATGAGCTGCTGGAGGACTCCTTTGGGACCCTCCCCCTCAGCCTCACTCACATCTGGTTCAGCACAAAGGCTACTGCCAGGCCACTGCTCAGGTCCTGAGGGCTGGTACAGGGGGGCGGGACATTGAACGTCTGCAGCTGAGGGAAGAGAGGAAACCACAACAAGCAGAATCAGGGGCCGGGACCAAGGAACCACGCCCCTCTCGCAGATTTTTCCGGTCAGCAGGACCCTCACAAGGTTGGGCGGAAGTTGCTGGCCAATTGCTCCAGCAAGCCAGCTCCGTGGGGGTGTGGCCTCTGCTCACCTGGACCGACCAGAGGGGGCGTGGCCTCACTCTACCGCTGCCCAACAAACTCCGCGCAACCAAGCGAGGGCAGAATCACAAGTCACCTGGTCCCCATAGGCACCACGTGACCAGGCCAGCTCACCTGGGCCCTCCCCTCTACAAGACCCAGCCACAAAGGGGCGTGGCCTCACCTGTTCTTTCCAGCAAAACTGCCACGAGACGGGGCAGGTGCTCAGGCCAGAGTCCAACTACCTAGCAGGCCGACGACCCCCTCCTCCCAGCCCCAGGACGGAGGGGGTGGACAGAGCCAAGTTGGCGTACACCTGTCCCTGGCCCCGCCCCCGACCTACCCAGGTGAGCAGAGACCCGCATAGTTCGGCCTTGTCCATGCTCATGGCTCCCGATCGGATTCGACCCCGGCCGTGCAGCCCCGCCGCCGCAGCGGCGTCCAGATCAGCCAACAGCGAGCGCCAGCAGCCCCGACCTCCCGCTCTGCCTAGAGCGCCGCCCCGCCCCCTAGGCGCAGGCCCCGCCCCAGACACGTGATCTCCTCCAGGCTCCAGCTCAGGCCTTCAGACCCGCCATGTTGGATCCGGGAAGCCGTTTGGGCGCCTGTACTGCCGCTAGGGGTCAGTCTGGGCCAACCTTGCGCATCCCAAGGGTGGCCTCGCCCCTTTTCCTCCCCGAGCTCTTTTTGAGGTAATGGAGACCTCGCCGTCTTTCTTCAACCGAGGTGGAATTGCCCCACCCTGTTATACAGGCGCATTCACGTCCCTTCCCTTCAGCTGAAAGAAATTCTGCTGTCTAACCACATTATGATCGGAGCCTTTGCGCGGGAGAAGGGCAGGCCATAACATATTCTATGGACTTAGGGAACACTAAAGTTTCTTCCCAGTGGAGGGGATTTGATACTCTTGACCAAGGGTAGACAAGGGGATTCGGGTCCTAAGTCAAGGGCAGGATAGCTAGTTCTGGGTAGTGAACAGACATATTTGCCTACCCTGGATCCGTCCTTCACTCAGCTTTCCCAGTCCTTTCCCCTCTCTGAGCCCTGCGCCTCAGAACCCATTACCGGGCCGGCCTGGTCGCCTCGGCCCACGAGGGGGCGCCCGGACCGCAGGAACGCAGCCTAGAGGGGAAACGACAGGCCTGCTCTGAGACCCCTGGGCAGTGAACAAGGCTTAAAAGGAAAGTGCTAACCGTACTACGTAACAATAAACTCGCAATCACTATTTATGGAGTGCCTACAGAATGCAGGTCTGCGCTAAGATATTTAAATATATAGTTGGTTGGAATCTCCACGACTCTAGGTAGCAAGGGCTCTCGTAATTCCCGGTGCGCAGGCGAGGAAAGAGGTTCTGGGCGGATCCGGTTTAGGGGGCTGGGAGGCGGGTAAAGCCCCGGCCGGCGTCCTCTGACGCCGAGTTCCCCTGCAGTCCCTCCCCCGCGGGGCGGGAGAGGTAATGAGTGGTAATTAGAGGTTATTAGCTGTACCCAGAGGGAGGGGCGGGCTCTGCTTTGGGGGTGGGTCTAGGTCTGAAAGGGCAGAGCTGCTCCCTGCAGCCTAGAGTCTGGTTCTGGCGACCCCTACCCGCGCCCCGCCCGACCCCAGCAGTTTGGGGAGGATGATAACAGCTTCCCTCTTAACACCCCCTCCCTGCATTCCGCCTTCCCGCAGTATCGCAGGAACACAATCACTCTAGCACAGACTCCAGCTTACAGCCCACTCATACGCGCGACCGCACACACGCAGGGACCTTGAAGGCTCGTCTACACACCCACATCCCCTTCCCGAGTCGTTTTCAATCTCCATCCCCTGGGAGCAGAGCCGAGGGAAGGAGTAGGGAGGAAGGGGACAAGGGCCGGCAGTGCGGGCTTCCGGACTGGGCTGCTTCCGGCGGGCGTGAGAACAACTGCCATTTATTCGCTATCCCGCACCCGTCAGGGAGAGGGTGCTGCCAATAGGGAGAAACGGGGGGGAGAGGGGAGTCGGGCGGGCTGCCACCCGGCAGAAATGGAAGGTGAGCCGGAACCACGGCTGTGACCAGGCTGGGAATATTTGTGAGAGGATGTAGTCACCCAATGTCGGGGGACGTGTTGGGACCGACAAATATTAGGGAGTGGGGTCCCCAATATTTGCAAGACCCGCAGGGATCTTGATGTTTAGGAGGGATCTAAATATCTGGAGCATGGACTTGAATTGTTTTAACGTTGCCGTGATATTATAGGCGTTATAGATATTCAGGGACCCCAAAGTCCCCAGATTTAAAGGACGGTCTGGGTACCCTCACTTTGAAGGAGTCACAACCCTCCATTTGGGGCGGCAAGGAATCTCATGTTGGAGGGGAGAAGGAGTTCCCTACGGTGGTGAAGAGCAGCAATCCCTAATAATGGGACACAGGGAACCCCGCTGTTGAAGGCATCCGTGTGCCCTCCAAGGAGACCGGTTACAAACCTTCATTCTGAAGCAGGGATCTTTTATATGGGGAAAAGATTCAAGCCTCCATTTTGATGGAGAGAGCCCCAAAGATTGGGGAATGATCTGAAGGCCTCCATTAAGAACAGAGATGCTGGTCTGGGCCAGCAGCCCCCAGCCTGTTTGGGGACCCCACCCCCTCCTTTCCCCTCTGTTTCCAGGAACAGCTGGGCCCAGCCTGGGCTGTACTGCTGGGAAGCGGGTGAGTCAACCCCTCCCTGTGGCCACAGCTGGACCCCCGCCCGCCCCCTCTGGCCTTCACATCTGGGCAGAGACCCAATCATGAGAGCTGGGATGGGGACCCTTAAGTTCACACTTTTGGAGATGGTGCTGCTCCCCTCGGAAAGTGATCACAGCCTCAGGGTGGACACCATGCCCCACCCCATATCATGAGGGACTCTGGCATGTTTTCTACACTGCAGACATTGACATTCTGCCAGGACTCCCATCCTGACCCCCTCCCCTCCTCGTGTCTGTGTATATATCTCTGAGTCCATGTGAAATGTGTTCATATCTATGTAGATGAAGAGATGGTGGGTCTGTGATTGTGTGTGCACAGGCCTGTGTATACCTTGACCTGTGTCTTGGTGAGTCTTGAGGCCCTGGGAATTTACACAACAGGCTATGTGTGTGTGATTTGGTGGGGTTTTTTTGGAGGAGGGGTGTGCTGTCAGGGACTAGGGCACGTGTTTTTCTTTATGGGACCTTGGTGCTGGTTTAGTCGCTAAGTTATGTGGGGCTCTTGGGACCCCCATGGACTGTCCGCCAAGCTCCTCTGTCCATAGGATTTTCCAGGCAAGAATACTGGAGTGAGTTGCCATTTCCTTCTGTAGGGGATCTTCCTGACCCAGGGATCGATCGAACTGGGGCCTCTGCACTGCAGGCAGATTCTTTACCGACTGAGCTACCAGGGAAACCCTTTGTGTCTATATCCCTGTCATTCTTTTTGTAAGTAGTGAATGACTGATAATCAGTACTTCAGTATGCCTTTGTTTCTGTGACCGTGTCCTACTTTATGTCATGTGTTTTCCTGCGATAGCATGAGGCTATCATGGGTGGCCTTGGTTTGCCCATGTCCCCAAGACAATCTGGTGTCCCTGTATGCAGCCTTGTGGGTTTGTGTTACTTTCTGGGCCCTGTGATGTACGCGGACAGTATAACCATCGAGTCTGTCCCCACAATGTGTCTGTGACTCTACAGTCTCCATGTGAGGGGAGTGGCTGCTTGACAACTGGATTCCTGAGGTCCAAGACTTTATCTGTTTGCGTCTTACTCTGTGTTGTTGGTGTGGCTTTATAGCAGTGTCTGTATATGTCACTTGTGTATGAAGATGGCCCTGTCTGTGTCCCTACCACAAACGGTGTGTGACAGTGTGACCCTGCCCGTATTCGCTGCGGGGCTGGCTGGATTAGTGAAGGTTTGTGCCAACGTGTGGCAGGTTTATCTTGTGTCCGTGTGCCACTGTAGATCCAGAGTTTGTGACCTTGTGGGGAGGTGTCAAAGTCACACAAGACAGCGTACTTAGCGGAGGCAGAGGCAGTGACAGGCTCCGGGGGTGTCAAAAACCCCCAGCTCTGCTGCTCTGGGCCCCGCTGGGCCCCGCTCCCTGCGCTGCGGGGGCGCGTGCGTCGTGCGTGACGTGAGGCACGACGCCGTTCGCTGCCTGCGTGGAGCCCGACGCGGTCGTGCCTGCGAGCGCGGGGAGAGGGTGGAAATAGGCTAGCTGCATGCGTGCGTGCGTGCGTGTGTGCGTGCGTGCGTGCGTGGGCAGCCGCGGGGGTTGGGCGCGTGGGGGAGCGCTGGGCGCAGCCCCACCCTGCCCGGGACTGTTGGGCGCGGGTGAAACCATGGCAGGGGTGGTGGGGCGGGACGCAGGGCCGTTAACCCCTTCCTGCCTGACCTGAAACTTGTGGCCCCTCGACAGAGCACACGGGGGCTTCCCCAGTGCTCGGGGACCGTCCCTGACAAGGGAGGAACCCCGCCATCGAGCTGACAGGACCCCCCCCTCCAGTTACCATGGGAACCGGAGCTTCCCGCGCGGCTGGGCGCGTGCTTCCTCCCCCGTCCCAGCTCTTCCTTTAATTCCACAGTCCACCGATAATGGGCTTCCCGCTCCTAGTCTCAGGGGGAGGGGCTGGGGTCAGCGAGCCCGGGGCGTGCGTGACTCAGGTCAGCTTGAGGGTCCCCTGGCCACAGCAGACCTCGCTCCCCCTTCTCCACCCCGTGACTCACCTCTCGCGGCTTTTCCCCTTGCGTGACTCAAGCCCTTGGGGAGGGGGCTGTGGACTCTGAGACCCCCTTCCAGGCAGTGGGGGCTGAGAACCCAGTACTGGGGACCTGAAGCTCCAAGGGCGGGCTCTCCCTCCTGCGAGGGTCGGTGTCTAGTGTTTTGCCTTAGCCATCTCTCATCAAGGTCACTAGAGGCGTTTTCCCCCACCCCTGAATTGGCAGTATCTACCCCCTCAAAACCCTCCGGGAACCAAGTCCCCAGCCCCTCCCCCTCAAGCCCACAGGAAGTTTTGGCAGAGCCCGTTGGCGATGAAACGGTTAAAGCCGTTTTCTTATTCATTTCATCCAGGGGCCCCTTTTGACTCAGAGCGAGCCAGGCGCCCCCTTGAGCCGGGCCTCGTGGGGGCCTGGGTTCATACTCCCCACACGTACCATTTTTAGAGAGGGGAGGGAAGGCTGTTGGTGAGCTGACTGGGGGGGGTCTTGGGTGGCATGTACAGAGTTGGGTTCAAATCCTGCCTCTGCCCTCATTGCTCTCTGGTTCTCAAGTTTCCCCATCTGAAAATGGGGGATAATTTTGAGCAGTTTATTGTGGTATTGTGAGATTAGCTGAATAATAGATGGGACACTTTGTTTCCAGAGCAGGGCACAGGAGCAGAGAAGGGAGCTTGGTCCGAAAAAGGACCCAGGCTCCTCCTGTCTCCCAGGCCTGGGTGCTGGGTGCCCAGCAGAACTGAGTCCTTGTGGGGCAGTCCATGCCCCACCCAGGCGCTCTGAGGCCATAGGGTTCATCCCTTCCGTCCACCCCCTGCCCGGGGCAGGCACCCAGGAAGTGAGAGGCGGGGCAGGAATGAGGCGGAACCTGTTGGGCCCGTCGCCTCCCCACCCCACCCCCCACCCTCATTCCGGGGCCCTGACATGCCCCCCCCCACATAAGCTGTGGCCCCACCCCCACTGTCGTGGACGCCTGGGTCCTGACCCGAGGGTGGCCCAAGGGAGGGGATGTCGGCGGAGACAGCGTCTCGGGAACATCCTGTGGACTCCTGGCTGGACAGACGGGAGAGTCCGCCCCTCCCCGGGCAGGACAGCAGTCGGCTGGGGGCAGAGTAAACACGGCCCAGAGCAGCCAGACTTGGAGGGGCGGCAAGGAGCGTACACATACACAGTCACCCCGAGAGAAAGCCAGTCTACACACACAAAACTCCTGTCACCCTGGCCACAGACAGATTCCCAAACGGGGACACACTGACAGGGTCAGACACAAATCTGGGTAAAGACGGCTGTCAAAGGTGACAGGGTAGGCCAAAGAGGAAGACCGAAATGCTGCCAAACACGTGAAGATACTGACAGGCCAGAAGCCTAAAGGTAACACAGATAAGTGAACTCAGCGTACAGGCAAGATGGACACACGGACAGGCACAAACACAAGGGTACTGACGCTCAGGTGAGAAGTGCACAGCCTGGCAGGCAGTCGCATGTCCACAGGCACCCTGAGACAATGTGACAGGCCAGAAACAGGCAGGACGGACACACAGACGCAAGTGGGCGACGCGGGCATGGGGATAGGCTCAGAGATAAGGGACGGTCACTTTCAGTGCAAGTGCCCCAAGAGGCGCACAAGATATGTTCAGACACAGCGTTAGATCCTGACACACCGGAGAAGGCCACAAAGGCATACACACTAGCAAGATCAATTCAAAAAGATAACTCAGAGGCGAAAGAGACAATCACAAACGTATGCAGAGGAGGACAGGAGGGACACATACAGACCATGACAGACAGCCCCAGCCGCCACCGCCCCACAGCACACACACAGTTGCATACATACTCAGACGAGCTCAGACCAGAAATCAGCCTTATAGATACACACTACCTCACTGATAACACACACGTCAGACCCTCTGACAGACTGGGCATATGAAAGTGGACAGACTGACATATTCACAGACATGGTCTGGCCAGATAGTCACACCCAACCCAGAGAAGCATGGACAGGCCTCAGTCTGTCATTCATTAACACGCTGGCCCAAGGACACCCTGACAGAACCTGTTGGCTAACACATGCACACATACACACCAGCCACAGAGCCCACATGGACACAAACACACAGAGTCACAGACACACACCAGCCACGGACGTCACACACAGACACACATACACGTACAGACCAGACACGAATAGATGAACAGTAAGAACTCCAGTACACCCTAGACTCTTGTATACAGGCCAGCCACAATACAACATGTCATATAGACCATACACACACACACAGACACACTCACCCCCCTCCAAAGCAGACAGGCCCTACACACCCCTGCAGGGTTGGGCCAGCACACAGACACATGCCTTGAGAAGACAGGCTTCACACACACTCTCACACGCCCTGACAGGCCAGCCACACACAAACCCACAGACAGCCAGACACACGCGCGCCCCTGGACCATGATGAGGTACTCTGGGGTTCTGGGCTGGCCAGCCCTTCTCTGCCCCCACCCAGAGATCCTGGCGCTTACTCTCTCCAAACACCTCCCCCCACCTCCCTCCCAGACTGTTCTTTGTCACTTCCCCTAGGAGGCCCAGCTCAGCAGCCTAGGTCCCTGGTGGGCTGTGGGCCTGTTTTCTCAGCACATCCGCTATAAATGGGGCACCCGGGATCTCAGCCACGCTCAGGCCCCCCAAGACCTCTCCAACAGTGCAGGGGGGGCGGGACCCGAAACAGTCTTGTGGGAAACTCCCCTCATGCCCAGCTTAGTCAGCCTGAGGACAGACTCTCCTTCCTGCTTCCAAGAAAACCGAGCCACTTCCTCCCCAGGAGAGGGATAGGGACCCCCAAACCACAGAGGTGAGGGAGGGATGCGGCTGGCAAGCTAGGGGTTCCTGGGGGAGGGCCTCCGTGATTCTCAGCCTCTTCCTGCCAGCTGCCTGTCCACACCCAGGGGCAGGGACAAGGGAGCCTGGGTGCTATGACTTGCGGGTTCTCGCCCTGGCCTGCCCACTAGCTGACTCACAGGCAGCCCCCAGCCCAGTTTCCTGGTGAGGGCCCTGCCGGCCAGTGGGGCCAGGGTGGAGGGGGGTCACCAGGCTATTTATAAGAAGGAGAAGTCCCTCCTGCCAAGGCCAAAAGCCCCAGAGAGACCCATGGGTGGGGGTGGGTAAACTTCCTCCTTATCCAGTCCCCCAGGTCCTGGGCTCCTGGGCATGAGGAAAGCCTGGGCACAGTCTCCTTAGCTAGATGCTTGTTTGAAGCCCATGGCCTGGGCAGTACCCAGCTGCTAGTCTGGGCACTCAGCACAGACAGAGGAGGGGGCTTTCCTCACACCCTCCTCATGGGACTGGCCTTGGCGCCAGTGGGGCGGCATGAGGGGGTGGTGCCCAGGCCACAAGGGTGAGACTGGCAGGGGCCTGGAACCGGCTGTACCAGCTCAGCTGGGCCCCCGCCCTCCCTCCTGGCCCAATCCCCACCCCCTGCTCAAACACTCGTGCAGAGAGCATGCTGGTCTTGCCCCCAAACACACCAGCACCCCTCTGTCCTGTCCCCAACCCCCATAAAGGAGACCCTTTATGAAAGGGCTTGCAGAGCTTAGCATGCAGTTGGTACTGCATATATGCCTCTGTGATTGTGATTATCTACACAAAATAGGCTAACACTCTGGAGCCAGACAGCTCAGGTTTTAGGTCAACCCCAGGGCTTTGAGCTATGGGACACGAGGCAAGTTCCTTATCTTGCTGTGCCTAGTCTCTTAAAGGGGGCTAATAGCAAATAGCATACATTTCACTGGGTTGTTGGAAGCAGGCAATTAGTTATTCTATGTAAACCACTTAGAAGAGTGCCTGGCCTATGGTAAGAGCTATATGTGTGTGTGTGTGTTAGTCACTCAGTGGTATCTGATTCTTTGGGCCAGGCTCCTCTGTCCATGGAATTCTCCAGGCAAGAATACTGGAGTGGGTTGCCATTTCCTTCTCCTGGGAAGAGCCATATAAGTGTTAGCTATTAAAATAGTAATTATTTCTCTGTCTGCTTGTCTTAAGTGTCTCTGAGTCGTGCTGTCTGTCTGCATGACTCCAACCCTGCAGCTCTCCCTGCCCTAACCCCCACCCCCATACATCCATTTTTCCTTGCTGGGTCCTTGGCCTCCATCTCTACCCTCCTTGGGACAGTCTCACCTCTCTCCAGGACTCCCCTGGCATGGCCAGCCTCAGCACTGGTCAGGGCTGACTCACTGTGGCCTCCTGGCCCGTGGGACCTGCAGGTTGGCTTCCTGAGATGCTGCCCTCTGGTCAGACCTGCCCAGCCCCCCAACGCTGCCCGCTGCACCCCCGCAGGGCCCAGCCAGATGTCAGCTGCAGTTATTAGCATGGGCGGGAGACACAGACCTGGCAGCGTGCCTGCCAGACTCAGCGGCCACTGGAATCTCCCTTGAGCCTAGGGCGGGGGAGGGGAGCAGTTCAAGCAAGGGAGGAGGGGAGGGGGTACCCAGGGGTCACAAGGACCCTCCAAAGATAGGGACACCCCCAGCTTCTCATGGGACCTTCCTCCCCAACGCGCCATTGCTCTGCTGGACTTCCCCAGCCCCCGCAGAGCTCAGTTTCTCTTTTGCCTTCTTTCGTTTTACTTCTCCCCTCCACACTTGGTGAACTCTGTGCTTGACCTGTAAAGCTTGGCTAGCTCCTCTCCCCCAGCCTTTCTCTGCCCTAAAGAAACTTCAGTCTAGCTCCCCAAAGATAGAGGCTTCACTTTCTGACTTTGGTTCTAGCGGCTGGTATCCTATCTGCTTGGAAGTTCCACTTTTAGTCTAAATCGAAGCCTCGCCATCTAAACCTTCAATTATTCCTGGGGAAGGGGCTCTGGAGGGGTTCCCTCAGATGAGGGAGACACCTAGGGTGAGGGAATGGATCCCCCTTTAGGTATTCTGGATGGTGAGGAGTCCCCATACTAAAACAGGAGTCGGGCCCCTCACCCACATGAGTGAAGGAGAGGGCACCGCAGCCCTTACGGATGTATGTGCCAGACCTCCTGGCAGAAAGTAAGGGCACCCAGCTCGAGGTAAGAGGCAGCCGCGTCAGCCCGCCCAGGCGCCGGGGTCGCCTGGAGGCATTGGCCCACCCCCTCTTCGCCGTCGGGCTGGGGGCGAAGTCCGAACCAGGCCCGCGGGCAGGCGGGGACCTGCCAGGCTGGGTCGGGCCAGGCAGGGCCTGGCAGGACGCGGCCTCAGAGCGGCTGGGTGGGGCCGGGCCAGGCGGCCGTGGGGGCCCCGGGGGCGGCGGCCGGGGCTGGTCGGGACTAGCCGTCCAGGGGCCCGGGCGTGCCCTGGGACCTGGCAGATACCGGGGCCCTCGGCCCCGGGACAGCGCTAGACCCACCCCTTCCTGTGCCCTTATATGGGCGTCGGGGCGAGACTCCGGGGGCCGCCCCGCCCCCAGTCCGGCCGGCGGACTCCCGCCTGTTGCCATGGCAACCAGGCCCCGCTCCCCAGTGGGTCCCCTTTCTTCGGGCTGGTGGAATCGTCCGGGACCGCCAGCCTCCGCCATTGCCTGCGGGCTCCGAGGACTGAACCATTACTGGGGTGGGGATCGGTGACTGGAGACCTCGGCAGCTGGGCTTATTCAGCGCCCCTGGCTTCCTCGGGGGTCGCCTGCTCAGGTTCCTCTTCCGAGGCGCTGAACCCCGCCGGACACAGGGCGGGGTGCCTAGTCCCTTAGGATTCGAGTGACGGAGGCAGGGCCGGGCTCCGTCCCCCGGGGCTGTTGCCACACTTCCTGCCGCGGCGCTCTTTCCCCAGCCTGTTTCTAAGGAAGGAGTGGGGTTGGGCGACCGCGCCCCAGCCGTCGGGCTGGGTCTAGGCACTGGGAGCCGACACGGTGTCGGTCAACCTCAGGGTCACTAGGGGAGGGCTCTGGGGTGGGGAGTATACAGGCACCCACGAGAGGGGAGCCGATCATGGAAGGTCCCCAGGATCCCCAAAGACCCCTCCTTCTCTCAGGTCTCAACCGGGGACCCTCTCAATATTATCTCAATTCTGAAAGGGTGCCTCGACCCTTCTAATTCTCTCCTTCATTGAGGCTTCGCAGATGACCCCAGTGACCCCCAACCTCTGACAGTATACCAATCTTCTACCGCACGTATTTTCCTTGCCTCAGTGTACCCCAGGACCCTCACTCACTTTATGCGTTTCTAGTTTCTCTCAATGCCTTCCCCTTCCCGCTTGTGGGGGACTCTGTCTCTCTCCGGTGGGCTCCAGGACCCCGACTCATTTTTTGCATAGTGGACCCTCCAAACTCTCCCGGGTACACTTTTGATCTCTCCTCCTTATTTTACCTGGGTTCAGCTCCTCCCGGGAAAATTCCAGTCCCTCAACGATTCTGTACCCAGGACCCCCACTCAGTTTCTGAGTCAGATGTCTCCTCCCCCGCTTCCCCATCTACCTTGCTTAACCTTCCTGTCTCTCCTTTGCGGGGTCTCTCAGTGTATTCGCAGCCCTCCAGCACCTCTGAAAGACTCCAGATCACTCAGGCCTTTCCGCGTGCATCCCGGGACCACCCCCTCCCCCCAACACGCACACACTTGCTCAGTACCAATTTCTCGTATCCCTTATCGCGTACTCCAGGGAAATCATCACCCTCCCCGAAACCTCTCCCGGTGTGCCTCGGATCGCCCCAGCACCCCCTTCCTCACGCACCCTAGGGTCCTCTGGCCCCTCCCCCTGCAGGCGCTCGGAGCCACCCAGCCCGTGGCCGCTGTTTACAAGGACACGCGCTTCCTGACAATGACGCGAGCCGCCTCCTCCCCTTCCCCACGCTCCAGAAGGGGGGTGCGGGGGCCTGGCTCCGGTGACAGCCAATCAGAGCGCACTTCCGTGGCTGACAACCGCGGTATAAAGGCTTGTGGCTCTGGCGGAGCGGCCGGGACCTTGAGCACGGCCAGGCCAGCACCGGAGCCAGCAGGGAGCAGGGAGCAAGGGAGAAGCGACACCAAGAAAACGAGCGCGCTAGAGAGGGGCAAAGGGGCTCGAGAAGCCGCACAGAGCTTCCTCGCACAGCCTCCGACCGGCCTCTCCCGACCAGTGCCAGCCCTCAGGAACGTTCGTCCAGACACCCGATACAGGCACAGCCGCGGACTGCGCGCGGCTCGCTGCAGCGAGGCCCGGGGCGGCCCCGTAGGGACCCCCTCAGACCGCCCGGGCCGCCCGGATGTGCACTAAAATGGAACAGCCCTTCTACCACGACGAATCATACGGAACAGCGGGATACGGCCGGACCCCGGGCGGCCTCTCTCTACACGACTACAAACTCCTGAAACCCAGCCTGGCGCTCAACCTGGCCGACCCCTACCGAAATCTCAAAGCACCTGGTGCGCGGGGTCCCGGCCCAGAGGGCAACGGCGGAGGCAGCTACTTTTCTAGCCAGGGTTCGGACACAGGCGCGTCACTCAAGCTCGCCTCATCGGAGCTGGAGCGCCTGATCGTCCCCAACAGCAACGGCGTGATCACGACGACGCCCACGCCCCCGGGACAGTACTTTTACCCCCGCGGGGGTGGCAGCGGTGGAGGTGCGGGGGGCGCAGGGGGCGGCGTCACTGAGGAGCAGGAAGGCTTCGCCGACGGCTTTGTAAAAGCGCTGGACGACCTGCACAAGATGAACCACGTGACGCCCCCCAACGTGTCCCTGGGCACCAGCGGGGGACCCCCAGCCGGGCCCGGGGGCGTCTACGCCGGCCCGGAGCCTCCTCCAGTCTACACCAACCTCAGCAGCTATTCTCCGGCCTCTGCGCCCTCCGGAGGAGCCGGGGCCGCCGTCGGGACAGGGAGCTCGTACCCGACGGCCACCATCAGCTACCTCCCACACGCGCCGCCCTTCGCCGGCGGCCACCCGGCGCAGCTGGGCCTGGGCCGTGGCGCCTCCGCCTTCAAGGAGGAACCGCAGACCGTGCCTGAGGCGCGCAGCCGCGATGCCACGCCGCCGGTGTCCCCCATCAACATGGAAGACCAGGAGCGCATCAAAGTAGAGCGCAAGCGGCTGCGAAACCGGCTGGCGGCCACCAAGTGCCGGAAGCGGAAGCTGGAGCGCATCGCGCGCCTGGAGGACAAGGTGAAGACACTCAAGGCCGAGAACGCGGGGCTGTCCAACACTGCCGGCCTCCTCCGGGAGCAGGTGGCCCAGCTCAAACAGAAGGTCATGACCCACGTCAGCAACGGCTGCCAACTGCTGCTTGGGGTCAAGGGACACGCCTTCTGAGCGCCCCCTTATCCCCCGTACGGACATTTCCCCAACCTGGACGGCTGGGCGCACGCCTCCCATGGGGCGAGGGGGCAGGCGGTGGGCACTGGCCCCGGGACCTGAGGGCGCAACAAACCACACTGGACTCCTGCCCGCCCGCTCTGCGCCCAGTCCTTCCACCTCAACGTTTACAAGCCCCCCTTCCACTATTTTTTTTTTATTTTTTTTCCTGCAGAACTCAATTCATATTGAATATAATATATTTGTGTATTTAACAGGGAGGGGAGGAGGGGGCGATTGCGGCGGAGCTGGCCCCGCCGCCCGGTACTCTAGCCCTCGGGGATACTGAGGAGGGGACCCCCGCCCCCTGCCCTCCCCCCTCTGCACCGTACTGTGGAGAAGAAACACGCAGTCGGTTTCTAAAGGAGCTATTTTAAGCTGTGTTTATGTGTGAGTTCGTTTATTGTCCTTACTTTTTATTGAATCTATTTAAGTAAAAAAAAAAAAAGTTCTTTATTAATTTCTGTTGTCTTTTTTTCAAGCCGGCCAGGGGGGAGGGAGGGGAGTACTGGGCAGCCCCCACCCCACGGCTGTTTGTGGCTTGCTCCTGTAACTGTGTCAACCTCGCCAGTTCTGTTCAGGCATCTTGCACCCTCAGCCGGGTGTCCAACCCTTCTGGCGTCTCCTGATCTCCCGGATTGGAAGGTCCAGGGTGTGTACACAGTCCAGCCACCCTCCCCGCCACCCCGCCCCCAGGGCCAGGGGACAGGATGCCTTGGGCAAAACGCTCAGCGCGCAGGCGCGGCACCGCCCAGCCGCGCGCGCCGGGGCTTTCCCCGCTGACGCTGCGGAAGCGCTGTCCAAACATGGGCTGATTCTGCCCAGTGACGCGACGGCGGTCTCCGGGCAGATTCCGGGAATCCCCTCCCCCGCTCTGCCGGGCAGGGCTGCGGCGCCGGGAAGGGGGCCGGGATTTTCCCAGGCTGGCGGCTACCGAGGCCCGGAAAGCCCCAGGCCTGGGTCCAGAGCGTCCGCGGTGGGCGGGCCGCGCTCCACAGCCCCAAGAGCTACCCCAGAGTTTCCCCCATCGGGCTGGCCCCTGGGTCCTGCCCAGCCCACGCCCGCTGCATTTGACCTGACCCGGGCGGGGGGATGCAGTTGCCTGCGCGTCGTTGCCACCGCGATCCCCTCCCCACCCCCGCCAGGAAGGGCGGTGCCCGCCTGCCAGTTTCCCCTCCCGGGTGCCAGGCCGGGAGCGGGGCGACTGCCAGGTCTGGTCCTGCCGGGGCGGCTGCTCGGGCCGCCGGGCGCCGCCGCCGCCCTCGCACGGGGCTGCCTCCCCCGCAGCTAGGGCGGGTGGGAGGGCGGCTGGCGAGCCCCGATGGGGATCTGGCAGGCTTCGGAGCTGGAAGCCCCCAGAACAGCAGAGAAAAACACAGACTGAGAAACCAGGCCACAGGGCCTAGGTGCGGTAGAACAAACGCTCCATTAATTTGTTTATAAAATACTGAACGACCCGGTCCTGGAGTCACTAGCTAGACCAGGGCAGACAGACTATAAACAAGCAAACATGATTTGGAGATGGTGGTTAGTACCAGGAAGAGAGAAAAAAAGAAAGAAAAAAAAAAAAACTGGTCACAATGGTCGTGATGGAGCAGGGGAGGTGAGCTGCTTTGGAGAATGAATTGGGAACACGGAACTTTAATGAGGCGATTTTTCAGCTGACCCCTGAGAAAATCCTCAGTAACAGAGTTCTGCCAGAGAGAATAGTATATGCAACGTTTCTGTGGCCAGAACAAGATCAGCCTGTTAAAGAACACCAAGAAGCCACTATGCTTCAGTGGAGTGAACCCACCGAGGTGGAGATGAGGTCAGGGAAGACCATGTAGGGCCTTGTGGAAGGGTATAGATAAAATTCCAAGGCCGAGGACTTCCCTCGTGGTCCAGTGGCCAAGAATCCGCCTGCTGGTGCAGGGGACTCGAGTTTGATTCCTGGTTTGGGAAGATTCCACATGCTGCCAAGCAACTAAGCCAGTGTGGTATGCCACAACTGCTGAAGCCAGCGCTCCAGGGCCCCTGCTTCAGAGAAGCCCCTGCCCTGCAGCTAGAGCAGCCCCCACTCACTGTGACTAGAGAAAGCCAACACTCAACAATGAAGGCTTTGTGCAGTCAAAATAATTTAAAAATTTAAAAACAATAGAATAAAAACTCCAAGGCTGAGATGAGTGACTTTGGAGGGCATTAGGCGGGAGTACTACTAATGGTGGTGGTGGTTTAGTCACTAAGCTGTGTCTGACTCTTAAGTGACCCCATGGACTGTAGCCTGCCAGGTTCCTACGACCATGGGATTTTCCAGGCCAAGAATACTGGAGTGGGTTGCCATTTCCTCCTCCAGGGGATCCTCTTGACTCAGGGATTGAACCTGCAACTCCTGCATTGTAGGCAAATTCTTTACTAAGCCACAAGGGAAGCTTAATTTAATAATGAGTCTATGGATTAAATGAGCATGTCAGTCCTGTGGAAGGAAATGAGGGCTAAGAATGGCAACACCACTTGCCTGAAAAAGTACAGCATCAAACTTTGCACCTTAGAACACTGTGTTGCTCCTAATACCTGCCTTCTTGTCTAACCCTCACGCTTCCATTTCAGGGGAAAGACATAGACTTTCCAACCTCTGGTGGTACAGAACTTGCAGCAGGAACTATGCATGTACCTCATCCCACTCTTGGTTCTACTTTCAGGATTGGGTCCCCACCTTCTTCCAGTCCCAGGAACCTGGTCCTATTAACCATTAATAGAATCCTGATCTTCACATACTTACCTCTTTTAACATGCATTGTCTTCATTCCCATTGGTCGTCTTTATTCCCGTTTTGCTATTGAAAAGACCCAGGGAAGACCACAGCTCCTAAGCGGCTTTTTAACCCAGGCTGGCTGCTGTTAAGGTGTGGGCGCTGCCCTGCCTGGCCAGGTTTCAGGTGATAAGGCAGCCTGTGACTTGCTCCCTGCAAGGGGCAACAGTGCCAACCACCTTCCCTTCAGGCCACGGAGAAAGCAGTGAGCATGAGGCAAGACTGCCACCTTGTGGCGGAGATTGGTAACCAGAATGTCAGTTTCCCAGGCCACAGCCTGGAGAAAGCAGCCGCGGGTGGTACCACACCAGGACAAACCACACAAACACAAGACTTAGATCTGTCCCTAATACTTTATTAGTCACCTATAGGCCTGTTCCCAGTTATGTGGGCTCCAAGGAGGGGGTCACCATTCACCAGCTCGCAGCTGGGAGCTTGAGAAGGACTTGGCCTAACCCTCTGTGGTCATGGACTGTGGAGTCTGAAGGAGCAGGTCTGACATTTCCTGGGTCAGTACAGAACACACAGGTAGGGGCACAGAGGCAGGCCAAGAGCCCAGGCTTGCCACCATCTGCCAGCCTAGTTGTGTTTGGAGAAATATTCCTTGCTGTCGTCCACATTGGGCTTGATTGTGTCACTGCCTGGTGTCCAGCCAGCAGGGCAGACTGTGGAAAAACAGGGATGCACAAGAGAGGCTTGAGTGCATGTTCAAGGTAGAATGGTAGTGAGGGGACAAAGAGAGGCGCAAGAGCATGAGTTGCAGAAGAAAAGGCCTAGAGCCAAGTGCTCCAGGCCTAAGACCATGCCACATGATGAAAGAAGCCCTCCACGCTCAGCTGCAGGACTGTCTGACATTTTCCGGGGGCTGTACCTCAAGGCATGTGGGATCTTAGTTTTCCGACCAGGGATTTGAACCTGTGTCCTTTATAGTGGAAGTTTCAACCACTGGACTGCCAGGGAAGTCCCTATTTTATTTTTTTGGTCATGCCATGTGGCTTATGGAATCTTAGTTCCCTGATCAGGGACTGAACTTGGGCCCTTAGCAGTAAAAGTTTGGACACCACTGGACAGCCAGCAAATTCCCTGGCTGATATTTTAATTTCTTTCCGACTCCTTTAATTATATCTTTCTCTCTTAGCCCCTGTCCCAGTGGACTTCAAGGGCCAGTGGCCTTCACAGGAGAAGATAACTCTGGTCCAATTAACATTCAAGCCTGCCTGCCTTGGTACAGGCCTTCTCAAATATCTTCTATGGAGTTCTGTTACCTCCCCAGTTGTCTGCCCTTATATTGGGGTAGTATCTCCCCGACAGGACTAGAAATTTCTTGCAGACCTTGAGCTGAATCTTCTCTGGGGCCCTCACATCCACTCCACACAAGCAATAGAGCAGACCATGAACATATGTGTGCATGACACAGGGGCTGCATATGTACCCACATGTGGACACATGTGAATGGGTGTGTCTGCTCACCTTCCCCATGCTCATCTGTGTACTGGAAAGCCTGGACCAGCCTCAGAGCCTCATCCACGGAGCGTCCCACAGGCAAGTCATTGACGGTGACCTGGCGAAGGACACCCTTGCCGTCGATGACAAAGAGGCCCCTGAGATATCGGAGTTCACAGTGAGGAGCTGGGGCTCCCACTGTCAGGACCCAGGGAGGGAGCACAGACTCCCTGCTAGCCACAGGGTGAGAGTGGTCCCCTCACCCTAAGGATGGGGGCTTCCCGAGGTTCCCACAGTACCTGTAGGCGACCCCCTCATCTTCCTTCAGCACACCATAATCACTGGACAACTTTCTGGTTACATCAGCCAGCAGGGGGATGTTCAGTGGGCCCAAGCCTCCCTCCTTCCGGGGAGTGTTGATCCTGGGGGCGGGGGAGAGAAGGTTGGGACCTCAGGATGGCTGGTGCAGCAGGGTCCTTACCCAGTGATAAGGGCCTGGGTGCGATGAGGGCTGGAGAAGGGGGTGCTGGAGGTGAGAGATAAGCGGCCTGAAAGCAAGTCTCAGGGAGCCCCACCCACCCCACCCTGAAGTGGCTGCAGAGGCTGCTTCCCACAACTGGGAAGACTAAGTTAATACTCTAGCAAAGTAACTTCACGTGTGCAGCAGCAACGGGAGGCAGAGAACCTGCCCTGAAGTCCTCACCCTCCTCTTTCGAACTCTTAAACTGGAGTTTCCACCTGGCTCAAATAGTTCTTGGGAGGGAGGCTGTATTGCCCTAACTGAGATAAAACATTTATCAACGCCCTATGCCACAGAAACTATTTTCCAAAGGCTAATTACTGTCATCATCGTGAAGGACTTGGGAATCACCCTCTCCATTGTTTTCTTGCTGGCAAAGGCATACGCAGAGCTTGTGCACTGACGAGGAGAACACACAGCTGGGGCCCTAGAGAGGTGTAGGTTTAGTTGTACCCTCCCTCCTTGCTGGTGATCTCCATTCCTACCAAGCCAGGTGGGTGAACTGAGAGTCGACGGAGACGCCCAGCACCTCGCAGTTCAGCTTGTGGAACTCCGCAGCACGGTCGCTGAAAGCTACGATCTCCGTGGGGCACACAAAGGTAAAGTCCAGCGGGTAGAAAAAGAGGACCACGTACTTCCCTGAGGAAAGGGGTGGCAAGAGACGAGGAGTTGGGGCTCGGGCCCTCTAAGGCTTGTGCCCCGCCCCCACCGCGGCCCCCATCTAGGCCCTCACCTTTGTAGTCGGAAAGCTTCACCTCCTTGAAGGCGCCATCCACCACCGCGGTGGCCTGGAATTCCGGGGCGGGCTTTCCGAGGTGCGCCTTGCCGCAGGCCATGACTGAAAGCTGAGAGGCCCCCCCCGCCCCACCCACGCCGGGTCAGTGTGCTCTGGACGACCCTTTGTCTTCACTTCCCAAGGTCACGCTGCATATCCGGCCGAGTTACCGAGTCAGAGCGACGGAGACACTTGCGGCCCTGCCCCGCACCCTGTCCGGGACCAGGTCGGCGCGGCCGAGAGACTTTAGGAGACCCGCCCACCTGGACAGCTAGGGCGGCCGGGCTGCGGCCGCCCGGTCCCCAGCTAGCGTGTCGGCCGTAGCGCGATCGCGCAAGCCCACCCGCCCAGATGTCGCGAGTTGGGGACGGGAAGCATGGGGATGCGGCCGGTACTCCAAGGTTCTGGCCTCGGTTTCCCGCCCCCCACCCCCACTCCCACTCCCGCAAGGACAAAGGCAGCCGCTACGGCGGGCGGAAAACAAAGGCGGCCGGCGCTGAGGTCTGGATTGGGCCTGAGCTGCTCCAAGGGGGCCCATCCCGCAGCCCGATGCACTCTCGGTGTCCATACCTGCGTGGGTAAGGGCGGGACGCACGAACTCTCGGATGCACGGACTCGATTTCTCAGGGCCAAGGGAGCCCAGACCAGCGGCGCCTTTTATAGTCGGCCCGAACCAAGACGCCTAGGGCACGGGGAGGTGGGCGGACTTACGGAGCGGTCGGGTCCACTGCAGGAAGCGCAGGGGAGGGGAAGCAGAGCCGGCCGCGACCACGCGCCCGCGAGTGGCGGGGGGAGACGCGCCGTCTCCGGCCCAGACCACTGCACCAGACTGCGGGGGGTGATGCGCGGGGCCTCCTCTTTGGAGCGCGCTGGGGTCGGTTGGAGTCCGGCATGGCCCGGAGCCGGGCGGCACTACTACTGCCGTCTCTGATGCTCCTGCTGCTGGTGACCCCTTCCCAGGTCTCCCCCGACTACCAGTACTTCGGCCAGCAGGGCGAAGGGGACACCTGGGAGCAGCTGCGGCTGCAGCATCAGGAGAAAGGTAACTGCAGGCCGCGGATATGACAGTGCAGAAAGGGGCCTCATTTGCCCCCACCTCACCATCTGGCTGCAGATAGACTCTCCTCCAGGGACTTCAGATTTCTGCCTTGCTGAGCCCTGGGGGTACCTCTTGGGCTGGTTACTTTGGCTTAGTTTTCTCATCTGTAAGTTAAGATAATGTCTTTAAGCAGTATACACGGGGAGAGGGGAGTGGACAGGCAATAAATACCAATGCAGACGTGTCCATAAATTCATGGATAAGTGCTGAGAAAGGCAGAGATAGAGAAGGCAGGGCGCATGTAAACTTCCAAAGTCAGAGAAGGCCTCCTGGCTGAAGATAGGTAACCAGTGCAGCCAGAATAACAAGCAAAAAGTCCCAAATGCGAAAATTTAAGGGGAGGAGCGCGCCAGTGAGTCAGAACAGCAAAGTGCCAAGATGGAAAGAGAAGTGGAAAGAGGCCAGTGTTGTCTGGCAGAGGCTTCATGAGGGCATGAAGTGTCAGGACTTTCTGAGCTCCAGACTTGAGCTAAGACCTGTCAGCTAGGGCCGTAGGGAAGAGTCTGTAAAAGAACAGTTGTAAAGGGCGTCTGATAAATGCAGCTGCTTTAAAAGTGGTCAAGATAATTGTTTTTGTATTCCCATGCATAGCCAGGGGCTTTAAGTACCTTCATTATGCTAATTATGTCCTTTAATTTGCCACCTGGTAATGCTGCTGGTCAGGTGACACTGGACTTGTTGGACCAGCTTGTGATCACAGCCTTGTAGAGAGGAGTCACCTTCAGACGGTGGCCACCAAGTGTGTTGTACCACACCCCCAACTGGACAGGCAGGCACAGATGGGACGTGTCATTTTGCAGCCCATCTGGGCCACTCACCAGAAGTGTGAGCTTGGAAAGGTGGGTTGCTCTTCTTAGGTCTCAGTTTCCCCACCTGGGACTAATGGGAAGATTAGAGACCATCTGTGTCGGGCTAGGTGGCAGAGAAACACAGCTGAGCGAATATGCTGTTGTTCAGTCGCTCAGTGGTGTCCGACTCCTTGCGAACCCATGGACTGCAGTTCGCCAGGCTTCCCTGTTCTTCACCATCTCCCGGAGTCTGGAACTGTTATTTGTTAGTATCCTTCTCCTCCGCCCTCCTTAGAATGCGGGGATATAGGTTCCCCTTCTACCTGGCTCTCCATCCCTAGAATTGGAAGACTCTGTCCTTGGCCCTTGGGGAAAGTGGCGCTGTTTCTGCGACCTGGGCAAGCAGGAGCGCAGCCGCGAGGTGGTGGGCACGTCGCCGGGTCCGGTGTTCATGGACCGCGAGAATCTGGTGCAGGTGCGACCCTGCCGGCAACGGGACTGTTCATCCTGCGAGCCGAACGACTGCGACTGGAGGCTCTGAGCCCGGGTGAGCCGCGGGCGTGGAGGAGGCGCCCCACCCCCCGCCCCCACACACACACCCTCGGCGGGCTGGCTTGTCGGGGGCCCTGAGTCCCCAGGATGGGAGGAGAGAGAGAAAGGGCTGGGCGTGGGAGCGCGGGCACGAGGCGGGCATCGGGAAAAGGAACACTAAATCTGGGGCTTGAGCAGAGCGTGGGAAAGGAGAGCTGAGTTAGGAGATGTGAGACCCGCTGATATCCGAGGAGAAAGGAAGATAGACGGTGGGGGTGGGGAAGGGGAAAACGGAGACGGAGGAACAGAAACCCACAAGCTGAGGGCGTGAGCCCTGATGAAAGCAGAAAATAGAAAGAGATGAGTTCGTTGGAACAAATCTAGGAGGCGTGCTCCTCGCTAAGACGTGAGAAAAAGGGAAAAGAGCAGAGAGGGGGGCGAGGGCTTGAACCCTGAGTTTGGCAGGGGGAGGGAGCCTGCGTGATGGACGAAGACTCTAAGCCGGATTCTGGAGAAGTCTGGGATCTCTGTTCAGGGGTAGAGGAGGCTTAGCCCAAAGAGAGGATACGAAGCGGGCGGGGGTAGGGGGGAGGCACTTCCGGTGAGCTACGAGGGAGTTGGGGGTTCCAAGTCCGAAGGTTTGAGTCCAGTGGGAGCCAGAATTCCTACTATAGGGGGCTTGGACTGTGTGGCGCTCCAGGGACCTCGAACACAGGAGGGCCTGAAACCAGATGGAGGCCGGGAACTCAGTGATGCGAACACCGAATTCTCGGAGTCTAGTGGTATTTGACCTTCTGGGCTTTGACGGGGCTTCCCACGTGGCTCAGACGGTAAAGAAGCCTCCTGCAATGGGGGAGACTTGGGTTCGATCCCTGGGTTGGGAAGATCCCCTGGAGGAGGGCGTGGCAACCCACTCCAGTATTCTTGCCTGGAGAATCCCATGGACAGAAGAGCCTAGAGTCCAAAAGGTCGCAAAGAGTCGGATACGACTGAGCGACTAAGTACAGCACAAGCTTTGATGAGGTCGAGTCCTTCAAGTCTCCCCCTCTATTTCCCCTTGTCTGCCCACTAGCCTCAGCGGGAGGAGCTCCAGAGACACCGGGGCGGAGCTTGGAAAGCGACACCGCCCACCCGGTTCCCCAAACGCGGAGCTCGCTTGTCAGCCTCGGAAACTACAATTCCCAGGAAGCCGCACGGCAGCGGCGTCGGCGAAGGCTGCGCAAACGTCAACGGCGGCTGGCGTGTTGGGGGCGTGTCCTGCGTGCCGATAGGTCGAGAGCTGGCACTGTTGCGGAGCCCGCGGAAAACGCCCGGGGAGACCTTTCCTTGCAGACTTCCCTACTACGGCTGGTGGCAGCGGCCGAGGCGGCATGGATCTCAGCGAGCTGGAAAGAGACAATACGGGCCGCTGTCGCCTGAGTTCGCCTGTGCCTCCTGTGTGCCTCAAGGAGCCCTGCGTCCTGGGCGTCGATGAAGCGGGCCGGGGCCCGGTGCTGGGTGCGCCCCCCAGGGCTGGGTGGGGGAGGGGCATGATAAGGGGGATGCAAGTTGCAGTGGAACCGGAGCTGGGCTTGCACCAGCCTCGAGAAGGGGGGTGATAGCGGTGATGGCGATGGCATTGGTGATGGCACCGAAAAAAAAGCGGTGATGATGGACTAGAGGTGGCGGCTTTCACGGGCTCACTGGACTCCCTCTTCCGCAGGCCCCATGGTCTATGCTATCTGCTATTGTCCTCTGTCCCGCCTGGAGGATCTGGAGGCCCTGAAAGTGGCAGGTGAGCACTGAGGTGCGTCTAGGGAGGGGGTTCCTGGGCATGGGCACTGGTGGGTGCAGGCTGGAGGGGGAAAGCAGGAACTGCGGGATCCAGCCCCTCCCCTTCTCTCCCAACCCTCCTCCCAGACTCAAAGACTCTGTCGGAGAGCGAGCGGGACAGGCTTTTTGCGAAAATGGAGGAGGACGGGGACTTTGTGGGCTGGGCATTGGACGTGCTGTCTCCAAACCTCATCTCTACCAGCATGCTTGGGCGGTGAGGGGTCCCGGAGGGTGGGGGAGGGGGCCGGAAGGAGGGGCAACCAGAGTGGGTTGGAAAGGATGGGTGGCTGGAACGAAGTTGACTCGGTTCTGTCCTCCACCACAGGGTCAAATACAACCTGAACGCCCTCTCTCATGATACAGCCACAGGGCTAGTGCAGTTTGCGTTGGACCAGGGTGTGAACGTGGCCCAGGTGAGCTAACTGTTGGATTGCCCCCATTTGATCATCTCAGGATAAAATAGCAGTGTAGAAGTGCAGTGGGTGACTCTGCATCAAACATACCTAGAATATCAGAAACGTGTGTTACTGCTGCTGATGTCCTACTGTTTTTATTGTATTGTATTGTCTTTTTTTTTTTGGCCACACTGCATGGCATATGGGATCTTAGTTCCCCCACCAGGGATTGAACCCACACCCACCCCTGCTTTGGAAGCATGGAGTCTTAACCACTGGACTACTAGGGAAGTTCCCCCAACTGTTTCTTCCACCCCAAATGTGTGCTCCACTGAGGACCATTGTGGAGCCCCCAGCCTCACCCCCATCTAATCTCTGTCTCTATCCTAACAGTTCAGTGTTTAGAATGAATCCCACATGTTTGCCTCCATCCTCCCCCAGCCCCCTCCCCTACCAGCAGACAGTCATTTATATTTTTGGAATGTAAATCTTGACATTTAATTTTCTGAGCACCGTGGGAATTAGGAAAACTCACAAGCAAGTGGGGAAATGAGATTAAATCACCAGAGAGAAATAGAAGTTGGCATTGCAGCCAGTGCTCTGAGGCAAAGAACAGACTGTTTTGAGAGAATCAGAAGGGCAAGTACACTTGAGATAGGGAATGTAATAAGAGGCCTTGCTGAGGAGGTGGCTCAGGTCCAGGACTCTGTGCAATGCCTTGGAGACAAACCAGGACCTTTGCCTACACAAAGAATGTGGAGCTGCCTGTACAGTGCTGAAAACAGACAGACAAGGACCCTACCCTCAGGGGTTCATGACCAAGTCAGGGGAGACAGATGGGCAGCTGGTAAGCACATAATAAAGGTAGTTTTGAAAATAATAACAGCTATGGCGATCCCTTGTCCTGTTCCTTTTCTGACCCCATTTCTGTTCCAGTCATGTGGTCTCTACTGCTGTCCAGAGTACTTGGCATGGTCCGGCCTCAGGACCTTTACACTGGCTCTTCCCTCTGCCTAGAACACTCTTTCTCTGATCTCCCCATGGCTCATTCCCTCATTTCCTTCAGGCTTTATTAAAATGTCACCACATCAGAGTGACTTTTCCTAAAATACCCCTGAACTGTTGAAAATTATAACCTCTTCTCAATCTCCCCCATCCTTTATTATTTATCTTCTTCTCTGTCTGTGGTCCTCACCAGAGTGTCTACTCTGGCATGTTCACTGCTGTGTCTCCAACACCTAGAGCAGCCCGTGGCATGCAGTAGGTGCTCAGTAAATGTAGAATGGATATAGTGTGATCAGGGAAAGCCTCTTTGGGAGGTGATGTTTGAGCTGAGATCTGGATGCAGCCTGGGCCTGGTCATGAGCTGAGAGAAGAATATTCCAGGCAGTGGGAGCAGCAAATGCAGGACCATGAAGCTGGGCCATCGGCAGAGTTGTTTTTTCTGGGTGTTTGTTGACTGAGTACATTTCTCTCACCATGGCAGGTGTTTGTGGACACCGTGGGGCTCCCAGAGACATACCAGGAACGACTGCAGCAGCGTTTTCCTGGCATTGAGGTGACAGTCAAGGCCAAGGCAGATGCCCTCTACCCTGTGGTCAGTGCTGCCAGTATCTGTGCCAAGGTTAGGCCCCCACTGGCCATGGCCAGCTCCCAGCATCCCCCTGGGCAAGGAGGCAGGCGTGGCTGCTTCACGGTGCCTGTTGGAGATCCCAAGTGCCTGTTTTGCCCACAGGTGGCCCGAGACCAGGCCGTGAAGAACTGGAAGTTTGTGGAAAAACTGCAGGACCTGGACACTGATTATGGCTCAGGCTACCCTAATGGTGAGCAGATGGCAGCCACAGTAAACTAACAAGGTGGGCTTGGCGTGCTTCTGAGGTTTTCTAAGTTGTTCCTCTCAGCTTACTCTGCAGCAGAAGAGGCTGAGGCTCAGATAGGGGGGCCACCTGCTTATGTGTGGTAGCGCTGTATTCCAGCTGGCAGGCCTCTCTTCCCTTCTCCCTCCCTCCCTCCCTCCCGGCTGTCTCTCTGGAGCTCCAGTGAAGCACAGAAGCTCATGGTGGACCTAAGGGGCAGAGTGAGGGGTACCAGTTCCTGTCCAGTGATCCCAGCTTGAATTCATTGTTTCTCTTCATTAGGAGGCTCAGTCTCCTGTTTGTAAGGTGGAAATGACTGTGCCCTATCCCCAGTAAACTCTGCTGAAGACACACAAGGCCAGAGGCAATGATTCAGTGCCTGGGTACCAGGAACCCTTTGGCAGTTGGGTGGGACAACCTAGCAAGTCTGGGACTGGACTTAGGTGAGGCCAAAGGGAGGAAAACAAAGTCTAGGCCAAACACAGTTTGGGCAGTGTTCATTGCTTACTGGGCACCTCGTATGTGCCTTGCAGAGCCAAGCCCTGGGGATTTAGCCATGAGAAAAGCAAGCAGGGACCTCCCTGTGCCCACTAAGTTGGTGGTTGCATGGGAAAAATGGGTGTTAACCTAATGGTCCACCAATGCTGGTTCAGTGCCTGTGGTCCCTGGGGAGGTAAGCGAGATGACCCAGAGGCAGTCTCCCTGAACTTCACCTTGAGCACCTGTTCTCAGGCAGAGGATCAGTGAGGACAGCCTGTGCAAGGGTCTGGAGACAGGAAGATGTCTCAGACAGTGATGAGTCCCTCGGGTACTCAGGAAGAGGTCTGAGATGAGGTGGTGGGCTCTCAGATGCCAAGCTGAGAAGCTGAGACATCACGGCAGGGCTCTCCCACTGTCCACCCTACCCTGCCCCCAGATCCCAAGACGAAAGCCTGGTTGAGGAAGCATGTGGACCCTGTGTTCGGCTTTCCCCAGTTTGTCCGCTTCAGCTGGCGCACAGCCCAGAGCATCCTGGAGACTGAGGCAGAAGACGTGAAGTGGTAGGTGTCTGGAAGCGAGGGTGAGAAGCCAGGGCTCCGCCCTGCCTAGGAGGACCAATCCCCCAGAAGTTGGAGTCACTGCCTCTCTCCCACAGGGAGGACTCAGAGACTGGGGATCAGGAGGGGCCTGGGAAGATCAAGTCCTACTTCAGTGAAAGCCCCCAAACCTGCGTCCGCCTTCCCCATCGGTACTTCCAGGAGCGGGGCCTGGAGTCAGCCACTGTCCTCTAGGAGCCAGCCTGGACCCCATTTACCTGTCCCCCATCACCCGTCCCCCCTCAGTTCGTGATTAAAATTCTTCAAGGAAAGCTAAGTGTGGGGATTCTACTTTGGGATAGAAGTATGTTCTGTCTGCATCTGGACCCAGTCACTGACTTCTGGAACCTAAACAGGATGGGTATTGGTTGATTTAATTAGATTTTTAAAATGCCTGGTAGATTTGTTTGATGCAGAATTAGGAACCAGTACGCTGAGAAGCTAAGGGCTTCCCAGTGGCACTAGTGGTAAAGAACCCGCCTGCCAATGAAGACGACATAAGAGACACAGGTTCGATCCCTGGGTCGGGAAGATCCCCTGGAAGAGGGTATGGCAACCCACACCAGTGTTCTTGCCTGGAGAATCCTGTAGACAGAAGAGCCTGGTGGGCTACAGTCTATAAGGTCACAAGCAGTTGGACACAACTGAAGTGACTGAGGGTCCCACCACATATCACACTGAGAAGCTCCCCTTCCATACTACCCCCCAACACCCTGGCCGACTTAATGGGGTGTTTCAGTCCTTTGTGGCCTGTTGTAACAAAACACCACAGGCTGGGTGCTTTATAAACAATAGATACTTATATTTAACAGTTCTAGAGGCCGGAAATCCAAGATCAGGGTACCAACCCAGTTGGCTTCGGGGAAGGCCCTCATCCAGATCACAGACTGCCATCTCCCTGGGTTCTCACGTGAAGGGGTGAGGAATCTCTGCAGGGTCCCTTTTATGAGGGCACTAATCCCACCCATTAGCTCCACCCATGTGACCTTGTCCCCTCCCAAGGTGTAAGGTGTCCTCCTTACACCTAAGACCATCTTTGGGGGTTAGGATTTCAGCCTGAGTCTTTTGGGGGCTGTACAAACATTTGGACCATAGCAGGTGCCTCTTAGGCCCTTCTGGAGGTACCTTGGCATGTTACAGGTATATACACAGATACATTGTAACTGAGGTTCCATTTTTTAAACAAATGAAAACAAAGTATACCTTAGATAGTCTGCATAGCTGTTTTTAAAATAAATTGTCTTATTTATGTTTCCGCTGCGGCTGGGTCTTCCTTACTGTGCTTTTCTCTAGTTGGGGCAATCAGAGGGTGCTCTCCAGTCGCGGTGCTTGCGCTTCTCATTGCAGCGACTTCTTTTGTTGTGGAGCCCAGACTCTAGGACACATAGACTTTGGTGGTTGCTGCTCTCGGACCCAGTTGCCCTGTGGCGTGTGGAATCTTCACACACCAGGGATCGACCTGTGTCCCCCACACTGGCAGCTGAATTCGTAACCAGCGGACGACCAGGGAAGTTCAGGCATAGCTCTTCTTACCACATATATCTTAGGATAATTCAAATACGTGTCCAGAAGCCTTCCTTGTTCTGATAACAGCTGCAGAGTCCTCTATGGTGTGACTGTCCTGTTGTTTATTTAACACCTTGAATAGACCCTGAGTTGTGCCCAGCTTTCTGTTAAACTTGTACAGCAGGGAATGACAGGTTTGCCATCATTTTCTCACTGTTGTGTCTGTAAGAACAAATTTCTGGGGGTAGGTTTCCTGGGTTAAAGAGACTATCTAACTTGAATATATCCAGATACATCCAGATTCCCTCTGTGAAGGCTTGTGCTCAGCAGCACTCCCACAAACAATGTAAGTGAGCGTTAGTTTCCCTCACAGCCGTGCCAGCACCAGGACAAGTTTGTCTCACTCCATGAGAAGTTTGGAAGTCAGGAGCTCAACATTAAATACTATCTTTGTTTTTTCTGTTTTTTTTAAAAATGTTTTGTTGCGTCCGGTCCTACTTGTGACATGTGGGATCTCTCACTGGGGCCCATAGGCTTCTCCTGTGGCCCAGGGGCTCAGTAGCTGCAGTGTGCAGGCCTAGAGTGCAGTACGTGGGACCCTAGTTCCCTGACCAGGAACTGAACCCACGTGCCTTGCATTTAAAGGCAGATTTTTGACCAGTGGACCACCAGGGAAGTTGCAAAGATACTGTTCTTTTAGTCCATCTTCTATTTTGCCAATTTAGGTGGGTTTTGCCTCTCATGATCCCAGGATGGCTGCCACAGTTCAAGATATCACATCCCAACCTTCAAAGGCCTCATCTACGAGTAGCCACCTTTTCTCTTCCTGGCTGAAAGTAGGACACGTCTATCCCTGAAGCAATCCGTTGCAAGGGGAATGGAATATCTGGGGTAAAGGATTAAATATGGATACCTGGGGGTAGGGAGAGACTCCATATCTGCCCATTCCCCCAATTCTTGATCCCGAGACACACACCTTGACTAGAACAGTAGGATTTTATTTCACCCTCTTTTAATTTCACCTTTTTTTTTTTTTTTTTGGCTGCATGGCCTGTGGGATATCAGTTCCCTGACCAGCAATTGAACCCAGGCCACAGCAGTGCAGGCACTGAGTCCCAACCGCTAGACCACCAGGGGACTCCTGAACAGTGAGATCTTAGCGGAGAAGGAGAGAGAATATTTGGCTGTGCCAGTTCTGTGTTGCGGCGTGTGGGATCTTTTGGGAGGGCTGTGTGGGATCTGACAGTACCTGGACTTCTGTAGTTGTGGTACATGGGCTTAGTTAGTTACCCCATGGCCTGTGGAATCTTAGCTCCCCCTGGTTGGGGAACTGAGACCCCACAAGCCATGACCAGGCATCGAACTCACATCCCCTGCATTGGCAGGCAGATTCTTAACCACTAGACCTCCAGGAAGTCCCAGCATGTGGGATCTTTAGTCCCAGCATGAGAACTCTTAATCGTGACATGTGAGATCTAGTTCCTTGACCAGGGGTCATACCCAGACCTCCTGCATTGGGAGTGTGGAGTCTTAGCCAATAGACCACCAGCCAAGTCCCAGCTCTTCACTTTTTAGTAAATGCTCTGATGGCAAAAAAAGAGAAAAACCAGGGCATTGTGGGAATATTATTTATGGAGTGTGTAGTATTCGTCAGCCAAGGCTGCCATAGGAAGGTATCTCACACTGGGACACTTAACCAACAGAAATTAATTTTCTCACAGTTCTGGAGGCAGAATCCAGGATGAAAGTATCGGCAGGGTTGATTTCTTCTGAGATCTCTCTCCTTGACTTGTAGACAGCCATCTTCTTCCCTGTTATCCCCTCCCTCTGTGTGTGTCCTAATCTCTACTTATAAGGACTCCAGTCATAAGAGATTAGGGCCCACTCATAGGACTTCAGTTTACCTTAACTGTCTCTTTTTTTTCAAAAGTTTATTTGTTGGTTTATTTTTGGCTGCGCTGTGTCTGCCGCTGCACAGAAGAGCTACTCTAGTTTCAGTGTGCAGGATTCTCTTGGTTGCAGAGCGTGGGCTCTGGGACGTGCAGGCCTCAGCAGTTGTGGCTCGAGGGTTCTGGAGCACTGGCTCAGTAGTTGTGTTTCAGGGGCTTAGTTGTCTCATGGTGTGTGGGATCTTCCCAAAGCAGGGATTGAACCTGTGTCCCCTGCATTGGCAGGCGGATTCTTAACCACTGGACCACCAGGGAAACCCCTTAACTGCCTCTTTTAAGGTTTATCTATAAACATATTTACATTCCGAGGTACCAAGTCTTAGGGCTTCAGCATGACTTTTGCAGGTGGATGGGTGCAATTCAGTTCTTGAGAGAACACCCCTGCGCTCTGTGAGTCCTGTGCTGGACATGGGGAAGCCAGGGCTGACCAGTCACAGTCATAAGCCTCCACTGAGGATCTGAGAGCTCCCAGAGTGCACATGGGGAGGCCAGCTCCAGCCTGGAGCTCCTGGCCTAGAGCCTGAAGACCTGACTGGCTGAGATCTGAAGTGTGAGAGGGATGAAACAGATAACAGAATAGTAAAAGTGGTTCTGGGCTTCTCTGGTGGCGCAGGTGGTAAAAGAATCCACCCACAATGCAGGAGACCCGGGTTCGATCCCTGGGTCGGGAAGATCCCCTGGAGAAGGGAGTGGCCACCCACTCCAGTATTCTTGCCTGGAGAATCCCATGAACAGAGGAGCCTGGCGGGCTTCAGTCCATGGGGTCGCAGAGTCGGACCTGACTGAGCGACCAAGCACACGTGCACGCAGAGGTTGTTCTGGGCGGTGGGAGCGGCAAGTGCAGAGAGCTGAGGTGAGAGGACCTGGCTGCATGGAGGCCCCAGAGGAGAGGTGATGAGGCCAGACCTTGGGAAGAGCCCTGACCAACCTGTTTTTCTGCCTAAAGACATCTTTCTATTTACTCCTCTGCCTGTGGCTATCACTATAGTTACAAAATATAAAACCTGATTCCATTTGTTTTTGTTTGTGTTTTTTGTGTGTGTTTTTTTAATTCACCTGCAAGGCTTGTGGGATTTTAGTTCCCTGACCAAGGATCAAACCCACACCCTCTGCAGTGGAAGTGCAGGATCTTAACCACTGGACCACCAGGGAAGTCCCAGCCTGATTCCATCTGTAATTCTGCCCTTTTCTATGCCATAAATGTTGAGTATCTCAGACTTGCCTCCTTCCCTCTCAGAATTACTAGAAGTACAGTTCATCTTGAAATCATTGGACCTCTGACAGCTTCCCTGATAGTTCAATTGGTAAAGAATCCGCCTGCAATGCAGGAGCCCATGGTTCGATTCCTGGATCGGGAAGTTCCCCTGGAGAAGGGATAGGCTACCCACTCCAGTATTCTTGGGCTTCTCTTGTGGCTCACCTGGTAAACAATCCACCTGCAATGAGGGAGACCTGGGTTCAATCCCTGGGTTGGGAAGATCCCCTGGAGAAGGGAATGGCTACCCAACTCCAGTATTCCTGGCCTGGAGAATTCCATGGACTCGCAAAGACTTCCCTGGGGGCTCAGATGGTAAAGCGTCTGTCTGCAATGCAGGAGACCCGGGTTCAATCCCTGGGTCGGGAAGATCCGCTGGAGAAGGAAATGGCAATCCACTCCAGTACTATTGCCTGGAAAATCCCATGGACAGAGGAGCCTGGTAGGCTACAGTCCATGGGGTCCCAAAGGGTTGGACATGACTGAGTGACTTCACTTAAGGAGAAACTGTTACCCTTTTTCCTCCCAGCTGGTGACAAGCAGAAACTAGGGGGTACTGTCAAGCTGTAACTCACAAATATTTCTTCTAACAAAAGTCTAGTAGGACTTCCCTGGTGATCCAGGGGATAAGACTCCACGCTACCAATGCAGGGAGCTCGGGTTTGATCCCTGGTCAGGGGAACTAAGATCCCACATTCCGCAACTAAGACCCTTGCATCACAACTACTGAGTCCGTGAGCTCCAGAGCCCATGCACCATAACTTAAGAAGCCTGTGTCCCACGAGGAAGGCCAGCAGCATCAAGTTCACCAGGCAGTTATAAATGTGGAGTCCAGCTGTTTGGAACTGAGGCAACCTTCCTAAGACTATGATAGAGAACCAGGAGAATCACAAGGAAGATGGAATTGGGTGGAAAATAACAAATAAGTATGTGAGTGAAAAAAAAAAGATGTGGAGTTCAGGTTCCCACATCAGGCCTGCCTAAGAACCCCAAGGTTTTATTTAAACTGAAGTTGACAACAACGTTTGCTTCTTGAAAGTTTCAGATGATTGCTCCCACACTCCTCAGTACAGCCTTGTGGGTTTTTTCCTCTGATTCCATCTCATTCATCCCCTTCTGCCCATTTTTCAGTTCCTGTCCCAAGGTCCTCCAATCTCACCTTCCTCCTGGCTTGCTTGCTGGTGGCCCACAAGAGTGTCAGTCGGATGGATCACCCCCCCACACTTAAACCTTCTGTGGCTCTCACCCCCCCTCGTTAACTGATCCAAGTGCCTTTGCCTAGCATTCAGGGCCTTCCACGTTCTGACCCCAACGTCCATGCTCTGTTCCAGGCTTTCTGAGCAGCTGGGAGTTCCCAGAACCTGAAACCTTCAGGCCTCCTTAAATGCTCTTCCCCGTGGCCTGGCTGGCACTCCTTCCAAGGTTTACCTCACTCCTATTCCTTGATTGCCTGTTTCTCTTCTTTGTCACAATAGCAGTATATATAAAACATCAGCAACAACAGTGATTATGGATGATGTCTACATTTATTGAGTGTTAATTACATGCCAGGCATTTTCTAAGCATTTTGTTTGACATCCCTACCATTAGGAGATGGAGCGTAGAACACCTCCCTTTTAAATAAGAGCTGTCTTTAGTGACTCAGTGAATAGAAAGCAGAGGTGACACTGTGTGGCTTTTTTTTTTTTTTTTTGGCCACACTGCATGGCTTCTGAGATCTTAGTTACCTGACCAGGGGTTGAACCCAGGCCCTGGCAGAAAAAAATGCCGAGTCCTAACCACTGGACAGCCAGGGAATTCCAACACTGACTTCTACAACTTGCTAATCAAAAGTGAGACAACTTCCACGTTCCACATGACTCTCTTTCTTGGGACACGTACTTGTAGAACCCAATGGCTTGTTATAAGGAAGCCCAAGCCACTGCGATGGACCATGTGTAGTTATTCTGGCTAACAGCCCCAGCTGAGCTTCATGGCAAGGGCCAGCACCAACCACCAGATGTGTGAATGTGATTCCAGTCCCATCCACGATCTGAAGTTGCATGAGAGAACTTGAATGAGAGAGCCACCCAGCTGAGCCCAGGGAAAGTCCAGAACCATGAAAGATAATAATGGTTGTTTTACGCCACTAAGTTTGGAGTTATTTGTTACACAGTACTGCATACCATAACAACTTGTATTAACTCATTCATTTCTCCCAATAACCCTATTAGAGGAACAATTATGATCCCCATTTTACAGATGAAGAAACTGAGGCTCATAAATGCTGGGCAATATGCCCAAAGTTACAAAATGAGTAAATGGTAGAACTGAGGTTTGAGCCCAGGTGAATATACTACAGAGTCAAGGTCATAGGCACCAGTCTCTGTGGTCAATATACCATGACTCCCTGACCAGCACTCCTTCCCCTTCTCCTGGTTCCAGCCCATAAATTTCTTTAGTGAAGAGGCAACCGCTCCCCCATCCATCAGTTCATGTGGCTCAGATGGAACTCATCTCATCATGGACTTTAGGTACAAACAAAACAGGTCAGGCCAGTGAGAGCACAGCACCTCTCCTGACGCAATTATCGACTTTAGTGGTGGGCTTATGAGGAGATTGGATCAATGAGAGCCAGCCCTGGAAACTTTGTTGGTTTTACAGAGAGATAGGCCCTTTTTTTTTTTTTTTTTTTTTTCACTAAAATCACGGAGTTGCTGGTCCCTCTTTGCTAATGTGAAGAGATCCTATCTCAGAGTACAGCCAAGAAAAAAAAAAAAAACAGATTCCTAACATCATTTAAGAAGCCAGATACAGCCGTTCCTGAAACTTTTATCACTGTCTTGGCTAAAGGCTTTGATTTTTGTTTTGTTTTTGGCCGTGCCTCAGGATCTTCGTTCCCCAATCAGATCAAACCTGTGCCTTCTGCAGTGGAAGTGCAGAGTCTTAACCACTGGATGGCCAGGGAAGTCCCTAAAGGCACTTTGAACTGAGTTTGTCTCTGGCATCTGAAAAATGCTAATATGCTACTCTCTCAGTAGGGCACTTTGCTTCTTATGTTATTTCATTTTCCTTGAGGGCAAGGAATGGGCCTGATATATCTTAGCACAGTGCCTGGACACACGAGGCATCCACCAATTTGTGCTATTGAACAAAAGTAAAAGAGATACCCTAAAGGGATATCAATCCTAAAGGAAATCAACCCTGAATATTCATTGGAAGAACTGAAACTGAAGCTCCAATACTTTGTTCACCTGATGCAAAGACTCAGTGGAGAAGACCCTAATACTGGGAAAGACTGAAGACAAAAGGAGAAGGGGGCGGCAGAAGATGAGATGGTTACACAGCATCACTGACTCCACGGACATGAATCTGAGCAAACTCGGAGACAGAACCGTGGAGCCTGGCAACGTACAGTCCACAGGGTCGAAAAGCATCAGATGCAACTGAACAGGATCCTGATGACTGAACAGCAACAAAAGGGATATTGCCCCTATTTTCCAGGTGAGGAAACTCTCTCTCCTGTGGATAAGGAGGAGGATTAAAGACTAATGTTTACAACCCAAATCCCGAGTCTTGAGTCCAGTCCTTTGCTTTAGGGCCAGGAATTGCATTTGTTTTGGCTGAACCTCAAAGCGTGCAGGATCTTGGTTCCCGGACCAGGGGTGGACCCGCCTGCAATGGAAGCTCAGAGTCTTAACCACTGCACCACCAGAGAAGTCCCCAGGAAGGGCATTTGGGAGAAATGGAGGAAGGAAAGAAGACACCTCTTGGGTTGCTTAATGAGAGGTGAATACCATAGAAGGGTGTCTGCAGATCTGTACAAATCCGGAAGCTTGGTGGGACTGGTGGCACCCGGTGGGCGAGCACACCTCTGCTTGTCAGTCCTTCTTCTGGACCCCTCCCGATTTCTGGCATCCGAATATTCCAAGTTGTGAGATGCTCTAGGGTATAGACCAGCCCTCACTTCCATGATCGCACCAATCAGTCGCTCTGACTTTAGGACCTGAGGATTCAAGAGATGCTTTCTGGCAACTATCCCTTCCACCCATTTCCCCCAAGAAGCAGCCACATCAATTGCTCTAACTGGAAAGTTTATTTAGGGGGTAGAGGGAAAAAATGAACAGTTGGGTTATTTCTCAAATAATCTGGGGAGGGGCGAGTCTTTGGGGACCTAGGGAGGAAGGATGGGACTCTGGAAACTAGAAGGCAGAGAGGGACAAGGGTGGGACGCTGGCTGTCTTGAGGGGCGGGGTCGGGGGTGGGGCAGAGGAAGCGTATCTTCCACTTAGGGCCGGGCGCCCCCTAGGGGCCGCTGCCACTGCCGCTGCCACTCCCGCTGCTCGCGGAGTCCAGGATCCCGGTGCGAGAGCGGCGCGAGCGCCGGACAACGGTTCCCCGGGCCCTTCGTGCACGCCTGGGACGCGGCAACATCGAGACGGAAATGTTGAGGCAGTGAACAGAGCCGGGATCCGCCACTGGTAGCGCGTCGCCCAGAAGCGAGCGGCAAAGCTCCGCTCCGTCTGCAAAAGTCTGGGGCGAAGGAGTGGACTCAGGACCTCAGTGGATGGAGTCCAGGGACCCAGGGGGCTGTGGCGAGATCTTAGGGCAGGCTATTCTCACTTCTGGGTCCTCCCGGGAGTCTAGGGGGCAGGACCATAGTGGGGTGAGGCCATGGGGAGGGCGAGCTCTTACGGGGGTCTCAAGGGGCTCCTGAGAGTGGGGAGAACCAGATTAAGACTGAGGCCTTGGGGAAGGAGACTCCGATTTATGGCCCTTCCCCTGGACTGTGAATGCACCTAGAGCAGAGACCATCCTGTGTGTGTGTGTGTGTGTGTGTGTGTGTGTGTGTGTGTGTGTGTGTGTGTGTGTTAGTCGCTCAGTCATGTCCGACTCTTTGTGACCCCTCGGACTGCGATCCGCCAGGCTCCTCTATCTCATGGAATTCTCCAGGCAAGAATACTAGAGTGGGTTGCCATTCCCTTCTTCAGGGGATCTTCTCAACCCAGGGATCGAACCCAGGTATCCTATATCGACAGGCTGATTCTTTACCATCTGAGCCACAAGATAAGCAGAGGTTAGGGAAAGGGCAAATCTGGACTCAGTGGACCTTAGAGATGCTACAGATATATCCTGCTATGGAGACTGGGCTGTGGGAGGGGAAAGGGTAGGAGTGGGGGTTTTCAGTGTGCCATGCCAGTCCAGACTCTGGGACCTAGACGTGTTGACCCTGGACACAGTAAGGGTAGGTGTCAGTCTCTTTCCTGGTTCCTCTGCCCCATGCTCACCTGCCCATAAGTAGTGCAGCCAGGCTCGCAGCCCCTCTTTTCTAGGAGTGGGAGCCAAGTCGGGCTGCAGATGACGTCACTTTCGCAAGTGGCAAACCTGGGAATGGTGTGTGGAGAGAAGAAGGTGGAGAAAGGCTAGTGGGATTCCTGCTCTCCAAGGCTTTGCCCTATATGTCCCTTACCAGATCCAGGCCCCGCCTCTTAGAACCACGCTCCTACAAAAACCATTCCCTAGATTTCAACCCGCCCCATATTCTCTGCATTTACCCAGGACCCTGTCACTTGAGAACTCATTCTTGCCCACCTCAGACTATCTGTTCCAGGCCAGTCCCACCCTTTTAGTTCCTCTTCTCAATCAAGAGGCCCTACCCTTAAAAAAAAAAAAAAAAAAAAAAAAGTCCTGCTCCACGGATGGCTACTCCTCGGTACTGCCAATCATAGAAGCCAGGGTTTCCACAACCTCTGCCGTTTTCTGCTGCTGCTGCTGCTAAGTCGCTTCAGTCGTGTCCGACTCTGTGCGACCCTATAGATGGCTTAGAATGCCTCGTCCTTTAGACTTGGAGGCTTTGGACTCGGGCCACGCCGCTTCAGGTGCCCAGAGGATCAAGAGGCAGATCCCTCGTTTGGCCCCGCCCAAACTATAGGCCACGTCCCTCAGACACCGCCTCTCCTACCAGGCATCGCAGAGCTCAGAGCAGAGCGGCTGCCTCTGGCGCACCCCCAAGAGCAGCAGGTGGAAACGACTGCGAAGGGCAGCCTGGAGGTGTACCAGGAAGGATTCGCACCTGGACATCGAGAGAGACAGGACGGATAGGTCAGGATGCGCAAGGGTTTTGGCCCCTAGTTGGGCAACCCGAGCAAAGAACACAGAGAGACACGCCCGAGGTGGGTGTACTCACCTGGGGCTCAGCTCCCCACAGCGCACTGGGAGGAGCCCAGAGTCCGATGCCTCTGGTGGGTTCATCTCTGAGGGAAAAGAGGGCCGCAGAGAAAGGGACTCCAGCGAGTTCCAGTCTTGTGTCCTTACAGCTGAGGAACCAAGGCTTGGGGTCCCTCCAAATTGGGAAACCCTAATTATGTAAGTCCTCCCAAACATAAAAATTAAAGACACTTTGCTTGGGATGTAAATGCAGCTTCAATTAGTAATAACCACAAATCAAAATCAACTTGTCATTTATTACATTCCTGGCAGCGATGTAAGTTCTCATATGGTTACATATACTCCTTTACAACATCCCTATGAGGTAGATCTGTTATTTCTCCTCCTTTCTTAATGGTCCACATGAGGCTCAGAAAGGTTGAGTGACTTGCCCAGGGTCACACAGCTATGAAGTGGCAGTTGGGATTTGAACCTAGGTAATCCGCGCTCTTTAATCACCACTAGACCCAGGTGCCTCCTTCAGTCACCCTAAATCCCTCTGGTAAGGAAATTCTGGCATTGTTGTGGTTGAGTTGAGGTTTCTGGATGTTAGAGTTTAGGCATAATCTGGAATGCTTACCTTCCAGGCACAGCTGGTCTGTGCCCAGATTGGTCGCCAGCCTACGGTGTCTCTGTGATCTAGCTGGGAGTGGGTGGCTCCCTCCACAAGCCCCCAGCAGCATCCATGCCAGGGTCAGCTGCAGGGCCCAGGCCAAGGCCCTGGGTCGAGTGCGACCCCTGCAGGCCATGTCCGCCTGAGATGAGAGGTAGCTGGGATGCAGGGTGAGGTTCAGTTGTCCCTTTCTGGTAGCTTAGGGTGGCACTGTCCTGATGCACAGCCAGGAGACAGTGCCAGGCAGACGAAAGAATGGGCAGCTGATGAGGAAGCAATAGCCAAACACTCTAAATTCCCCATGGGCCACGAAGGCCTGCCTTTGACCCAGGAGCCCCCCATGGGGGGCTTATGTCCCTTCCATCCCTTCAGGTGCAAGTGACCTCACTCCTGTTTGACCATGGTTCCCCATCTCCCTCCCCTGAAACAATCTCCCACTCTACAGGACCCCAGGCAACCTCCTCCATCCTCCAAGGGGACGTCCGGGATTTTCCAGTCCCCTCTTCTTCAGTAATTCCATCCTCTCCTCTGCCCAGTCTCCTCCCTCCTTCCCACTCGATCCCTGCTGGCCCCTTTCATGGTCATCTTCTCTCTCTCAGCCTACAATCGGCTTAGGAACTGCCACCCAGGGCTAGACCTTTGGAGCCAACCTTGACTGTGGCAGGACTCGGGTTCTGCCCCTGGGATCCAAAGTCCCCAGGGCAGGGGATACTGGGGGTCTGTGAAGTCAAGGCAATTTTTTCCCCCTCTCTTCTTCCTGTGGCCACTTCTGGCCACCTCTCACCTGTTAGTCGAACTGGAGTCTAGGCCGCTGCTGAGACACCTCAGGCTCAAATCCAGGAAACAACGACAGCTGAAAGGGGCGTGGTTGATGCAGAGGAGTGGTTTTCCCTAACCCCTCCCTCTGCTCCAGGGAACCAAAGACCAGAGGATCTGGGGCTGGTGTGTACATGTCCTTGTGTTTGTCTTTACGTAGAGCTTGTGACTTAAACTCTGTATGTGTGAAGAGTGTGTGTGTGTGTTGGATGAGGGTGTGTGTGTGTGTGTATGTGTGTGTGTGTGTATGTACTGAGAGTTTATATGTGTTTGTTGTGTGAGGGTATGCTTATGCAAATCTCTTGGGTTTGTGTGCATGTATGTGTGTATGTTCAAAATCTGGGTAAGGAGGTCTGTAAATGTTCCAAGCCTAGTGTATCCAGCTGAGTAAGAGTCAGGTAATAAATGCTGGGGAGAGGGATGTAGGAAGAGGGTAGGTATCCTGCAGAAATACTGTGAATAGGTCGGTGGATAAAAGTTGTTGACTATGAATGTTGACGATGAGTGAATAAGGTACCATGTGTGGAGACGGTGTGTGTCTCCCTCTAAAATGTGTGTGTGCATGACCCCTCTGAAGTTTCTGTGAATTTCTGTCCCCTGCAAACATTTCCTCAATTCATTCAACAAACATTTATTGAGCACTTATGGTATACCAGCTTCTGAGGATGCAATGTTTTGACTAAGACATGGAAATCTCAATCCCCGTAGAGCTGACAGTTTAGTGGCAGTGTCCAGCAAGTAAAACGGCCCTCCAAAATAAACTAAAACTAAAAGAAAGAAAGAAAAACAACCTTCCAGTGAGTTCATGAGTATGTGTATGTGTGTCCATGTTTTGTACTGGGAGGATAATGTGTCTGTATTTTGCATACTGTATTTAGTGTGCAGCTGAGCTTCCCTTGGTTTGGATCACGGTTGTGTATATGCCTGCCTATGCTTGTGTTTGTATGTGTTGTATGTGTCTGCATTGCTGAGTGTGTGTATGTCTGTGTTTTCTAAGTACGTGTTTGGATGTACGTTTGCAGAATGTCAGTTTGTCTGTATATGTGTTTCTGTGTTTGCTCCATATATGTTTGTATGTGTGTGTGTTTGTAGAATGTATGTTTTGGGGAGTGTTTCCAGAATGGGTGTATGTGTATGTGAGTCTGTTTGTTGAACATGCGTTGGCATGTTTATGTTCATGTGTAAGTTTGCAGTGTGTGTGTGTGTGTGTGTGTGTTTGCCTGTGCTCATAGAGTGTGCATGTGTTTTTGTGAGCAATGACCACTACCACAATCTCTCTCCCTTTAGTCTCAGACTAGTGCAGAGTTTTTGTCTGTCTCTTTTACAGATGTACTCCTAAAATCCAAACCACTTCTTTGCACACAGTAGGTGCTCAATACCTGTTGAATAAATGAATCAAGAGGCACTGTCTCCTGGTCGCTGCATGGGTACACGCTGTTGGCTTCAGCAACCAGTATCCAGTGGACTTAGCCCTCACCCGCTCCATCTTGGGGTAGTCCAGGGTGTTCGTGGGTCATATCTGTCCATCTTCTAAGCTGTACCTCCCGATAACCCTTCCTTTCCCCTGACCTTCGCCCCCAACCCTGCGCTCATATTTCAGCACGACGGACAGGAGTGCTCCAGATCAGCACCACGGAGAGTTCCCTAGGCTGCAGGCTGAATCCCGGGCAAAAGAAATGTCCCGACCTTGGACAGAGAAGTGCGAGGAACAGACTCGGCGAGATGGCAACACAAACATGCCGACAGAGACAGAGAGAAACAGATCAAGACAACTCAGGCAAAGGCGCAGAGATGAGTAGAAAAGCGCCTGGGGAACACCAAGAAGTAGACTTCGAAGTGGCTCCCTTTGACTGTCAGAGGTCGCTCCGGCCCAGTGACCGCGCCCTCCAGGGCCTTCGAGAAAGTTATGGGCTGAGACCCTTGGGAAGCCGCCACCCCGCCGTGCCCTCCAATGTCAACGTTGGGGGTGGGGGCTTCCACTCCAACTCTGGGAAGCATTGTTGGCTTGGCCTCAGCAGTAGGAACACTGCGGGGGAGTGGTGAAAATCGCTCCCGCTGCCCCCCTTCCCAACTACCAGCTAATCGTTCCTATAAATACAGCCCAGCCTAGCCTGGCTTCTTAATCCTGACGATGAGGGAGGGGATCGCTGGGGGAGGGGGCGGCAGGGTTCCCTGAGGAGTCTCTGCTTGGGAAGGGGGTTCGTATATGCCTGTAAGTGTTTTTCTGAGGGGGCATCTCCTATGAGGACAGGTCTCATACACTGCAGATACACTCTAAGAGGCTCTCCTTGGGATATGAAGTCTCGTGGATAGGGGCAATTTCTCATAGAGACTATGGCTTTTATGGGGTCTTTCATTGAGGGTACCCTCACCAGGCTCCACAAGTGAAATATCCTGGCGCGGATCCTTCTCTAGGGAAATGTCTCTTCTTTGAAGGGTGGGCTTTTGAAAGGAAGTGTCACCTCTCAGAGACCATCTGTTTCAGAAATGATTGTCAGGGTGAAAGGAGATCCTGATTGGAGAGGACCTCCCTGCGGGGACTACCTCCCCGTGGGAATGTGTCTCTCTGAGGGGATCACTGCGGGGAGGGAGTTGTCTGCATAGGGAATGTATCTTAGTGAGCTTGTCTCCCTTGGGGTGTTTCTTGCGTTGGGAGCCTACCCACGAGCATGTCTCTCCCCTGGCACGTCTTTCCTTACGGGGGTCTCACGGTAGCTTGACTTCACTGGGGGCATCTGGAGGCTCCTCCCCCACGCTTACCCCCTTTCCCCCTGCGCGGGCAGCCTCGGCCAAGGCCGGGCTCGGGCGCCCAGACGCAGTGACGGTGCCGGGTCCGCCCCACTTTGCTCCGCCCCCGCCACCTCCCTCCGGTCCCCCCCCCCCCGCCCCAGCCGCCGCCGCCGCGGTCCCCGCGGCTTCTCACTCCCTCCCGCCTCCCTCCTCCCGCCGCTACCGCCGCCTCCCACCTCCCTCCCGGGGGCCGAAGCCGCTGCCGCCGCCGCCATGGACGATTCCGGCCTGATTCGTCGCCGGAGGCTGCAGGTATGCGGCGGCCCCGGGTGGATGGGAAGGGGTCGGCGCCCCGGGGCGGAGCCCGGCAGGAGGCGGGAGAACTTGACGCCGGGGTGGGCCCAGGCACCCCCTCCCACGGCCTCGGGAAGCTACCCGGGGGGAACGCGGTGGCCGCGCGTCTCGCCGCGCTGGGGACCCCGCCCCTCAGGCTCTGCCCGGGGACCCAGGGATCTGACGGAGGGGCCTGCAGCCTAGCGCTCCCCCTCGAGAGTAGCCCAGGGGCGCCGGACCCTTCAGAGGAGATAGGGGGCTGGCACTGAGATCTTCGCCCTGGTGCTCGGCCAGGCTCGGGGTGAGGGGGTGCAGGGCAAAGTTATTGCCCCAGGGCTCGCGCCCCCCGGGGCTGCAGGCGCCGCAGCAGCGGTAAACATGTTTGTGTTGCAGCCTCGCCCCTCATTACCCCAGGAGTCCCTTTCTGAGTCATGGGGACCCCCTACGACCTGCACGCACCTGCTTGGCCACCGAGATTCTTCCTACTGCCCTAATTGGACAGGGATCTAGACAGTCTTCCTCCTCACCCTTCATTCCACCCCTCTTCACTACAACACTACCCTACCCCCGCCCCCACTCCGCGATCCTCAAGTCCAGCCCAGCTTGTGGGTGGGCGGGAGCGATTTTTAGCTCCTTGCAGCCTTAGATGTTGGTCTCCAGGCTGCGCAGGCGCAGGAAATGTGGGTCCACTGCACGGAGTGGGATACTGAGGCTTGCTGTGGAGTGTGGGGAACTCCCACCTCCTAGATGGGTGGGGATTCTGAAGTTGAGAAGGGTTCTATTTGGTCTGCAGCATGCACTTTTAAGGGTTAATATGGGGGTTTGGTGTTGCCTCCAAACTAACTCCAGAGCGAAAATTGATCAAAACTTCACCCTAAGGCCTGCCTGGCATCCGGTTCTTCTGAGTCTCCTTGACGCACAGCCCCGAGCTAGGTAATCTGGAAGAGTTTATGTAAAGCCTAGAATGAGCCCAGTCTCAGGCTGCATCCCTAGCCTGGAGCTTGGGATGAGGAGAGAATTCAAACCCTCACCCAGGGCCCTCTTCCATTTTTGGAAGGGGCCATTTCAGAGGGCAAGGACTTCTCAGGCGTCTGGATGATGCTGGAACCAGTCCTGAGTTTTAACCACAGCCCAGATGGACTCTTCAGGTCTTCCTCTGATTCCCTTCTTATCCCTGGGTTGGGTTAGGAGAATGGGTTCTAATAAAAGGAAGGGAGATGCCGCGAAGACCGAACAAGTACTGAAGCAGCCAGATATGGTCCGTGCCGTCGGGTCCTGGAATAAAGGGGGAAAGGGGAGGAGCCTTCCTAGGGTGTTCCGCCCCCTGGGTCGGCGCCGACTCCCATTGGCTCAGTGCCACGCGGGATTTCGTTCTCCCCGCAAGACCACGCCCCTGTCCCGGGATCCTCCCATTCACCCACCTATCCTTCCCAAAGCTTGTCTTGGCCGAGGTACTCCGCCGAGATCCTGCCCAAACCGCTTCCCTTCTGGCACGGTTAACCACTGTGCAGCCTGACTACACTCTCACACATTGGTGCAACCCCTTAGGAGCTGTCCCACAACTGTGGAGCGCCCAAGTTTCCCGCGTGTGAATTCGGATGGTACAGCAATCTAAGCTCAAATGCCCTTTCCGCAGGGCCCTCCTTTCTTTAATCCCAAGGAGATGCAGAATCCGCTGGGCAACGCAGTTCTGTAACTGGCGATGGAAGTGGCCTCTGTTTACACTGACACCAAGGTTCAAATCCTCTGCCTCTCCACATTTTCCCTTTCCTCGACGCTAAAATGTTTAGGGATGCTTAGCAGATGGGGCTAGAGTCGAAAACTTTTCTAGGTAGCACTTAGAGCACCTAGAGCCCTGGGGCTCAGCCTCATAGGCCACAGTGTCTCTGAGATTTGAGTACCGGACTCCATGGCCAGAAAATCCAGATCTTGGTTTTGACTGGGCCATTGCAGTCGCCTGGCAAGGCTGGTCCAAGGGGTGGCTCATTCAAGCTAATTCTGCAAAGACAGAAGGAAAATCTGGTACAGAATTTTGGTCATCCCTGGCTCGGGATGGCAGAGCTACCAATCTGGACAGTGCGCCCTTTGACCCCAACTATCCATCTGTCCTCTGTACTTGGGACTGCGAGGTCCCTCTGGCTCATCTTCTGCCATACAGCATATACATCCACAATGTTCCTATGATCTAATATTTACTGAGCAATTACTATGTGTGCTAGGCAGCATACTAATGTGCTAGGCACCTGCATCATCTGCAGAATCCTCTAGAAGGCATGAACTGTTGGAAGGTCATTTGCCAAGGTTTTAAGTGGTAAAGCTGGGATTCGAACTCAGGACTTTCTGCTATCAGAGATCCTAGAAAGATCCTAGAACATTCCTCAATTCTCCCTGGTTGGTGGGCTTCAGTTGCCTTCGACTCTTTGAGACCTATGGACTGTAGCCCGCCAGACTCCTCTGTCCATGGGATTCTCCAGGCAGGAATACTGGAGTGGGTTGCTGTGCCCTTCTCCAGGGTATCTTCCCGACCCAGGGATCAAAACCAGGTCTCCCACACTGTGGGCAGATTCTTTACTGTCTGTGCCACCAGGCAGATCCCTGGCTGGAGTCCCCACTAAAGAGGTTTTGAAACCCTCATCTGAATCTTTCTACTTGCAGCCCTACCCAGTCCCTTCTATTCACCATAGCCTGTGGACACAGAACTGGCTGGAAGACGATGTTGCTTCTCCCTTCTGTTCTTCAGTGCTCTCAGAAAAGGGTCCAGATCTCTAATTTCTGGTCCCAGTGGTGGCTTCCTGTGTGCTTGACAAACAGAATGCAAATGTCTTCTAATGTGGACAGAGCTAAAACCTACCCATGGTTATCATGTTTATCACTGCCATTACTGAAAAAGACTACCCAGCCATCACGTGATTCCCCCCTCCCTTTTTTTTTGTCCACCACATGGCATGTGGGATCTTAGTTCCCCGACCAGCAGTGGAAGCCTGGAGCCTTAACCGCCTGACCACCAGGGAAGCCCCCTGATTCCATGTCAGATCTCAGTTTTGAGCCCTGCTAATGACCCCCACCCCAACTCTGTGAATCTGGTTGAGCGTGGGGTAGAGCTACTGAGATGCGGAGGGGTCATTCACTCATCCAGTCATTCAACCTTTCCTGCTTGAGCATGCCAAGTTTATTCCTGCCTCGAGGGCTTTGCAACTGCCTCTACTTGGAATGCTCTCTCCACAGATCCTCCCATGACTGACTTATTTTTTCAGCAACCAATTTAAAAGTCACCTCTACAGAGCAGCCCTCTGGCCCTCATGTTCCCCTCCTAGCCATTTCCCATCACATCACCTTGCTTAACTAAAAAAATAAAATAAAAATTATTTTATTTGGCTGCACCGGGTCTTGGTTGTGGAACATGGGATCTAGTTCTCTCTGGCCAGGGATCAAACCTGGGCCCCCTGCATTGGGAGGCTGGAGTCTTAGCCACTGGAACACCAGGGAAATTCCACCTTGCTTAATTTTATTCATAACATTTATTTCTGTCTAAAATTATTTCATTCACTTCTACATTGATGTTGTCTGCTTCTCTCCTTTAAATACTGGTCCCCAAAGGGCAGAAATTTTCATTTGTCTCATGTACTGCTGTGTCCTCAGTGCCTAGCTCCAGGGTCCGCCATACAGGAGGTGCTCACGAAATGTTTTTCAGATAACGACTCCTGTTTCATTTGCACAAACACATATTGAGACGCCAACTCAGGAGTCCTATATGGGGCTCCTGCGCTGGTCTCTCGGGGTCAGGAGAGGAATCACCCTGGCACTTTTTGCCCAGGATCCCATCCCTCAACCCAAGGCCGAGGTGCTGGTGACGATGCTGATGAAGGACCTGTCCCACCCGACTTCTATCCCTCCAAGGGGCTGACAGGGCTTTTGGGCAGTGGCGGTCGGTCCTCGCTGACCTCTATCCTTTTGCTCCTTTGCCTTCCAGAAAGATTTGCCCCTGCCCCGGAAAAGCAGCAGGTGAGCCCTGGGGGAGAGATGCGCGGGGCTGATGGCCCTTTCTCCAGCTCAGGTTGGGGTGCCAGGCGCGCGCGCGGGCGGGGCCAGGCGCGCTGGTGCCCAGCAGCGCCCCCTCCTGGCGGGCGGCAGCAGCAGGCCTTTCCCCTCCCCCGCCCTCCCCTGCCCGCTGCGGCTCCAGCCTCCGCCCCGCGCGCTCGCTCCCCGCGCCGCCGCTGCCGCTGCCGCACCTGCCACCATGTCGCCGCCGCCGGGTCATGTCTGACTCTCTCTGGATCGCGCTTTCCAATTTTTCGATGCCCTCCTTCCCTGGCGGCAGTATGTTCCGCCGGACCAAGAGGTAGACCCCCGATCCCTCAGACCCTGACCCGGCCCTTCCCCCAAAGCCGCCCTCCTGCTGCTGCTGCAGGGCGGGGCCCGGGATGCTGCACCCGGTCCAGCTGCGCCAGAGGTGCCCGCGCTGAGCCTTCCTGCCGGGGTTGAGGCTAAATGGGGGGCAGTGCGGGCCGAGACTGGGGCGGGGGGGGAACTGCACGCTAGAAAGGACCGCCGCGGGGGGAGGGGGCTGCGCCTGGTGGGGGATTGCCGCGCCTTTGTCTGCTGGTGCTGCGGGCTCCCGCAGCCGGAGGGCGAAAGTAGGGGAAGAAGGGGAGGGTGGGGGGCTTAGCACCCTCAGAACAATAGCCCCAGCCTGGCCTCCCCCCACCGCCATGCCGCGTGCTCTGGCCGTGCAAATATGCTCAGTCACTGCTCTGGGCGGGGGGTGAAGGGAGTGGAGGGGCTGAAGGGTCCCTCTTTGGAAGCTGGGATCCTGAGGTGCAGAATGAAAGGGGGGGGCTTTTATTATAGGCCAACCGCCCCTCCCAAAGAACACAGCCTCATATGAAAAATAGTGACACACAGCTTCACGCAGGACATGATGTCACACACACATACACACACAACAGCCCTAGTGTCCCAGATACACCCGGGAGTCGCCGCGAGTTCCCAGCCATACAGTGGCCATAGGTCAGAGGCATGCACAGACACACAGGGACACTCCCAAAATCACGCAGTCAAGTACATCTGCAGGCACAGTGCAGCGTACACCCAGGAAGATGTCACTTGTGTGGTGATACACACACACATCACTGTGCCATCTGAGATGCACAGAGACACATATGTGGCAATGACATCTGTGCAATGTCACAGTATACAATATCACCTAAGCATGTCACATGCTGTGGCGCACAGATGCCAGAATGACCCAGAGAGTCGGAGACACACACAGTGCCACAGGTTTTCACACATTTTCATCTGTGTCACACACGGTGGCATGCTCAGACGTGCCCAGTGTCGCAGGATGTTAACCTCACACACATATAGAGGTATATGATGTATCGCACACATTTGGATGCCATACGTGGCCACACATGGTTAGTATCACGCTCGGACACAAGGACAGTGTCTCATACAGACTCAGACTGCTACACAGAAGTATAGACGCAGCAGAAATCATGCATGAGGCACACTTACAGCCCGCAGTGGCACATCTAGTCACGGACAAGTGGCTAGACAGACTGCCAGACAGACACACAAAGCCACAGGTCACGTCACACAAGATAAACTCAAGGACTGTCACACATGATGTCACACTCGAGTGGTCCCAGGGCTGAACTCACACAGCCGGTGCCACGCCTGGATCCACACAGCACATGTCACGCAAAGACCCAAAGACACGGAGACACGAGAATCTCCGTTGGCATCGCGTGGACATGACTGTCACCCCATACATGGTCACACGTGATCCGTCCACACCAGGAGGCTTGCACCAACAACACATCACATGTGCATCCTCTCCCATACACAGTCCCCCACTGCCTCCTCCTCTGAGCAGTCCTTTGGGGGCACATTCGAGCACCCACTCGGTTGGGAGACAGGTGGGAGGGATCTGAGATGGGAAGGTGATGGTCGAACCCTCAAACTCACTGGGCTACGGCCGGGTCCGGCTCCCTGCCTCGCCTTCCCCGCAGCTGCCGCACCAGTAACCGGAAAAGCCTCATCCTGACCAGCACTTCGCCCACGCTGCCGCGACCCCACTCCCCTCTGCCAGGACACCTGGGTAAGACAGGTGATGGGTTTGCGGCCAGACTAGCGGAGGCGGGGCCATAGGAGAGGAGTGTGTCCACCCACAGGAAGGGTGGCCCAGAGTCTGGACACAGGACCTGGACTAGACAAGGGGCGGGGCCATCCTTGTGTAGGCTCGGCGGTTCCGCAAAGGGACGGGCGTTTGTGTGCGGAGGCCCAGGAGGAGCTTGTTTGGAAAGGGGATGGGGCAGAAAGGAGGAGCCATCCTTAACGGGCGGGGCTCCCCAGAAAAAGGCGGGATCGACCCGGGGAGGGGCTGGGCTGACTAGGTAGCCGAAACATTTTGGGGGGAGGGGCCACAGCTAAGGGAAGTGGCCCACTCATCACGGCTGAGATTAGACTAGGGAGGAGACAAGCTGCTGTTTGGAACCCGCTTTGAGGATCAGGAGGTCTGATGGGATTGCCTCCCACGCCAGGCCTGAAGATCCCCCTCTTTCTGCTACAGGTAGCAGCCCCCTGGACAGCCCCCGCAACTTCTCCCCCAACACCCCAGCCCATTTCTCCTTTGCCTCTTCCCGAAGGTGAGTCCCTCTCCCCAGGGCCCCAGAACCCTGGCCATACCCTCCCCAGCCACCGTCTGGGCCACCATCTGTTCCCCTCATCACTGCCTCTGAGTCAGAGCCTGAGGGACCGGCAGAGTGCCCCCAAAGTCCTGGCGGGAACAGGCGCCCAGCATTAGGGGCGGGACCACAAGAAGGCGGGGCCAGTCGCCTGGTCGGAATGGGGAAGGGGTGGGGCCTCCATTGCTGCGGAGCGAAAGCGCTTGCGCTATGGTCCCGGGGTCTTAGTCTCCCAAGCCTGGCTCTCCAGGCCAGGCGTTCCCATAGAAACAGGACAGGGTAGCAGGGATGAAGTGCGCAAGCTCAGACTGCTTGCTACCCATCGAACGACTAGGTCCATGATGTGGGGGAGGGCGCCTAGGGGATTGCCCCCGAAGACCCAAGAGGAGGATTCTCAGATTTCCCTCCGGAGGTCCTGTGGGTTTCTGGAGTGTCCCTGAGATGAATTTTCTGAGGGGCTTTGGCAAAATCGGGAGAGGAAGAGAGAATCTTTGATTTTTGAGGGGGAAACGTTTAGGATTCACCAGGTTGTTTTGCAGATCTTTTTTTCATCGAAATTTATTCATTCTTAAAACGTCTGAACAGCTACTGTGTTCTGGGAACTGGTGTATGGGGTGAACCGCATCCCTTCTGTATCCTCGGAGTTGAGTTTGGGCAGGCAACACAGATCACTGCAAAGGCTGGTGACAGTTGTGGTGGGGGGGAGTCACAGGAGACTGTGGGGACAAAGGGTGGCTCCTTTGGGAGAGTGGGGGTTTCCCGTCGACCATGGAATTCAGCTGAGGGCAATGGGGAGTCAGAAAAGGGTTCCAATATTGGACCGGATGTGGTCACCTTCATGGAGGGTGAGCTGAGCCAGGACACTGCCTGAGGAGAGGAGTCCAGTGCATGGGAGTGTGTGTCCCTGTGAAGGTGCGATCTGTGTGCTGATGTGGATGTGTGTGTGTTTGTGAGGTCATGAATACATGAGGCAGCCCACGCCTGCACATGGATCCATGGGTGTGAGAGTGAACGTGTGTGACTGTGTACTGGTAGGGTTGTAAATGTGTGTGTGAATAGCTGAGGAGACATGTACCTCCATGCGTGACTCCATGTGAATGTGTAATTTGTGTGGGAGTGTGAATGAGTGTGTAGCTCTGGGAGGATTTGGATGTGTGACTGAGTGCGTGAGGGTGTCTTCAATGTGTGTCATGTTAATGTGACAGGCTAGAGTGTGTGGGGGAGTGTGTCTGCATATGTCAGAGTGTGAGTACCAGGTCTTTCTGTTTGTGTCTTTGTGAGTATATGTCACATTTTGCATGTGTGATTGTGTGTTAGCCTGGAAACGTGGGATATTTGGGTCCACAAACGGGACAGTGAGGGGCTGCCCTGGTGGCTCAGATGGTAAAAGATCTGCCTGCAATGCAGGAGACCCAGATTCAATCCCTGGGTCTGGAAGATCCCCTGGAGAAGAGAATGGCAACCCACTCCAGTATTCTTGCCCGGAGAGTCCCATGGACAGAGGAGCCTGGCGGGCTACAGCCCATGGGGCTGCAAAGAGTTGGACATGACTGAAGTGACTTAGTGCGCACACACACACACATACACAAGCTAGTGAACGCCTGTGAGTATCTATGCTGAAGAGTCATGTGGTGTGAATGTGTGTGACTTTCAGTGTGTGAACTCAACCGTACTAGTGACAGGATTGGATGTGGCCACAAGAATGATCGTGTCTATGGGGTCCCGTGTCAGTGTGCACGTGCTAATGAGGAAGGGAACTTTCTTCTCTGAAAAGACTCAAATGATCTTCCTCTGAGAATTTTCTCAGAGGGAATCCTCTAGGGGTCATCTTTTGGGGTCCCTCTGGGATGATTTTCTTGAGTGGACTTTTTACTTTGGGGGCTTGTTTGGCTTGAGGATGAGGGTCATGGGAAGGAGCAGAGGAGACTGATCTTTGCTCCAGGTCCCGGGTGCCTGGCTGGTAGATTTCTTCTTTACCTCCTTAACCCTGAGGGCCTTCAGGGATCTCAGAGCATAGATGTATCCTCCCACCCCCCCAACCCTGGCCACGGTCAGAGGCTTCTCTCACACCTTGAGGCGTGGGGGGACTGATGGGGCCTGGCAGCCTCTGAGCAAGTTGGCTGGTTTCCAGGGCGGACGGACGCCGTTGGTCTCTGGCTTCACTCCCTTCGTCTGGCTATGGCACCAACACACCCAGCTCCACTGTCTCGGTGAGTGTGGCAGGCGGGGCCGGTGGGTGGGAGCTGCAGAGGGCCTACTGGACTGGCTTTAGTAAGAGCTTTGGGCTTCTCTAGTTTTCCAAAGGTGTCACTTGTCCATCTCTTCATGTTCCAACTCTCTTCCAAGGTCCTGTTCTCCACCTTCAATGTATCTTTTTGGGGATCCTACTCACTGTGGACTCAGTTTACAGATAAATGACATTAAGGCTCACGTGTTAAGCCACTTGGCCAAGTGTCTGCAGCTGGCTAGGGCCAGGCCACATCCTTCACCTGGAACCATTTGCTCATCCACCGCAATACGCAAAGTCTCTCTCTCCATCTGCCTCCTTCCAGACCTGTCTCTCTGGTTCGCTTGTCTATACATTGATATGATGCTCAGCAGACATTTCTCACATGACTTTCATGTGGCAGGTGGGGCTCTACAAGCTGGACCAGGGCCCAAAGATTCACAGAGCCCTCATGGGAGGAGTCAGATATGTAAGATGGCATTCACAACTTGGGATGCTGGAGTGGGCAGAGCTGTGATGAGGGTAACATAAAGCAAGGTGAGGACAGCAGAGGGGAGGCACCTGACTACGCTGGAGGGAGGGTCAAGGAAGGTTTCCTGGAAGAGGTGGCATTGAAGCCAAGACAAGGTATCAGCAGGGGTTTGGCAGATGGAAGAAGGGAGGGAAGAGTGTTCCAGGAAGGGGGAACAGCATGTGCAAACTCTTAGCGGCAACAGAGAACTTCACACACTGGGGAAGTTGAAAATAGCCTGTGTGAATGGAGCTTTGGGTTGGAGGTGACACAGGCAGCAACACTCATGCTGTGGCTTCTTAGCCAGGGTGGCAAGGTGGGTTTTATTCTAAATGTGGTGGGAAGCCAGAGAAAGGTTTTTTAGTCTGAACTATTCATATTTGAAATTATGATTCTGAATGTCAAATATTGGGCTTCCCTGGTGGCTTGGCAACAAAGAATCTGCCTGCAGTGTTGGAGATGCAGTTCATCCCTGGGACAGGAAGATCCTCTGGAGGAGGGCACAGCAGCCCACTCCAGTATTCTTGCCTGGAGAATCCCAAAGACAGAGGAGCCAGGTGGGCTACAGTCCATAGGGTCACAGAGTCAGACACGACTGAAGTGACCTAGCATATAGGCACGCATGTCATAGATTATGTCATGCGCTGAGAAGATTATTTTAATAGGTAATGATGGGATGGGGAGTTTTAAGCAGGAAAGTGAGTGATGCCATGTGGAAATATATTATTCTGCCAGCAGAATCAGGTGTCTGTTCTTGTGTTTCTCCACTGATGTCTGGGTCTGTGATTGCCCCAACTGCATGCCATGCCCGGACCAGGGACTAAGCAGAACCAAGTTCCTGCTCTGGAGGAGCTGAAAGTAATAACAAATAAGTCATAAGATATACAGTAGTAAGTCAGGAGACAAGAAGTCAGCAAGAAGGGAGGTGGGGAAACGAGAGAGAATGATGGGTGTGGTCAGAGGAGGATGCCTAAAATGTGACTTTAAAGCGAAGACTTGGAGGAGTGATCCATAGTAGACGTGGGAGAGACAGAGGGAACAGTCAGTGCAAAGGCTTGGAAGCAGGACTGTGCCTTGCTTGTTCAAAGACCATCAAGGAGGCCTGTGCCGCTGGAGCAGAGCAGGTTGGCTGTGTGTGTGTGTGTCGGGGGGGGGGGGGGGGGGGGGCAGGGTGGCGAAAGTGGAAAGAGGTGGTGGCAGACAGGGTTAGATCTTGCAAGACCTTGTGGGCTCTGGAGAGGGCTTAGGCATTCACCAGGGGTAAGGTGGGAGCCATGGAGAGTTCTGAACAGAGGAGGCGTATGTGACTTGACTTGGGTTTTCACAGGCTCTCTCGGGCCACACTCATGCCCGTGTCCCTGCTCCCCTGTCTGTCGCCAGGAATCCCAGGCTGAGCCTTGGGATCCAAGGATCATAAGCCAGGTCCAGATTCTGGCCTTGCTCAGTGGCCCGCCAGCCGCGGGAGTCCCAGGCCAGGGTCCCGAGCTGTGGGGGGACCGTGGTGACCTGACCCCGGCCCTGCCCCTCCCCCCAGTCTTCCTGCTCCTCCCAGGAGCGTCTGCACCAGCTGCCCTACCAGCCCACCGTGGATGAGCTCCATTTCCTCTCCAAACACTTCGGCAGCACCGAGAGCATCACAGACGAGGATGGCGGCCGCCGCTCTCCTGCCGTGCGGCCTCGCTCGCGGAGTCTCAGGTGGGTCTGCCTCCCCCTCCATGAACAACTTGGTGGGTCTGGAGGCTGGTGCCCTGCGAGACGCTCGTCTGCAGTTTGGGAGGGAAGGGGCTGGACGCAATGGGCTTCTTTCTCCGCAGTCCCGGGCGATCCCCCTCCTCCTACGACAACGAAATCGTGATGATGAACCATGTCTACAAGGAGAGGTTCCCGAAGGTGAGGCGGGGCCGGGGGCGGCCGCAGGGAAGCGGGGCGGCCGGAGCCCTCGCTCACCTTAGCTCCGCGCGCCCCCTGGTGGCCGGCGTCGCGGCGTGCAGGCTCTTGGTAGAAACAGCCTCCGGGCCGAGCCCTCGCGGGCATCCCCGCCTTGCCTCCCTCCCTCCCCCAGGCCACCGCGCAGATGGAAGAGAAGCTGCGCGACTTTGCCCGCGCCTACGAACCTGACAGCGTGTTGCCGCTGGCCGACGGCGTTCTCAGCTTCATCCACCACCAGATCATCGAGCTGGCTCGAGACTGCCTGACCAAGTCCCGCGACGGCCTCATTACCACCGTCTACTTCTACGAACTGCAGGAAAACTTGGAGAAGCTGCTACAGGACGTGAGTACCCCGAGGGGCCAACCCCACGTCGGGCTCCGAACCCCCAAATCTGGCCCAATGTCCCTATCCTTTCCTTCACGCCACATCCATTCACGGGGCTCCTAACATGTGCCAAGTGGATGGTGTGGAGCCGAGGACTGAAGCGTGGAGGAGAAAGACTGAATCCCGACTCTAGATCTGATGGAGGAAGTAGGAATTTTTTTTTTTTTCCCACAAAATGCACCTTTTGCCTTTATCAAAATCACTATATTGTTATACCACGATTTTCACAATATCACATGGTGATATTGACAGTACTATTAATAATTTAAGTTTCTTGAAACTTCTCTGGCGGTCCAGTGGTTAAGACTCCGCTTCCAATGCAGGGGACACAGGTTCGATCCCTGGTCGGGGAATTAAGATCTCACAGGCAGCGTGGCTCGGCCAAACAAAGTTCTTTCATTTTTTTTCCCACTGTTTTAATTAATTTTTATTGGAGTCTAGTTGATTTACAATGTTGTGTTAGTTTCAGGTATACAGCAAGTTGAATGCGTTATACATATACATATATACACTCTTAGATTCTTTTCCCATATAGGTCATTACAGAGTATTGAGTAGAGCCCTGTGCTCTACAGTAGGTTCTTATTAGTTATCTCTTTTATATATGGGGTTTCCCCGGTGGCGCTGGTGGTAAAGAACCTGCTTGCCGATGAAACAGACATAAGAGACTTGAGTTCTATCCCTGGGTTGGGAGGATCCCATGGAGAAGGGCATGCCAACCCATTCCAACATTCTTGGTTGGAGAATCCCATGGACAGAGGATCCTGGTGGGCTACAGTTCACAGGGTTGCAGAGAGCTGGACACGACTGAAGTGACCTAGTATACAGAAAGCACATCAGTACCAGTCTCCCAATTTATCCCTACGCCACCCCCCCGGAAGCAGGAATTTAACTTTGCTCACCTCTGTCAGCTCTTTACTCAAATGCTGCCTTCTTGGGTGACATCCTACTGAGAGTAGGATGAAGCAGGTGATTTTTTTTTCCCCTTTAGAACATTAATGATTGAATAAATTGAAAAGAAAATATGTTAAAACTTACTGTTAAGTTTAAATATTTTATAATTAAACCAAAATTTTCTATAATTTTCTTTCCTGATTTTAATGGAAACAAGCTAATCAATAGTATTTTTATTAAAACCATTAATCATTTGAAAAACATAAAAACACATAAAGATTGCCCCACTTTTTCCTTTTTTTTTTTCTGGCTGTACCACACAGCTTGAGAGATCTTAGTTCCCCAATCAGGGATTGAACCTGGGCCCACTGGGGAAGTCCCTACAGTTTTTCTTTTGATTCAGTTTCCAGTATGGCTTGGCTTAGCCCTCTGGGATCCTGTCCTTATTTAAATTTTACTGAGGCTTCCCTAGCAGTCCAGTGGTTAGAACTCGCCAAGCTCACTGCTGGAACCCAGCTGGGTTCAATCGCTGGTTGTAGTATTGACTTTGATGGTCAGGATAGATAAATTAATATATGGCCTGTTGATAGAAAATGAGAACATGAGCGTAGAGAAATGGTGATTGAGGGTCCTAGCAGTAGGTAGGGTGCAGTTTTGAATTGGAGGGGGTCAGGTTAAGCCTCCACGAGGAGTTGATAGCTGAGCAGAGACTTAAAAGAGGAGAAGTAGGAAGCTGTGGAGAGATCCGAGGAGAGAGGATGCTAGGCAGAGGGATTTTTAACTTGGCCTGGATTGTAGAATTGCTTTGAAGATAGATTGAATGACTGAACATTTTAGGACCATGTTTGCTATAACAACAATAATGCTGATTTTTACCATGTGGCCTGAGTTTTCTCACCTGTGATATGGGACAGTAGCAGCAGTACTGTCCTTTCCTGTGGGGATGGAAGAGGAGCCTGGCCAGGAAAGGCGCCTGTGAACCCTTCCTGCACTATGCCCACATCCCAGGCCTATGAGCGTTCCGAGAGCTTAGAGGTGGCCTTCGTCACTCAGCTGGTGAAGAAGCTGCTTATTATCATCTCACGTCCAGCCAGGCTGCTGGAATGCCTGGTGAGGGGGCTGGGCATGAGCAGGGGAGGAGGTGCTGGGGTTGGGGGCTGGCTAGGACCCCTTGGAGGTCACCCCGAACTCACCCTGCCTTGCCTTAGGAATTCAACCCCGAGGAGTTCTACCACTTGCTGGAGGCGGCTGAGGGCCATGCTAAGGAGGGCCACCTTGTCAAGACAGACATCCCCCGCTACATCATCCGCCAGCTGGGCCTCACCCGTGACCCCTTTCCAGGTGCTGACTGGTCTGTGCTGGGGGCTCTGGGTGAGCTGACTGGGACCCAGGCCTTGACTCACTCCCGTTCCCCTCCTAGATGTGGTGCACCTGGAGGAGCAAGACAGCGGCGGCTCTAATACGCCTGAGCAGGACGACCTTTCTGAGGTGAGGCCCGGAGGCCCCATGGGCAATGTGCTGGTCCGGCCCTGCTGGTCAGGGCTCGCCGCCTGCCTCTTTGCCCTCAGGCTAAGCGAATCTCTTGATCCCAGCTCTGAGCCTCAGTTTCCCCACCTGTAAAATGGGTTAATAATAGCTCTTCCTCCACAGGCAGTTTTCTTTTCATGATTAAATACACATAACATAAACTATACATTTAAACAAGTTTTAAATGAACAATTCATTGTTATTTATTGTGAGGCCATTTCCACTATCTAGCCCCTAAACATTTTCATCATACCAAAAGGAAACCTTGTACCCATGAAGCAGTTTCTCTCCGTCCCCTCCCTCCCCCACAGCCCCTGGCAACCACTGATCTGCTTTCCAGATCTTTCTGTCTCTATGGATTTGCTGGGTCTGGATATTTCATATAAACGGAATTATTCACCCTGTGGCCTTTGGTGCCTGGCATAATGTTTTCAAGGCTTACCCATGCTATGGATGAATCAGTGCTTCGTTCCTTTTCATGGCTGAATAATATATGCCATGTTTTGCTTATCCATTGTTCACTGATGGACCTTTAGGTCCACATCTGTTAGCTATTGTGTGAATAGTGCTGCTATGAATATTTGTGTACAAGTATTTGTTTGAACAACTGTCTCAGTTCTTTTAGGTATATACCTAGGAGTGGAATTTCTGGGTCACATGGTAACTCTATATTTAATTTCTTGAAGAAATCTGTATGGACTTTTGAATGGGCTGAGTGTCTCTGTGTGTTAACAACTCACAAAGAAAATGACTTAATTCCACTCACAGGCCAACCACACTTTGGTAGATGTTCCACATGTCTGGTGGAGGTTACCCACCATAATGGCCATACATGTGTTTTCAAAAGTGTGAAACAAAATATAGACGTCAGAAGATTAAAATTAAAATCTGGGTTTGTGCCTTTTTAAAAAGAATCAAAAGTTCTAACAACACTGTGATGGAACCAGCTGGCATTGAATGTGGGCTGGCCTATGATATGGGGTTACCTACACCCCAGTCGCCCGACTGTCACCTGGTATGCCTGGTCCCTGAAAGCATTTGGGTTTGTGTCCTTTGTTTCAGATTATGTCTATGAATTCACATACATATACACACACACACATCTGTCCTGTATTTTTAAAAATCTCATTATACCATTATATGCCATTTAATTTTTTGAATAGGTAATGGAATGACATCACTCAAAAGTCTAAAACTCTAAAAAGGTATTTATCTCTAATTGTTGTCTGTAGGCTCCTTTGTAATGCCATTCGACCAAACTTGTTAATTGAGTGATTCAAATCTTCCATCTTCCTATTCATTTTTCTTTTTTTGCCAGATTGATTTGATAGTTTCTGAGAGAGATGTGTTAAGTTTGTCTTGAGTAACTTCTCTTTGTAGTTCTGCCAATGTTTCTATCAAACTTTTTTGGGCTACATTCTAAGGAACAGAGAAGTTCAATATTTTTAAACTTCACAGATCTTTTTGTGAACTGTTAATGTAATAAATCTCTTGTCCCTATACAAAATAAAAATTATTTTAAAAAATGGTATACAGCAGAAAATCTTATACCCACTCTTGTCCCCCATACCCATACTGCCTCAGATATATTTTGCCCCTCTTTTTTCATAAAATCATACAGTAAATATTGCTCCTTGTTTTCCCCCCCATTTAATAAAATACTTTGGAGAACTTCCTGAATAAGTGTACAGAAATATTTTTCATTAAAAAAAAAAGAAAGAAAAAACAGTGGTAAAGGACTTCCCTGGCAGTCCAATGGTTAACACTGCTTCCACCGCAGGGAGCACGGGTTCAATCCCTGGTTCAGGAACTAAGATCCTGTGTGCCACACAGTATGGCCAAAAACAAGAACAAAATAGTAATAAAATATTCCTTTATATTATATCCCCTCGTATTTTATTTAACCAATTTCCTATGTATGGATTATTTCCAGTCTTATAATGAGTAAGAAAATATGTGTCTGTCATTTTTTTTTTTACAAAAATTTATTCTTAAATGTACAATAGGTTCCAAGACAACACTTCATTCTAGCTATAGGTGGCAATAGATATTATGGCAGGGAATCCAGGTGTTTAAACAGGAATGGAGCTAAGGGTCATCGTTGCCTCAGGCACAAGGAACAGCTTACTTTTTGCCAGATTTCTTAGTTCCACCGGTGGCCAGGGGGCCTTTCCTTGCGGCCTTTGCTTTTAGCTCCTCAAGTTTCTTCTGCTCTTCCTTCTGCTTCTGCCTGAATGCCTTATCTTCCTCCTCCATCTCCTTGGCTTGCTTCTTGGGCTGCTTCTTCTTGCCACTTTCTCGGCCTGACGTGGCACCTATGCCCCTTCCCCAGACCCTGCCACCAGAAGCAGAGCTCCCCGTTCCAGCCCCTGCACCTGTGTGTCATTTTTCACATGTGAAAGCATATCTATAGCATCAGTTCAAAAGTGTAAAAAAACTTTTTTAAAGTGAAAATTGCTGGATTAAAGGAAGCATGCATTTGTAATTCTGATATACACCAAGTACCTTTAATTGAGACTGTACCAATTTACCCCACTCCAGTACTCTTGCATGGAAAATCCCATGGATGGAAGAGCCTGGTAGGCTGCAGTCCAGGAGGTCGCTAAGAGTCAGACACAAGTGAGCGACTTCACTTTCACTTTTCACTTTCATGCATTGGAGAAGGAAATGGCAACCCACTCCAGTATTCTTGCCTGGAGAATCCCAGAGACAGGGGAGCCTGGCGGGCTGCCGTCTATGGGGTCACACAGAGTTGGACACGACTGAAGCGACTTAGCAGCAGCAGCAGTGCCAATTTATACTCCCAACAGCAAGGTATAGAAGTATCTGTTTCTGCACAGCTTGACCCACAGAGTGTGCCAGGCTTTTGGATTATTTTTTCTGCCAATCTACTGTGTGAAAAAGGTATCTTGGAGTAGTTTTAGCTTGCCTATCTGTCATTATTTGTGATGTTCAACATTTTTTCACATGGTTAACAGCTCTAAGTCTAGTTTACATATCTTGCATACTGTTTCTCTTCAGTTGTTAATGTTATTGTTGATTTCTGGGAGCTCTTTACATATTAGGATGATTAGCCATTTTGTAGGTTTCTTTCCTAACCAAGAGAAGTTTGTTATATGACTTCACTGTCAGCCAGTCTTGGGTTTAAGTTCTGACTTTGTTACTCCCTCATTGTGGCACTTGGATGAAGGACTCATTCACCGACTTTGTGCCTCAACTTCCCCATGTGTTAAGTGGAATACCAAGAGTCTCAGTCTCTTGATGGTGATGATGATGCCGTGGTCTCCATCTTTCCTCTGCAGGGCCGCAGCACCAAGGCTAAGAAACCGCCTGGAGAGAATGACTTTGAGACCATAAAGCTCATAAGCAATGGTGCCTACGGGTGAGCCACCCGGGGCTCTGGCGGGGGGAGGGCGGCGGAGGCCGGGTGTCTCGGAGGTGATGGCCGGTCCTCGCTCTCTCCCCCTGCAGCGCCGTCTACCTGGTGCGGCACCGGGAAACCAGGCAGCGCTTCGCGATGAAGAAGATCAACAAGCAGAACCTGATCCTGCGCAACCAAATCCAGCAGGCCTTCGTGGAGCGCGACATCCTTACGTTTGCCGAGAACCCCTTTGTGGTCGGGATGTTCTGCTCGTTCGAGACCCGGCGCCACCTCTGCATGGTCATGGAATATGTGGAAGGTGTGGGTGCCTGCAGGGCTGTGGGGAAGATGAGGGTATGGCCGCTAGGGGTAGCCTGCCCGAACCCCAGTCACCATGTTGGCTATCCACCTGTGTGTTTAGTTTATCCACCCATTTATTCATCCAGCCATTGTTCAAACATCCCATCTGTTTATTTCTACCCAGTCATCTATTGATTTGTTTTCTTTTTTAAATTTTTACTCATTTGTGGCTGGGCTGGTTCTGCATTGCTGAGTGTGGGTTTTCTCTAGTTGCAGCAAGCAGGGACCACTCTCCAGTTGCAGTGCATGAGCTTCTCACTGGGGTGGCTTCTTTTTTTGCGGGGTACAGACTCTAGAGTGCTTAGGCTCAGTAGTTATGGCACACCAGCTTAGTGGCTCTGCGCCATGTGGGATCTTCCCTGCAGGGATCAAACATGCATCCCCTGCGTTGGCAGGCGAATTTTTAACCACTGGACTACCAGGGACGCCCGATCTATCTGTTTTAATTTCTCTCAGTGTGGGTACATCCATTCCATTATCCATCCATCTATCCTCCTTCCCTTCATCTGTTCATTTGCTGATCCTTCCACTTTTCCATCCATATACCTACACGCCATCTCTCCATCTGTCCATCCAATTACCCATCTATTTGTCCATGCATGTATCTGTTTATACATTACAGCTTTATTTATTTTATTCAAGTGTAGTTGATTTACAATATTATATCACATTTATTTTTAAAGGCTTGCCTGTTTTTCACTGTGCTGGTCCTCGTGGCTGTGGGCTTGCTCCGGTTGGGGCAAGTGGGGACTGCTCTTCATTGCGGTGCTTTGGCTCCTCATTCAGGGCCTCTTCTCTGGAGCACGGGCTGTAGGCACTAGGCCTTCAGTGGTGGCGTTTGGGCTTCAGCAGTTTCAGCTTGAGGTCTCTCGAGCGCTGACTCAGTAGTTGTGGAACACCAGTTTAGTTGCCCCATGGCATGTGGGATTTTCCCAGACCAAGGATTGAACCCGTGTCCCCTGCATTGGCAGGCAGACTCCTAACCACTGGACCACCAGGGAAGCCCCCACATCTATTAAAAAAAAAAGTAATAGACTTCATTTTTTAGAGCAGTTTTAGGTTTATAGAAAAAGTGGCTGGAAAGCTCAGAGAGTTCCCAGGTGTTCACTCCCCTCCTGCTCTGTTTCCTCTGCTATTTACATCTTGTTACACATCGGTTACAATTGAAGAACAAATACTGCACATTATTATTAACTCAATTATATTAGCGTTCACTGTGTTGTACATCTGTTTTCCATCCATCCCTCTTTTTCTAAATCTAGGCATTCATTCATCCATCTGTTTCTTCACCTACCTACTTAACATCCAGCTATCCACCAATATCTATTTACCCATTTATTAATCTGTCATCCATCCATCCCTCTTTCCATCTATCTATTTACTATTCTTATTTGTATTCATTCATCCAAACCTCCACTCTAGCAGCTGTCTCATTTTATCTAGTTAGCAGTCTAACTCCATCTACTTACTCACAATTAATGAATCAGTTTATCCATCCCTTTACCATCCATCCAAGCATCCAATCACCAATATATATGTTTTTCATCTGTTTATCTAACCATCCCAAATATTCATCCATCCATCTTCCAAACACAGAAGTACTATGGTTACACACATGATCTCACGGGGCTATAGCTGTGCCACCTCCAAGTCTTAATTGACCATTAAGTCACTCAACAGATATCCCTTCATCATCTCCTTCATGTCACACGCTTTTCTGGTGACATAGTGGAGACCTGGACAGATACACCTTTCCCTCACGGAGGGAATAGACATACAATAAAACAATAAAACTGTATAGACATACAATAAACAAGAAAAACAAGCAACTTCAGGAATGGCTTTATCTAGGTGCTCAAATTATGTCATTAGTAATCTCTCCATCTCTTGGGTCTGTTCTCCCACGTGTGGACGTCCCCCTAAACAGGGCTTGATAGGGAATTCCCTGATCGTCCGAGGTTAGGACTCCACACTTCTGCTGCAAGCAGCATGGGCTTTGTGCCTGCCGGGGGAACTAAGATCTCACAAGCCACATGGCATGGCCAAAAAATAAATAAAATGAAACAGGCCTTGATATAGTGAGGTTACCATCCAACAGGTCCCAGTTTACATCCTATGAGCTTAGCAATCTTTGTGACAAAACGGAAAAGTCATTGACCGAACTTGGGTTACATGCTGATCCAGCAGCTAAACCTGGAAGGAAATCTGACCCTTGTGAGAAAAAGGAGAAATGGAAGCTGAGGGAGACGAAAATATGAATGCTGCTGACAGTAAATCCGGTGGGGCAAAGTCATTCATATTTTAAAACCTCAGACCCTCAAAGTTCAGACTGCAAACTAGGGTCCATTCTCCCAGACTCAGTTCATAAGCAGGCAGCTTCAGTCCCAACCAAACTTTACCTCCACCATCAACTCCCTGCCTGACCCAACCTCTCTCTGAGGTTGGGTGTAAAGCAGTCCCTTCCTGTGTAAAATCAACTGATTGTGCTAACTTTGGAGGATGGCTAAGAAAACAAGAGAAGCCTGGCAGAGGGCACTCCCAGCAGAAGCTGGGAGAGGGAGGCCCCTCTCTGAGCCTGTTTTCCTTAGCTGTAAAATGGGGGCCATGTGAGAAGAGAACTTGGTGCTCTACTGCCTGCTGAGTGCTCAGCTCTGGGCCAGGGTTGCCTCCCTCTTCACATGCATCCCATTCCTTCACTCCCAGGGGGGGACTGCGCCACCCTGCTGAAGAACATTGGGGCACTGCCTGTGGAGATGGCTCGCATGTACTTTGCTGAGACAGTGCTGGCGCTGGAGTACTTGCATAACTACGGCATCGTGCACCGCGACCTCAAGCCTGACAAGTGAGCCTTGACCTTTGCCACCACTCCTTCCCTGTCCCTCGGGGGTTGGGGGAGCCCTGGCACAGAAGGGCCAGGAGTGAGGAGGACCGTCCTCACCTCTAAGACCCCAGTTTGCTTCTGCAGCCTCCTTATCACCTCCATGGGGCACATCAAACTCACGGATTTTGGCCTCTCAAAGATGGGGCTCATGAGCCTCACCACCAACCTCTATGAAGGCCACATCGAGAAGGACGCCCGGGAGTTCCTGGACAAACAGGTGTGTGTGCGGGAGTGGGGTCACCACGGGCGGAGTGACCCGGCAGGACTGTGTGGGCCCTGGGCCTGGCATGGGGGGGCACTGCTCCCCCAGGAGGCCCCTTCTGTGGCCAGGGCATGGGCTGACTGCCTGCCCCCAGGTGTGTGGGACCCCAGAGTACATCGCACCCGAGGTCATCCTGCGTCAGGGATACGGCAAGCCGGTGGACTGGTGGGCCATGGGCATCATTCTCTACGAGTTCCTGGTGGGCTGCGTGCCCTTCTTTGGAGACACTCCCGAAGAGCTCTTTGGACAGGTCATCAGTGGTGCGTGCCTCCGCGGTGGGCAGGCAGGGGGCACGGAAACGAGGGAGGGCCCAAGGCCTCGTGGACCTAAAAGCGAACCCTACCCCACACCTTGCTCTGCAGACGACATCCTGTGGCCCGAAGGGGAGGAGGCCCTACCCACAGATGCCCAGCACCTGATATCCAGCCTCCTGCAGACTAATCCCTTGATCCGTCTAGGTGCAGGTAGGGGGGTTCTGCTGTGCAGAGAATATGAGTTGAGGCAGGGGTGGGTGGGTAGTGGTGTCTGTTGTCCGTAGCAGGGCTTCCAGCGCTGTGTCCCTGGGTGGGAAAATGGGTGAGCTGGGCTGCTGGGCTACTGGGCTAGCCTTAAGTGTCAGCTGTGCAGTCGTGTCCGACTCTTTGTGACCCCATGGACTGTGGCCCATCAGGCTCCTCTGTTCATGGAATTCTCCAGGCAAGAATACTGGAGCGGGCAGCTATGCCCTTCTCCAGGAGATCTTCTCTATCCAGGGACTGAACCTGGGTCTCCTGCATTGCAGGCAGATTCTTTACAGTCTGAGTCACCAGTGAAGCCTGAGCTAGCCATAGCTGTCGCTTAAATTCCTTCCCTGATCCAGCCCCCTCCTTCCTCCCCAGGCGGCGCCTTCGAGGTAAAGCAGCACAGTTTCTTTCGAGACCTGGACTGGACAGGATTGCTGAGGCAGAAGGCCGAGTTCATCCCCCATCTGGAGTCCGAAGATGATACCAGCTACTTCGACAGTGAGCGGGGACAGCGGGTGGAATCCTTTGAGGGGGCCCTTGGGTATGGCCTGGGCTGGAACCCAGTTCTAGCCGGCTAGAACAGAGAAGAGGGCTGAGGTTGTGCCGGGGGCGTGGCTTAGCAGAGGGGCGGGGCTCAGAGAAGAAAGAAGGCTGGGGTAGGAATGGAGCCTGCTGCTGCTGCTGCTGCTGCTGCTAAGTCGCTTCAGTCGTGTCCGACTCTGTGCGACCCCATAGACGGCAGCCCGCCAGGCTCCCCCGTCTCTGGGATTCTCCAGGCAAGAATATTGTAGTGGGTTGCCATTTCCTTCTCCAATGCATGAAAGTGAAAAGTCAAAGTGAAGTCGCTCAGTCCGTCCGACTCTTAGCAACCTCATGGACTGCAGCCTACCAGGCTCCTCCGTCCATGGGTTTTCCAGGCAAGAGTACTGCAGTGGGGTGCCATTGCCTTCTCCTAGGGATGGAGCCTGGACCGGAGTAAATTCTAAAATTGGAAGTGAGCCTGGATTACCAGGCGGTGCTAGGACCCAGAACAAGGCAAGAGCCCTGGCTGGCGAAGGCAGAGCCGGGGTGGAGAGCACCTTAGGTGGAGTCTGGGGGTGTGGCTTTATGGAGGTGGGGTTACATGTAGCTTTGGAGAAAGTGGGACTGGGGCTCAGCGTGGGGGCGGGGTCTGAATCAGTTACTAGTTAGAAGGGGCGTGCGTGGCCAGGCTTGTAGGACCTAGACCTGACTTTCGTGGGGTTGTGATTTGAGGAGTGGACGTGCCCGCGGTCACTATCCACACCTCCACCCCAGCCCGCTCAGACAGGTATCACCACGTGAACTCCTACGATGAGGATGACACCACGGAGGAGGAGCCTGTGGAGATCCGTCAGTTCTCCTCCTGCTCCCCGCGCTTCAGCAAGGTGGGACAAACCGGGGGGGTAGGGATGGGGTGAGTCCAGGGGAGGGCGGGGCAGCTGTTGAGGGAGGGAATGGAGGTGGGCTTGAAGTGGGCAGGGGCTCAGGAGGCTGTGGGGAGCAGGCACACAGACCTAACGTCTCAGACTGGAGAAATTTACAGAGGGAGTGAGGATCTGAGTGATGAGGCCAGTGGCAGAGGGGGTGGGGTGGGGGAAGCAGCATAGTCTTGGAAGTGGCCTTTGGCATTAAAGTGAGTGAAGTCACTCAGTCGTGTCCGACTCTTTGCGACCTCATGGACTGTAGCCTTCCAGGTTCCTCCGCCCATGGGATTTTCCAGGCAAGAATACTGGAGTGGGTTTCTTCTCCAGGAGATCTTCCGGATCTCCTGGTCTCCCGCATTGTAAGCAGACGCTTTACTGTCTGAGCTACCAGGGAGGACGCTTTCGGCATTGAGTGGAATCTAACGGGAACCTGAACAGTATGGAAATGACCGACAGGAGGAGCGCGCTAATCTGGACCAGGCGGGGTCAGGACCTGGGAATGGAGAGATTGAGCAGTGAGGGCGGAGCTAGGCCGTGGCGAGGCTGGGCACGATTTCATTTTGAGGAACAGCATGAGGCGGGGGTCACAAGAGTGGACACGACTGAGCACACATACAATGTAGGGGGGTGCACGACCTAGCTTGGGAGAGGGTACCCACAACTGGATGAGACTTGGAGAGGTGAGATTCTTTACGGCTTGGGCAGGGCAGGATCTAGAATATGTCAGAGCCTTATTTTGTGGGGGTGGGGCCAGAACTGAAGAATTGTGGGTGGTCGGGCTCGGTCCAGGAATGGGCAGGACCCAGCTTTACTAGGATGGAGCTTAGTTTGGCAGGCTCCAGTAGCGAGGTGGAGAATGAGATGGTTGGTTGGCATCATCGACTCAATGAACATGAGTCTGAACAAACTCCAGGAGACAGGGAAGCCTAGCGTGCTGTATAGTCCATGGGGTCGCAAATACTTGGACACGACTGAGCGACTAAACAACAGTGGCGCGAAGTTTACTGGTTCAGGAGGGAAGGCAGAACCTGGGGGCTGGACTTCCCTCCACTACCGCTTGCAGGTGTACAGCAGTATGGAGCAGCTGTCGCAGCACGAGCCCAAGACCCCCGTGGCGGCAGCGGGGACCAGCAAGAGGGAGCCGAGCGCCAAGGGCCCAGAAGAGAAGGTGACCAGCAAGCGGGAGGGCCTGGGTGGCCTGACCCTGCGCGAGAAGACCTGGAGAGGGGGCTCCCCGGAGATGTGAGCAAGGGCAGAGCTGGGTTTGGGGGCAGGGCCCGAAGGGGAGTAACTCCTCTGACAACACCCCCTTTGCGCAGCAAGCGCTTCTCGGCATCTGAGGCCAGCTTCTTGGAGGGGGAGGCCAGTCCCCCGTTGGGCGCCCGCCGCCGTTTCTCGGCGCTGCTGGAGCCCAGCCGCTTCAGCACCCCGCAAGAGGAAGAGGACGAGGCTCGGCTGCGCAGGCCTCCCCGGCCCAGCTCCGACCCCCCAGGCTCACTGGATGCGCGGGCCGCCAAAGAGACACTTCCAGGGGATGGCACCCCTAGCACCGGGGACTCGGAGGCTAGTAAGTGCCCCCTCCTGCCGCCTTCCCCAATTCCCCAGGGGCCATATATGAGCGTTCAGTGAGCCTGGTTACTGCTTATGCAAGTTCTCCTGTGCTCTCCACACTCCAACCTGGGATTCTCATCAACATGAGAATGACCCCTATTCCATGCTCAGTCAGTCAACAAATGTGTTGAAGCACTTCTCTGTGTCAGGAGCTGTTCCAGATGTATAGGGTACCTGCTCTTATGAAATTCACAATCCAGCAAGGGAGAGAGGTGGGAAGAGCATTGCATGCAGAGGGAACACCATTTAAGAGGACTATGCCCTTGGACTGACCCCCTAACCCACCTGCTATGTTGCAGCTGACCGCCCAGGCGACATCTGCCCACCCTCTAAGGATGGGGACCCATCAGGCCCCAGAGCCACCAATGACCTGGTTCTGCGCCGAGCGCGGCACCAGCAGCTATCAGGAGATCCCGCGGTAGAGAAGCGGCCTTCTCGAACCGGGGGCAAAGTCATCAAGTCAGCCTCGGCCACTGCCTTGTCTGTCATGATCCCTGCAGGTGACGCTGGGTCCAACCTGGCAGGGGATGGGCTGCCCCCATTGGTGCGTTTTCCCCGTCCGCCGTGATTTGCTCTGGGATGGGCCAATGAGAGCCCTGGGACTGTCACTTGGGAGGAGGGAGGAGCAGACACGGGTAGAGCTGTGTCTGTCCGCCCTGACCTCTGACCATGGGTCTGTGTCTGCAGTGGACCCACATGGGAGCTCACCTTTGGCTAGCCCCATGTCCCCGCGATCTCTCTCCTCCAACCCATCCTCACGGGACTCCTCACCCAGCCGGGACTACTCGCCGGCTGTCAGTGGGCTTCGCTCCCCCATCACCATCCAACGCTCGGGCAAGAAGTATGGCTTCACACTGCGTGCCATCCGCGTCTACATGGGTGACTCAGATGTCTACAGTGTACACCACATTGTCTGGGTGAGCAGTCATGGATGAGCCTGTATTCTACGGTGGGGGTGGGGAGAGTTCCACACGCTCCCCGCCACCTCCTCGCTCAAAGGGATGAGGGACAGCTCAAACTCTGGAACTAGGCAGCCTGAATGAGACTCCTCTGTGACACCCCGCACCCCATCACTTTCCTGTCTGATTCTCAGTTTCTTCATTTGTAAACTGGCGAGAATGATTGTTTTGCTCGGTGTTATGATTAATTACTGTGCCTACAGAGTTAGGTGTCTGGAACAGAAGCTTAGGGAGACTTCCTTGTTACCAATCCTGTTAATCCTGCCCCTGTGGGGTGCCCTGTCCCCAGCACGTGGAGGAGGGGGGCCCAGCCCAGGAGGCAGGGCTCTGTGCCGGGGACCTCATCACCCACGTGAACGGGGAGCCGGTGCATGGCATGGTACATCCTGAGGTCGTTGAGCTGATCCTTAAGGTGAGTCTATGGGGGAAAAGCGAACTGTCGGGGGAGTGGGAGTGAAGGGTGAGGGAGGTCCCGGGGAGCTGGAGTTGCCAGAACAGCTTCCAGCAGAGAACTTTCCCCCTTTCTAACCCCAGAGTGGCAATAAAGTGGCCGTTACCACAACGCCCTTCGAAAATACCTCCATCCGTATCGGCCCTGCACGGCGCAGCAGCTACAAGGCCAAAATGGCTCGGAGGAACAAGAGGCCCTCTGCCAAGGAGGGTCAGGAGAGGTGGGTGGGGCCGAGTGCAGTGGACGGGGCTATAAACAGCAGGCCCTCTGGAGCATTCCAGTTTTTGAGCAATGGCCAGGGCTTATGTGGGATAGGTATAGGAGAGGACAGGAGAAGGCATATTCACAGGAATGGAAGTTGTGCACAGGAATGGGAGTTGTGCACAGGAAAGGTGGCCGGGGCCACTGTGCGTGTGTGCTAGGTCGCTTCAGTCTTGTCTGACTCTTTGGGACCCTATGGATTGTAGCCCGCCAGGCTCTTCTGTCCATGGGATTCTCCAGGAAAGAATACTGGAGTTGGTTGCCATGCCCTTCTCCAGGGGATCTTCCCAACCCAGGGATCAGGAAGACATAAGAGAACTCCAGTCTCAAGTCTCCTGCATTGGCAGGCGGGTTCTTTACCACTCGCGCCACCTGGGGGCCACCGAGTGAAGAGCAATAATGAGAAGACAGAGAAGGAGGGGCTGAGAAAGTGGGAGGAGTTGGGAAAAGAAGATGTACCAAGCTCCAAAACTTGGAGTAGAGCAGAGCCAGCGGATACGGACCAAGAGGGCACCATCCAAGAGATGACGCTGCTTTGCTGGATGCATTTAAGAGACTGGGAGGGGCCAGGAGAAGAGACTTCTACCTGGGAGGAGCATACCAGGCCAGTAGAAATAATTTCTTCCCTTACAAATAATGCAGAATTAGGAGAGGTGGGTGGAGCCAGGAGAGTTTTCTGTTTTGATCAGCGGGTTTGGCCTGGACAAAGAGTGAGTGGGGATTGGAGTGAGATGCGTCAGGCTGAGGCCAGTGAAATTCTTCCTGCCCTGATAGGTGGGTTTAGCTGAAGAGGGGGTGGCTAGAAAGGTGGACGGGGCCAGAATAGGTTAGTTCTGTTTGGAAGGATGTTTCTAGCTTGGACTGTGAGTGGTCAACAAGGAATCGGTAGGCCAGGTGGGAGGAGCCAAGTGGGACAGCCATAAAGGAAGTCTCCAGTCTCCAACAGTGTTGTTTTTGAAGAGGGAGGGTCCAGATTGGGTGGGTGGTTCCAGGAGGTGCCTGCGGCCCTGAAGTGGGAAGAGCCGGGAGCTCTAGAGTCTGGTCCAGGGAAACTGGTTCCCTCCTTGTCCTCTAGCAAGAAGCGCAGCTCCCTCTTCCGCAAGATCACGAAGCAGTCGAACTTGCTGCACACTAGCCGCTCGCTGTCGTCGTTGAACCGCTCGCTGTCGTCCAGCGACAGCTTGCCCGGCTCTCCCACGCACGGCCTGCCTGCACGCTCGCCCACCCACAGCTACCGCTCCACGCCCGACTCCGCCTACCTAGGTAGACCCTGCGCCTGCGCGGGGCGGGCGTCATGTGCGGGCGGGGCAGCGCCCTGGCGGCGCCCACCCAGTTCTTTGCTCTGTCTCCCCCGCCCGCAGGCGCCTCGTCTCAGAGTAGCTCGCCCGCCTCGAGCACGCCCAACTCGCCGGCGTCGTCAGCGTCGCACCACATCCGGCCCAGCACGCTGCACGGCCTGTCGCCGAAGCTGCACCGCCAGTACCGCTCTGCGCGCTGCAAGTCGGCAGGCAACATCCCGCTGTCGCCGCTGGCGCACACGCCGTCCCCGACACAGGCGTCGCCGCCGCCGCTGCCGGGCCACACGGTGGGCAGCTCGCACACCACGCAGAGCTTCCCGGCCAAGCTGCACTCGTCGCCGCCGGTGGTGCGCCCGCGCCCGAAGAGTGCCGAGCCCCCGCGCTCCCCACTCCTCAAACGGGTGCAGTCGGCGGAGAAGCTGGGAGCCTCACTGGGCGCCGACAAGAAGGGCGCGCTGCGCAAACACAGCCTCGAGGTGGGCCACCCGGATTTCCGCAAGGACTTCCACGGCGAGCTAGCGCTGCATAGCCTCGCAGAGTCGGACGGCGAGACACCCCCTATCGAGGGTCCCGGCGCGCCCCGGCAGGTCGCCGTCCGCCGCCTGGGCCGCCAGGAGTCGCCCTTGAGCCTGGGCGCGGACCCGCTGCTGCCCGAGGGCGCCCCCAGGCCGCTGGCATCAAGTAAGGAGAAAGAGTCCCCGGGTGGCGCCGAGGCCTGCACCCCGCCCCGCGCGACGACCCCTGGGGGTCGGACCCTGGAGCGGGACGCCAGCGGCGCGCGACACCAGAGCGTGCAGACCGAAGACGGTACGGGCGGGACGGCCAGGGCCGTGGCCAAGTCCGCCCTGAGCCCGGTGCAGGAACATGAGACCGGCCGGCGCAGCAGTTCCGGCGAAGCAGGCACGCCCCCGGTGCCCATTGTCGTAGAGCCCCTACGGCCCGGGGCGAAAGCCGAGGTGTCTCAGCCCCCAAGTGTGCATACCCCGAGTGCGGACTCCAAGGCATTGCCCGAATCTGCACCCCTGGCGCCTGCCCAACCTGAGGCCCTCCGGGGCCGGGAGCGCTGGGTGCTGGAGGTGGTAGAGGAGCGGACCACGCTGAGCGGGCCTCGTTCCAAACCTGCCTCTCCCAAGCTCTCCCCAGACCCCCAGACCCCCTCCCAAGCCCCAACAAAAAATGTGCCCAGCAGTGCCGGGCCCCCAGCCCCACCTGCTTCTCTGCCGGGCCCGACCACCAAGCCTGAGGTGGGGCCAACTTCTCGGTGCCCTGCTGAAGCTGTGCCCTCAGTAGGCCCGACCAAAAAAGGGGCGCACTGCCCCATGCCCCCAGGCCCATAGCAGTGGGAGCCGCTGGCCGCGTGCTGTACAGCTGCCTGTATACATATGTACACATATAAATAAAGTGCGCCCCTGCTGTGTGAGCTTTCTGGAGCTCGCCCCTCCTCCCCTAGCGGCAGGACATCCTGTTTCCACCCCCTTGCCTGTGTGCTTGTTAAGGGGTGAAACTTCCTCCAGTCCTAGTTACCATTAAGAGGGGAGGTAGGTCTTGGGTGGACCCTTACTTGGGGTCCTATTCTGAGTCTCACCTATGTGCCAGCTGCCCCCAGACCCTGAGCAATTGCAATGCTGTTCAGAGTCCCAGTGCCCAGCTGAAGAAAGAATAACAGTCTCATTTACCAATTTCTTTGTATTACTATGATTCCCACTGTACAGATGAGTCACAGAATAAGGCACATGATTAAGGCCATACAAATAGGAAGGGACAAAATAGATTCAAACTCAAGTCCACATTGGCCCCTGAACCTTAGCTCTTACATGTCCTGCTGGGCTTCCTAGAGAGAAGGCCCTGCTCTTGTTTTCACAGGGCTCCCAGGCCTTCACCAGAGGCTTGAAGGCCTTCCAGAGCATCTGGGCACACAGAGTGCCCCCACCCCGGTGCTCCTCTCTTTGGTTCCGATTCATGTCACCCACACAGGCCCAGGGCCCTTTTGGGGTTACACACCACTTGGAATGGTCTTCTGTGGCATTGAAGGCTGGCCCAGCTGGCCCAGGGAAGGCTGTCTGAGTCACATCAAATACATGCTGGGCCCCGGAGCAGTTGGAGGGCAGGATACCGGAAGATCTCTGCCAGAATTGGACCTGCAGGGTACTGCCAAGGGCTTCCGCCAGCCAGCCAGAGTACAGGTCTGCAGAAGATGGAAGGAGGGCATGGACAGGGTCAGGATCAATGCTAGGGATTCCCTAGGCAACTTCCCCTCTCTGAGCTGTTTCCTCAGTTGTCAATTCCTGGCCATCTGGAGGATTATAACATTAAGAGTAATAGCCCTTACTAAATGCTTTATATGTATCACTTTGCACACAGCAGCCCTTTCAAGCAGATACCATTACTATTCCCATTTTTCAGATAGGTAAGTTGAAACCCTAATTAAATCATGTATCACACAGCCAGAAACCAATACTTGAACACAGGTATGTTGGTTGTTTACCTTGCATGTGATTATGACTCAGATGTGTCCCAGTCCCTACCCAGGACCTGCCCATAGCCACCAGAGAGTCCCTCTGCAGAGAAAGAGTTCTCCAATCATCAACCTCAGGCCTCACCATCTCCAAAGTTTCCAAATTTGGCAAAGCTCTGGAATGTGGCTCCTTTCTTTGATGTGAGTGTTACACTGCTGTTCCACGGTCCCTGGCGAACGTGATGGCCCTTGACTACCTCCTCCAGGTAGGGGAATTTCTGGGCGAAGTCCCCTTCCAGCCTGTGGTCATACACCAGGGGGTAGGTATAGGTCAGCTGTTTGCCTGGAGGGCAAGAGGAGAAGAAAATGAGGGACTGTTCTAAGATTCTGATCTGGGAATCAGGGACTCACCGTCTCCCCGTCTTTACTCACTGATATCCAGAAACTGGGTGAGAGGAAAAGATACACAGATCAGGGTCTGCCCATATTTTTGGGCACCAGGAGGCCAGCTGTACGCAGCAGAGGAGGCATGTGGAGGGAAGTTCGGAACGCTGTGGATCAACCAGAAGCCCCCTTCTTGGTCCAGGAGCAGCACACCTGAATCAGAAATTGGAGTTGATGGGGGGAGGGGACTGCTTGAGACATCACAACAAGCTCATGTGCAACCAGGAACACTCTCACTTTGTAGGGGGCCCGGACTGCAGGACCAGTGGACAGTGGGCAGTGAGTGTCAGGACCACTGCTGAGTTCAGTTTCCACAGCCATCAGTTCTTATAGTTCAGAAGAAGGACCACGTTGATTTAAGATAGGGAAGCAGATATCCAGGGCCTGCCAGAGCAGCTCACCCTCAGACACAGGCAGGTCAGGAATTAGCTGAAGAAGACGCATAGGGAAACCAGAACCCTCCGCCAGCCCCCAACATGGCCTCACCTTTCGTGTGCCCCCGACTGGAAGAGTCCTTAGACTCGCGGGATTTAGGCGGTTGGTCATTGTAGAGCACAAAGGCGAGCTGGGGAAGATGGACAGGGACAACGTGAAGGTTCCCTCAGGTCAGGCCCACCCTAGAGTCCCACCCCAGGTTCGGCCGGAGGCGTCATCACCTGGCTGTTGTTTCGGTACAGCGGCAGCAGGCTGCGGCCCACGGCGCCGGTGGTGCTACTGATGAACCCCACGCCGTCGCGCCAGTCCTCTGAGTATTCGTCAAAGTACTTGTACCGCAGCCCGTTCTGCGTCGCATCTCCCGACCCTGTGTGGGCCGGCAGCTTGTAAACGACGAACCTATAGGTTGGGGGACGGACAGAATGGAGGAAGACGGGAAGGCACCTGTTTTCTCCTAGGAGTGCAGCAAGCCCCAGTGCGGCTCTGAGGAATAGTGGGCGCCCGCGCACTCACCAGTCCACAGGCTTCCCCGAGTCCCCGTAGCACGTCAGGGTTCCTACAGGGACCCAGAGCAGCGCGGTCAATAGCAGCGAGCTCAGCGTGGCCATCGAGCTGGGGTCTAGAAATTTGTGTCGAGAGGGCGAGGCGCGGGGTCACGAGCTGGCACAGGCCCGGCCCCTGGTGACTTTCACTTCCCCAAATCCGCCTGGGAACCCAATCTCAGACATCAAGAGGATGGAGACCCCGCCCGCGAGGTGAGAAGCAGAGATTTAAAAAGGCAGTCCAGGATCCTCCCAGGGGCTGGACTTTTTTCTGGCCGTCACACCCATCTGAGTCCGCCCCCGCCCGACCTGAGTCCTCCCCGGATCCGGCTAGCCTGGGGCCTCCTCCTGCTTCCGGCCGACTAGTCTCTGATAGGCTCCACCCTCTGGCTCGGCCCAGACACGCCCTCTCAAGGCTAAGCGGTTTCCAGCGCCCGCCTCCGACTCTGCTCCTGGCCAACCACAGCTCACGTCCTTCTGCTAGGCCCTGCCTCCGTCTCTTTCAATTCAGGCTGTGTGTGCTTCGTCGCTCAGTCGTGTACGATTCTTTGAGGCTCCTCCGTTGAGTGTAGTCCGCCAGGCTCCTCTGTCCTTGGGGATTCCCCAGGCAAGGATACTGGAGTGGGTTGCCATGTCCTCCTCCAGGGATGGAACCCCAGGATTGAATCCAGGTTTCCCGCATTGCAGGCGAATTCTTTACCATCTAAGCCACCAGGGAAGCCCCATTACTGGCTGGCTAATCCCAATGAACATTCTTCTATTTAACGGCACTCTTTCCCCGGTTTACCCGTCAGAGGCAATTTTGGACTTTATCCTTTCCTGCCTTACAGCCTGAGGTCCACCTGGTGTGACTTGCTCCTTTAGAGGGAGCTTGTGCTGTTGGTCCTCCCCGTTTTCATTTTGCATGTCGCCCCACCCCCACTCCGCCACCGTACAAGAGGTAGCCAAGGGGTCACTTTGGATCATGGTAGGGTGAAGGATGCTGGGGCTCTGGGACCTAGCTGAAGATTCCTTAAAAAAAAAAAAAAAAAGTATTTATTTTGGCCACTCCACAGGGCATATGGGATCTTAGTTCCCCAGAGATCGAACCCATGCTCCCTGCAATGGAAGCCTAGAGTCCTAACCACCGGACCATCAGGGAATTCCCTTAGGATTCTTGGTGGAGGAACAAGATTCTTAAGTAGAAAAGAAGGCCCCTGTGAATGTCCCTGGGCTTCAAGGCAGGAAGCAAGGACAATATAGCCTGACCTTGGGGTGGGGGAAGGAGGGGGGCTGCAAGGCAGTCAGTGCCCAAGGAAGGTTGCCCAGTTTTAGGAGATGAGTGTGTAAATGTGTGTTGTTCAATCGCTAAGTCGTGTGTATGGCCCCCCAATATCAGTTCTGGGTTTACAGCTTCTTCCCAACTACCACAGCCAAAATCCACAAATTCAGGCCAACACAAGTTTTATCTGGGAGGGGCATTTTTACAGGACCCATAACCATTCACAGCAATGCCAGCCTCTATGTGGAGTTTCAGGTGTCACAGTGTGAAGCCTTCTAGAATCAGGGTCTCTGGGATGCCTCACCCGCTCATGTCTAGGGTCACCTGTGAGCTGGTTTGATGGTCCAGCTCTCTGAGAGTCTGTCTCTTTGTCAGAAGTATCTGGGTATCCATTTGAGTCCGTTTATTTAGAGGTCTGTCTTGCTGGGTCTACATGATCGTGGCTGTCTGTGGCTGAGGACCTGTGGGAACTTATGTTGGAGGCTCTCCCAGGTGCGTCTATGGGCCAGTCCTTGATCTTTTGCTGGATCTGTGGGGCCCTAGAGTCCAGATGAGGATTCATCCGAGGGAAAACCACCCTGCGTGGATCCACTCTTGTTCCAACCCCAGTCCCCAGGAAGGTCCAAGTGCCAGAGGCGGGGCTCAAAGATGACGCTTCATGTGCAAGGCCAGATGATCGGAGCGCGAAAATGCACGCGAACAGAGCTGGCAGCGGAAGGGGCGCTGTCCTGTGTGTTTTCGGTAGTGACGGGTCAGCTCGTCGGAGCGCGCAAACCGCCAGCCACAGCCGTCCCACGTGCAGGCGTACGGCTTCTCCCCTGCGGAGATGAGGAAGCCTTGAACACCACTGTCCACCATACTTGGTCCCAGGGTCTTCCCTCCTAGCCTAGGCCGGGACTGCGTGCATGCTAAGTCGCTTCAGTTGTGTCGGGCTCTTTGCGACCCCATGGAGCCTGCCAGGTTCCTCTGTCCATGGGATACTCCAGGCAAGAATAGTGGAGTGGGTTGCCATGCCCTCCTCCAGGGAGTCTTCCCCACCCAGGGATTGAACCCGAGTCTCTTATGTCTCCTGCACTGGCAGGCGGGTTCTTTACCACTGGCGCCTAGGGTGAGGCCAGTGAGGCGCCCAGATCATGAAATTCAAGAGGGCTTTCACTCTCGGGGACCGCCTGAATCTACACCCAGAACCGACATCTGCGACCTCTGTACCTCTTCTGTACCTGCTGGCACCAGGTTCCTTTTCATTTCCCGGGCACAAGTCGCGCTGTCTATGCTGCTGGCCCTGCTTCCGGTGTCCTCACGTCCTGCCCCAGCGTACTAATGCCCTCCCAGTTTTTGTCCTTTGGCACTGCTCCCTGTGTTCCAGGCTCTTTACTGTACCAGGGGACCCTCGAGCTGCTCTTCAATCCTGTTGTTGGCCTTGATCCTTGAGCCCCGAAATCCAATTCGTGTTCCACGCCCTGTCCCGGGTAATTACTTTTTTCCCTCAGCTAGACTTGGCCCCTCCTCCCTACATTCCTGGATAGGTCTGTACACGTGACCCCATCCCCCTAGGCACAGGCCTCCTTCCTCCTCCTCCTGACCCTCTATTCCATGTCCCAGACCTTCTTTGGCTCCTTGGGTCCCCAGCTTTTCCTCCTGTGCCCACCTCCTCCGTTTCCAAGCTATTTATCTTCAGACTCCAGGAACTGCCTCTGGGCCCCTCAAACTAAACCTCCTGAGCTCCAGCACGCCCCCTACAGTCTGGCTAAGCCACTCCCTCTTTATATTCCTGGCTACGGCCCCTGAATGGCTTCCCAGATGAAAAGTGAGTAAGTCGCACACTTTTTGTCTTTGTGGTCCCCTGGACTGTAGCTTGCCCAGCTCCTCTGTCCATGGAATTCTCCAGGCAGGAGTATTGGAGTGGGTTGTCATTTCTTTCTCCAGGGGATCTTCCCGAGCCAGGGATCGAACCCGGGTCTCCTGCACTGCAGGCAGATTCTTTACCAACCGAGCCCCAGGCGGCGCAGTGGTAAAGAATCCTCCTGCGGATGCAGGAGACGCAGGAAAGGCGAGTTCGATCCTGGATCTGGGAGACACCCCCCCACCACCACCACCACGGCAGAGAGTACAGTCCATTGGGTGGCAGAGTCGGACACGTCTGAGCACGGCGGCCCCTGAACCCCTTACTCCCACTTGCCCCAAACCTGAACCCTGCGTCTTTGGCCCTGACCTTGGTATTCCGGCTTTCTCGCCCGCGGCCCCTCCTCTAGCCCCGCCCCTACACAGCTTGCCGGGCTCTCTGCTTTTCGGCACTTCCTTGGTTCAGGTCTTAGCCGTTGGTTTCCTGAAATGTTTTCCGAGTTCTGTCTCTGTCCCCACCCGCCTTCCCCTTTGCTCTTCGGCCGACTCCTGAAGTTCCAAGCATCCCAGCTCCCTCGGCGTAGCCCTTTGCTTCGACTTTGCTTTAGCCCTTCCCCTTGCTCCAGTTTCTAGCTCCTCGACAGCTCCCAGCTCCCAAGGCCCCGCCCAGCCCTCCCAGCCCCTGCACCGGGGCCCGCCCCCTCACCTGTGTGCGTGCGTAGATGCGCCTTCAGGTGCGAGCTCTTGGTGTAGCTCTTGCCGCATCCCGGGTGCGTGCACGTGTGCGCAGCCTGCCTCTTGCGTGCCCAAGATCGCCGGCTGCGCTTGGATGGGGCGGCCTCCGCGGTCCCTCCTGGGTCTCCTGTAGTCCCCCCGAGTCCTGCACCCGTCGTCCCGGGCCCTAGACAACTCAGGAAGGAGTGGGGCGAGGCGGGGCCAGGTGCCGGCGCCTGGAGCCCGCGGAAGAGCTGGAAATGCCCTTGGTACTGCGGCATCGGGTACAGCGCGGGGTACCCGGACAGCAGCCCGTAGGGGGCGCCCGGCGCTGCAGGCACTGAAAGCCCGGTCCTCGGGAAGTAGCTGCCGGAGGAACCCGCGCCCGGTCCCGGGTACAACGGCTGCAACGGCAGCGCTTTGGGCTCGGGGGTCGGGATCAGGGATGGGCCCACGAAGGTATCGGGAGCCGGGGTTCGTGGAGCCGGGCGCGCCCAGCCCAGGTGCTCCTCAGGGCCCAAGAGCCCAGCCACCAGCCCCGGGCCGTCCGCATACGCGCCCAGAGTCTCGGGCGGCGGTGGGAATTGCGCTGCGGAACCCTCTCCCGGCGCCAGAGCGCAAGCCTGAGGCGCGCAGGTCTGGGGCGCACCGCCGGGCTCTGAGCACGGGAAGTTGGTGAAGAGGAGATCCAGGTCCCAGGGGGTAGCCGCGTCCCTGTCATCATCTTCGTCCTCCCCAGGTGCGTTCTCCAGCTCAGGCCTCACGTGGAGGGGTGGTCCAGTATGGTCGGGGGGGCCCGGGCCCAAGTCCTGCACGTCTTCAGAGCGCCACCACTGGGGGAAGGAGCCGGTAACATGGAGCTTCAGCGGACACCAAGGTATCCTGTCCATAGACTGCGGGGGCCGGATGCCCTGATGGGGGCAGGCTGGCCAGAGGCTCCGTAAAGGGGTCCTGTTTGCTTCTCTGTCATGCCAGTTTGTCCCACTCCCTCACACTTGTCCGTCTCCCCCACCCAGCCCCCCCCCAGCTCCAGAGACGGTCTATCGGGTCAGGCTGGAGACAGGAGATAAGGCTTATATTATCTAGAGTCTCCTGCCACGCTCAGGCATGGGGGAAGGGTTGGCAGAACCAAGAATGGAAGGCTAGGGGAGGCTCAGCCTTGCCTCAGTTTCCCCCAAGAATCTTCCTCCCCTTCCAGGTCCCCTAACAAGATTAATTCCTGGGTGACCCCTCACCACAGCTGTCATTTCCCTCTTATATCTGGGAGTGTCTCACTGAGCCTAGATCCCTGTGTTCTGTTCCCAGCCTCAGTCTTCCATGACAGAAATAGGACCTTAGACCAGGTTCAGACCCCTGGCCTGCACTGAGGACTCCCGGTCCTGAGCAGGGCAAGATGTAAATTCCAGGGCAAGATGCAGACCCGGCCCCCCAATTCTGTGGCCAGGACCCAGAACCCCTGCCGGCCCATCTAGACCCCCACCTGACCCCACCTTGAGGATGTCTTCTTGTGTGTCCGAGAAGGGGCCCAGGGCGGTCAGCGTGCTGATGGAGGGCAAGGCGGTCTCTGCTGCAGCCATGGCTGGCTGGTGCCCACCCTGGGGCTCAGGCCTCCTCTCCCTTGGCGGCCTCGTGGGCTCTGAGGCTCTGATGGCCCCTTGGAGGGCTCCTCTCTGCCCTCAGCTGATTGGCTGCAGCCCCTGATAAGGGCCAGGCGAAGGCGGGGGTCACCGTTTCTGGGGAACAGACTTCACCCAGGCCTGTTCAGGGCTGAGTCTTGAAGACTGACCGTGTATCTGAAGCCAATCAGATGTTCAGGGTCTAAGGGTTCAGGGGATAGGGGTTCAGGAGACGGGGGTTCAGGGGTTGGGCAGAGTGAGGCAATGTGTTCCCAAAGAAGGAGAAACTTGGAGGCCTGTTCTCAGCTACCTTCCTGGAGAAGAGGTGATGGGCACAATGGGGATTCTAGGAAGGAGCTTCAGGACCCCCTTGCCCCTGACCAGGGCCTTGCAGCTCTCCCCTTCCCCATAAACAGCAGCTACCATGCTGATGGCGGGACTTGGCATGAACTCCCTGCCAAGTCAAGCATTATCAGACTCCCCAGACGTTGGAGGCTGCTATCAGGTGGGGGCCCAGAACAGCCAAGGCTCTGTCCCCGGTGAGTGGGAGGGCCAGGGGCTGGGGATTAACTTGGTTTTCAGTTTCCTGGGTTGTGAGCTCCCCAGGTCTGAGCCCAGTGGCAGGAGAGGCCCCTGCCAATCAGTGGTCACTGTTTACCATGGACAGCCCCGCACCCCACCCCAGACGACTTGCAGGGGGAATGGGGAGGCTGAGGCTGGAGCAACTACAACTGCTCTAGATGGGGCGGGGGGGTTTGGGACGAGAAGGCCACCTACTCGCTTGGGGGGGATGGGACTGTTGCATCAGCCCATAGGAAGTACTTGATTGGGAGGTGACCCAATTACTGCTTCCCTTGTGGCTCAGCTGGTGAAAAATCTGCCTGCAATGCGGGAGACCTGGGTTTGATCCCTGGGTTGGGAAGATCCCCTGGAGAAGGGAGAGGCTACCCACTCCAGTATTCTGGCCTGGAGAATTCCATGGACTGTATAGTCCATGGGGTTGCAAAGAATTAGACGTGACTGAGCAACTTTCACTTTCTACCTCACAGTGGGGAGAGATCTAGGTTCTGCAACAGAGACTTCCACCATGGTGCCCAGGGATTCCAGGTGATGACACAGACATATAGTTCACAGTCGCACACAGACATTATGCAATTGTATAATGACACAAATTCCTAAAGGAAATCAGTACTGGGTGTTCATTGGAAGGACTGATGCTGAAGCTGAAACTCCAGTACTTTGGCCACCTCATGAGAAGAGTTGACTCATTGGAAAAGACCCTGATGCTGGGAGGGGTTGGGGGCAGGAGGAGAAGGGGACGACAGAGGATGAGATGGCTGGATGGCATCACCGACTCAATGGACATGAGTGTGAGTGAACTCCGGGAGTCGGTGATGGACAGGGAGGCCTGGCCTGCTGCGATTCATGGGGTCGAAAAGAGTTGGACACGACTGAACGACTGAACTGAACTGAACTGAAACAAGTGGGCTTCCCAGGTGGTGCTAGTGGCAAAGAACTCACCTGCCAATGTAGGAGACATAAGAGATGTAGGTTTGATCCCTGGGTTGGGAAGACCCCCTGGAGGACTCCATGGCAACCTGCTCCAGTATTCTGGAGAACCCCATGGACAGAGGCACCTCACAGGTTATAGTTCACAGAGTCACACAGAGTCAGACACGACTGAAGCAACATCCCACGCACTCATGAACAAATAATTGTACAGTAGTGTTCACAGTAGCATTAGTTACAACCACCAAAAGGTGGAAACAACCCAAATGTCCATTAATGAGTAGATGGATAAACAAAAAGTGGCCTATCTGTGCGATGGAATATTATTCAGCCAGAAAAGTAATAAAATGCTAATACATGTTACAAGATGGATGATCCTCAAAAGCACACTATGTTAAAGAAGCCAGTTAAGAGAGGTCACGTTATGTGATTCCACTTATATGAAATATCCAGAGTAAGCATATCCATAGAGACAGATTAGTGGTTGCCAAGGGCTGGGGGGAGGAGGAAGTGGGGAGTGACTGCTTAATGGGTACAAGGTCTCCTTTTGGGGGTGATGGAAGGGTTCTGGAACTGTATAAAGGTGGTGGTTGCACAACACAATGAACATACTAAAAGCCACTGAATTGTGCACTTTTTTTTTTTTTTTGACTGCTTTGGGTCTTCCTTGCTGCACTCAGGCTTTTTGTTAGTTTCAGCAAGTGGGGGCTGCTCTCTACGTTTGGTGCATGGGTTTCTCATTGCAGTGGCTTCTCTTGTTGCAGAGCACAGGCTGTAAAGCGTGCGGGCTCAGTAGCAGTGGTGCACGGGCTTAATTGCTCTATGGCATGTGGGATCTTCCCGGACCAGGAAGTGAACCCTTGACCCCAACATTGACAGGTGGATTCTTAACCATTGGCCCACCAAGGAAGTCTGAATTGTACACTTTAAATGGTTCCTTTTAGAGAACTCCCTGGCTCCAGTGGTTAGGACTTGGCACTTTCACTGCTGTGGCCCTGGTTCAATGCCTGGTTAGGGAACAAAGACTCTGTAAGCTATGAGGCACAGCTGCAAAAAAAAAAAAAAAAAAAATTTATTTTATGTTATGTGAATTTCATTTTATTCAAACAAAATGGTTGAAATTAGAGTGGTTTCCTGGAGCAGCTTCCTGGAGAGGAGAGCAATCTCTCTTGAGGAGATATCTCCTTGATTTAGGATAAGGACTAACAGGCATGTTTGGCTCTGGAAGGCGAGGCGAAAGGGTGGGGGGCCAGGGTGGGAGTTGGGAGGTGTGTGGCTGGGAGACCAGGCCTCTGGGAGTATGCTGCCAGTACAGACGACAGACTTCCTAGGGTGACAAGGCCTAAGTGTAGATTTGGGCTTCCTAGTGTGCATGCTGTCATCAGCCTCTACATCCCCTGTGCGTCAGAGAACTCCAGTGCTCACAATGACTCCAGGGCAGGGAGTACTGGTGAAATGACAGGATAGAAGGAGGGAGGCCACTGGCTCCAGGTGGAGGGGGGTGTCCAAAAGAATAAGAGCTATGCAGAATACCAGACATTTCAAGGTGGTGATTTACTCCCTACTGAGTGGGGAGGAGGGTTCAAATCATGGATATTAGAGGCCAGAAGGGCCCAGATACACCCAAGCCCCTTGGGGATATACAGGCTAGTGATCAGATTCAGACATAGTCTCAGCTACTCCCATCAGAGTCAGAGAAAATGTGTGAGACACAGCATTCTACACACAGACACGTAGGAAGGGGTGTTCCTGGGTGGGCAGGGAAGAGCCTGTCCTGGGAAGCAGGAAGACCGGATCCCAGGCTTGGTCCTTGTTTTGCACCTGGTCCATTTTTAAAAAATATAATTTTATGGAATAGGAAATAGCAACCCACTCCAGTATTCTTGCCTGGAAAATTTCATGGACAGAGGAGCCTGGTGGGCCACAGTCCATAGGGATCACAAAGAGTCAGACACAACTGAGCGCTTCCTTCTCCTCTCTATCCCCCTCTGCCTTTTTCACTGCTGCTTTGAAAATAAAAAGATAAAATAAAAATATAATTTTATGTATTTACTTGTGGCTGTGCTGGGTTTTCATTGCTGTGGGGGCTTTTCTCCAGTTGCGGCGAGTGGGGCTCTTCTTTGTTGTGGTGTGTAGGCTTCTCATTGTGGCAGCCTCTCCTGTTGAGGAGCACGGGTTCTAGAGGGTGCTGGCTTCAGTAGCTGCTTTGTATGTGCTTAGTAGTTGTGGTTCCCTGGACTCTAGAGCAGAAGCTCAATAGCTGTGGCGCGTGCCGGGCCTAGTTGTTCTGCGGCATGTGGGGTCTTCCTGGACCAGAGATGGAACCTGTGTCTCCTGCATTGGCAGGTGCACTCTTTACCACTAAGCCATCAGGGAAGCCCCTGCACTTGGGCTATTTTTATCTTAAGCAAGACCATTCTGCTTTCCGGACCACACTTTCCACAGCTGGAAAATGGTCAGGTCATAGTAGGTGAGTAGCTTTCAGTCAGAGATGGTCAAGCACGATGCATCCACGATGCAAAAGCACACCACATGTATGCTCATAAAAGTGATCTAGGTAAGCATAGCCACTCACTCAGGCAGACACTCAAGCTCACAAACACACACAACACATAGACAAAATCACACTGACACATATACATATAGACAATCCCACATGCACACACACAAATATCCAGTCACATTCTCACAAAGATAACAGCCACAAAGAAAGCCATCAAAACAGTCATGCACATAGTACCACACAGACACGTGATTACACAGAATACTATTACACAAGCTTACAATTAGACAAGAAACCGCAAAGTCATTCAGCCACACAGGCACAGTCACAGACACACAACTGCCCATAGTCAACAGCCCCACAACGTCACAGAAACAGTCAGCTCCACTCACATACAGATACATAGTCACATAGGCTCAATCAACCGCACAGAATCACAAAGCATGGGAAATCACACATAGTCGGGCTTCCCAGGTGGCGCTAGTGGTAAAGAACAAACCTGCCAATACAGGAGTCAAAGAGACGCAGGTTCGATCCCGGGGTTGAGAAGATTCCTGGAGGAGGAGGGCATAGCAACCCACTCCAGTGTTCCTGCCTGGAGATTCCCCATGGACGAAGAAGCCTGGCGGGCTACAGTCCATAGGGTCTCACAAAGTCGGACACAACTGAAGTGACTTAGCACGCACGCACGCACATACAGTAACTTGGTTAGCAAGCTTCCTGGGACAAACTGGCAAACTGTTTGGGCTGAGATCGTCCACCTGAGCCCACCTCCTCTCACAGAACCCCATTAAAGGAGACCTCGAGATCTGGGCTCGTGATTTCTAGTACTCATTTTCTCGAGCCTCAGCTGCCTCTTTTAACTCCAGAATCTCTCTGCGCTCGCCCCCTACAACTGACCAACCAAGAGTGGGCCGAGCCCCCTCCTAGGGCCAATCAGAGCAGAAGTACAGCGGACCAATCGGATTGACCCGCTCGCCTTCCTCCCCCTTACCGGTACTCCGCTCCTTAAAGGGGGTTAAGGTATCTCCGCTAGGCTCGCCGCGTTCACCTGCAAGGCTGCCGTAGCCCCTTTAAAAGGCAGAGCCGTGAAAGAGCAGGGTCCTAGGACGAACCAATGACAAGCCCCATTTAGCCTCTGCCCCGCCCATCCCCACCGGAGGTCAAAAGTCTCGTTCTACGGCACTGTGGCCTGTGCAGTGAACCCGGAGGCTCCAGGTGAGGATTCGCGAGAGGGGCGAAGGGTGCAAAGGGCCAGGGCACTTGGTGGGAGCCGCTCTGCTCAGACGCCTCCAATTCTCCAGGTCGGCTGTGATTGTTCTGCTTGCCCTCTCGCTGAGCATATGGCCCTGAGAGGCGTCTACGCGCGGCTACTGAACCGCGGACCCGGCCTACAAGTCTTTCGTTCATGGAGTTCGGCGACAGCGCAGACCGGTCAGTGCTGGACCTGGGGTGGAATGGGGAGGGAGAAACTTGAGGGTCGGGAACTCGGGGTGATTTTTCCCGTCCTATGTTTGCAGAGAAAGGCGAGAAGACCCAGAGTCGATCGGCCAAGCGTAAGGACCCCTGGTTGTGCCCCTCGTCCAACAGTCCCCTCGTCCAACTGTCTGTCTGTCCCCGATGGGTTCTGTCCCAGAATCCAAGAGCTGCCCAGGAGGGGAGGCAGGGCCGTGGCCAGGGCCAGAGGCGCTGAGGCAGTGAGTTTCCCGAGAAAGCCCACTTTGCCAGTTCTGTTTGCAGCCGACAATAGTTGAGGGTTGAGGGGTGGGGCTGAGGATTCTGGCGGAGAGGAGGGCGTGGTGGTCGGGTGTACAGGGCTGAGTAGAGTCCCACTCCCTCCAACCCCGCCCAGCTTCACGGCCTGAGTTTGACTGGAGGGACCCACTGTTGCTGGAGGAGCAGCTGACAGCAGATGAGATCCTCATCAGGGATACCTTCCGCACCTACTGCCAGGAGCGCCTCATGCCCCGCATCCTGCTGGCCAATCGCAACGAAGGTGCTCAGGCAGGCGGGTGGGCACTCTGGAGCTCCCACGGCCACCTGAACCTGCACGCTCCATCATGCACACCAGCTCTGCCTGCTCTAGCTGGGCCTTAGAGCACCTCTGGCTCTGGGCTAGTACTCCGGAGGGCCAAGGCTGGGCCTGAAGTTGGGACATCTATCCCTTTGCAGTTTTTCACCGGGAGATCATCTCAGAGATGGGGGAGCTCGGTATGCTGGGCCCCACCATCCAAGGTAAGGACACATTTCTCTCCATACTCTGCAGCCCTCCACTGTGTCTTGAAAAGGCTCTTTCTTTCCCTGAGCCTAGTTTCCCAATCTGCAAAGAGAGGCTGTTGTATCTCTGTCTGAAGCGGCTGTGGGGATAAAATTAATAAACCTTCAAGCTAGAGCTAGCTTTGTGCCTTCTCCTTGGGTGCTCCTATGGGGCTCTGTCTCTTGGGCAACAGGAATCACTGGTCTCAAATGGGCAGGGCTTTGTTCCACATTATTTTATTTCTCTCCCCTCCCCCCACCCCCGACCCATCCCTGGCCCACGCCCCCCCCACCCAGGGTATAGCTGTGCTGGAGTCTCATCGGTGGCCTATGGGCTCCTGGCCCGAGAGCTGGAGCGAGTGGACAGTGGCTACAGGTCAGCAATGAGTGTCCAGTCTTCCCTTGTCATGCACCCTATCTATGCATATGGCAGCGAGGAGCAAAAGCAGAAGTACCTGCCCCGGCTGGGTGAGTAGCTGCCTGGGGAGCCTGGTGGACAGAAGATGGTCCCAATGATCTGAAACTCAGGGCCAGGGCTGTCCCTCAGACCTGCCTTGTGTTCTCACCCTAAAGGTATTGCCAATGGCCCCTCAGGCCCCCTGCCAGATCCTGGACCCCACCCCACATCTGATTCTCCTAGGTCTCTCTTGACTCTGCCCCTTTCTCACCACCATCATATCCCCTGTGATTTGCTTTCTCTGCTCCCCATTGCAGCCCAAAGTTTAAAGTCTTAACTTCCCAACTGTATCCACAAGACCCCACGTGGGCAAGCCTCTGCTGACCTTTCCAGCTCATCTCTGACTACTCCCTTGACTGCTCCTTTGCAGTTAGACTCACTCAGTGGCTTGGCAGCTGTACCCCTGGACTTTTGCACATCCTGGTCTCACTGCCAGGACTGCTCTTCTGCCTACCTCTTCCTGCTTAACTCCTTTTCAATGCCCTTCAAAACAGTTTAGCCAACCCCTTCCCGACTCCTGTTTAGACCTCCCCCCATTATGGCATTGTGACTATGACCTGGGTGAAATATCTGTTCCCCCCACCTCCTGGGAGTGCCGTGAGACACGGCCAGGTCTGCCTTGGCCTGGCTCAGTGGAAAGGCCCGCAGTTTTCAGTAGAGGGATTGGATGGGGGACCAGCAGCCTCATGATCTCGTCTTATGCCTGCAGCCAAGGGGGAGCTGCTGGGCTGCTTTGGGCTCACGGAGCCCAACCACGGAAGTGACCCTAGCGGCATGGAGACCAGAGCCCGCCACAACCCATCCAGCAGGAGCTACTTCCTCAACGGGTCCAAGACCTGGTGAGGCGGGAGCCTGGAGTCCTCAGGCAGGTGGGCAGGGGCAGTGGGTGATGGCCAGACCCCTCACTGCCTGTCCCACCTCCAGGATCACCAACTCGCCTGTGGCCGACTTGCTGATAGTATGGGCTCGGTGTGAGGATAGCTGCATTCGGGGCTTCCTGCTGGAGAAGGGGATGCGGGGCCTCTCAACCCCCAGGATTGAGGGCAAGTTCTCTCTGCGGGCATCATCCACAGGGATGATTATTATGGATGATGTGGAGGTGCCAGAGGAGAATGTGCTGCCCGGGGTGTCTGGTCTGGCGGTAAGCAGCAGCCACCTTGGGAACTGATATCAAGTCACCTGCTGCTTCTCTTTTCTTGGGCAGGCCCCTTGCTAGGGACCCAGCTAGGGAAGAGATACCCATGGAGCCCAAACAGTAGTGACTTGGAGAGGCTCTGCCTGGCTCACTGATGTGTGCTGAAAGTGCCCCCCTCTCCTTGTTAATTTTTAGCTGTGCTGGGTGTTCACTGCTGCATGGACTTTTGTCTAGTTGCAGTGAGCGGGGGCTACTCTAGTTGCGGTGTGTAAACTTCTGTAGTTGTGGTTCCCGAGTTCTAGAGCACAGGCTCAATAGTTGTGCACTGGCTTGTTGCTCTGTGGAATGTGGGCTCTTCCTGGACCAGAGATCACACCTGTGTCTCCTGCATTGGCAGGTGGATTCTTTACCACTGAGCCACAAGGGAAACCCAAAACTGCCCCATTTTGGTGGCCATCTCACTCAAGCTGGCTCGGCCTGGGACGCACAGGGGCCTGAATGAGCTTAATTCTGCTTGCATGTGCATCTTCCTGTCTCCTTACCTCAGACCCTAGATCTGCGCCTCCCGTCCAGATCTTGGACTGGGGAGGACTGTATGAAAACCAAGAGTGAGTAGGCAAGAAGCGAAACCCTATGTGCATTGCTGGCTTTGATGCCAAGGCCATGCGTGACTTCACCAGTCGTCCTGAGTCTCCGTGGTTTACACTGACTGCATATCAGGGGTGTCTGGGGAGGGGGCACTTACAAGTTAGTTCTCTACAGGTTCTCTCATCTCTTGGTGGGGCTGAGGCCCTGTCTCAACCCTACAGGGTCCCTTCGGCTGCCTAAACAATGCCCGCTATGGCATCACATGGGGTGTGCTTGGAGCCGCTGAGTTCTGTTTGCACACAGCCCGGCAGTACACTCTGGACAGGTGTGTGGGGGCTACCATGACAACTCCCAAGGGTGTGGGGTGGGAGGCTCAGGCTCCATCACTTACCCCTCCACCCTTGGCGCCCAGCCACCAGACCTAAGTTCCCTGCTCTGTGAACTGGCCGAGGAAGTCCTGAGCAGTGAGGGGCTCAGTCAACAGCAGGTCCAGAGTGAGCTGAGTGGGGACACAGCTCACTCTGCGGCAGCCTGGAAAGGCCCTGGGATGGGTCTCGGGAGTCTCTCCACCCCATAAGATTTGCCTTGACCATGTCTGCATAGGATCCAGTTTGGTGTCCCACTGGCCAAGAACCAACTGATTCAGAAAAAGCTGGCGGACATGCTCACCGAGATCACATTGGGCCTTCATGCCTGCCTGCAGCTCGGCCGCTTGAAGGATCAAGACAAGTAGGGGCTCTGCGTGTGGGAAGGGGCAGGCAGCTGTGACAGGACCCAGTGCCTCTTCCAGGCATGGTGGTGGTTGGGCCTGGAGAGAGGACCTTCCTGCCTGGTGGCCCCTGGGGACCCCGCCCTGCCTACCTCTCCCTCACTAGGAGCCATGTCCACTGCTGTGATGTAACCCTCCTCCCTGGCTGGCTTTGCCCGGGGAGGTAGGGATTTCTGGGTGCCCAGAGCAGGGTCAGCTCTTTGTAACCCAGTGTTTGTGACGTTTGTGCTGTTTCCAGGGCCGCCCCGGAAATGGTCTCTTTGCTGAAGAGGAATAACTGTGGGAAGGCCCTGGACATCGCTCGCCAGGCCCGAGACATGCTGGGGGGGAATGGGATTTCTGATGAGTATCACGTGATCCGGCATGTCATGAACCTGGAGTCTGTGAACACCTATGAAGGTGGGGGCTGGATTCCTGGGGGGTGTAGGGGAGCTTCACAGTGGCCTCGCATTTGGGGAAGGGGACAGCAAGGAGGGGCAGGGGCAGCAGGCTCAACTCCTGCTGCCAGCTGTCTGGCACCAGTTGGCAGCATGACGTGGGCAAGTCCCACCCCTGGTCCCGCATCTGGAGTGGCCCACAGGGACCATGGAAGTACATGCTCCCAGTCCTTTCCCCCGTTATGCTCGAGGAGGGATGTTCCCAAGCCTGCTTACGGCTTCCTCGGGCATCCCCAGATGGGGCACAACACCCAGTGGGCTGGCGAATTCAAGGAGGTGAGTGTGCAGCTACGCACAGGAATCAGCACTCCATTTTATGTGAGAAAGAGAGAAACGGTAAATCATTGGCAGGCTGTGGTGTTTGCACCTGGTAACTGGCTGTGACTCCTGAGGGGCCCAGAACCCCTTGCCTCGTAGGAAGACAGACATAGAAAAAGATAATTAAAAAGAAAAAAGATGTGGGGACTTCCCTGATGGTCCCGTGGTTAGGACTTAGCGCTTCCACTGCGGTGGCTTGGGTTTAGTCCTTGGCTGGTGAACTAAGATCCCACAAGCCAAGGTGTGGCCAAAAAAGAGAAGAGATATATAATTCTAGTGTGAGCCACACAGACTAGAGGGAGCTGTATGTAACAAGACTCAGTCTCTGAGGGAGAAAGTGGAACCATATTAAGCCTTGACGGAGGTGTAGGAGTTCCCTGGGCAGAGACGCAAGTAGCGTCCAGTGCTGTCTGGGTGGGGCGTTCCAGACAGCAAAGGGGAGGGGGAGGGGATTCTACAGGCATGACGGACCCTGAGGACAAGCTGAGGGGACCTCCAGATGGTTTTATGCAGGGGAGAGGCGGGATCAGATTTGCACTTTAGGAAGAAAAGAGAATTATTTTGCTCCATAAAAGGGAGGGCATAATCTCTGGTTTCTGCCTTGGGAAGCTAAGGAAGAACAGATGAGAACATGGAGGGCTGGAGAGTGTTCCCTTCGTGGATGTCCGGTGGGATGTGGGATGCGTGGCTTGGGGCAGTGGCTCCAGGATGAGGGGTGGCAGGGATCAGCTGGGACAGGCAATTAATTGTCTGATGTTTGCTTTCCTGTCCCTCCTGTGGGTAAGAAAGGGCCTGATCCATTTCCCACAGAGCTCATTAGCTCTTTCCACCTCTGCAGAAGAAAGCATGGCTGGGTTGAAAATCAAACATTTAATCAACTGTGTGGGATTGGGGTGGGGTGAATCTGGGAGAGTACCAAAGCTGGGCCCGTGGTGGGGGCTGGACTTGCTGTGCTTTGAGGCCTGGCACAAAGAGCATCGGTTGGGTTTTGTTTGCTTGTTTTTGCCAAAGAAGCATTGCAGAACTCTGAAAAACAATTTTCTCAGCGTGGCCCAAACGGTGGCCTTCCTTGGTGGCTGTCACTAAGAGTGACTCTCCTGGTAGCTGTCAGCATTCACCATCTTTGTGAATCTGTTCTTCCAGAGTAGTAGCCTGTGGGGGGACACGAAGATTGACTTTAAAAGGAATTTGTGGGGGATTTCCCTGGTGGGCCAGTGGTTAGGACTCTGCGCTTCCACTGCAAGGGACACAGTCAGGGAATTAAGATCCCTGTTGGGGAACTAAGATCCCACATGCCATGTGGCACATCCAAAATAAATAAGTAAAATTAAAAAAAAAAATAAAGGGAAATTGTGAGCTGTTAAGACTGCAAACTGACTCTGCATTTATTTGTCCAGGTACTCATGACATCCACGCTCTGATCCTCGGAAGGGCTATCACAGGGATCCAGGCGTTCGTGGCCGGCAAGTGAACCCACTTCACCTGGGAGCCCAGATGGCACCAAACCCCTCTCCAGGGAGACACAGGGCTTGGAGCTTAGTTGAAAAGGTGGCAGATGGAGCCAGGTCTTCTGGTGGGAAGTGAGAGACACTGATTTTTAAATATCAAAATTTCCCTTTTGAAGTTATTCAAATATGTTCCTTAAAGAGAAGATGGGACTTTCTGTACTGAGTGTCTCAATCCAGTTTTGACCGTGGACGGGCACGGACTCTACCTGCCTTGGAACAGAAGCTCCTCGACAGGGAAGCAGGGAGAGAGGAGGAGAGTGACATGGAAGCAACTTGTGAGACCCACCAGTGTCTAAGTGAACTGCTCCATCCACATGGCAAGCATTCAGTCTATACCCTCTGACCCTCCCATCTGGGGGCAAGTGCCTTATGCTGGATGCTGGAGCAGAATGAGGGGTAAAGAGAGAGAATAATAAAGAGCATGCATGTCTGACCCCGCCGTGTTGGATCACATTTTCTGGTAACCAGTAACAGGAAAAAGGAACACGTGAAAGGGCTGTGAAGCACGCTGGGACGCAGCAGGGATTTCCCCAGCCCAGAAGTGATCTGGGCCATGTCAGAGTCTTGGGCTTGGCTATTATAAATAAACCCAGGTGGGCACTGCCAGGGCTCGGGGCTGAGGGCAAAGGGGACTTTGTCCTTTTTGTCACCCACCACAGAGCTGACACACATTGTAGGAAACAGCAGTCTGGCTTCTCAGCTCAGATACACCACATAACGGGAGCACGGGGCCATGAGTAGGATGGCCAGAGCACCAGGGCCTTTGCACAGACAGTGGCTCCTGTGGGGTTTAGGGCCAGGCAATGCTAAAATCCTTGCTCTCTGTTGATATTTACTTAAAAAAAATTTTTTTTTTTCTGGCCATACCTCATGGCATGTGGGATCTTAGTTCCCCCACCAGAGATTGAACCCCTGCCCCCTGCATTGGGATCATGGAGTCTTAACCACTGGGCAGCCAGGGAAGTCCCTGCTGACATTTGCTTTCACCTTAGCCCCTACAACTCTCATACCTCAGGCTGGACACACAGGTCTTTGTACACAGTCTCCACGGTGTGGCACACTTGTTTGAGCTCTGTTTCCAGGTGACTGATCTTTGCCATCTTTTGGGTAAACTCTTGGAGCTTTTCCTGGATGATTTTGTTGTGGTGATTATAAATCTGATACATCCTCTCCTCCAGCTTCTCTGTCAGGTCTGAAACCTTTGAAAGAATAAGAGGTGCTCTTAGAAAATCAAACAAGAAGCGTCACGAGACATTCGTTCTGACTGGCTCTTTAAGATTTCTGCAGTTTATCTTATAAAAGTGGTAAAAACAACTCTGGTGACTGGGGGTGAAAAGGCCTATATGTTAAATTTTTCTTTTCTTTTTTTTTTTATGAGAAATATTTTCAACTTTATTCATCTCCAAAGAGTGATTAAAAACATGATTCAAGGGACAGTAAAAGTTTAGGTCAAATAAAGTAGAAGAATGTGACTTTACATATATATATATTACATATATGTATTATTATATATTACATATACTTATATAATTTATAATAATTATATAATTATGTATTTAGAATTATAATAAATAACTATATTTTATATATAAATTTTATAATTTTATAAAAATTATAATTAAATTATATATTATATTACATATATAATTATATATTGCTTATATATATGTATTAGCATAACCTTATCCCAGATTATTTTTCTTTATAAAAAGAAAGGTGCAAAATTATGTATATAAGCTCAGCCAGGTTAGGAGAAATGTATCTAGAACAGTGGCCTCTGGGTGATGGTATCATCTGAATATTTTTATCTTTTGTTTTCTGCTATGTTATATTTTTCTCTAAATTTGCTATGTGCCAGGTAGGTAGGAATGCGGCTGGGGAGGAAGTCAGCCTGTCATTGAGAGATGATGTGTGGAATTCACAAGTTGTCTGACTTACAGGACACATTCTGAAGAAGCATCGGGGAATACTATTAACAGACCTGAACATAACATTCGGTTTTGTTAGACGTAAGCCTCAGCCATTTTCAGGGGCTTCTACCTTCCCAAATCCTGTGACTTCTGGAGGAAAAGTGGGTGTGATAACTCAGGTTATGCCTCAGTCCCCTCCTGCCACAGCCATTAGCCTAGCATGACGGAAGGGGCTAGTCTGTGATACAGGTGAACCTTGGCTTCTCATCCTGCCTCTCTCACTCAGGCAAATAATTTCCAAACCTCACTTTACCCGTCTGCAATATGGGTCCAAGCTCTTCTCTGCAGGACTGCTCTAAGGGTGAAATGAGGCACCATACGCAAACTGTCTAGAACACGTGGGGAACCTAAGAGCAGCTCATCACCTCCCGCTTTATGTTTCACAGAAGGAGCACCCCCCCCCCCTTTCCCTGGGCTTCTGCGATACGTGGGGGGAATCCGTCACCTTGATCTTGAGGCTGTCTCTGAAGTTGGTCATGAGGGCATGGTCCTTCTGCCTGCTCTCGTTGATGTTTTCGATCAGCTCCTGGGCCCTCTTCTTCAGGATGTCGATGCTCGAGTCCAGAGAGGAAAAGCAGGATCCTGACTTTCCTTCCAGCATCATCAGCTGGCGGTTGGCACTGGAGGTGGCGACAGAGGGGCTAGAAACCTGACTTCTGAAAGTATAGGAAACTTGAGATCAGCACCAAACTTTCCTGAGTGGCTGATCTGAATTAGCTCTGCGGTGGGAGGAGAACGTGCGTCTTGTGTTTCCTGTTGGTGACACTTGTTTATTTCATCCATACCCCTTCCCCTCCCCTGCCTCTGAGGGGAAGGGACAGCTTAAGAGTCTGCCTGCCAAAGCAGGGGGGACACTGCTCTGAGAGGATTCCACGTTCTGTGGAGCAACTAAGTCTGTGCACCACAACTAGTGAGCCTGGGCTCTAGAGCCCGTGCACACAACGACTGAAGCCCACGCACCCTAGAGCCTGAGCTCCACAACAAGAGAAGCCACCATAGTAAGAAGCCCTCGAACCACAGCTAGAAGGCAGCCCTCTCTCTCCACAATTAGAGAAAGCCTGTGCACAGCAACCGACACCCAGTGTAGCCAAAAATAATTTTTTAATAAAAAAATAAAAATTAAAAAAATACCCCCAGAAGAGTTTGTTCCACACTGTGTGTGCTAAGTCACTTCAGTCACGTCTGACTCTTTGCGACCCATGGACTGTAGCCTGCCAGGCTCCTCTGTCTGTGGGATTCTCCAGGCAAGAATACTGGAGTAGGTTGCCATGCCCTCCTCCAGGGGATCTTCCAGGGATCCAACCTGTCTCTATATCTCTTGCATTGGCAGACAAGTTCTTTACCACTAGTGCCACTTAGGAAGTAGTACTGTACATGTGACTATAATTATGCAATTCGACTAAATGCATAGGTAGTGAAATGGTGAAAAAGGTCAGCTTGTCTAAAAAAGCTAAATAGAATGAACAAAGGTGAACCTAATAAAATATAACTATTAAATCAAGTATGGGCAAACAACTGTATATTAGGGCCAAGAGTATAAAAATTTAGAAGTATTTTGCATACAGACTGCTTTGTCAAGGCCTGTAAGTTTTTGCTCTGCTTTAGGAAAACAAAAGTGGGGGACTTCCCTGGTGGCCCAGTGTTTAAGACTCGGTGCTCCCAATGGTTGCACTGCTGGGTTTGATCCCCGGTCAGGGAACTATTGATAGACCCCATATGCTGCAACAAAAGATCCTGAGAGCCACAACTAAGACCCGGCACAGTTAAAAGAAAAGATGGTAAAATAAATAAAAACACAAAAGTGGAAATTGTGAGTAATGCATATGAATGAGGTTTATGCAAAAAAAAAAAAGTTGTGATCTGATCAACAGATCCATTGGTGTTTTAAATTAAGATAAAATGTTTAAAGGGCCTCCCTGGTGGCCCAGTAATTAAGAATCAGTTTGGCAATGCTGGGGAACACCAGTTTGATCACATATGTTGTCAAACAACTAAGCCTGAGGGCCACAACTATTGAGCTTGTGCTCTAGAGTCCAAGAGCTGCAACTACAGAGGCCCGTGCACCCTAGAGCCAGTGCTCTGCTATAAAAGCCACTGCAATGGGAAGCCCACACAGCACAACCAGAGTAGCCCCTACTCACTGCAACTAGAGAAAGGCTTCATGCAGCAATGAAGACCCACCACAGCCAAAAAATAAATAAATCTTTTTTTTTAAAGAAAGATAAAGGGTTTAAGGTAAGATGCTTTTTTTGGGGGGGCCATTTTTTAATCTGCCCTGCACCATGCTAAGCTACCCACTTCATCTTGCTACACCTTCACAACCAGACTTTGGGGTCTGTCCCCATCATCTTTACCTCATCGCTGAGGACACAGGCTCAGCACAACTGTGTCACTTTGTCAGGATCCCTAGTCTGTGCAGAGCTGGGTGTGGCACCCAGCTGGCCTGACCCCCGGCCCGGACCCTGCTTTCCCCGAAGTTCTCGTTTTCCTCCTCACCCTGAGGTGCTTCCAGCTGAGTGGCTGAGACTCAGAGGTGCTAACACAGCAGCTCTTCCACATACCAGTTCACACACAACCATAAAGCCATGAGTGCAAGCCAGGCACAGCTACTGAGAAAACACATCTTCATTTTTGGATGCTTCCTCCATACAAATATTTTTCTTGGCTTTTCTCCAACTGCTTGAGCTCTTTCTTCTGGCTCAGGATACAACCACAGGGAAACTTGAGTGCATGACAGCCAGGGTGGCCAGGCTCTCATTGACACACAAGTCCTCAGGCCTGAGACCCTGGCTGTGTCCTGGTTCTCATGTTCTCCTTACTAGATGGGTTTTTGGCCCTTGGGCCTTTGCACTTGCTCTCTGACAGTGAGACCTAGCCTAGGCTACTACCTCTTTTGTTTTTAAATTTTATTTATTTTATTTTTGGCTGTGCTGGGTCTTTGCTGCTGCATGTAGACTTTCTCTAGTTGCAATGAGCAGGGGCTACTCTCTAGTTGTGGTGTGTGGGTTTCCCATTGTGGTGGCTTCTCTTATTGCAGAGCACAAGCTCTAGGCACTTGGGCTTCAACACTTGCGGTACATGGGCTCAGTAGTTGTGGCACACGGGCTGAGTTGTTCCCTGACACGTGGGATCTTCCTGGACCAGGGATTGAACCTGTGTCCCCTGCATTGGCACGTGGATTCTTAACCACTGAGGTACCAGGGAAGCCCCTGATGCCTCTTTTGAAGCGCGGCCTATGACCTCCTGCCTATCTCTACCACTGTGCGCTTGTCCCTGATGCCGCTCTTATCTCCCCATTTATCTCTGCGTTCCCAGCATCCAGCACATTTTGAGTCCTCCACTGTTAACAAACGAATGAATGAAGGACACTGATCTAGTCCTCCCTATTCTGGCTTTACACAAACCATGCAAGTTCATCTGCCTGCAGAGCCAGACGCTCGTGTTCAAAGCATCTGTCACAGATGTCTGTGTTCCGGCACACAAGAGAAGGTGTGCCTCTGATCAAGGCAGATATTTTATAGCAAAACCTTATTGATAGAAAACAAAGACCAACTAAAGGCTCCCTGGGCATTCCTGTAAAAAAAGGTTTTGCTGTCCTCTTGACCTGCCTCTCATGGGAAGAATAATAAAAGTGCACTGAATAAATGAATGAGTGATTAGGAAGGGCTTTCATTACCATCCATGCTCCCATGTTTCCCACACTTACCCCCAACCCACACCTCTCCTCTGAGCTCCCAGTAAGGTACCTGACTACCCCCAGGCCCTCTGCACTTGGCTGTCCCAGAGGCATTTCAAACTCCTCTAAATTTGCACACCAACTCAAAGTTGTCCACCCTCCTCCTGTCATTGAAGAACATCAAAAGTCATCTGGTACCCAAGCCAGAAACTTGGCAGCCACCCTGGAGCCTGGCTTCTCTCTGTCCTTCCAAATCCCCTCACAAAATCAGACTTCTCTGGTGGTCAGGTGGTTAAGAATCTGCCAATGCAGGGGACACGAATTCGACCCCTGGTTCTGGAAGATCTCACACGCCATGGGGTGACTAAGCTTCTGCGCCTCGACTACTGAAGCCCACGTACCTTAGAGCCTGTGATCCACAACAAGAGAAGCCACAGCACCACATGAACAGTAGCCCTTGCTCACTGCAACTAGAGAGAGCCTGCATGAGGCACCAAAGACCCAGTGCAGCCATAAATAAATAAATAAAATTTCTTAAAAACAAAAAGATTAAAAAAAAACAAACCCAATAGAAACAAATCCCATCACAAAATCAGACTAGCCTGGTGCTCTAGTGCCTAAGAATCTGCCTGCCAATGCAGGGGACAAGGGTTTGATCCTGGCTCAGGAAGATCCCTCCTGCCCTGGGGTAACAAAGCCCCAGGGCCACAACTACTAAGTCCACTCACCTAGAGCCCACGCTCCAACACAAGAGAAGGCCAAGCACCACATGAAGAGTAGCCTCTGCTCTCCACAACTAGAGAAAGCCTGCGTGAAGCAACAAAGACCCAGCACAACCTAAAATAAACTAAGTTGAAAAGAATCCTGTCACAAAATCCTTTCATTTTCACCTCCTAATTTCTCCCAAATCTATCATCTCTTCCCCACCAACCATTCGCAGCCCCATACCTACTGTTCCCACCTGGGCCTTAGGGCCCTTTGAATCACAATCAGACATCCCACTTCTGCTCCACAGCCTTCAAGACCCCCCCACCAGCTGCAGGATCACGTAAATTCCCTAGTACAGCACACAAGGCTTTCCAGGGCTGTGGAAAGGCCTCCATCTTCTCTTTTCACCCTCCACTCCCAGCAATTTGGAACCTTCCACAATTTCACCAAATCCATTAGCCTTTGCTTGAAATGACTTTTCTTTTCTGTCAACTTCATGAGACAGCATTCAGAGCACCCCTACCTCACCATCGCTTACTAATCACAACACTGCCAGTCGGTAAGCTGGATTCCCTCCAGGCGCCCTAGGCACTCTGGGCAGAGGGTGCATTGTATTCATTCCAGAGGCATCACCACTGTTCCCTGAACACCTAAATGAAAGAATTACCATCTGAGATGGATGTAACATTCTTGCTCTTAAGCCACTTTGTACCCACAGTTGCTTTGCTGTCCCCACTGTATAAGGGCTCTGAAATGAAAATCAGTGAGAGAACCAGGTGTTTCTTTTTTGTGTCATTGATCACAACCTGCTTGAGCTGCTAACTCTTCAAAGTCGCTCCTTTCTCAGGCTCAAGGGATGGAGCTGGAACCGGTCTCCATGGCAGCTACACAAATGGTGAAAAATCACTTGAAATCGGCTCATTCAAATTTCGTGGTGGGACAAAGGCCTGCATCAGATGTCTGCAGAGAGCATCTTGATTTTCCCCAACCTCCCCTTTGGGGTTTTATTCCTTTCCATTTCATTTTTCTTAATACTCAGCAGCTGCATATTAATCAGGATGCTAATGAATCATAGGCTTCCCTGGGCCTGCATTCACCAATTAACTTTAATAAACAAAACACACCATGTCCTCTCCACTGGCTTCCCTGGTTCTCAGGCCTGCTTCTGTTGCCCAACCCTGGATGGAGGCCAGGGACTGGAAGTGGGCCCAACAGAGCAGGCTGCCTGTGCTCAGGGTGGGGCAGTGGGGGGCCGGGGTGGGGGTTGTGAATACATCCCTATGCTCATCTATGATGGTCTGTCCCAAGGAGTCCCTAATTCAGCTTCGAGGATTAGAACCTAGTTTCCGAGCAGGGCCCAGGCTGGCAGGAGGCCCAGGAATGGTGGAGGAAATGGGTCTAAGCAAAGAGACCATCTGTTCGCTCCAGGTAAAGCTGTGATTGGCAGGTGTGAGAGCCAGAGCCCCCCGCTGGTGGGGGCCCTCCCTCCGCGGGCCACTAACAGATACACAAGTAAACAATTCGCCAGCCACTTACTACCACCGCAGGCGGTGGTCCCGGGAGGGGAGGCGAGCTAATCAAACATTCAAGGAAGAACACAACAGCATCTCTGGTGCCTGGGCAAAATGATGTTTTGCTGAAGTACAGCCAGGAAAGGGGAAGGTTTGAATTGAAGCTGCAGAGCCCACTCCTTTCACCCTCTGCTCATCTCTTGTGAAATGTGTTCACATTTTAATCATGTCGCTGACGGTCTGCTGAGGGATCTGTTAACTGGCCCTTGCGTTGGTTCTAATCCATGTTTCTCGACCCAAAGCTCTTTTAGAACTCCTCAAAGTCTCTCAATGATTTGCAGTTTGTCTGTGTCTCCTCACCACTTAGATCACCGTCTAAATATACTATTTGCAGGAAGGTGTTATCAAACAAACTACTTTAGTTCTCTTTTTTTCTGGTCTCCAATAAATAGCACACACTTGGAAACCATTCCACCCTGTGCTCTGTTTTACAACTGAGGCCCCTGGGAGGCGAGAGAAAGCTGGGTTTCTGCCTACAGTCCTCAGCAGCTCTGTCCTGAGCCTCATTCTATTCCCAGGTGAGCTCCTTCACGGAAACAGTGGCTCCCACAGCGCCATCTCTCTGGCCCCTGGCCCCATCCATCCTGAGCACTCTGACCGACTGCTCAGTCAGAAAGTCCAACCCTGTCCTGGACTTATTCATGAGTATGTCTCTCAGTTTAGTTCAGTCGCTCAGTCATGTCCACCTCTGTGACCCTTCGGACTGCAGCACGCCAGGCTTCCCTGTCCATCATCAACTCTCAGAGCTTGCTCAAACTCATGTCCATAGAGTCGGTGATGCCATCCAACCATCTCATCCTCTGTCCCCTTCTCCTCCAGCTTTCAATCTTTCCCAGCATCAGGGTCTTTTCAAATGAGTCAGTTCTTCACATCAGGTGGCCAAAGTATTGGAGTTTCAGCTTCAGCATCAGTCCTTCCAATGAATATTCAGGACTGATCTCCTTTAGGATGGAATGGTTGATCTCCTTGCAGTCCAAGGAACTCTCAAGAGTCTTCTCCAACACCATAGTTCAAAAGCATCAATTCTTCAGTGCTCAGCTTTCTTTATAGTTCAACTCTCACTTCCATACATGACTACTGGAAAAACCATTAACTTTGACTAAATGGACCTTTGTTGGCAAAGTAATGTTAATATCTCTGCTTTTCAATATGCTATCTAGGTTGGTCATAGCTTTTCTTCCAAGGAGCAAGTGTCTTAATTTCTTGGCTGCAGTCACCATCTGCAGTGATCTTGGAGCCCAAAAAGATAATGTCTCTCACTGTTTCCATTGATTCTCCATCTATTTGTCATGAACTGATGGGACTGGATGCCAAGACCTTAGTTTTCTGAATGTTGAGTTTTAAACCAACTTTTTGACTCTCCTCTTTCACTTTTATCAAGAGGCTCTTTAGTTCTTCTTTGCTTTCTGCCACAAGGGTGGTGTCATCTGCATATCTGAGGTTATTGATATTTCTCCCGGCAATCTTGATTCCAAGATTTTGTATGTCTCTGGCCACCTCGAACTCAGCAAGGGCAGAATGTAACTCATGCCTCTGCTAGTTAGAAACCAAACCATCTCGAGCCAGAAAGCGGGCAGCCCTTTCTGTGCTGGTAAGCATTTAGCAACTGGCTCCCTAGAGGTAGAGGAGGAGGTGGCAGGGGAAACCTTGATTTGTAGTATTTGCCAATTTCCATGGTGCACAGACTCCCAGTATAGCCAATTTCAAGCTACCAACAAGAAGTCGCTAAATGCCAGGTTGGGAAGAGATGTGTAGAACTGGCTCCTGCTGGTAGGAGCCAGCTCCAGGCTCTAGCACACCGCAGCCGGGAGACCTCGTCAGCTCATCCTTTTTCTCATGCCTCAATAAATGAATGCCCCCCTGCATCTTCTCTCCATCTGCCCTGCTAGACATCCTGCAGAAGCCTCCCACCTATCTCCCAGGTCCACTCCCACCCCTTCCCACCCATTCTTCACAGAACAGCTGGTGTCTTTTTATAACAGGAACCTGAGCATGTCACTTCTCTGATTTCAACCATTCCCTGCCTTGGTATCTACCTAACAGAAGCAAAAACTTGTACACAGATGTTCACAGCAGCCTTCTTCACAAGAACCAAAGAGCAGAAACAATCTAAATTTCCAACAGCTGATGAATGGATAAATAAAATGTGGTACATCCATAGTTTAGAATATTATTCAGCTATATAGAGGAATGAAGTTCTGATACATGTTACAACATGGATGAACCCTGAAGACTTTATGCTCAGTGGAAGAAGCCAGTCACAAAGGATCACACAATTGTATGATTTCATTTATATGAAATATCCAGCAGAGGCAAATTGTAGAGAGAGAAAGTAGAATTGTTGCCAGGGACTAGGAAGGACGTGGGCTTGCCAGGTGGCACTAGTGGTAAAGAACCTACCTGCCAATACAGGAGACATAAGAGATGCAGGTTCAATCCATGTTTCGGGAAGATCTCTTGGAGGAGAACATGGCAACCCACTCCAGTATAACTGCCTGGAGAATCCCATGGAGAGAGGAGCCTGATGGGCTACAGTCCATGGGGTCACAAAGAGTCAGACATGACTGAATGAGCACACACATGCATGATTACAGAGGATACGTTTTCCCAGCAACTTAACCTCTTTCATGTCGATGCCTGTTCAATACATGCCCTTCTTATCATATGGAAGCACTGAGAATGTATGAGCCCGTCTGTCCAATGTAACCAGGGTATCACTACCACCAATCACGAAGCCTGACACACTGGCCTTCCCTGCCCCTGCCTCAGACTTGCAGCTCCCTCTGCTTGGAATGTTTGGGCCTCTGGACGCCTCCTGGCTGACTCCTCCTTATGTGACCTCCTTAGAGATCAACTATTCCAAACTCCCTGTCACTCTAGTTGCTCCTTCTCGGTTTTGTTTCTTTACAGCACTTGCCACCAACTGAAATGACGTTAAAAAAAATCATCTTATCTTTTAGAAAATTCAGTTCAGTTGCTCAGTCGTGTCTGACTCTTTGCAACCTCATGGACTGCAGCATGCTAGGCTTCCCTGTCCATCACCAACTGCTGGAGCTTGCTCAAACTCATGTCCATCGAGTCGGTGATGCCATCCAACCATCTCATCCTCTGTCATTCCCTTCTCCTCTTGCCTTCAATCTTTCCCAACATCAGGGTCTTTTCCAGTGAGTCAGTTCTTCACATCAGCTGGCCAAAGTATTGGAGCTTCAGCTTCAGCATCAGTCCTTTCAATGAATATTCAGGGTTGATTTCCTTTAGGACTGACTAGTTTGATCTCCTTTCTGTCCAAGGGATTCTCAAGACTTCTCCAGCACCACAGTTTGAAAGCATCAATTCTTCAGTGCTCAGCCTTCTTTGTGGTCCAACTCTCACATCCATACATGACTACAGGAAAAACCATAGCTCTGACTACACGGATCTTTGTCAGCAAGGTGATGTCTCTTTTTAATATGCTGTCTAGGTTGGTCACAGCTTTTCTTCTTTTAATATGCTGTCTAGGTTGGTCATGACTGTTAGAAATTCAGCTTGCCAATAGACCCAGCATAGTCAACACAATATTGAAGAAGAATGAAATTGGCAGGACTGATGCTACTTGATGTGATACCAGTGAAAGAATATAAAATAGGCCAGTGGAACAGAATAGAGCCCAGAAATAGACCCACACACATGTAGTCAACTTATCTTTGACAAAGGAACAAAGAAAATTCAGTGGAGAGAGGAGAATCTTTTCAACAAAAGGAGTTGTAACAATTAGACATCCACATGCAAAAAAAGTGAAGTTAGACACAGATCTTGCACATTTCACAAAAATTTTCTCAAAATGGATATCATAGCCCTATGTAAAACTATGGCAGAGAAGAAGAACTAAAGAGTCTCTTGATGAAAGTGAAAGAGGAGAGTGAAAAAGTTGACTTAAAACTCAACATTCAGGAAACTAAGATCATGGCATCTGGTCCCATCACTTCATGACAAATAGATGGGGAAACAATGGAAACAGTGACAGACTTTATTTTGGGGGGCTCCAAAATCACTGTAGATGGTGATCACAGCCGAGAAAGTAAAAGACACTTACTCCTTGGAAGAAAAGCTATGACCAACCTAGACAGCATATTCAAAAGCAGAGACATTACTTTGCCAACAAATGTCCATCTAGTCAAAGTTATGGTTTTTCCAGTAGTTATGTACAGATGTGAGAATTGGGCTATAAAGAAAGCTGACTGCCGAAGAATTGATGCTTTTGAACTGTGGTGTTGGAGAAGACTCTTGAGGGTTCCTTGGACTGCAAGGAGATCCAACCATTCCATCCTAAAGGAGATCAGTCCTGAATATTCATTGGAAGGACTGATGCTGAAGCTGAAACTCCAATACTTTGGCCACCTGATGTGAAGAACTGACTCATTTGAAAAGACCCTGATGCTGGGAAAGATTGAAAGCTGGAGGAGAAGGGGACAGAGGATGAGATGGTTGGATGGCATCACCGACTCTATGGACATGAGTTTGAGCAAGCTCTGAGAGTTGATGATGGACAGGGAAGCCTGGCGTGCTGCAAGAGTCGGACACAACTGAGTGACTGAACTGAAATGAAATGTAAAACACAAAGCTATAAAACTCCTAGAAGACATCATAGGGGAAAATATAAGTGGCTTTGGGGTTGGTGGTGACTTCTTAGATACAATATCAAAAGAAAGGATTGGTAAATTGGACTTCATTAAAATTTAAACCGTCTACTCTATAAAAGACACCATTAAGAGAATGAAAAGACCCATCACAGACTGGGACAAATCTTTACAGAACACAAACCTGGCGCTTCCCTGGTGGCTCAGTGGTAAAGAATTGCCTGCCAGCACAGGAGACATAGGTTTGATCTCTGGTCTGGGAAGATTCCACATGCCTTGGGGCAACTAAGCCTGTACACCACAACTACTGAGCCCACATGCTGCAACTACTGAAGTCTGTGTGCCCTCAAGCTCATGCTCCACAGCAAGAGAAGTCACCACAATGAGAAGCCTGGTCACCACAACTAGAGAAAAGCCCACATAGCAAAGAAGACCCAGCATAGCCTAAATAAATAAATAAAATTATTTTTTAAAGACAAAAAAAAAAAGACTAAAAAAAAAAAAACCCCTGCAAATCTGATAAAGGTCTGACATCCAAAATATTCAAAGAACTCATGAAACTCAGCAAAAAAAAAAAAAAAAAAAAATCCAAATTAAAAAAAGAAAAGAAACATCGAATTTAAAAAACAGTCAAAGATCTGGACACCATACCAAAAGATGTGCAGATGTCAAATAAACATACGGAAAGATGTTCAACTTCATACTTCATAATGAAGTTTCAAATCAACATAACAATGATACCACCATTGCCTGTTAGAATGGGGGAAACCTAAAACACTGACAACACCAAATGCTGGTGAGGATGTAGAGCAGGAACACTCATTCAGTGAAAACAGAAATGCAGAATGGTTCAGCCACTTTGGAAGACATTTTGGCAGTTTCTTTCAAAACTAAAAATACTCTTACTGTATAATCTAGCAATTGTGCTCCTTGGTATTTACCCAAAGGCGTTGAAAATTTACATCTACACAAAACCTGCACACGAATGTTTACTGTAACTATATAAACAACTAAATTGATAAAACTTGGAAGCATAACTGCTGAAACTTAAAAGCAACCCAGATGTCCTTCAATAGGTGAAAAGAAGTCAGCTGCAAGAGAGCAGGAATTCTGATTTGTTCACTATTGTATCCTCAGCATCTAAAACAGGGTTTGGGTAAAGGAGACCCTTGATAAATATCTGGTGAATAAATCTGCAAGACAAGAATGTCTTTTTAAAGTAATCTGTAACACTGTTCCTTCTCTTGCTCCAACATCACAGTTTCTGTTAGTTTTATCTTCTTAAATCTATCCAAAATTTGACTACTTCTCATCACATCCATGGATCTACCCTAGGTCAAGTCACAGTCATTTTGCACCTAAATTATTCCAGTTGCCTTATCACAGGCCTCCCTGCTTTCAATCCAGCCTGTGACAACGGACTATGGTGGTTTAGTCACTAAGTCATGTCCAACTCTTGTGACCCCATAGACTGTAGCCTGCCAGCTTCCTCTATCCATGGGATTCTCCAAGCAAAAATACTGTACTGGGTTGCCATTTCCTTCTCCAGGGGACCTTCCTGACCCAGGAATTGAACCCCAGGCCCCAGGTCTACCTGGATTGCAGGCAGACTCTTTACCATTGAGCTACAGGGAAGCCCAATGGACTATATTTCTAAAAAGGGCCAGACAGGAACACTTTTCCACTTTGCAGGCCATATGGTCTGGGTTGCTTCTGGAGAAGCAGCCCTGTCCTAATAAAACTTTATTAACAATAATCCTGGAACTTCCCTGGTGGTCCAGTGGTTAAGATTCCATGCTCCCATTGTAGGGGGCACAGGTCCCATCCCTGGTCAGGGAACTAAGATCCCACATGTCACAGCCCATTCCCCCCTGCCAAAAAAAAAAGCACCTCACCCTGCAGTAGTCAATTCCTATCGCTCCTCTAATTCCACTTTTTTCATGGGTAACTATCACCCAAAGTCCCATCACCTGTCTAACTGTATCTATTATTTCCCTCTTACCCATGCTTGCTCCAGCACAGTCCTCCCTTGGGGCCTTTGCAGCTGCTGTTTCTTGGCTTGGAATGTAGTCCTCCCTACCCTCATGGTTCTCTTATCATCTCCTCCGTGAAGCCTTCCCTGACCCTCTGATCTAAACTGGCCACTCTCTGTATTTTTCCCCCAGAACACTCAGTATCCCCTGACTACCATATATTCTTGAGTTTATAGACTTTCTCCTAGAATGTCAGCTCAATGCTATTGATACCATGCAGGGCCCTGTGGGGCTCCTGGGCTTAAGACCTTTCTGTGGCCCCCGTTTCTTTGATTACAGGAAACAACATTCACTCAGACTGCATGCTTCCCTTAGTTCCAATGGGCTGATTCGAACAGTTGTTAGGGAAAGGAAGGGATTGGCGATCTGGGAGAAACAGTCAAAAGTAGCCTTGGGGCAAAGTCCTATTTCCCCACCAGGAGATAACACAATCTCTTTGAGCTATTTCTGCAGATACTGACACCCCTTCCAGGTGGGAGAAGCTGATGATTAATGATGGTAGGCTACCCACAAACAGGTAGACCCCAGACCAGCTGGACTTGAAGGTTGATGCTGACTCCTACTTCCCTCACCATCAACCCCTCAGAACAATGAAAGCCTGTGATTACATTGATCCTTATCACCTACCCTGACCACGAATCCTGTCTGTAAGACCTTTCCCAAGGAGGCAGGCAGAGTTCTTGAGGTGCTAATCTACTGTGTTCCCTCTTTGTCTGGCAAAGAAATAAAGCCACTCTTTCTCCTCCATAACTCTCTGTATTTCTGTTCAGCATCAGTGCACAGAGAGCCAAGATTTTGGCATCACTGTGTCTCCAGTGTTTCCATCCCAGGCACATGGGAGATTGTGGATGAGTATGTACAACAAATGCACCAAGAGCAGACACTGGAAGGGTCTGGAGGAAGAAAAGGGTAAATGAGGGATTCAGGGTCTGTTTGGGTCCGATGAACCGGGTTCTTCCTCACCTAGCTGGCCCTTGACAAGCCTCCTCATCGCGGGTCTCCTCACCCTGCTGCTGTTCCTGGTTCTCTCCCTGCAGCTGTGGCTCCTGGTCCTTGAACTCTACGTGGGGCATGTCCACCTGTGAGCACAGCTAGCGCTTGAGAGGTCAAAGGAGGGAGGGAGGGAAGGCAGGAAATGGTCAAGTCCCCCTCCTCCCTCCCCTTCCACCCTGAGCACCTCTGTGTGCTGCTGCGGCATGTTTCGGGCCTGCAGGAGAGATGGGCAGGGCTGGGATGGGCACCACGAGGACGGGGGCGTGGACTGGGGGGACCCTGTGCCTGGACAGGAGGAGTGAGGTGGGGAGACCTGGAGGGGACGGGGTGAGGCCTGGGTCTCCAGCTGGGGTGCTAGGGTGCCTGGGCTCCTAATTGGTGTGTGAGTCGGCTCGAGTCCTTCGAGGAGAGAGAAGAAGTAGGACAAAAAGAAGAGAAACGGGTGCGGTGCGTGGGTGTCTGAGTCTTTCTCTACCCTACTCCTGCCATGCGCCATGAGTGGAAGTAGGTCCTTCTGGCCAGGGCTGTCAGCGCGTCAGTCACACAGTCGGTTAGTCAGAGCCCGGGAGGTCAGTCAGGAAATGGGGCCCCAGCCGGGCGAGGAGCGGCCTGGATGGCAGGAGACAAGCGGCCAGCCTCGGGTTCGTCGGGGAAGCCCAAGATCGCTGCCGTTCCCTGTCCGTCAGCCCGTCGCCCGCGCGAAGGAAACAAGTGCAGCGTACTCCCTGTCGCTCCATTTCGTCTTTTCCCGCCTTCTTGTTCGTGCCCTCGGCGCACACGCTGGCTCCGCCCCCGGAACGCTCCGCCCCCACGCATGCGTAGCGACGCGAACTTGCGCGCGCAGCGCGGCAGGGGCTGCCGTTAAGTGTCGGTTGGGCTGTCCAGGCGCTGCGCGCGCAGGCTGCACAGCCGGGAGGAGCCGGTTTCTCTGCTCCCGCGTGCGCATGTGTGAGGAGGCACCAGGGCACAAGGTGAGCGGCGGAATACCTTGTACTGTGTGTTCATTCTTATGTTCCAGTTCATTTTTCATGTGCCCAGCCCAAATAAATCTTGCCAATAAAAAATTCTGACTTTTGCTGTCATTTGATTACGACCTACTGCCCTTACTGAAAAAAGCTGATGTAATTACCACCTTGAATCAGTTATCAGCGCTCCACAACCAGAAGCTCCTTGAAATGGCGTCGCTGGTCCTTACCCTTGAGCCCATACCCTTCAATGATAATAGTAATAAGAATATTGAATAGTGAGAACAGTAGTCATTATTGGCACACGAGGAGAAAATATTTAAGGACTTGTATCCAGTATCTACAAAGACCTCTTGGAACTCAGTAAGGCAGAAAAAATAAAGGGGTAGGTGGGAGGGAGACAGATGATTCGAAACGGTGTGTGCAAAGGCCCGGAGGTCTGAGCAAGCTCAGTGTGTTTGAGGAGCAGTCGGGTCTGGTGGGGAGAGCAGGGATTGGCGAAAGCACTGGGTGAAGGATAAAGAGTTTGGTAGGGGATGGGCTGAGTCAAGGTCAAGGTTTGGGACTTTTGTCCTGATTGGAGAGGAGATGGATATTTCTTATGCTTTGTATCATATATGTTTCACCCTCACTTTTTACATGGCTTCTACCCCTCCTTTCATTTCTGTGTTTATGTCAAAGTGTCCACGAGGGGAAGACAGCTGGAATCACCCCCCACCCCCAAACACACACACATGCTCAGCCCTTCTGTTCAGGACTCTGTCCCTGGCCACACACACTAGAGCACAACCCCTTTACACCTATGTTCTGGAGAGCCCGAGGGGTTTGAATCTGGGCTGTCTCTTACCAATAACAGGGGTGATCATTAAACTGCCACTCACTCACAAAACTCATCTTTGTCTACTACCAAGGTGATAAAATCTAAAACATGAGACTATTTGTAAGGGTTTCAGGGGTAGACATCAGGAACACACTCAAGAGTTTAATGAATAGTAGCTAACATTAGTAGCTACTGTAGCAGAGCTAGCTACAAGATGTTACATCTTCCTGCAGCATCAGATTTGAAGATTCCAGGATTATCTATGGAGAAAAATCTCAGGCTTAACTTCTAAACATGCACACACACACAAGGACCAAATCAAGACAAAGGCAACACAGGGACTTCCCTGGTGGTCGGGTGGCTGAGACTCCCAGCTTCCACTTCAGGGCACATGGGTCTGACCCCTGGTTGGGGAACTAACATCCTACATGCGGCCAAAAATTAAGAAAACCAAACAGGCAACAAGGAAGGTGCAGGATGATTTTTATGGTGCACAGTTTGTGTAACTTTTTTGAAAACATGCAAAATGAAACCATGTCTTGTTAAAGTAGCATGTAAATAGCAAAAGTTTAAAAGCAAAGAGAGTGATAAATACAAGATTCTGGAGGGGGCAATCTTAGTGGGGTGGGGGGCAAAAGAAACTAGGACAAGCTCATAAGGGTCTTCGAAACATTAGTCACAGAGACCTAAGTGAAAGATCCAGTGCAAATATCTGTTCAGATTCAAAAGAACTAGGGGTGGATTCTTGGGTGTTTCTTATGCTTTGTATTATATGTTTCATCCTCACTAACCTTTACTTTTTACATGGCTTCTACTCTTCCCTCCATTTCTATATTTATCTGTTCATCCACAGGTAAGTGTCAGCTCTTAAAAGGCAGGGACCTGAAACAACTTTGCCCACTGCTGGCACTTAAAGAGATGCACCTTTATTGAATGAAGAAATATTTTTCTGTATGATTGGATTATTTTCTTTGAAATAAAAGATTTGAGTCAGGAGCCCTTTTAAGACTGGTGCCCACAGGCCCTGAGACCAAAAAGAACCCAGCTGACTGCTAACTGCACTGGGCATAAAAGTGACCTCATGGTTACATAAAAAAACCACCCATGTTTCCCAAAGTGCACTGCTCTGGGGTGGGTGACAAGATTGCTGGGATTTCCAGGCCTAGTTGCACATAGGATCTTAGTTCCCTAACTAGGGATCTAACCTGCACCTCCTGCACTGGAAGCTTTAAGTCTTAACCCCTGGACCACCAGGGAAGTCCTGGGGTTTGCTTTGAAATATTTTCACAGAAACAGGTGTGCTCACTAGTCAGTTTGAGTGGTAGGCTCCTGGAACTTTATCCTATTCACTCATGTTTCTATTCTGGGCTCATTTGAAATCCTTATGAGTTTTTTTTTTTTAAGAGTAGCTTTTTAGGGGGAGGACAAAGGGATGAATTCGTGTAGCACAGGGGACTTTTAGGGCAGTGAAATTTATGAAACATTAGGATATCATAATATAGGTCATCACACGTTTGTGCTCAGTCACTACCGTGTCTGACCCTGTGACCCTCTGGACTGTAGCCTGCAAGGCTCCTCTGCAGATTTCTCCAGGCAAGAATACTGGAGTGGGTTGCCATTTCCTCCTCCAGGGGATCTTCCCGACCCAAGGATTGAACCTGCATTCCTGCATTGGCAAGAAAATGGATTCTTTACCAATAAGCCACCAGGGAAGCCCACATGTCATCATACATTTATCCAAAGCCACATACAACATGGGGAGTCAACCAAAATGTCAACTATGGACCGTGGGTGATTATGATGCATCAACGCAGGGGGTTTGAGAAATCTCTGTACCTGTCACTTACTTTTGCTATGAACCTAAAACTAAACTGCTCTTTAACAATAACAAAAAAAGCAGTTTTAAAGGCTCAGCTTGGGACTTCCCTTGTGGTCTAGTGGTTAAGAATCTGCCTTCCACTGCAGGGGACCTAGGTTCAATCCCTGGTCAGGGATCCTACATGCCCTGGGGCAACTAAACCCTCAGGCCACAATGAAGACCCAGCACAGCCAAAAATAAATAAATAAGGCTATCCACCCCATCCCACCAATGCCTGACTCCCAATTGGTGGGAATCCTGGCTCCCAGGGACCCAACACCTCCCTGGCCTCCCCCGCTTCCACAGCGGGCAGGGGTTATTCCCTTCACCTAGAAGAGACCTGGCACCAGGAAGCAAACTGGTGAATGCTTGATGGAGCCAGTCTTCCCTGACAGGGATATGGCTCAGGCTGGCCAAGGAGGTCCCCAAGATCCAAGACCTCCAACTCATCATGTCTTACACCCGGGGCTCCAGCACCTTCCACCCCTAAGGAAAGGCACCAGATGAGGGCATGTGCCCACTTTATTAGCCAACAGCTAGCCTGCAGGGCTCCCCAAGGCCCACCCTCATAGGTGGACAACGGAATGAACCTGCTACCCACTCCCCTGACCCCGGGACCCTGGGGCTGATCAGGAAGAGGAGATACTGGGGCAGGGGGATGGGCCTCACAGAGGCCTCGTAAATACAAGGGGGTCACCGGCAGGGATGCAAGGGGGCAGCAAGGTTTTGGGGAAGGTGGCCTATGGGGGGCAGCTCATGTCACGCAGCCTCTTGAGTCGAAGGGGGCCCCCGTTCAGCGTCCAGGCGGCACAGGGGACTGTCGTACACCATCTGAAGGTTCACCTTGTGGCCCACCAGCTCCCGGATATTGTTGATGCCATATTTGATCATCGTCGGGCTTGGAGGGGGGCGGGGACAGGGTTTAATACAAGGTTAGGTCATGCTCTCTTCTGATCACAACCTCTCTTGCTACCTTCCCAGAAGTAAAAGCCCCAGCCCTCCCTTGGGCTCAAAAGGCCCCACACCATCTGCCCCTGTCACCTCCCTCACCCCTATCTCTACCCACTCTCCCCCTTCACTCACTCCCTCCTCCCACCAGTCACGATGGCCTCCTCAATGTGCTCCATATACAGCAGGCCTGCTCCAGCCTCAGAGCCTTTGCACTGGTTATTCCCTTTGCCTGGACCACCCTTCCCCAGATATCTTCACAGCTTACCAATTCAGCCACCTCCATTTGTTGCTCAGATGTCACCTCCTCCGAGAGGCCTTCCCTGACATCTTAGCTCTCCCTGCTGTGTTTCTGCTCCAACATTACTTCTGAGGTTGTGATTGTTTGGTTGCTCAATCAGGTTCGACCCTTTTGTGACCCCATGGACTGTAGCCCGCCAGGCTCCTCTACCCGTGAGATTTCCCAGGCAAGAATACTGGAGTGGGTTGCCACTTCCTTCTCCAGGGGATCGTCCTGACCCAGGGATTGAATCTGAGTCTCCCATATCTCTTGCACTGGCAGGCAGATTCGTTACCACTGAGCCACCAGGGAAGCCCCATAACACTGTTTTTGGACATACTCTAAGCTTGGTTTGTTGAACGTACTTATTTATCTTATCAATTCTCATCCTCCTTGGTCCATTAGCACCCCAGCTTCATAGAACAGAGATGTGTGTTGTAATCACAGCACAGAATGGGCATACAGCAGGTGCTCACTAAGAATTTCTCAAATGAATGAATCAATGGAGAGGGCTGCAAGTCTACAGGCCCCCATGCCTGACAAGTCACCCGAGTGAGGCAGCCAACACCCTACATGGCTTGGGTACTCACCGCTCCAACGAGAGACCCCAGGCAATGACCGACACATTCTCAGGGAGCCCCATAGGCAGCAACATCTCAGGGCGGAAGATCCCAGAGTTTCCGACCTCCACCCACTTCTTCAGACCTGTGGAGGCAGGAAAACGATGGGGCGGCTTGCGTGGGTGATACTGGGCATGGCAATGAGCTCAGCAGGTGGGGTCCTCAGGAACAGGAAGCTGGGCTGAGCTGTGGGCAGCCTGAGACCTCCCTCCCTGCCCCAGTACTGGGTTCCACCTGACCTTGGTGGTAGCTGAATATTTCCATGCTGGGCTCGGTGTAGGGATTGTAAGCCGGCTTGAAACGCAGCTGGGTGATACCTGGTGGGGAGGCAGGCAAACAGAGTTAGGGGGAGAATCGGGCTGATGACCAAGGCGTCTTCCTGTTACCCACCAACACTGTCCACTCTGGCCCGCCTGCTCACCCAGCTTGGTGAAGAACTCCCGCAGGACACCCATGAGGTGGCCCAGCGTGAGGCCGTGGTCAGCCACGACGCCCTCAATCTGGTGGAACTCGGCCAGGTGAGTGGCATCCAGGGTCTCATTCCGGAACACTCGATCGATGGAGAAGTATTTGGCCGGAGTGAAGGGCTTCTGCGGGTGACAGGCAGGCCAGGCCCGGGCATGGGTGAGGAGGTCAGTATGACAGCCCAGCCCCTCCCTCCAATGCTGCCGGAGCCTGGCCACACCTTCTGGGCCAGGCGGTAGAGGGCACGGGCGCTGGCTGCTGTGGTGTGTGTGCGCAGCAGGTTTTTCCGAGCCTCGTCCAGTTTCCAGTTGTATTTGTACCTTCAGGGGGACATGCAAGGAAGTCCATGATGCAGCTCTCGGTCCCCAGCCTCTTCCCCATCCAAAGTCCTGGTCCTCACTTACCCCTGTGAGCCATAGCCGCCCTGAGAGTGGGTGCGCTTCACACGGTGGACATAGTCCATTGGGAGTTGCTGGGCCTGGGCTGGATCTGGGCAGGACAGAGCAACATCTGGTCAGTCAAGGAGCATTTCTTGGGACTTCCTTTGGTGGTCCAATGGTTAAGATTCCGAGTTCCCAATGCACAGGGGGCCTGGGTTTGATCCCTGGTCAGGGAACTAAATCCCACCTGCCGCAACTAAAAATCCTACATGCCGCAGTTAAAACCTGGCGCAGCCAAATAAATAAATAATGACCATTACTCAAAGAGCCACCACAAGGAAAACAGACAGTGACTTAGGCAGCTCCCTCGCTTGCCCTCTGTAACTGCTGGAGGGCACCTGGGAACACCTGAGGCAGTCACTCACACCCCTCCTCTACCAGAACCTTCCCCGGTCCTGCTGCCTCCTCCTTTTTTTTTTCTGGCTATGCTGCAGGGCTTGTGGGACTTAGTTCTCCAACTCGGGTATTGAACCCATGTCCATGACAGTGAAAGCATGGAGTGCGAACCACTGAACCACCAGAGAATTCCCTCCTCCCACTCCTAACTGATCACTTCTTCGAGCCACAGGGCTTCCCTGCCAATTTGTAAGTACACCGGGCATGTGCCAGCCTCAGGGCCTTTGCACTGGCCATTCCCTTTGCCTGGAACCTTCCTTCCACGGATGGAGCCCCCTCCCTCACCTCCTTCTATGTTTGCTTAAGCAGACTTTAAAAAACAATTTTTGGTCATGCTGTACAACATATGAGATCTTAGTTCCTCTACCAGGGATTGAACTCATGCCCCCTGCACAGTGTACAAAGTCTTAACCAACAGACTTCCAAAGAAGTCCAAATCCTAGCAGACTTTAAATTGACCGTGTACACCCCCAACACAATGTCAGTTCTTCCATCTCATTTACTGCCATCTTGCATCGCCACGTTTACAGCTTGTTGTTGTTTAGTCACTAAGTCACGTCTGATTCTTTTCTTAACCCCACAGGCTGTCCATGGGATTTTCCAGGCAAGAACACTGGAGTAGACTGCCATTTCCTTACTCAGGATTTAAGGTACATCTTGCCCAACGAGGACATGAGGGTCTCAGGGCAAGCACTTCTGTCTCATTTGTGGCTGTGATCCAGAGGTTTAACAGAGAAGTCACAGGAGCTCAGTGACCCTATGGCACATGAGTATGCAAGTTCTTACGATTCCCTTCCTGAAATACAATTTTACTATACCCAAAAAGCCACACATCCATTCCCAGCTCCACCTCTTACAAGCTGTGACCCTGGGCAAGTGATGTCTCCTCTCTGGGCCCATTTCCTCATCTGCAACAGGGGGCTGACAGTCTACTTCCTGTAGTTGGTAGGCAGATGAGGCGAGTGGCAGCCCAGTAAGTTTTGTTTGGGATAGTTTTTCTGGCTGTTGCAACTTCCCTGACCAGGGATTGAACCCACACCCCCTGCAGTGGAAGTCTGGAAACTTTAACCACTGGACCACTATGGATGTCCTTGGTAAGTTCTGGATGCCGTGACGATGATAATGACATTTTGTTCCTGGCTGGATAACAGGCACACAACAGCCTTGTCTGCTCGCCTGGTGGTGTGGAGACAATGACTATTCTGAAAAGTCATGCAATTTAGAGAACACTGAGGACTGTGGAAGAAAGAAATGGAAACTAAACTTGAAGACTAGCAATGAGAAGCTTTTTAGAGCTTGGCTGGGGAGGGGAACTTCCCTGGTGGTCCAGTAGTTAGGACTCCACACTCCTAATGTAGGAGGCCCGGGTTCGATCCCTGGTCAGGGAACTATATCCTGCATGCCACAATGAAGATCCCATGTGCTGCAACTAAGACCTGATGCAGGGATTTCCCAGGTGGTCCAGTGGCTAAGACTTTGTGCTTCCAATGCAGGGGGCCTGGGTTCAATCCCAGGTCAGGGAACTAGATCCAACATGCTGCAAAAAAAATGAAGATCCCACATGTCACAACTAAGCCCCAACACAGCCAAATGAATAATTAAAAAAAAAAAAACCTGGTGCAGCCAAAAAAAGAAAAGGGACCTGGGGGGACAAGGGCATGTCGGCGGGGGCCTCTCTGAGATGACTTGTGAGCAGAGATTTGATTCCAGAGGTGGCCATGAAGACCTGGGAGAAGACACTTCTCGGCAGAACGCACAGCAAAGACCCTGAGGTGAGAGGAGGGGAGGTGGAAGATCACAGAAGCTAACGACAGTAGCTCACACAGGCTTTGCTGGCCACCCTGAGAAGGATGGAGTTTATCCTGTAAGATGGTAGGTTACCCCGAAAGGCTCTGCCCAGGCCTGGCCCCTCGGGTGGCATGGGGCAGCAGGGTGCACCCACCTCGCAGGAAGAAGGTGTCATGCTGGTCGCGTGCCGGGTGCTGCTGGGGCTGGAAGAGTGCGTCAAAGTTCCAGAAGGAGCTCTCAATGTAGTTGTCAGTCGGCATCTCGGTGAACCTGGTGGGAGACGCAGCCTGACTGCCCTGCCTGTGCCCCAGGCCTGGGCTAGCCCCGCCCCTGGGCCCATGCTCACCCCATCTCCAGGAAGATCTGCCGGAACTGGGAGCGGACCTTGAGCAGCGGGTGCAGGTGGCCGCTGTCGGGGAGGACGCCGTGGGCCGAGAAATTGTAGGGTTTGAAGGGCCGGTCCCGCCAGGAGCCGCTATGGAGGGGCACGGTGCAGGGTATGTGGGCATGGTGGGGGCTGCCTACCACCCTCCCCCAACCAGTCCCCAGCCCTGGGGCTGCCCCCTACCTGGAGATCATCTCTGGGCTCAGCTCTGTTTCCTGCTTGGAGATGCTGGTGCTGAAGGCACTACCTTTGCTCACCCAGTAAGTCTTCAGGGTCCTGAGGCCAGGGGACATCACTGTTACCTCCTTTGCTTCTCTTGACCCCCCAGCTGATGCTGACCCCCACTTTACCTGCCAAGCAACTCTGCTGCCATTTTCTCCAACACTTACCATCTCCCGAAACCCTTATTTAGCCCCACCTACATCCCTATGTTCATGCACGTACTCATTCAACAAACACTTATTGAGACCCTACTGTGTGCCAGGGCCTGTTCAAGGCACTAACCATAAAGCTATGAGTGATAATAATAGGTCAAATGAGCCTATTTATTAATTTTCTGGCTGTATCGTGTGGCATGGGGTATCTTAGTTACCCGACCGGGGATGGAATTCATGCCCTCTACAGTGGAAGCATGGATTCTTAAGCAAAGACCACCAGGGAAGGTGAAGTCGCTCAGTCATGTCCGACTCTTTGCAACCCCATGGACTGTAGCCTACCAGGCTCCTCAGTCCATGGGATTTTCCACACAAGAGTACTGGAGTGGGTTGCCATTTCCTTCTCCAGGGGATCTTCCTATAACCCTGGGATCGAACCCAGGTCTCCCACACTGCAGGCAGATTTTTTACCAGCTGAGCCACCAGGAAAGCCCTTTTAAAAATGAAAAAGTAAAACAAAAACTTTTTTGCCTTGCTGCATGGCATCGGAATCTAAGTTCCCTGACCAGGGATCAAACCCATGCCTCCTGCACTGGAAGCTTGGGAATCTTACGCACTGCACCGCCAGGTAAGTCCCCCTACAGATCAAGTTTAGAGAGCTTGATTCTACACTAGGTTCTGTTCTATAAAGTCACCCCATAACCATGTGTGAAAAGGGACCACTTCACATATGCGTAAACAGAGGCCTGGAAAGATCAGGTAACTCAGTCAAGGTCACAGAGCTAATATATGGCAGAGCTGGGAGGTGAACCAGGCAGCCCCACTCCAGTCTGCGTTCTTGTAACTGCTCCATCTGCTTGAGGAGACATCGGCCCTGTGACAGCAGAGCCCCGAGCCCAATCAAGTCCAGACAGTGCTGGCACTTCCCTGGCCATCCAGTGGTTACGACTCCATTCTTCCAATGCAGGGGGCATGGCTCTGGTTCCTGGTTGGGGAAGTGAGATCCCACATGCTGTGGGGCACAGCCAAAAACCAGTAAAATAAACAAATATTTAAATTTCAGGCAGTGCTTAGGACTGTAGAGGAAGTAAACAGGGAGGGCAAAAGGGCTGGAGACCAGGAGTGTGGAACTTTTATAGAAGTCGAAGGGAGGAAAGCGTGTTAGGGTGGTGGCCTCTCTATGCTGACATGTGAACAGAGATATGATGTCAGAACTTGCCTTGAAGAACAGTGAGAGGATCTTTCTGGACAGAAGCAGAGCACAGGTAAACGCCCTGTCGGGGCATGAGTGTGGCAAGTGCACTTGACCACCCCAGTGTAAAGGGGGGCGGGGAGGAGCCCGATAGCACACCGGCCCAGTATGGGCAGAACGCCTCCCTGTCCCCTCCCCAACTCCAGGGCCAGGCAAGTGACCCAGGTGTGAGCCTGGGGGTGGCACCCACTCACACTTCAGTCAGCAGCTTCCGCTTCCGGAGCTCACTCCGCTCCTTTTCTCCCAGCTTCTCAGCCTGCCCACCCCGGACCAGCTGGAGCCGGCGCTGCACCTCATCCTCCACGCTGTCCACCTGCCACAGGGTTGGGTGTGAGAGACCCTGAGGGCCAGGGGCCCACCTGCCCGACCACCTGGCCCACCGTCCTCCAGCAGGGACTCACCACTCGGAACACCCGGGGCCCGTCAGCAGCACTCTTGTCCACCCGGATCCACTTGTTGGACATCGCCTTACTGAAGCCCACCTTGCCACTGGGCAGTCGCTGGGGGAACAAGGCTGCAGTGAGGGGGGCACGGGCACGAGGGCTGCCGTCACCGCAACATAGCTCCTGAGGCCCCAGCCCCCTCAGGCTCCTACCATGAGCTCACTCTGGGGCAGGCCCTCTGGGGGGATGCTGCGAAACACCCGGGCCTCGTGGCTGCCCTCCTGGGCAATCTCCTCACCCTCAGCAGTGAGCTCCCAGCGCTTGGTGGAGCGCAGCTCAGTCTCGATGATCTGTAGAAAAATAGGGGGGCATGGCAGGGACAGGGCTCAGATCCAGGTACCCCCTTGCCACAGCACTGGGGGTGCACGGCCTCTGAAGCCAGCTTCGCATCCCAGCTGTACCACTCCCGAGCAAAGTGATCTGCCCTTGCTGACTCTTGGTTGATCTTTTGTGACATGAGGATAATGACAAAAATCATTTACACGTCTGAGAGCAGGGTAGAGTACTAAGGGCATTACCTGCCTGAAAAAGAACAAATTCCATCACTTAAAAAAAAAAAAAAAAAGTACTTATTTATTCAACTGTGCTGGGTCTTAGTTGCTGCACGCAGTAATTTTCTTGCTGCATGTGCGTGTGCCAATTCTTTGTGACCCCATAGACAGGAGGCCGCCAGGCTCCTCTGTCAATGGGATTCTCCAGGCAAGAATACTGGGGTGGGTTGTCATTTCCTCCTCCAGGGGATTTTCCCAAGCCAGGGATCAAACCTGCCTCTCCTGTGTCTCCTGCATTGGCAGGTGGGTTCTTTACCACCAGTACCACCTGGGAAGTCCTTCCTTGTGGTATGTGGCACCTTTTAGTTTCAGCATGTGGGACCTAGGTCCTTGACCAGGGATCGAACCCAGGTGCCCTGAACTGGGAGCATGGAGTCTTAGCCACTGGACCACCACTTTTGAACCCTGGAAAGATTTTTAAAGTCTCAGATGAAATGATTTATGTGTTTGCATCTCAGTACTCAGATGTCAGAGAAAAACCCCAGGGATCCGCATTATACACAGAAACCCTAGGCTCCCATGTCATTCTAATTTCTAGGTCTGCTCCTCACCTACTGTTTGACCTTGCTGAAAACGGCTTAACCTCCCTGAGCAAAATTTCTTATACGTGAGAAAAAGGTGGGGTGGGTTTTAGCTCAGAGTTGCTCTGAGGTGTAACTAAACAGAAAAGATGCAGAGGACTTCCCTGGCAGTCCAGTGGTTAAGAGTTCAAGCTCCCAGTGAAGGGGGCACAAGTTCAATCCCTAATCCAGGAACTAAGATCCCGCATGCCGCCCACTGGGGCCAAACAAACAAACAAAAACAAAGAAAGGATGCAGAACACTTAGTATGCTGCAAGTGCCGTAGAAACCTAACTACTACTATCAATTAATATCATCATCATCCTTACAATGAACCACATTAAACTGCCACTACTTAACCCTCTGTAGCCTACACAAATGTCAGTTTCACATCAATCAAGGTACTGTCATCCCACACAACATAGCTTCACTCCCTTTTTGTGCTGACAACCTCAGGCTCTGCAGCCTGGGTGCCTAATTACTAATTCAGGTTTGCCTGTTCCTTCTGGTGACACTGATTAAGATTCTGACCAATGCTTATAAGTTGTCCCATCTTCAACCTGGGAATAAATTAGAGTTACATCTTACATATCGCCTTGTTTGTTTGTTCAGTCACTAAGTTGTGTCCGACTCTTTTGCGACCACATGGACTTAGCCCGCCAGGCTCCTCTGTCCATGGGATTTCCAGGCAAGAATACTGGATGGGTTACTATTTCTGTCTCCACATATCCCCTTACTCTTCTGTAAATCTAAGGTTCCGTCAAAGATTGAATGAAAAATAAAGCTGAGGTCAGGGACTTCCCTGGTGCTCCAGTGGTTAAGAATCTGCCTTGCAGCGCAGGGACCACAGATTCAGTCCCTGAAATTCAATCCCTGGTCGGAGAACTAAGATCCCATATGTCTCAAACACGAAAGCTCAAGGGCTACAACCAGAGAGTCCGGAGGCCACGAGGAAAGATCCCACATGCAGCAACTAAGACCTGACTCAGTCAGAAAAAAGCTGAGGCCAGAAAGGGCACATTATATGATTCTGATGAAAAAACAGTCCAGCTATGTTTTCTGAGTCCTAGCTTCATGGATCCAGGCTGCTGGGTGGCCCAGGAGTCCATCAGCATCCCCTCCTTCTGGATCCATCACCCTTGACTTGTCCAAGTCAGAAGGCCGGGCTTCGTTCTGGCTCTCCCTACCTTGCCATGAACCCAATTTCATTCATTCACCTGAACCCCTTCTCCAGTCCAGCTACCCTCTAGTTTAGGGCTATGCCAGTTTCTGCCCTTGTCCCTTTGCCTCCCGTCCTGCCCCTGCCAAGATGGATGTAGGCAGTAAGCACGTCTGACTGATTCCAGCTCCTGCCACGGTCCCCTAGTACCCCTGTGAAATAAAGACCTAGAAGGCCTTGCAAAATCTGGCTCTGCTGCGTCTCTCTCACCACCTGTCCCCCACTCCCACCCCATTGATCCCTAAAGTGCCATGGCTTTCTTACTCAGTGCAGAAACCGGATTCAGCTGTCATCTTTGGGATGCTCTCCCTGATCCTCAAGGCTGTGGCAGTTAACACCTCTGAAGCACCCCTGTGCTTCCTCCATCACTCTGGTCACTTGAGTATATCCATCACATCGCAACCTGCGCGAAGGCAGCGGTTGCGTCTTTCTCGTCCCCCATCCTCCTCCCCACCCCCTCAAAATTAATCAATGGACATTTACTGCATGAGAGCGTCCGCGTGCCTGGGTCTTCACTCTTTCCTGACTCCCCCCTGCGCACGCTGGACTGGACACGGATACAATCACCCCTAACCAGGACTGAGAGAATCTGGTGAGGAGGCAGAGCCCTCCTGGCGAAGGAATTGCAGATGCAAAAGCGAGGAAGCCCAGCATCACTCGCCCGGCTCACCTGACCCAGCGCCTGCAGGCTCTTCACGGCGCCCACCACAGACTGGTGCTCCACGCCCAGCTCGGTCGCCAGTTCCGCGCTGTCCAGGCCGCCATCGGCCGCCTCCAGCCGCCGCAGCAGCACCTCCGCCACCGGACCATCCGCCATGGTTGCTCCCAGTGCGCTCCGCGTGTCCCTGCCGGCTACCAGAACCACCGGAACCGGAATCGGCCCCGAGGATTGGGGGGTGGGGCGCGCTTGCGTCGCCATCTTGAATGTGGCGGACAATGTTGCAGGGCTCGGGGTGCCGCCATTTTGAACGTGTCACAAGCACTTCAGAGGGGTTAGGGACCCCCTAGTGGTGTCTGGTTCACCAGAGAGGTCAAATTAATGCCCTCAAAGGCAGACTCACAGCAGTTTTAAACTTCACACAGCTCCACCCGTAGTGGGCTGTGTGACCTTGGACTTCTCTCTCTCTCTGCCTGAGACAGTCTGCCCTTGGAAGAATTCTTTCTTACTCCACAGGAGGGCTCTGGGTGGTGGACTCCAGACGTAGTCAAACTGCTGATGTAAACTACTTTCAAATTTTCAAAGGGAAACTGGGGAGGGACCAACCCTATAAAAATAGGGAGAAGACTAGCTATTGTCAAAGTAGCTGCTAACTTGTATGGTCATTCTCCCCTGTCCCCGGGCCAGTGCTACGAGCTTCAGGGGTCTTTATTTCACTCTCCTCCAAACTGTGTGCTGTACATACCGATATAATCTACATTTCACTGCTGAAAACTGAAGCTGGGTGATACGCTTTGCGCAAGGGTTCTGCAAGGAATTGCTGGAGATAGTGTCAGAAATCATAAACGCTCTAGAGCCTGCCCTCCCTCCCCCACACCCCTACTCTGAGAAGATCAATGTCAGGGAAAATCATTTGTAGTGCAGATCAGCAATTCAAGATACTGGGAATTCCCTGGTGGTCCAATGGTTAGGGAGTCTGACCTGGTGGCTCAAACAGTAAAGAATCTGTCTGCAATGCAGGAAATCTGGGTTCATTTCCTGGATCAGAAACAGCCCCTGGAGAAGGAAATGTCAACCACTCCAGTATTCTTGCCTGGACAATTCTATGGACAGGAACCTAGTGGGGTACAGTCCACATGGTTGCAAAAAGTCAGACCCTTCACTTTCCAGTGGTTGCTGCTGCTGCTGCTGCTGCTGCTGCTAAGTTGCTTCAGTCGTGTCCGATTCTGTGTGACCCCATAGACGGCAGCCCACCAGGCTCTGCCGTCCCTGGGATTCTCCAGGCAAGAACACCGGAGTGGGTTGCCATTTCCTTCTCCAAGGCATGAAAGTGAAAACTGAAAGTGAAGTCACTCAGTTGTGTGTGACTGTTAGCGACCCCATGGACTGCAGCCTACCAGGCTCCTCTGTCCATGGGATTTTCCAGGCAAGAGTACTGGAGTGGGGTGCCATTGCCTCTTCCGTTCCAGTGGTTAGAACTCCACAATTCCACTGCAGAATGCATGGGTTTGATCCCTGGTTGGCATGCCTCGGGCCTGGCCAAAACAAAGAAATGTAATTTGAGATACAAATATAATTTTACCCTTTCTAATTATCGATGTTTAAAACAAAAGGGGTCACGACCTCCCTGGTAGTCCAGTGGTTAGGAATATTCCGCATGCTGAAGAGCAGCTAAATCCTTTGCGCTGCACAATGAAGCTCATGTGCCCTGGAGCCAGTGTACCACAACTACTGAGCCAGAGAAGCCACTTCAACAAGAAGCCCAGGTGCTGTAACTAGACAGTAGCCCCTGTTTGTTGAAACCAGAGAAAGCCTGTGTTTCACAAGGTAGACCCAGCACAGCCAAAAATAAATAAAAACTTTAAATACAAAATTAAAGGGGGTGGTATTAATTTGAGGAATTTATAGAACTTGAGATGTCCAAATTTTCATTTCAATATTTAATACTAGTGAAATATTTTACATTCTTTTTTTCATATTAAATTCTGATGTATATTTTACACTTACAGCTCATCTCAGTTAAGAGCAGCTACATTTCAAAAGGCAATAGTCACACGTGGCTATAGTCAATAGTGGAGACTACATTAGGCAGCACAAGTAGAGTCTAATCCCAGATCTGCCATTTTTGTCACCCAGCAAAATCACTTCATCTTTCTGTGCCTGTTTCCTCCCTTGGATGGAAATGATATGAGCCCAGGTAACTGAGAATTAGGTATAATAGTACTTACTGCAGTATTTGCTGGTATTGAGTCTGAACTCTGAGTCAGGTGCTAGTCTAAGCAGCATGCATTTATTCATTTGTTGTTTAGTGACTCAGTTGTGTCCAACTTTTTGTGACCCCCCTCCCTGGCCATGGAGCCCACCCGGCTCCTCTGTCCATGGAATTTTCCAGGTAAGAATACTGGACTGGGTTGCCATTTCCTTCTGCAGGAGATCTTCCCATCTCCAGCACTGACAGGTGAATTCTTCACCACTGGGCCACCTGGGAAGCCCTATTTACTCATTCAGCCATCATAATTGTTACTTGAGCCTGGAAAATGGGGTTACTAATACCCCCAATTCTGGACGTATAGTGAGGTCCTGACAAAAATTCAGAATGCATTCCTCAAAGTCTCATCTTAGTTTCAAAGCACTTCCCCCAGGACTTCCCTGGTGGTCCAGTGGTTAAGAATTCACCTGCCAACTCAATACCAGAAAAACAAACGCCCCAATCAAAAACTGGGACAAAGATCTAAATAGACATTTCTCCAAAGAAGACATAATAACACTCACATGAAAAGATGCTCAATATTGCTCATTATTAGAGAAATGCAAATCAAAACTATCAAAACTACGTGATATCATCTCACACCAGTCAGAATGGCCATCATCAAAAAGCCTACAAACAATAAATGCTGGAAAGGATGTGGAGAAAAGGGAAGACTCTGTACTGTTGGAGGGAATGTAAGTAAATTGATATAGCCACTATGGAAGACAGTATGGAGATTCCTTAAAAAATTAGAAATAAAACCACCATATGACCCAGCAGTTCCTTCCTAAGGCATATAACCTGGGGAAACTAGGGTTGAAAAAGACACATGTATCCCACTGTTCATTGCAGCATTATTTACAATAGCTAGAACATGGAAACAACCGAGATGTCCATCGACAGATGAATGGATAAAGAAGTTGTGGTACATATACCCAATGGAATATTACTCAGCCATAAAAAGAATGCATCTGAGTCAGTTCTGATGAGGTGGATGAACCTAGAACCTATTATACAGAGTGAAGTGAGTCAGAAAGAGAAAGATAAATATCGTATTCTAACACACATATACAGAATATAGAAAAATGGTACTGAAGAATTTATTTACAGGGCAGCAATGGAGAAACAGACATAAGAGAATACACTTACGGACATGGGGAGAGGGTAAGATGTATGCAGAGTAACATGGAAACTTACATTACCATATGTAAAATAGATAACCAACAGGAATTTGCTGTATGGCTCAGGAAACTCAAACAGGGACTCTGTATTAACCTAGAGGGGTGGGATGGGGAGGGAGATGGGAGGAAGGTTCAAAAGGGAGGGGATATATGTATTCCTATGGCTGATTCCCTGGTGGCTAAGAGGTTAAAGCATCTGACTCCAATGCGGGAGACCCAAGTACGATCCCTGGGTCGGGAAGATTCCCCTGGAGAAGGAAGGAAACGGTAACCCACTCCAGTATTCTTGCCTGGACAATCCCATGGACAGAGAAGCCTGGTAGGCTACAGTCCACAGGGTCGCAAAGAGTCGGACACGACTGAGCGACTTCACTTTCTTTCGCTTTCACTTATGGCTGATTCATGCTGAGGTTTGACAGACGGCAACAAAATTCTGCAAAGCAATTATCCTTCAATAAAAAATAAAAATAAAAAAGAATTCACCTGTCAATGTTGAGGGACCAGGGTTCAACTCCTGGTTTGGGAAGATTCCACATACTGCAGAGCAACTAAAACTAAGCCCTTGCACCCTAGAGACCCTGCTCTGCAACAAGAGAAGCCAGCACAAGGAGAAGCCTGCCCACCCCAACTAGAGAGTAGCCCCTGCTCACAACTTGAGAAGCCTCCCCCCGGCCTCTGCACAGATACGAAGACTGTACTGCCCTCCAAAAAAGCACTTTCTCCATTTTTGCTTTTTTAATTCTGGCAAGAGTCCTTTGTCCCTTCCTTCTGTGACATATCAGGTACTTTTTTTTTTTAATATCAAGTAGGTTTTAAGCTTGTTCTGTGCCTCGTGCTATAGGAGACACTGTGGAATGGTGAGGTGAACAGGACAGGCACAGATTCTACTGTCCAGAAGGAAGCACCAAGCCCCTGTGTCCATGACACATGGTGGGAGAGAGGGAAGGTGGGAGGAACATCAGTGCAAAGCCTAGAGTGGTCATCCCAGAGTTGGTGGGTGTGGGCTTCATCACTGAGGAACACTTTAGGTTATACGCCATACTGTTTTGGAGAAGTAGAACCCCAACTTCGTCAAAACTCGTCACACCTCCCTTTCCGAGTCCCCACCACTGGAGGGGAAGTACCCCCTCCCCACTCTTTTGCCAGAATCCGCTCCCCACCCCCCGCCTTCACCAGTTTATTCCTACTTCCCAAGTCCAGAGCCTATTTGCTCAGTTTGGGAAAGTCCCCGTTCTCCTTCCTCCTTCCTGCAGCCTAGGGGTACGGAGCTGGTGTCAGTCACGGCCGGTCATGTGCCTGTGGCCTCAGAAGGCTCTAGTCTCAGGGGTCCTGCCCACCTCTCTTGGATCTTATCTTCCTCACCATCTGTCTCTCTTTTTTTCTCCCCAACGGAACCCCCTGCCCGCTCATATTCAGCCGTTTAATTGCAAAACCAGGCCGTTTGCGGGAGACCACAAGACGGCGACCCCTTTCATTTACCGGCGGGGGGGCGGGGATGGGAGGGAGGTAAAGGACAGGCTGCAAAGAGAGGAACACAACCTATCGTCACATCTTTTGAGCCGTCAGGGTCCTTCCCTCTGTCCCAGAAAATCCCTAAAAGCTTGAAAAGCATTTCCGCCGGACAGCAGCTGGCCGGGGTCGCTCCTCCTGTCCTTTCAAGAGATCCTGTGATTTCAAAGAGGCTGAATGACTTGCCCCAGCTCACACAGAAGCAGTCTGACAGGCTGCCAGGTCACTACGGGGGCCGTACGGAGAACAGGCACTCTTCCCCCAGGCCTGCAGGGCTCCGGCGCTGGGAGGAAGAGAAGCCCCAGGGCTCGGTGCCCTCTGCCCCATCCCGGGGGAGGGAGGTGTGGGAGGGAGGAAGGCGGGGTTGCGGAGGAAGGCGGGGGGGGGGCGCCGGGGGGCAGGGAGGCGGGTGGAGGACGGGAAGAGGAGTGGGAAGGAAGAGAAAGACAAGGTGGGAATGGTGGGGTTCCCCAAACTCAGAGTGGAAAGACGCTAGGAAAACCTTGCCCACTCAACCCTTGAGTGGAGTCTACAATGGAGCCGGACCCTAGTTTCACGCAGCACCACAGCTCGCGCGTGTTCTTTAAACGCCTAGATCCCGAACGCCGCGCGCAGGGGAGGGCGGGGCTGGGCCGAGGTCTGGTCACATGACCTGGACTGAGGGGCTCGAGGCCCCCCCGACTTCACCGGTGGGCGTCCCCCACAACGCGTGGTCGACCTTCATTGGCCAGTGGTGCGGCCAATAGAAATCGGCCATCTGGGAACCCAGCGTTCCGAGGCACAGCCTAACGTGCTGAGCCTAGAAGGGTCCAATGGAAAGGCAGGGCTATGGCCACAGACCAATGATAAAGTGAGGGAGGCGGACCAAGAGGCCGGACCAGGCTGGTTTGAGAGCAGGCGGGGTATAAAAGGGCTCGGCCGGCGGCGGCGTCCGTCCCCACTGCAGAGCTGCTGCCGGACGAGTGACTTAAAGGGCCCGCGCGCCACCGCCCCCTCGGCCCGCCATGCTGCTACCCGTGCCGCTGCTGCTCGGCCTTCTCGGCCTGGCCGCCGCTGATCCCACCGTTTACTTCAAGGAGCAGTTTCTGGACGGAGGTAACGGCTAGTCCCGCTCGAGATCGTCCTAACGACGCTGCTGGCCCCCCGGCCCATATCTGCGTGTCGCTTGTAATTACTGCTCAGAGGGCCAACACGGTTTCCTTCAGGGACTGGAGCCGAAGGCGAGCCTTCCTTCGGCGTCCCTGGGGAGCGTGGAGGGAGCAGCGGCTTTCCGAAGCGGGAGTTAGGGTTTGCCCGAGGATCTTTTAAGTCACCAGAGATGTCAAACTAGAGGTTGGGGTGGGGACGGTCTGGGGGGAGGGGGGAATCTCCTTCCTTGCTCCCAGCAGTTTGTGGCTCCTGGTAGATGTTTGGTGGGGAGTTGATCAGCACCGCCGCGCTTACCTGCCTCTTTGATCCTCTAGACGGGTGGACCGAGCGCTGGATCGAATCCAAACACAAACCGGATTTTGGCAAATTCGTTCTCAGTTCCGGCAAGTTCTATGGTGACCAGGAGAAAGATAAAGGTAAGAACTTAGGAGTGGGTATTTAGATCTAGGAGGACAGAGTTTGGGTATCCCTAGGAGTAGGGGAGGTGAAGGAAGGAGGACTGGTCTGTATTTTACATCCTTAAGGTTCCCCGGGGGGTTGGTGCTGAGCCCTGATCTGACTTTAGTCTCTCGGTAGGCCTGCAGACTAGCCAGGATGCCCGGTTCTACGCTCTGTCGGCGAGATTTGAGCCCTTCAGCAACAAGGGTCAGACGCTGGTGGTGCAGTTCACGGTGAAACACGAGCAGAACATCGACTGTGGGGGCGGCTATGTGAAGCTGTTTCCAGCTGGTTTGGATCAGACAGACATGCACGGGGACTCCGAATACAACATCATGTTTGGTGAGGGGACTCCACCCTGGTGCTGATTTCTGGTCACTTAGAGGGAGTTTGAAACCCCGGGGAGTTCTTTATTGCCCATGAACGGTGGTCTTGAGAGCATAGAAAACACTTATATGCTTTAGACATTTCTTTGATAGGGAAGGTGAGGGAATAGTTAGGAACGACTTACTGCATTTTTATCATCGAGTTAACACTAATTCGTGCAGTTTTACTATATAGGCATTTCCTCGTTCCTAGTTGTGCAAGTGAAGATTCTGAGTTCTGGAGTACTGATGTGTGTTTTTTTTTTTTAAGTGTCCTCCCCCAGTTCCTTAGAGAGAAGGTCTGAATTTTGTTTTTTCAGCTTGACAGTCTTGAGTTTAAGAACCAAGTTGTCTTTTTGTAATGGGGTGGGCAGGGGCTTGTAATGGTGGACAGACTGTAGTTCTGACCAGATCTGCTTCTCACCAAGGCCCGGACATCTGTGGACCTGGCACCAAGAAGGTTCATGTCATCTTCAACTACAAGGGCAAGAATGTGCTGATCAACAAGGATATTCGCTGCAAGGTGTGCCTTGGGGGTGGTGACAAATGGCTGTGAGGGGAGGCTTTGAGCCCAGGCTGGTGGGCGGGGCCACTCATCTTTCATTCTCTTTAGGACGATGAATTCACCCACCTGTACACGCTGATTGTGCGGCCTGATAATACGTATGAGGTGAAGATTGATAACAGCCAGGTGGAGTCAGGCTCCTTGGAGGACGACTGGGATTTCTTGCCCCCTAAGAAGATAAAGGATCCTGATGCCGCTAAGCCTGAAGACTGGGATGATCGTGCCAAGATCGATGACCCCACAGACTCCAAGCCTGAGGTTGGTGCTTGGGCAGGGGCTCCCCACCATGGAGCGTGTGGAGGACAGCTGCTCCTATTCTGACCTCCTAATGTATCCTCAGGATTGGGACAAGCCTGAGCACATTCCTGACCCTGATGCTAAGAAACCTGAGGACTGGGATGAAGAGATGGACGGAGAGTGGGAACCACCTGTTATTCAGAACCCAGAGTACAAGGTGAGTCTGGCACTCTGAGGAGGGTGGTGCACAATGGGGAAGGCAATGATCTTCGCTCACCCATCAGTTTACTTCGGCAGGGGGAGTGGAAGCCCAGGCAGATCGACAACCCAGAGTACAAGGGCGTTTGGATCCATCCAGAGATTGACAACCCTGAGTATTCCCCTGATAGCAACATCTATGCCTATGAAAACTTTGCTGTTCTAGGCTTGGATCTTTGGCAGGTGAGACATGGAGGGAAGACGCGGCTCCCTAGGGGACCTCAGGTGCTCAGGGTCAACCCAGGAGAAAAGGGGACAAGGGCGGGCAGACTCCAAAATGGTGCCCCCCCCCCCTTTCTTTTAAGAAATTCCTGGTTTGTCATTACGGGGTCTTAACAGCACCTGCTTTGGCTTGTACTTAATATGTTCCAGGTACTACTTCCAAGTATTTTTGTGGGAAGTAACTCAGTTGCATCCAACAGCCTAGAAAGGCAGGTAGATAACCCCATTAGAACTTAGCTTCACAAGGACCGAATTTTTGTCCTGTTTGTCAGTGTACTTTCTGCATCTAGTATGCTGCTTGGCACATAGAATGTACTAGAAAGATAGTTTGAAGAAGAGAATGAGATCTCATTTTATAGATGAAGATACTGAGGTGCAAAGAGATGAAGTTACCAGCTCAAGATTATATATAGTAAATGGCAGAGCTGAGGTTTGAATCTAGGCAGCCTATTTTTCAACTGCAATGTTAGACTGTAGTATTGTGTAGTGGTTATGTGAGCATGGGCAGGAGACCTTTTCAAGGCCAAGGCCAACAGGTATCCCTTCTGACCACCCATTCTGGCCCTATACAGGTCAAATCTGGCACCATCTTTGACAACTTCCTTATCACCAATGATGAAGCGTATGCTGAGGAGTTTGGCAACGAGACATGGGGTGTTACAAAGGTGAGACCAAGGTCCAGCCTGGGTTTGGGGGTGGGCAGGGCTGGCAGGAGAGTCTAGGCCTGAGGGGTGTGTGTGTGGTTTGTACACAGGCAGCAGAAAAGCAAATGAAGGACAAGCAGGATGAAGAGCAGAGGCTACACGAGGAGGAGGAGGAGAAGAAAGGCAAGGAGGAGGAAGAGGCAGACAAAGATGATGACGAGGACAAGGATGAGGATGAGGAGGATGAAGATGAGAAGGAAGAGGAGGAGGAAGAAGATGCTGCCGCTGGCCAGGCCAAGGATGAGCTGTAGGGGCCACCTCCACTTCCAGGGCTGGACTGAGGCCTGAGCGCTCCTGCCGCAGAGCCGGCTGCGCCAAATAATGTCTCTATGAGACTGGAGAACTTTCATTTTTTTCCAGGCGGGTTCCAATTTGGGGTGGATTTTGTTTTTGTCTCCCCCCTCTCCCCCTTTTTTAAATTTTTTTTTTTTACTGGCATTTTGTCTCTGATTCTCTAAAGCCCTCCCCCCTGGCCTTCATCTGTTTTGATTGACATCTTTGCTTTCTTCTGTCCCCTTCACGCCAGATCCCTAAGTTCCCTTCCAGCTTGGGGACTCAGGGTGGGATGTGATGTGGAGAAGACCCGGGCCCCAAATTCCATCTATTCTTCCTGGATCCCAGAGGGTGGGGGAGGAGAAGAGGGTGGCATCCCCAGCCCTCCAGCACTGAGGAAGAATGGGGCTCCTAAGGCCTTAGCTCTGATCCTTTCCCTTTTCTCCCTGCCCCCAGGACTGGGCCACTTCTGAGTGGGGCAGCGGGTTCTAGCTCAGCTCATGCTGAGAATGTAAGAACTACAAACAAAATTTCTATTAAATTAAGTTTTGTGTCTTCCTCCTGTGTCTCCTGGGAGAGGTAATTGTTTAGTGAGATTGGCTTTTTAGCCACTAGAATTGTTGGATGAATGTCCCCATAAGGTTACAGGAGCCCTTGTTTATCTCCAGAACCTCAGGTGAATGAGAAAGAGTAACCATTTCCAGTGCCATTACAAATACACTCCATTTATTAGCTCGTGGAATCCTTTCATCAAACTGGTGAGTTTTCATTCTAGTATCAGTTGAGTTCAAGACAGATTTAGGAAGAGGTGGGGTTTGAACCCACACCTTAGCCACCAATTCATGTGAACTCTTTCACATTGAACCACATACACATCTCTTGCTGGTGAAGGAGAAAGACTACACATCTATTAGCTTTAAACATATTTTCTGACTAGTAGCCAGTGTTAAAAGCTATTAATTCCTTTTACAGTGAGGGAAATAGATTCAGAGATGTGATCTACCCCAATGGCCTTCACTGGCCAAGTCAGGGTTTGAACTCTTGAAGGGAAAGAGGTGGCCCCAAGGGAGGGAGTGAAAGTGTCAGAAGAGCCTGTGGGCCTGTAAGATTGGCATAGGCCCACTTTGTTGCGCCCCACAAGGCTGCCATTAATGTCCAGCGGGTGGTTGGGAACTGATGTCTAACTGCAGGAGAGGGAAGAAAGAATTCCTCACCCCAGTTTGACCTAGGCTTGTGAAAGCTGACTAGCACAGGATATGCTGTGAAGGGAGAAGCTGCAGGACCTGGTAATAGCTGGGTAAGGAGTGAGGTGGCAGGCCACGGCCTGGTGTTTTCTCAGATGTGAATGGTAAGAAGAGCTGGTTAGATGGCAGGTAATGGTCAGTTCAGGATGGGGGTAGGGTGGAAAGTCCACCCACTAAATGGAAGACAAGTACATCACCTCCATCCTGTTTGCCAAAGCACCTTCAGCTTTGGCTAACCAACCCTTCTCGTTGTTCCATGGGCCTAGCCCCACCCTTCTGGGAGGCCTCCAGAATTGGCATATCCGGGGAAAGTTTTAAGGAGAGAATTTTGTGTTTAGTGTACCTTGAATGTTACATCTTCCTCAAGTACTCAGATGGAGTATTTGATGGAGTCAGATGGAGATAGTTGGGTGAACAAAGTGATCAGGGGAGGAGCAGCAGAGAGGGAGGGAGCTGTTAAGATTCATTCTGAAAATCCAGCACTTCCTTTAGGGATTAATGAGGCCACAAAATGGCATTGTGTCCCCACGTCCATGGTCAATTTCCGTGTTTAACTGTTGGTGACCTTTCAAGTATCCTTTCTAGTTCTTTCAGGGCTTGATAGGCTTCCTGTCAGGTGGCCAGACCAGAGTAAGGCTCATTTGGAACGAGCAAAAAGACATTAAGATTTTGTGGAAGAAATGAAAATTTAGCAAGTACATTGCTTGTTAAACGTCAACAAACTCATGGGCGTGAAACTGGGGGTCTCGGAGCCATTTTGTGGCCTATGACGTCACCGCTAACGGGCATGGCGTCACTCGCAGGAAGCCACTTGGTAGAGCAAGAAGTACCCCTCCCCTCAGGAATAGAATTTAGTCTGCGCATGCATTGCTCGAGGCCGCGCTCGTGCGCATGCTCGCGATGGCCAAGGGGGCGCGCTCATGTCACGTGTTGCGGTGGTCGGCGCGCGCACTGCCTGCCCCGGAAGCTGTCGGCGTGCGGCGCGGCTGGGCGCTAAGATGGCGGCGGCGTGAGTTGCATGTCGTGTGAGGATTCCGGGGCCTCCGTGTCGCTCGGGTCCCACCATGGCCGTCACGATCACGCTCAAAACACTGCAGCAGCAGACCTTCAAGATCCGCATGGAGCCTGATGAGACGGTGCGAGCCAGGCCGGAGCTCCGGAGCGGGAGCGACGGGTGCAGCGGGTGGGGTGGGGGCGGGGAGGCCGGGATCCCGACGACAGAGGCGGGGAAGACGGCGCAGGGTCGCGCCCTGCCCATTCTCCCTACAGGCCTGACTTTCCCAGATACCCTGATGGTCCCCGGCTCTGCCCCTGGTGGCTCGGGCGGCGCTCTTGGGTCGATCTCCAGGCGAAGCCCCACCTCCGGGGCTCCCGCCAGGTCCTGGCTCCAGTGTCAGCGCCCTCGCGGGGCGCGGGATCCGCAGGCTCAGATTGCCGGCCGGGCTTCTTTCTCTGGAATGGGTCCTCCGAGTTCCCACTTTTGTAGGCTTTGCCTCGGGACCTTGGTGGCCAAATCTGGGAGTAGTGATCAGGAGATGTCGGGTGATGACAGCAACTATGATGATAATGATAATAAACGGTCTGAGTTTCAGTGGTCCGTGTTTGTTTTTCACCAGTCTCTGAGCGTTTTCATGATGTTTTACTAACTCTGCAAAGTAGGCTTGTCATTTGGGCACTCTTGCGTGTCCTCACTTAACAGATGTGGAAACTTTGAGCTTGAAGAACTTTGCTATAGTCGTATATGCATACAGCAAGGCGTGGCGGAGCTGATTTCAATTCGGATTTGCCTCAAGTCTCGAGAGCCCACGGTCTAAAGATGATGCGGTGCTTTTGACCGGAAAGTGACTTAGGACCTAAAAAACGTGTATTTGGCACTTTTTGCACAATTTCCCCTATGAGAGAGATATTGAAGTTCATTTTTTGTGAAAAGGAAACAAACTCAGATTATTTTGACCAATCCAGCTGTTTGGGCAAGTTAGGTAATCTCTGTGCCTCTATTTTTCTCAAATATAAAATAAGGATATGGAGCTTGCTTCCTGGTGCAGTGGCTGAGACTACACTTTCAATGCAGGGGGCCTGGGTTCAATCCCTGGTTAGGGAACTAGATCCCATATGCCAAAACTAAGATCCTATGCAGCCAAATAAGTAAGTGACTTTTAAACAATACAAAATGAGGCTCATAGTACCTATTCCACGCAGTTATTACAAGGCTTTAAACCTGTGACGTATACATTTATTAATAGCACTATCAACTTACGATTCTCAGTAAACACCACTGTCAGCAACCTTAGGTCTCCCCTTTATTTTGAATTGCATTTCATCATGTTTACATCATTTGAAATATGTATTCATTTTTTTATTCTCCCACGTGAGTGTCCTCTATGAGAACAGGGACACGTGTTGAGTCTTTGTGCTCTGTCCTCTGCCTAAAACTGCACCTGGCACACATTCAGTGTTCAGTAAAGATGTCATTGAATAGTAGAATGGTCTAGTGTGCTTGATTTCGAAGCTTAGCAATTCGGCCATCAGGGCTTGCAGCCTGCCCCCAAACTAGAAGAGAGAATCGGGGGGGTTTGCAATGATCATCTACCCCTTCCTCCAGGTGAAGGTGCTAAAGGAGAAGATAGAAGCTGAGAAGGGTCGTGATGCTTTCCCCGTGGCTGGACAGAAACTCATCTATGCTGGCAAGATCCTGAGTGACGATGTCCCCATCAGGGACTATCGCATTGACGAGAAGAACTTCGTGGTCGTCATGGTGACCAAGGTGGGTGATGTCTGCTGGTTCGGAGGGTGGGTGGATTGGCTGGGGAACTGGCAAACAGCCTGTGCCGAAGAGAGATTAGCCATGGACAGGGCGGGGCGGAGCTGTGGAGGGTTGTCAGGGCTAGATAGGGGAACTGATGCCTGCTCCCTTTTTCTGGGTGTCAGGCCAAAACCAGCCCAGGCACCTCAGTACCTTCAGAGGCCTCACCCACTGCCACCCCGGAGTCTTCCACATCCTTCCCGTCAGCCCCTGCCTCAGGCATGTCCCACCCCCCACCTACTGCCAGAGAAGACAAAAGCCCATCGGAGGAATCTGCCCCCACGACGTCCCCGGAGTCTGTGTCAGGGTAAGGCAAGGAGCCGCAGCCCCAGTTTGGGCCCTGTCTTCCTGCCCCTTTCAGTGCCCACTGTCATGGTTCCACATACCTGGGGGGAGGGCAAGCCGCCAGAAGCCAGGGTCCGATTTCTCTCTCTTGAATTTGCAGCTCTGTTCCCTCTTCAGGTAGCAGCGGGCGAGAGGAAGACGCGGCCTCCACGCTAGGTGGGTGGGTGGTCCCCCAATTGAAAATGGCTGGATGCCCCAGGCATCAGCTGGCCTCCTGTGGGCATGGGAGGGCCGGGAAGCTGCCCTTCCTTCTCCTCGGTGACCCAGCCTTTGCTGCTCCCTCCACAGTGACGGGCTCTGAATATGAGACAATGCTGACGGAGATCATGTCCATGGGCTACGAGCGAGAGCGGGTCGTGGCCGCCCTGAGAGCCAGCTACAACAACCCGCACCGAGCCGTGGAGTATCTACTCACGGTGAGGTGGGGCTGCTGCCTCCCGGGGGGTTCTCAAGGGAGCATGCGGACTTCGGTGCTCTGAAGGGTGGTCAAAATCTGTCCCCCAAGACCTTTGGGTTAGGGTTCTAGCCAGGAAAGAACTCCTGCAGGAGCCGGGATGAGAGCGGTGGGGTTGGGGTGGGCCTGGGAGGGCAGAGCGGAGGCCTCCTGTGTCTCCCACCAGGGCTGAGTATGCAGGAGGGGCGGCAGTGGGCAGTCTGTGCTTGGAACTAAAAAGGACACCTGACAGGGAATTCCTGGGAGCCCCGAGCCAGAACACGGTTCTGTTCAGGAGAGCCAAGTTTCAGAGCAGCCATCCACAGAAGCAGGTGAGTGATTGGGAGGTGTGTGCCTGCTGTTGTGACACCTGACTCATCCCACCCACCCCGTACTTCTGGGAGCCCAGGGTGGTGTCTGACCACACCCCTTTCTCCTGCCAGCAGGAGAGAACCCCTTGGAATTTCTGCGAGACCAGCCTCAGTTCCAGAACATGCGGCAGGTGATTCAGCAGAACCCTGCGCTGCTGCCAGCCCTGCTCCAGCAGCTGGGCCAGGAGAACCCCCAGCTCTTACAGGTACAGGCCTGGGGGCAGAGGAAGTCGGTGCAGGCCCCATCTCCCTTGCCTGTGGGTACCACAGCCCCCAGAGAGAGCCCAGCCAAGCATGGTGGGTAGGGGAGTCTGAGCTTGGAAGGCACGACTGGCACGATAGTCACCTGCTGGTCCCTGTGGCTTGATGACCTCATGGTTTCACATGATGCTCCCAACCACCTGTGAGGTGTAGGTGCTGTTGTCACTCCTGCAGAGGGAGGCGCCAGGGGTTTGGAGCAGCCTGGCAACTGGTGGAGTGCGTGTCTGCCTCCAGCCTCTGGGGCCTGCACTCTGACTTGGCTCCACATTTAGCTGTTGCTTCATAAACGCCCCTAGAGTTGCAGGACTGCTGTGCCCTGGTTGGTTCTGAGACCACCAAGCTCAGCAAAGCTCCATCCTGCCCTTGAAGGTTCTGAGGCAGAGGAGCAATGACCCCTGAGTGTGACAGGGTCCTCTGGGTCGTCTGTGAAGCTTGCCTCTCCTGATTCAGGCATCTGCTGCTTCTACCCCAGACGTTTCAGTCTCCTGTGCTGCCTGCTGCTCACCTCCTCCAGATGCTGGAGGGCCCGGGCTGTACATCTTCATTCTTTATCTGCTGTCAATCCTGGGGCCTTTAATCTGTGTATGTGTGTGTGAGTCACTCAGTTATGTCCGACTCTGCAGTCCTATGGAGTGTAGCCCGCCAGCCTCCTCTGTCCATGGAATTCTCTCAGCAAGAATACTGGAGTGGGTTACCATGCCCTTCTCCAGGGAATCTTCCCGATCCAGGGATTGAACCTGGGTTTCCTGTATTGCAGGCAGGTTCTTTACTATCTGAGCCACCAGGGAACCCTCTTCCCCCTTAAATTTGTATGATCAGCCTGGACCCTCTGGATGCCATGTGCTCCATGAGTGACTTGGTACCTCCATGAAAATGCTTTCTACATATCCAAGACCAGAACAGATTCTCCCCAGCCTTCCCTAACCCTGCCAGGACCAACCTGGGCTTGCTTGAGCCCCAGGCACTGGGGGCCTGCTGGGCTTATCCCCGACCTGTCCTGTTTGCTCTGCCTGCAGAACACTCAGCCCAGCCCTGCACTCCATCTCTGTGGCTGCCACCTCATCTACTGGGTCCCCAGGGGGCCACTATCCAGGCCTCTGCTTCGGCACTTTTCCTGTGGTTATTCTCCACCAGAATCCAGATTCTTGAAAAAGCGCTTTTTCCTTTGATGTGAAAATTGTCAAATGTACATAAAAATGGGGGCATATCAAAACCCCCCAGATACGTAACACCCAGATGAATTCACCTTTTTAAAAAGTACACAGATGTCTTTTCCTAGTTGATTCTCACCACTGTGGTGTCTCATCATGCGAGAAGGCACTAGAAGAAAGCGGTTTAGACCTTGCCGCCGCCTCTGATCTCTTTTGCTTCCTCCTTCCCTTGTTTATAGTTTTGCCATATGGATTTTTTTTGTTTCTGGAGTTTTCCAAATACACTCCCATCCCTGGGCCTTTGCACTTGCTGTTGGCTCTATGTGGAAGGAAACTTTCTTCTCCATCCTGTGGATCACAGGCCCCTCCCTCCTGGCTTAAAGTATCTTTCCCAGCCCAAGGTCTGTCTACTCTGATGTATGGCAGGGTCAGTATTTACATTGTAAATAATAGCCAACTTATTTGCATGTGTAAGGCCTATCTCCCCATCCTGGAACATTAGCTTCTCTAGGACAGGGCCGGTGTCCACCACTGTGTGGCTGGCCAGAGTAGGTACCCTGTAAATGTTTGCTGAGTGAGTGAAAAGGGCTGTCATAGGGACCTGGGAGAGGGGGGACAAAGGCCGTGGGTCACCCTTCCCTCCTCTGTCTCCCACAGCAAATCAGCCGGCATCAGGAGCAGTTCATCCAGATGTTGAATGAACCCCCCGGGGAGCTGGTGGACATCTCAGACGTGGAAGGCGAGGTGGGCGCCATAGGTGAGGAGGCCCCGCAGATGAACTACATCCAGGTGACGCCGCAGGAGAAAGAAGCTATAGAGAGGGTAAGAGGCCTGGCTAAGAGGACTGTGACCTCGTGGGTGGGCAGGGCCCTCACCTCTTGCTTATACCTGCCCGTCTTCCCACAGTTGAAGGCCCTGGGCTTCCCAGAGAGCCTGGTGATCCAGGCCTACTTCGCTTGTGAAAAAAACGAGAACTTGGCTGCCAACTTCCTCCTGAGTCAGAACTTTGATGATGAGTGATGCTGGGAGGCCAGGCTGCCCACCGCCCCCTCCTCCCCACCCTCCCACCCCCCCTCCACAAAAGTTTTATAAAAGAAAAAAATATATATATATATTCATGTTTATTTAAGAAGTGGAAAAAAAAATCAAAAACTAAAAGAAACTCCGACCCAACTTCCCACTCTCCTAAAGTGGTCCCTCATTCCCATCTTGGCCTGAAAAGACCTGGGCCAGACAGCTGTCCCCCCTCCCCATCCCCCAGCCCAGCCCAGCCTGCTCTAAGGAGCTGGCAGAACTGGAGGTGACAGATGGGCCCCTCTTGGCCTGTGTCCCAGCTCCCTGCAGCCAGATGGAGAGGCGGCTGCTTGCTTCCCCACCCCCCCAGAGAGCCCCCGAGACCTCCCCCGCCCTCTTCCAGGGTGAGGGGAAGCTGGAGCTCCAAACTTTTGATCCTCCATAGGAGTGTCTCACATCTTTCCATCTGGGGTGAACGCTCAAGAGGCCCAAGGACTCCTCTGTGGTCTGGCCTAGGCTTCCATCCTGCATCCCTTTGCTGCGGGAGGGAGGTCTGGTTTGTCCTGCTTGGGGAAGGGGAAACATCAGAGTCGCTCTGGAGTTTGAGGCAAGCCCCCCACCCCAGAAGAGAACTGTTGTCTCTGATAAAGGTTTTGAAGTGAATAAAGTTTTAAAAGCCAGTCCTGTTTTTCATCCCTACTGGGGCTTCCCACTCCAGCTGGTCTGGGTCCAGGGACTAGTTGGGCACAGGAGATGAGGGAATGCCATGAAAGGGGCAGAGGGGTCTGTCTGCCTCTGCAGATTGTGGCTCCTAGTGTACCCCGCCCCCACCACCAAGCTGTGTTATTCCCAGGCAGTGGGCCCCAGCCTTGGAAGGGCTGCTGCTCTTTCCACCCCCCCATCATCACCACAGTCTGTTTTGGCTACACTTCCCCCCTGGTAATTGGCTAATTACTGGAGATTAATGTTGGTAAACAGAAGCCTTCTTCTCCTCTGCCATCTGCTCCTCCATTATTTCCCCATTGTGCCCCCCCTATTTTCCCCCTGAAGCCCCAGAGTTGGTCAGCATGGTCTTGAGTCCCCTGAGTGAGCAGAGCCAGGGAAGGGTGGGGGATTCCCTGGCTCCAGGTGTTGGAGAAGGAACCCATGTGCCCAGGGAGGGGTGTGATAAGAGAGGACATAGCTCTTCAGGGGTGGGGCAAGTTTTATTGGGAAAGAATCCAGCTCAGGAGTCGGGTGTTTCAGAGTCTGCTGGATCCTGGGCCACAGCAGCGGCCATCGCAGCAGCTCGTGCCTCCTTCTTCTTTCTTTGTTTCTCCTCCTTGAGGCGCTTGCGATGCTGCTTCTCCAAGTCCTGCAGCAGCTCCTGGAAGCGGGCACTCCTCGGGTCCACGTGGTATCCCAGGCGCTCCTGGGCCTCCGCCTGCAGCCGGGCCCTCCGCTCCTTGTCTGCTTGTGCCTTCTCCCTGCGTGCCTGCTGCTGCCGCCGCCAGTTCTCAATCATCTGTGGCATCTTGGCCATGCACTCTTCAATGAGCTGCTCCCTGCCGGTGCAGGGGGGTGGTTGGTGAGGGCAGCCCCACCCAGCCAGAGCAGTACCCATCCACCCACCTCCCACCCCCAAGCCTCTGCCCATAGCCTGCCTCTTCCAGCTCCCCTATATATCAAGTTGAAAGATTGAGAAGGCTTATGGTGGTCATTAAAACTGTCAAGAAAAGTCCTTGAGAAGTGAAGCAAGAGGCAGGAGAGAGGAACTAGTGTGAAAGTGACAGTGTTAGTCACTCAGTTGTGTCTGACTCTTTGAGGCTCCATGGACTAGCTGCCAGGCTCCTCTATCCATGGAATTCTCCAGGCAAGAATACTGCAGTGAGTAGCTATTTTCTTCTCCAGGGGATCTTCCCAACCCAGGGATCAAACCCCAGTCTCCTGCATTGCAGATTCTTTACCATCTGAACCGCCAGGGAAATAAATATGTATTTAACCTTGAGTAAGCCCCAGTCACTCTAGGAGCAGACCCCAAGTCAACCCAGCATTTCCCTGAGCTGTCTCCTGAGCCATCCAAGGCCACGTGTTATTCCCATAGCACATTGCTTCATCCTACAGACATCAATGAGTACCCACTCTATGCCAGGCCCACTTCTTGATACAGGAGTGGAGGCAAGAAATGAATCGGACCTTTCCCTCCAATAGGTGGTAGGTATGAGTCACTTCCATTTTAAGGATTAGAAACATGAAACTGAAAGCCCCATGGTAGGTAGGGTCAGCCAGCTGGGATAACGGGGTTTACTTGACATAGGTTCACTTCCCAGCTCTGTTCGTTCACTGGGCGATTGGACAAGTGACTTCACCCTCCCTGGCCTCAGTTTCCTATCTCTCAAATAAGGGTGATTCCCTCTTCCTCTTAGAGCTGCTGTGAGGACAAGAACAGTAAGCACCAGGAACACACTCGCCTGCCTTCGCTGCCCCCTCTCTTCAGTAATTGGCACAATCAATATCTTCGCTCTTTATTCCATTCTTACCTCTAAATCCTTCAGACCTGCCTCCCAAGTCCGATCTGTACCCTTGATCCCATGCTCCATCACCTCTCACACCTCCCCAGCCACACTAATGTCCAGACTGTTTCATAAAGCATATACCGACCTCAGGGCCTCTGCACCGGCTGTTCCCTTTACCAAGAACACTCTCCCTAAGATCTTTCTATGGCTACCGCCGATCATTCATCTCTCTCTTAAGTTGCTCAGTCATGTCCAACTCTTTGTGACCCCACGGACTATCCAGTCCATGGAATTCTCCAGGCCAGAATATTGGAGTGGGTAGCCTTTTCATTCTCCAGGGTATCTTCCCAACCCAGGGATCGAACCTAGGTCTCCCGCATTGCAGGTGGATTCTTTACCAGCTGAGCCACAAGGGAAGCCCAACAGGTCTCTGCTTAAACGTTTTAAATGTCAAGTTCTCAGAGAAGGCTGGGGCCTACCAAGGCGAAGTCGCCCTCAGGCCTGCAGGCTCCACCCAATTTTATCTTCCTAATGACTCTGGGTCACCATCTGAAATTCATTTTGTTCCCCACTATGCCCTCAGCACCTGGGACATGGCCTTGCGCATAGTAGGCGCTAGGTAAAGATTTGTTGACCGATGACTAAATGAACTTAGCCAGAAGTCTTTTCACATCCAGGTGAGCGTGCACGTAAATACCGCATGCAAAACCGGCGATAAACCGCCCAATGGAGTAAGCACTGTTGATGCACAATTCACTGTCGGCCCGCAGTCCCGCTCCCGCCCGACCGCAAGCACGCACCTGGCTTGTCGCTTCTGCTCTTCCGCCAGCTGCTGCACCCGCAGCGATTCCTGCATGACCGCCAGGCTCGGGTACCATTCTCGCTCCTCAGCCTCCAGTTCGAGCAGCTGCTCCCGCGACGGCCACAGACAACCGGGGTCAACACCGGAGGCGGCGCCATGCCGCGCGAACTGTTTAGCTGCATAGCGCGGCTCCAGCTGCCAGCGCGGGGTCAGTGGGTCATCCGGGTCGGGCCACCAGGGGTCCCGTGAGCGGCGCGGAGGCGGCGGCGCTCGGTAGCCGCGGGAGCCTGGGCCCAGGGTCGTCACCCATCCGAGGAGGTTGCGAGTCTGCCGCATGGGCGCAGCCATCTTGGCCGTGCGAGGTCCTCGCTAGCAGGCCGGGCTGGCCAAGGCGCTGCCTGCGCTTGAGGTCCGCTGGGGGCCGGGAGGAGGCAAGGAGCTTCCCGGCTGCCTCAGTTCCGCGCAGGGAGAAGAGGGGAGTAGTCTTATTTTTTACACATCTTCAAGTATAATTATAAATTTTCCTGTAGCAGTTAATTTATTAAAATCGCATTTAAAATTTTTCTTAGTTTTTGTTCATATTTAAGATTTAATTTTATGTTAAAATAGCATTTATTTTAAATATTAACATTTAAATGTTTTAAATTTAAACGATCATTTAAATATTTACTTAAAACACTGAAATATTTTCGTTTTAAGTTCAATCTACTTATTATTTTATATTTTAACTTTTAAATCGATGCAACATACTTAATTTTTTTTAAATCCAGGCAGTAATATTGGAGTGGATTGCCATTTCCTCCTCCAGGGGATCTTCCTGACCCAGGGATCGAACCAGTGTCTTCTATGTGTCATGCATTACAGGAAGATTCTTTACCCGCTGAACCAAGGGGAAAGCAACCCCTGGCTATTTTCTAGGTCCATGGGCTTCCGTAGTTGCTGCACGCTGGCTCAGTACTTGTGGTCCAGGGACTCAGTTGCCCTTCAGCGTGTGGAATCTTCAGGACCAGGGAACAAACCATGTCCCGTGTTGGCAGACGATTTCTTACTCACAGCACCACCGCGGAAGTCCTAAATATTTAAATTCTATATAAACACTTATTTAAACATTGTTCATAACATTAACTATTTATATGATGCTTTTTCATTTGATTTTAATATATTTATTTAAATTTTAATTTTGAATAATTACTTAAAACTTTCCTTAACATTTATTTAAATGTTTACATTTTGTGGGCCTTCCCTGGTGGCTCAGATGGTAAACAAATCTGCCTGCAATGCAGGAGACCTGGGTTTGATCCCTGGGTGGGGAAGATACCCTAGAGAGGAGAATGGCTACCCATTCTAGTATTATTCTTGCCTGGAGAATTCCATGGACAGAGGAGCCTGGTGGGCTACAGTCTATGCGGTTGCAAAGAGCTGGACATGACTGAGGGACTAACACTAACATTTCTGTCTAAAAGACTTGAATTTGAATGTAAATATTATTTACTGTATTTATAGAGAAATTTTACTTTACATCATATTGTAAATAGTTACTTTATGCCTTCTAAGTTTTTGTGTGTTAACATGTTTAAAACGTTCAATCCTGGTGTAGAAACTAAATACTATTTTTGAAAAAGGATTTCCACCTCAAAAAGGAAGGAAATTCTGACCCATGCTACAGCATGGATGAAATTGAAAGCCATTATAGTGAGCGAAATAAGGCCGTCAGAAAAGGACATAAGTTATATGACTTCACTTATGAGGTCCCTAAAGGAGTCAGATTCATAGAGTCAGCAAGTAGGAGCGTGCCTGGGAGGGGCAGGGGACTGGGGAATGGGAGTTATTGCTCAATAGGTACAGTGGATATACACTGTATTGAGTATAGGTGCTCAATAGGTATAGAATTTGTGTTTGGAATGATGAAAAAGTTCTGGAGATGGGTGGTGATGGTGGTTTCACAATGCTGTGAATGTGGTTAATGCCACTGAGCGGTACACTTGAAAATGGTTAAAATGTAAATTTTATGTTATGTATATTTTAGTATTTTTTAAAATGCCATTTGCCCAGGGAGCCTGGACAAGAATGTTCATAGTTCATAGCAGTACTATCTATTTCATATGTATTAATCTCAAGCTGGAAACAGTTCAAACCTGAGGCCGTCTGCAGTCGAGTGGATCCCTGAATGTTGATGTTTCAGCCAACAGAATACCACACACCGTTCACAGCTGCTCGCTGCCTTGTGGATGATTCTCATCAACATCTTATGCACCAAAGGAAGTGGGGCCCAAATGATTCTTTTTCAGAAAGGAATGTTTGTGATCATGTGAGGGCTTCCCCGGTGGCTCAGTGGTAAAGAATTCACCTGCCAAGGCAAGAGACTCGGGTTCAGTCCCTGGGTCAGGAAGCTCCCCTGGAGGAGGGCATGGCAACCCACTCCAGTATTCTTGCCTGGGGAACCCCATGGACAGAGGAGCCTGGCAGGCTACAGTCCAAGGGCTCTTTTAGTCTGCCATGACTTAGCAACTCAAGAACAGAAACAAAGTTTACACAAATTGTCCTTTTCATATAAAGTTGAAAAATCCTAGTGTTATTATGGATGCACTCTTTAAGAGGTAAAAGATAAAGAAAAGCCAAACAGTGACCATTCTGGAAGTCAGGATGGTACACCTCTGGTGGGGATAAGGAGGCAGCTGGGTGGTGGTCAGGTGGCAGATGTGGGAGGGGTTTGCTTTGTAACAGATTACTGAGCTGGGCATTCCCATTCTGTTAGCTTTTCTCTAAGTGGACTGTATTCAGTGTTATTTCTTGATCCGGGCTTTAGTGATGCCTGAGTTATAATTATTCTTTCAGTTGGATATAATTGTATATGTGTGGGTTGTACACTTTCCTGTAGCTTTATTATATTTTGCAATTTAGAAAAATGAAAATACATGCAACAAAAAGGATTTCAGTGAGAAGTCCTACTCCCACCTGTCTCTCATCCTCTGCTTCCTTGGAGCCCTTCCACCATCACTGTGTTAGTTTCTTATGTATCCTAGAGTTGGTTTATACATTCTTTTTTTGAATTTTTATTGAATTTGTTAACAATATTGCTTCTTTTTGTATTTTTGTGTTTTTGGCCCCCAAGGCATGTGGGATCTTAACCCCCTGACTGATGAGGGATCAAACCTCTGCATTGGAAGGCAAGGGCTTAACCACTGGACCACCAGGGAAGTCCCTATACTTTCTTATTTACAGTGCTAATGGGTTATCTGTTTCACAAGGACAGAGATTACAGTCATTGTGTCATCACCCAGGTTTAACAAATACTCATGCTTTGGCTCCCTTGCTTCAGGGTGTGTGTGTGTGTTTTAATTTCTTTAAATAAAACGAGCCCTATTACAAAAGTTTCCAGTGACAGTAAGGCCTCTGCCTACAGATGCCAGGCTTCCCTCCACCCTTTATCCCCTGCACCCATCACCCTTCTCAGGACTAACAGTTACTTTGAAATCAGCTTATTCTTCCAAGACCAGTCTTTATGCATTCATTACTTATCTAGAGTGTGTGAGAACAATATTAATGCATCAATATATTTTAAACAGTTAACATAAATGGTATCCTGAATGTATTAGTTTGCAACTTTTTTCCCTCAGCCTCTTGGTTTCCAGATATCTCCAAGTGGATCCAGGTAGATTTCTACTGTGTAGCTGTGCCTTTCTAGAGAAGGCAATGGCACCCCACTCCAGTACTCTTCTTGCCTGTAAAAGCCCCATGGGCGGAGGAGCCTGGTGGGCTGCAGTCCATGGGGTCGCTACAAGTCGGACACGACTGAACAACTTTAGTTTCATGCATTGGAGAAGGAAATGGCAACCCACTCCAGTATTCTTGCCTGGAGAATCCGAGGGATGGGGGAGCCTGGTGAGCTGCCATCTATGGGATCCCACAGAATCGGACACGACTGAAGTGACTTAGCAGCAGCAGTAACTGTGTTTTTCACAGTGTGGGTCACAGGGCCCATTATTGATTCGGGAAGTCAGGGAACTGGGTTCCAACCAGCATTTTTCTCTAGGTTTACAGTTAAGGGAAGAATGATTCATAGAAAACTTCTTTTAATTTTTAAAAATTATTTATTTTTTAAAATGACGTAACACACATAAAACTTACTGTTGTAACTTTTTTTGGCTATTCTGCTTCTTTGTTGCTGCTTGAGGGCTTTCTCTAGCTGTGGCTAGCTGGGGCTACTCTCTCGCTGGGTGCTTGGGCTTCTCATTGTGGTGGCTTCTCTTGTGCAGAGCACCAGTTCTGGGGCATGCGGGCTCAGTAGTTGTAGCACACAGGCTTGGTAGCCTTACAGCATGTGGGATCTTCCCAGGTTAGGCATTGAACCTGTGTCCCCTGCATTGACAGGTGGACTCTTAACCATTGGATCAGTAAGGAAATTCTCGTAACCATTTTAGGGTCCACTACCATCCAGTGGTATCAGGCACATTCACATTGTTGTGCAGCCATTACCACCATCCGTTTCCAGGAGTTTGTCATCTCGTAAAACAGAAACTCTTTCCCCATTAAGCAACTAACTAACTCTCCATTCTCCACTTCCCTCAGCTCCTGGTAATAATCCCCATTCTAATTTCTGTCTCTGTGAATGTGACTACTCTTGGGACTTCACGTAAGTGGAATCATACGGTATTTGTCCTTTTGTGACTGGCTTATTTCACTGAGCATAATGTCCTCAAGGGTCAGAATTTACTTCTTTTTTAAGGCTGAGTAGTATTTCATTGCAGATATTCACCACTGTGTATTTTTCTGTTCATCCACCGACAGGCATTTGGGCTGCTTCTGCCTTTTGGCTATTGTGAATAATGCTTCTGTGGACATGGGTATAATAGCAGTTATTATTAATGAAAAATACAGAAAATTAAAATGTCAGGTTGTATCACATGTACTAACGGTAAGTATTATTTGGTAAACCATTTGTTTCTGTCACATATGCATGTATGTATATATACTGGTGATGCAGTTGTCATCAGTGGTAACAGACCTTCCCCAAACAACTATTTTGTTACGCTTATTGTGTAGATCAGGAATTTGCCCTGCCCCAGTGGTGCAGGACACAGTGGGGATGGTTGTCTCTGTTCTATGCTGTCTGCAGCCCCAAGGGGAATAATTGGAAGCTGAGTGACTCAACACCTGGCAGCTAGAATCATCAGAAAGCATCTTTATTCATTCATGACTTACAGTGGCTTCTGGCTGGATATTCAGCTGAGGTACTGGCTGGAACAGCCACCAGTGGTCTCTCTGTTGGTCCCACCAGTCACCAACATTGTCTAGGTTCAAGGGTAGGGTCAGAGACCTCTTCGCTCAGACAAGTCTCAGGGTCACATTGTCACAATTGCATACAAAGGATTGTATGTAGAACATGTAGGATAGGACATATTTTTTCAAGTATTGATTTATTTATTGTATTTGGCTGCATCTGGCCTTAGTTGTACCATGTGGGATATTCATTGTATCATTCAGCGTCATTCACTGTAGCACTCAAACTCAGTAGTTGTGATGCTCAGGCTTAGTTGGTTCATGGCATATGGGATCTTACTGCCCTGACCAGGGGCCAAACCCACATTCCCTGCATTGCAAGGCAGATTCTTAACCACTGGGCTACCAGGGAAGTCCCAGGGCATATTATTGAGGCCCTTTTGGAAACTACAGTCTGCTACCTCTGGTTCATAATATAAAATGTATTTCTTACTGTGTTTAGTGATTTTTTAAAAAGGTTGGGAAAAAAAGTCTGCTCAAGAACTTCCCCAGTGGCCCAGTGATTAGGACTCTATGCTTTCACTGCAGGGTGCACAAGTTCAAGGCCTGGTCAAGGAACTAAGAACACATGCCACATGGAGAAAATAATTTTTAAAATGAAATAAAGTGTCTGCTCGATATTGTCCATAGTATGAATAAACTATAATTTTTCGGTCATGCTGTTTTGATGGACATACGTTTCCAATTTTTCTTGACTGGAGAAATGGTGCTTCAGTAAACTGCCCTTACTGTGTCCCCATGTGCTCGCTCAGGGAACTTTCTTTGAGGTGCTCAAACAAGTCTGTCCCCAAGGTTTGCTGAGGGACAGATAACCAGCGTGGCTGAAGTCCAGTGAATGAAGTGGATTGAAGGAGGAGGTGAAGTGAATAGTGTTAGGTAGTGGCCAGCCATGCAGGACATATAAGCCAGGGCAAGAGTTTCTGGTTTTATTCCAAGGACAATGGGGAGGTTTTATTCCAAAGGACGGGAGGTCTCTGAGCAGAGCAGTAATGAGTATGACTTATGATTCTCCTCTGGCTTCTGAAGAGGAAAAACAGTGATGGAGCAAAATGTAGAGAAGCAGAAGACCCATTCGGAGGTAGAAGGGGCATTAGCAGGTAGAAGTACCCACTAGGGGTACCAGAGTGGTCTCTGACTGCGCTGGCCTCAGGGCATTTACGTTGCGTTTCCTGCTGCCAAGCTTAGAACTGTCTCCCAGGATCTGCACCTGGTGGGCTCTTTTTTTTCTTCTGTTTTTTTGGCCATGCCTTGAGGCATGCAGGTTCTTAGTTCCCCGAGGATTGAACCTGAGTCCCCTGCAGGGGAAGTGTGGTGTCTTAACCACTGGACCACCAGGGAAGTCCCATGGTGTGTGTGTGTTAGTCGCTCAGTCATATCTGACTCTTTGAGACCCCATGGACTGTAGCCCGCCAGCCTCCTTTCTCTATGAAATTCTCCATACAAGAATACTGGAGTGGGTTGCCATTTCCTTCTCCAGGGAATCTTCCCAACCCAGGGATCAAAACTTGGGTCTCCTGCATTACAGGCAAATACTTTACTGTCTGAGCTACTAAGGAAGCCCCCATGGTAGGCTATTCCTTGTTATTCAGGTTTGACTCAGCAGACACCTCCCTGGCTTCTTGGAACTTTGTTCATGCTAAGTCACTTGTATCTGACTCTCTGACCCCATAGACTGCCTGCCAGGTTCCTGTGTCCATGGAATTTTCCAGGCAAGAATAGTGGAAATGGGTAGCCATTTCCTCCTCCAGGAGATCTTCCCATCCCAAGGATGGAACCCGTGTCTCCTGCATTGGCAGGTGGGTTCTTTACCACTAGCGCTGCCTGGGAAGCCCTTGGAACTTTGAAGACATACAAAATGAAGTAGGGTCAGTCCCTGACCTCAAACAGCTCAGTCTTGTGGGTGAGACTTACAAATAATTACAGTGGAGATGAAGCAGGAAGAAAGTTCCTGGAATGGGGCTGATAGGCAGACAGGTGTGGGTTTCTGAGCTGATTTGCTACCACACCAGGAAATCTGGGGACCAGGGGCTTCCCAGGTGGTGCTAGTGGTAAAGAATCTGCCTGCCAATGCAGGAGATGCAAGAGACACGGGAGTTGATCCCTAGTTTGGGAAGATCCCCTGGAGGAGGAAATGGCAACCCACTCCAGTATCCTTGCCTGGAAAATTCCAAGGACAGAGGAGCCTGGCAGGCTACAGTCCATGGGGTCTCAAAGAGTCAGACACGACTGAACACACGCATGCATGCTGAGTTGTAAGCTGGGAATCCAGTCTAGTAACTGATTTGCAGCACAGTCTGGACAAGTGTCTCTAACATGCAGCCAGGAGCTTGAACCACTGATAAGGAGCAAACTTGCAGATAGAGTAAGTGCAAAAAGCCGGGTGCAGAAGAACCACTTTTGAGAATATTCTTTGCAAGATGGTTTGTGATGGTTAAAAAAATGGATAATGGAGAAAAAAAATTGGGGAGTATGTATGTGCAGTGTAATACTCTTAAGCAGTGAAAAGGAAGGCACATGAAGGGGAGGACAAATGAAGGTTAAAAGGATACATTAAGATACTATATATATTGTTTTATACAAAACAATCTTATGTGTCTTTTCTGAATGGACAGGTACATAGTAAAACTGTGAATCCCAGTCCTGGGGATTAAAATTGGCAAATTCAAGGTTTAAGGACAAGTATAAAGCCAGTTTCTCTCATATTTGTAACCTTTTATTTCTCAATTGGGGTGATGAGTTGTTCAGTCACTAAGTCACGCTTTGTGACCCCATCAGCTGCAGTATGTCAGCTTTCCCTGTCCTTCACTGTCTCCTGGAGTTTGCTCGAATTCATGTTCATTGAGTTGGTGATGCCATTGCAACCGTCTTATCCTCTGTCTCCCCCTTCTCCTCCTGCCTTCAACCTTTCCCAACACTGGGATCTTTTCCACTAAGTGAGCTCTTCAAAACAGGTGGCCAAAGTATTGGAGCTTCAGCTTCCGCATCAGTCCTGAATATTCAGGGTTGATTTCCTTTAGGACTGACTGGTTTGATCTCCTTCCTGTCCAAGGGACTCTCAAGAGTCTTCCCCAGCACCACAGTTTGAAAGCATCAATTCTTTGGTTCTCAGCCTTCTTTACGGTCCAACTTACATCCATCAATGACTACTGGAGAAACCATAGCTCTGACTACACGGATCTTTGTCAGCAAGGTGATGTGTCTGCTTTTTAATATGCTGTCTAGGTTTGTCATAGCTTTTCTTCCAAGAAGCAAAAGTTTTTTTTTTTTTTTAATTTTGTGGCTGTAGTCACCATCTGCAGTGCTTTTGGAGCCCAAGAAAATAAAATCTGTCACTGTTTCCACTTTTCCCCCATCTATTTGCCATGAAGTGATGGGACTGAATGCCATGATCTTAGTTTTTGAATGTTGAGTTTTAAGCCAGCTTTTTCACTCTCCTCTTTCACCCTCACCAAGAGGCTCTTTAGTTCCTCTTCCATTTCTGCCACTAAGGTGGTGTCATCTGCATATCTGAAGTTATTGATACTTCTCCCAACAATCTTGATTCCAGGTTGTGAGTCATCCAGCCCAGCATTTGGCATTTTGCATGATGTACTCTGCATATAAGTTAAATAAGCAGAGTGACAATATACAGCCTTGACATATTCCTTTCCCAATTTTGAGCTAATCAGTTGTTCCATATAAGGTTCTGACTGTTGCTTCTTGACCTGTATACAGATTTCTCAGGAGACAGGTAAGGTGGTCTGGTATTCCCATCTCTTTAAGAATTTTCCAGTTTTATTGTGATCCACACAGTCAAAGGTTCGCGTCGTGAATGAGGCAGAAATAGATTTTTTTTTAATTCCCTAGCTTTTTCTATGATCCAATGAATGAGTACAGGGTAATGAGTACAGTGCTGGTGTATTTTTATCTCTTTCTCTCCCCTCCCCCAATATATAAGGTATTTACTTGGCTGCACTGGGTCTTAGCTGCCCCACACGGGATCTTTGATCTTCCTTGAGGCATGAGGGATCTTTAAGTAGTGGCTGCTGGGATTTAGTTCCCTGATCAGGGATCGAACTCAGCCCCCCTGTCTTGGAAACTTGGAGTCTTAGCCACTGGACCACCAACTGTTGTTGTTGTTTAGTCGATAAGTCACGTCTGACTCTTTGTGACCCCATGGACTGTAGCCCAGCAAGGCACCTCTGTCCATGGGATTTCCCAGGCAAGAGTACTGGAGTAGGTGGCCATTTCCTTCTCCAGGGGATTTTCCCAACCCAGGAGCCAGGGCCTGAGCTGGAGTCTCCTGCATTGGCAGGTGAGTTGTTTACCACGGAGCCACTAGGGAAACCCCTGGACCACCAGGGGCGTCCCTATATATTCTATTTTTATATTACCTATATTATATACATATTACCATATATTCATCTATATCTATAATGTATTTTATCTATTTTTATCTATACTTGTTTGAATGCCCAAAATATCAATACTTCATTTAAAAAGCAAGGGGCAGGACTACCTGGCTGTCCAGTGGGTAAGGCTCTGAGCTGCCACTGCAGGGACAGGGGTCAATCCCTGGTTGGGGAGCTGAGATTACTCATGGGGCACTGTGCAGCCAGGAAAAAAAAAAAAAGCAAAGCAAAACAAAAACAAGGGGCAGAACAGAGGTATTCATTGCTTTCGTGTATGTATTTGTCTGTCTTTGTCTTTGCATTTTTTTGCATTGAATTTTTAAACTCTAAAATGAAGCCCCCCATCTCATCAAGCCTATTTACATGCCCATCCCCAACAGGAAAATCCTGCTGCTCTTTTCACTGTGCAAATACCTGTAAATTAACGTCCTTCCTCAAAAGGTTAGCACCTTGTGAAATTTTCTTAACTTCATTTTTTTTTAATGCTCTCTTTCCATGTTGAAACTTTGAAGAGTGTTGCAGCCCTGTACAGCTGTGTGGGATTATGGGATTATGGGATTATGCCTGGTGAGTCTAGAGAATAGTAAAGAGGTCCGGAGTGCCATAAAGAATCCACCTGCACTTCAGGAGACTCAAGAGACAAGATTCTGTTCCTAGGTCGGGAAGATCCCCTGGAGGAGGGCATGGCAACCCATTTCAGTATCCTTGCCTGTAGAATCCCATGGACAGAAGAGCCTGCCAGGTTGCAAAGGGGAGTCCATGGGGCTGCAAAGAGTCAGACATGACTGAGCGGCTGAGCACAGCACCGCGTGACTGGAGGCAGTGAGAAAACGGGGAGAGAGTGTGGAGAGATGGGTGTGGGGGATGGGGTGAGGGTAGGGGATGAGGGGTGGGGAGTGAGGGTTCGGGGTGTGTGGGGAGGTGATGGGAGCAGACAGGGCGAGGCCTGAAGGGCTGCAGGGAGAACTTTTTGCTGTTCCTGAGTGAGATGGGATCCCTGAACCGGGAGGAGCAGAGGAAGGGCGTGCCCCGCCTCAGGTCCTCACAGGCTCTCTCTGGGGGCTGTATGGGGAATAGATTTGGGGGAGGAAGGAGGCGGGAGCTGGGGTCCCAGGGCGGAGGGACTGCTCAAGTTCAGGTGGGAGGTGATGGAGACCATGTCCAGGTGCGGGACAGAGGCGGCAGTGAGAAGTGGGCGAATTCTGGACAGATTCTGAAGTGGATGGGACCTGCCGTCATACCGAATTGGGGAAGGAGTGGAGTCACAGAGAGGTTAAAGATGCTCCCAAGTTTGGAGCCTCAGCATCTGGCAGGTCGGAGCTGCCATCAGCTCGGTCTAGAGGGCAACGGAAGGGAAGATCGCAGAGGGGGGCGCACTCAGGGGATCGGATGTAGAAGGGTAAGTGGGAGGTACCCGTGCACCTTCACGTGGGGAGCTATGAGGCCGGCGTCCAGGGCACGGACGGCATACAATGCCGAGAGTTGCCGCCAGAGGGCAAGCGCACCCCATCACAGACGCAGGGAGGACCGGCTCCGCCGCTTCTCATGGCCCCCTGGCTGCAGCTCCTCACCTGGGTGCGAGCAGATGCCAGGGCCAGGCGACCCCGGGGTCCCAAAGACTAACACGACGCGGCCGATCGTTTATCTGTCTCGAGCACTCCAACCACCACTCCCCACTGTTATTCCCACCTAGGGTCTCTGCAAAAATGCCACCTCCACAGGGGGACCTCCCCTGACCACCCTGGGGGCCCCGACCCCTCTGAGGCACATCCCATTTTAGTCTCTTCCTAACAGTTAAGGGTCTTCCCTTGTGGCTCAGCTGGTGAAATCCGCCTGCAATGTGGGAGACGTGGGTTCTATCCCTGGGTTGGGAAGATCCCCTGGAGAAGGGAACAGCTACCCACTGGAGTATTTTGGCCTGGAGAATTCCATGGACTGTACAGTCATTCACGACTGAGCAACTTTCACTTTCACTTTTCAACAGTTAAGACTCTGAAATCATCTTATTTATCCTGTGTTGCCTGTTTGCTGTAGTTCAATTTAAAGTCTGTGCTGGGAACTTCCCTGGTGGTCCAGTGGTTAAGTTTCTGAGCTCTCAGTGCAGAGGGCATGAGTTTGATCCCTCATCAGGGAACTAGATCCCAAGTGCTGCAAATAGAACCTGCTGCAGCCAAATAAATAAGTGTTAAAAAAAAAAAAAAAAAAAAAAGCCTGTGCCAGTGAAGACCCATTTTCCGTATTGTCCATCTGTAACCCCAGGGCTCAGAATCATTCTGGGCCTCTAATTTGTGCTAAAGGAAAAAAAAAAAAACCAACAATGTGTTCATCATAGCTTACTCATGGTACTACCGTGTACCAACCTCTGCTTGAAGCTCCTTACATGAATTATCTCCAGCCCTCAGAACAAGAGATTGACTTTTTCTTTTGTCTTGTGTTTTGGCCACAGCACCCAGCTTGCAGAATCTTAGTTCCCCAACCAGGGATTGAACCCCCGCCATGCTAGTGAGAAAACAAGAGTCCTAACCTCTGGACCTTCAGGGAATTCCCCCAGGTAGGGACTGTTGTTATCCCCATATTACAGAAGAGGAAACTGAGGCCCAGAGAGGTTCAGGGACTTGAGATTGCACAGTCAGGAAGCTTCAATGTCAGGAGTGAAGTCCAAGTTCTTCCTCGGTGGCTCAGTGGTAAAGAATCTGCCTGCCTATGCAGGAGACACGGGTTCCATCCCTGATCCTGGAAGATCCCACATGTCTCGGAGCAACTAAGCCCGTGTGCCACCACTACTGAGCCCGTGTGCTCCAGAGCCCATGCTCCCCAACAAGAGAAGCCACCACAGTGAGAAGCCTATGCACCGAAGCTGGAATGACCCCTGCCCCCCCGCAGCTAGAGAGGAGCCTGCCCAGCAGCAAAGACCCAGCACAGCCAAAAATAATTTTTTTTAAGTTAAAAAAACTGAAAAGCTTTAAAAAACCCAACACAGTGACACTACCAAGATTGTGTTCCATGGTCTAGCTCAGCACAGGCAGGAGATAGCAAACCCCTTTACTGGTCATCTGTCTGCTTAGATTCAGTACATTGTCTTTTTCTCTTCTTTTTATTTATTAAATAATATTTTTTTAACACCAAAATCATTTTGTCTTGGGGTACAGCCAATTAACGATGTTATGCACATTGTGTTTGGTACAGTGTTTGATAGAAATATCACTGACCAGAAAACATGGATGTCATGTCTCTAGAAAGAAAACCTGTAGTTGTTCAGTTCCCAATATGTACCTTAGTTTTTTGTTTGTTTTTATTTTTCAAGTAAAACTAAGAATCTCGACCAACTTTTTATTCGGCTGTTCTGGTTTTAAAGGATGAGCTACAGGCTGTGTGTTTTTCTATACCAACATAGCGCTTATTAAATACTTTTGTACCATGAGTAAAATTTGAGGTGTTTTGCAAAAATAAAAAAGTGAAGCCCAAGAAGCCCAACTGCAAAGTCTGAGTTTGCTAAAGGATGAATGGGGCCCCAATGGTAAATTAGCCCCTTAGGGAGTTCAGCACTGTGTCTTGAACCCCTGTTTCTACACCGAACCTTCTTGGTCTCCACAGCCTACACACTCCCAGCCCAGTCTCCAGATACCCTGCCAGGCTAGGGGTAGGTGTGAGAACCCAGCAGGCAGGGGTCTTACTCTTCTCCCCATTGTAGGTTTGCAGAGGTGCCTCCCAGGCTGCCCAAGTTGGGGGCAAATCATTCAAAGTGGCTCTGGAAGGACTCCCCTGGTGGGCTGGTGGTTAGGACTTGGTGCTTTCACTGCTATGCCTGAGTTTGATCCCTGCAGATCAAACTCCGATTTGCTCACAGAGCCTTGCACAGATCCTGGAAGCCTTGAAAAAGGGCCAGAAAAAGAAAAAAGTGGATCTGGAGACCCCAGATTCCAATTACCAGACAGCAGGGATGGCTGCCTAAGGCCCTGAACCCGGTCCCAGACTGACCAACAGACAGACCCATGATCCTCAGCCAGCTCAGCGGGGCCTGGCTGCCCGTAGGTCTGGGGAAGCCTGGACCCCAAGATCTTCCAGCTCAGTCCAGGGCTGCTGCCAATCAGACTCCGTCTCTGGGTCAAGGGGCCTCAGCCTTCCCAGTGCCCCCCTTTGCCCTTGACAGCTAGAAGACCTTCTTGGACTGCACCAAACTGGGTAACTAGGGACAGGCAGGCTGCAGCATGAGCAGGATGTGGCTGCCACCGTGTCTCCTCCACTGGATCCACGGGGAGTGGCCTCAGAGCTATGCAAGGCTTGGCCCTTCACGCAAGCAAGTGTACAGGTAGGAGGAGGAGAGGGCTGGGTCTCAGTCCTGATAGGCAGTGGCAACAGACAGATTGGGGTCAGCCTTGCATGCTTCAGCTGAATGTCTCTAATCTTTAGTTTTCTCTCCCACCTGGGTCAGTGCAATTGCCACCATCTTGGCTCCAGCTTCTGCTTATGGCCAGCTTGTCCCCTGAGCCTGTTTTTCCCTCTTGTGGCCAGAGGGCATGAAGGATTTCTTAGTTGTGGCATGTGGGGTCTAGTTCCCTGACCGGGGATCGATCCCAGGGCCCCCTGCATTGGCAGCATGGAGTCTCAGCCACTGAACCATCAGGGAAGTCCTGCCTTTATCACTTCTGTAGCCCCATCCCTGCTCTAGCACAGCAGAGCCAGGCACACAGTGTTTGTTGGATAAATGAATAAGTAATAGTAGTACTTGCCTTCTAAGGGCTATTGGGCAGCCTGAACAAGAGGGTACAGGGAGCACTGTCAGCTGCATTCAGTTGGTGTCCATAAAGGTTCTGGTAATTCCTACCAAGTGTCATTTATGGCCCAAGCTTTGAAGTTAGGTGTACTTCAGCTCAACTTCTGTCTTAGCTGCTGAATTTTGTGTGACCCGGAGCAGATTGGCTTTCCTTTGTGCCTCAGTTCCCACCTTTGCAAAAGACAGTTAATAATAATTGAGAACTGAGACTTCTTTGGTGGTGCAGTGGCTAGGACTCTGCACTCCCAGTGCAGAGGGCCCAGGTTTGATCCCTGGTCAGGGAACTAGATCCCACATACCACAACTAAGTTTGTGGGCTGCAAGTAAAAAAAGGTCTACATGCTGCAATGAAGACCTGGCCCAGCCAAATAAATAAATATTTTAAAAAAGATAGTTGGGAACTCATGCAAACTGTCTGGGACCATGCCTGGTGGTGCTTTAGTCATTAAGTTGTGCCCAGCTCTTGCAACCCTACGGACTGTAGCCTGCCAGGCTTCCATCTAGGCAATGGGATTTTCCAGGCAAGAATACTGGAGTGGGTTGCCGTTTCCTTCTCTAGTTTGGGGGGACCATGCCTACCAGCGTGTCCCAAGACCCCTTGGCCTGCTGTGTAGACTCAGGCAAGCAAAGCAGTCCCCTCAGCAGCTGTATAGACTCAGGCAAGCAAGGGACTTCTTTGAGCCTCATTGTCCTCATCTGTAAACGGGGATAATAATGCTTCCAGCCTCGCAGCATGGTGGGAAGGAGTGAGTTCCTCGAAGGTGAGTAGCATGGGCTGGGCAGAGTGTTAGGGTTTGGTGTTCGATTTTGTTACGATGCACCGCCTGGGGCTATAGATGTAAACAAGAGGGAGAGAGTCTCTGTCTTCAGGAGGTAGATATGCTGGGAGAGAAAGGAACATTAGCAATCCCCTAAAGAGACATAACAATAAATCTTTAAGAAAGAGATGAGAGTGCTAAGAGAGAGACCATCAGGAGGGTGAAATTTGTCTTGGATGTGCTTCTGAGGGAGGAAGCGTGAGTTGGAATGAGCTCTGGGAAGGATGGATGGGAGAGAGATCCAGGTGGAGGGCACGGTAGAGGCAATGGTTTGGAGGCAGGCATAAATTTGGTGTGGGGTTTCCAGGTGGCGCTAGTGGTAAAGAATCTGCCTGCCAAGATGTAAGAGAGTCAGGTTTGGTCCCTGGGTTGGGAATATCCCCTGGAGAAGGGCATGGCAACCCATTCCAGTATTCTTGCATGGAGAATCCTATGAACAAAGAAACCCGGTGGGCTGCAGTCCGTAGGGCCACAAATAGTTGGACATGACTGAAGCGACATAGCACACACACACGCACAAGTTTGGTACGCTGAAAGAACAGCAAGGAGCAGAGCTACCATGTGATCCAGCAGGCCCACTCCTGGGCCTGGACCCAAACCAAACGAATTCAAAAAGATGCGTGCACTCCTATGCCTGCAGCAGCACCATTCACAGTGGCCAAGACATGGAAACCGCCTAAATGTCCATCAACAGATAAGTGGATAAAGATGCGGTACCTCTATACAATGGAGTACTACTCAGCCGTAAAAAGGAAAGAAATAACGCAATGGATGCAGTAGAGATTATCATTCTAAGTGAGTGAAGTCAGAAAGGGAAAGTGTGGAATCTAAAATACAGCACAAATGAACCTATCTACAAACCAGAAACAGAGTCACAGACACAGGGAACCAAATTGTGGCTGCCAGTGGGGAAAGGGGTTGGGGAGGAGCAGAGTGGGAGTTTGGGATTACTGCTGCTGCTGCTAAGTCGCTTCAGTCGTGTCCGACTCTGTGTGACCCCATAGACAGCAGCCCACCAGGCTCCCCTGTCCCTGGGATTCTCCAGGCAAGAACACTGGAGTGGGTTGCCATTTCCTTCTCCAGTGCAGGAAAGTGAAAAGTGAAAGTGAAGTCGCTCAGTCATGTCCAACTCGGATTACTAGACGCAAATTATTACACTTAGAATGGATAGACAACAAGGTCCTGCTGTATAGCACAGGAAACTATATCCAATCTCCTGGGATAAACCATAATAGAAAAGAATATAAAAAAGGATGTGTATACATGTATAACTGAGTCACTTTGCTGTACAGCAGAAATTAGCACAACACTGTATATCAACTCTACTTCAATTAGGGGCTTCCCAGGTGGCACCAGTGCTTAAGAACCTGCCTGCAACGCAGGAGACATAGAGACATGGGTTTGGTCTCTGGATCAGGAAGATCTCCTGGAGGACTGCTTGGCAACCCACTTCAGTATTCTTGCCTGGAGAATCCCATGGACAAAGGAGCCTGGCGGGCTACAGTCTGTGGGGTTGCAAACAGTCAGACACAACTGAAGCGACTGAGCATACACACACACATACTTCAGTTAAAAGAACAGAAAAGAGGGGATTCCCTGGTGGTCCAGTGGCTGAGACTCTGTGCCCCCAGTGCAGGGGGCCCGGGTTTGATCCCTGGACAGGGGGCTAGATCCTGTTAATACATGCCATACCTGAGATCCACATGCCGCAACTAAGATCTGGTGCAGCCAAATAAATATTAAAAAAAAAAAAAAAAAAAAGAACAGTGAGGAGGCCCAGGTGGCCGGGGCAGAGAGAGCAGGGAAGGGTTGCAGAGATATAGAGGTGGGCAGAGGGGATGGTGGGGTGCAAGGTTTAAGCAGAGAAGGACCATGTTCTGGAAGCAAGTTCTGGATCCACTAAGTTGGAAAGGCTCACAGGAAGAACTAGCATTTATTGAGTACCAACTATGTATCAGGCAGTGAGCTAAGGGTTTTCTGCTTAATCCACCTTGCCTACCCAGGGATCCTGGAATACCACCCTTCCCACTGTCCCTCACCCCAGAGGCGGCAGCAGTTTCCTTCAAGTGCCAGTCCTCAGGCCGCCTCATCATCTCCTGCTTTTGAAAAACAGCCCTGATCTGCATTAACTCTGTTTTGAAAGGCCTAGAGCAGTTCCCCCCTGCCCAGCTGAACATTGATGATTTTGCAGGTGAGGAAACTGCAGCCCAGAGAGGTTGAGTAAGTTGCCCCAACTCACACAGCCAGCAGATGCCAGAGTCAGTATTGAACCCAGGCAAGGTAGGATGGAGTCCCTGGCTCCAGACTCCACTGCTCTCTCTCTCTCTTAAAATTTTATTTATTTATGTATTATTTAACTTCATTGCTATGCGAGGGCTTTTTCTAGCTGCAGTGAGTGAAGGCTATCCTCTAGTTGGGGTGCGTGGCTTCTCATTGCAATGACTTCTCTTGTTGCAGGGCACAGGCTCTAGGGTGTGGGGTTTTAGTAGCTGCGGCACTCAGGGTCAGTAGTTTTGGCATGTGGGCTTAGTTGCCCCTCAGCATGTGGGATCTTCCCGGACCAGGGAGCAAACCTGTGTCCCCTGCGTTAGCAGGCAGATTCTTAACCACTGGACCACCAGAAAAGTCCAGACTCCATTGCTCTTGACTTATCTCTCTGCCTCAGGCCCCCGACACTCTCTGGGCTGGGCTGCATGGCTGTCCACCTTCGCAATCACCTCTGTCTGGCTACTGTTGCTCCTTCTATATCCCTACCTTGGCATCTGCCCTGCTTATTCTCTCCAACAGCTGTGTGCTGCTCGCAAGCACTTGGCACCCATGGTGAACCAGTAGCCCATCCTCCAGGCAGCAGGTGAAGACATCCACTGTGCTAGTTCAGGGGTGTTGTGCGTGCGTGCTAAGTCGCTTCAGTCGTGTCCGACTCTGCGCGACCCCATAGACGGCAGCCCACCAGGCTCCCCTGTCCCTGGGATTCTCCAGGCAAGAACACTGGAGTGGGTTGCCATTTCCTTCTCCAATGCATGAAAGTGAAATGTCCAAGTGAAGCAGGCAGGTTCTTTATCACTAGCGCCACCTGGGATGAGAAGTATCAGTGCAGCCCAAAGGCATGAGCTGAGCATCACAGATAGACACACGGATGCACGCACCTTGGAGAGATGCAGGAAGACAGGCTGAGAGAGGCGCTGACCTGGACCATGCACACTGGGTCCAGCAACCAGGGATGCAGAGGCAGCCAGTTGGATGTCCAGAGTCCTCCCTGCTCTTGGGGACGCCAGGCCCAGCCCCAGCTGTGGGGGTCAAAGAGCACATTTATTGAGCAGTCACTGTTTGCCAGGCCCTGCTCTTAAGTGTTTGATAGGTACTAACTTGTGCCTCAGATGGTAAAGAATCTGCCTGTAATGCAGGAGACCTGGGTCCAATCCTTGGGTCGGGAAGATCCCCTGGAGAAGAGAATGGCTATCCACTCCAGTATTTTCGCCTGGAGAATTCTATGAACAGAGGAGGCTGGTGGGCTAGAGTACATGGAGTCGCAAAGAGCTGGACACGACTGAGTGGCTAACATTTTCACTACTTTCACAACTCCTGGCATCCTCAGAGTAGCCCCATGATATTGGGGTTAGTAGCATCCTTTTATTTATTTTTCTTTACTTTTAGGCTACTCCACTCAACATGTGGGATATTAGTTCTCTGACTGGGTATTGAACTCACGCTCCCTGCAGTGGAGGTGCAGTGTCTTAACCGCTGGGCCACCAGAGGAGTCCCAGTAGCATCCCATTTTATGGAAAAGGAAACTGAGGCCCCAAGAGACAAAATCACTTCCTCAGAGTCACACAGCAGTATGTGGCAGAGGCAGCATTCAAACCCAAGGCCTGGTGGTTCCTGTTTTAAATCACTGAGCTGGACCTCTTCTCATAGAATGAGTCAGAGATACTCCCAGCTGCAGGGAGGACAGATGGCCTAGCCCAGACTGGGAGGCACAGAGCTGACCCGGTCCTAGGGTTCCCGAGAAACCAAGGCCAGGAGACAGATGGAGCTGCTGGGGGAAACCTGGGCTCCCTGAGTCAGAGACAGGACCCATCTGCCCCCAGCTGCCCCTCCTGTCATTCCCCGCCAACCCCGAGTCTCCACACAGCTTCATGCTCAGTGTGGCATCTACAGGAACCATAAAGGTTGACTGATTCTAGTTGTGTGTGTGTATATGTGTGTGTGTGGGGGCTTCCCTGGTAGCTGAGCAGTGAAGAATCCGCCTGCCAATGCAGGGGATGTGGGTTTAATCCCTGAGAGGGGAAGATTCCCCTGGAGAAGGAAATGGCAACACACTCTAGTACTCTTGCCTGGAAAATCCCATGGACAGAGGAGCCTGGTGGGTTACAGTCCATGGGGTTGCAAAAGAGTCGGACATGACTTAGCAACTAAACACACATATGTGTGTGTAGATCTGTGTGTATGTGTGTGTAGATATGAGTGTGCGTAGATGTGTGTAGATACATGTGTGTAGATGTGTGTCTTTGTGTGTAGATAGATTTGGGTGTGTAGATGGTGTGTGTATATGTGTGTGGTGTGTGTGTAGTGTGTCTATGTAGATGTGTGTGTAGATGGCATGTGCGTGTAGATATGTGTGTGTGTGTGTGTGTGTGTCCCTCCAGTCAGGTTTCCTGGGAATGGGTGGCCCCGGGCTAGAGCGTGGGCATCTGGGGTGCCCCTTCCTCAGCTGGGCACAGGCTCTGCAGCGGATGAGGGCAGCCTGGATTTGGGCGGCTGGAACCAGGGCCCTAGCAGATGGACCCGTCTGGCACAGACGCGGGGACATGTGGCGCTGTTGGGGTTCCCTCCAAATGCCCCCTGGAGCGCGGGGCGGGGGGGCTGGCCAGGCCCCTCTCAGCCCTCTTCCTGCCTCAGGAAGGAAGGCCCCAGGTGAGGGGAGCAGGAGGAGGGGACCCGAGGAAACAGATGGGCCTGCGGGGCGTGGGAGCCTATGACCTCTGACCCCACAGGCCTGCACAGGGGGGTGGGAACAGGCCAGGCGGGCAGCTCCCAAGGCCCTGCTCCAAGGGCCCTGAGTGGGGGGAGGGTCACTTGAGGCCCACAGAGAGGGGCATGCTCTCCCTCCTCCCTCCAGGGTTCTGTGCCAACCCCAAGCAAGGTCCGAGTGGGCAGCTTGGCCCTGGCACTGTGAGCACCCCTCCCTCTGGCAGGCACGAGGTGGCTGTTTCCCCCTCCCTGCCCTGCTTCAGCTGTGCCCACCTCCTGCCAGCCGGGGAGCCAGCTGGGAACCTTGGTGCCAGGGGGGCCCCTGGAGTCCCTGCCCCCTCCTGGGCAATGCCAGCCGGCCCCCACCCCCACCCCCCAGGCCCAGTAATGGGTGGGTAATGAGTGCTGGGGGAGCGGGGAGGGGCGGGGGATGCAGGTGCCACAGGCGCTGGCACGGGGGCCGATAATCAGGTTTGCCAACGCCATCTGTCACCGCGCGAGCATCTGGGGCTCAAGGTGACCCTGTCACCCTCAGTTACAATTATGAGTTTGGCATCTGTATTAAAGCCCGCCAGCCGGCCAGGCGGGGGAGGGCTGGGGTGGGCACGGGGGTGCACGGTGAGCCCTGTCCCGGGGGTCCTGTTCCCAGGGGCTGCATGGCTGCCAAGGCACAGGCTTCTCTGTGCCTGGGAGAGTTTGTGTGTGTGTGTGTGTGTGTGTGTGTGTGTGTGTGTGTGTGTGTGTGCATGCCAGCCTCCACAATTCTGTGAATGTATCTGTGTGCAGGGCTAGGAGTCCTGGCTTTTTGTGTGTCTCTGGGTGTGGTGGTTGTGTGTCTGAGCTTAGGGGGTTGGACAGGGTTTGGGGGCAGCACTAAGATCGTGTAGGTACACAGATGGGTGTGTGTTCAGGTACTGGGAGGAGTGTGTGGCAGTTCTGGGTGTCTCTGGGTGATGGTGTGAGTCAGGGTGAATGTGTGATGTAACGTGTGTGATGGTGTGTGTGTGTGTGGTTGTGCATGTATAGCTGAGGGTGTGTGGCGCTGTACACCTGATGGTCAGAGGCCGCATGTCTGGGCATGTGGGTCTGTGTAGAAGATCCTATTGAAGTGGTGTGTGTGCATGTTTGAAAATGCATAGGGGCAGCAGCTGGGAGACGCTCTGTGTGGTCGCCACAGCGCTCCTCTCCTGCCCCTTCAGGGTGTTCCTGTCCTCAAAGCCCCTGCTGCCAATGCTCTAGTGTGGGGGATTGAAGAAGGCAGGGAGCTGGCTCCAAGGGATGCCCTGTGTTCTTGGATCTGGATTCTGGGTCCTCGATTATTCTCTCTTTTTGTTTGTTTTTGGCGGATTATGTGATTTTAGTTCCCCAACCAGGGACTGAACCCAGGGCCCTGGCAGGGAGATCACCACATCCTAACCAGTGGTCTGCCAGGTAATTTCCCACTGGGCCCTTGATTCTAGATTCTAGAGGACAGGATCTAGATTTCTGGATTCTAGATTGTGGACCCTTGGACCTGGACTTTTATTTTTTAATTTTTAAAAGTGATTCTATTTATCTATGTATTATTTCTAGCTGTGCTGAGTCTTCGTCGCTGCACAGGCTTTTCTCTAGTTGCGGAGAGAGGGGCCACCCTTTAGCTGCGGTTTGCAGGCTTCTCACAGAAGTGGCTTCTCTTGCTGTGGAGCATGGGCTCTAGGGCATGTGGCCTCAGCAGTTGTAGCTCCCGGGCTCCAGAGCACAGGCTCAGTAGTTGTGGCGGACGCGTGTAGTCGCCCTGTGGTATAGGGGGTCTTCCCGGATTGGGGATCAAACCTGTGTCTCCTGCACGGGCAGGCGGATTCTTTACCACTGAGGCACCAGGGAAGTCCCATGGACCCGGACTTTAGATTCTGAGTCCTGAGTTCTTGGATCTGGATTCTAGATCTTGGTATTTGGGAATCTAGATTCAGATTTGATTCTGAGATCTGGTTTTGAATTCCGGAGTGTGGATTCCAGGCTGTGAATTCTGGATCTAAGTTCCTGCTTCTGGAGCCTGATTTCCCATCTCTGAGTTCTGTGTGTTGAGTCTGGCCTGTCCTCTTTTCCCTTCTATTCGGACAGGGCCAGTGGGCTCCCTTTACTCCACACCACCTCCCACCCCAACCTGATGGGTGCAGAGAATATACATGGCCACCAGGGGACACCCTTGGCTCAGACTTGGGCCAAGCTGACCCAGGCAGGAGTTAGGGGACCACCCTGGCCCAGATGGACCCAGCCCTTGAGGGTGTACAGGGACAGGCTTCACCTCCTTCCCCCCCCACCCCCAATCTTACCTGGTGACCAAGTCTCTCAAGCATGGAGATCGGGGCCCAGCATTCCCACTGATAGCAGTCTGGACCAGGGGACAGGGCACCCAGTCAGGGGGTCAGATTGAGAAGAGATGTGTGCCTTGAGAAGGCATGTGTGTTTGCGAAGGCGTCGATGAGTGCATATGTGAGGGTGCGCTGTGTGTCTGGTGTGGGCGCACCCGACAGTGATCCGATGGCATGTGAGCCTGGGTGGTGGTGTGTGGTCACGTGTTACTGAGACTGGCAGGGTCCTCATGTGATGTACATTGATGGGGCTACATCTGTAACTCTGAGTGTCATTCTGGCAGTGTGGGGTACTATCCCCTGTCATACGGGTGTGTCTGGCTGGGACCATGATTGGGTCACTGGGAGTCTGTGTGTATATCTGCAGGTGTCACTGTGCCCATGAGGGTGTCTCGGAGCGTCTGGAGCAGTGTCCCTGACTTGGTCCCTGTGGCAATGATGTCTTGTTGGCTGGAGTGTGAAGACATGTAGAACGGAGGTGTGCCTTCTGAGAGGGTCTGACCAGGGAAGGCCTGTGGTCCCAAGGGGAGTGGAGAGGGGACCCAGGTGGGTGGGACCAGACTTGCTCACAGTATTTCCTTCATTCCTTCCCTACCCCTGACCCTCGTCCTCTCTGGATCTCTCTGTCTCTTCTCACCTCTTAGCATCTCTGACTTTGTCTACGTGCCCTGGTTGCCGGGCAAAACGTGTTCCATGGGTACCGGCTGACTGGTCCTGTCTCCCACTAGAGCCCTTCATCTTCCGTCTCGATCTCCGGCTCTGCCTTCCTTTGCCCCTTCCCTCTGCCCTTCCTTATCTGTGCGTTTCTCTTGCAGGTCTCTCCCATCTCTTTCTCCATCTCTGTCTCTCACTCGGCTTCTAAGTGTCTTTCCCCATCTACAGCTCTGTCTGTCTCTCCCCATCTCTGTCTCTCCCAGTCTCTGCCGGCTCGAGTGGGTCCGGGTGGGTCCGGGACAGCCCGGCCCGGGCGCCGGGGCGAACAATGCCCCATTCACGCGGCCCGCCGGCGCCATGGCAACGCGCCCGCCCCGCCCTCCCTGCGCGCGGGCCGCTCGTGCCAAGAGGATGCCATGGTTACGTCAGGCGCGTGCCCGTACCGCGCTCTCGTGAAGGGGCCGGGCCAGCAGGGGGCGCCCGGAGGCAGCCTCTGCCTGGAGTCAGGAGGGGCCATCCTACTTTAAGGGGACTTCAGCCACTCAGTGCCTCAGTTTCCCCTTCTGTAAAACGTCAGGGTGGGCAGAGTGAGATCCTGTGTATCTGTGTGTGTGTTTTCATACCTATGTGTGATGGTGTCTGTGTAGTTTGGGTGTGATAGCAGTCTTGTGACAGTGTGCCCTTGTGTTTGCATGCCTGGAGTGTGTCTGTGTGTGTGTGTGTGTGGTGGGTGTCTGTGGGTTGGGTGTGAGTGTGTGCTTATGAATTCATGTGACAGTGTGTGTCCATGTCTGTATGCCTGGTGTGTGTGTGTATGGTGCAAGTGTCTGTGGTGTGGGCGTGATTATGTGTTCGTGCATTCATGTGATAGTCTGTGTGCCTGTTTGTATGCCAAGTGTGTGTGTGTGCGTGCACGTGCACATGTGTGTGTGATGGTGGATGGCCCTGTTGTGGGGTGTGGTTGTGAGTTTGTGTGATGCTTGTTTGTGTGTCTAAGGGTCCAGCTTCACAAATTTATATGTGTTCACGTGTATAACTGGGTGTGGGTTCCAAGAACTGCTGGGGCTCGGCTGAGCCCCCCCTCACCTGAGGGCCTCCTGGCATGGAAGGGGGGGTGCCCAGCTGCCTGGGACCTCCGACTCCTCACAGGTTTCAGGAGAGCCCTGGCTGATGAATATTCACAAGGTGGGGGGCTGGCACCCACCGCCTACAGCTGCGTGTCCATTAGCCCCCCTGCTCCCAGGCTCCAACTGCAGTGGGTAGAGGAGAGTGGCTGTAAGAATACTTGTAAGCAATTCCAAAGTGAGTGGCCTGTACCTTCTGGTGACCTGCTCCATGACAATCAGGGTGTGTTGTCGAGTTATTGGAGTAACTGGTTGGATTCAAACATTGCTCTGGGGGCAGCTGAGTGCCACACCCTGGGGCTGAAGTGATCAGATTGGCCTCCCCTCCTTGTGACCGAGCAGGGCAGTGACTCTGTGTGGCCACGTGGCTAGCACAGCTGCAGGGGCACCCACCCGGACCGAGTATGCAAGTGCGCCCCTGCTGGTCAATGTGATGCTGACACAGGGTGGGGGGCAGCGCGTCAGGGTCAGTGTGACCAGGTGTGAGACGGTGTGGTTGAAGGCATGTGTGACCAGCATCACTGAGGCTGTGGCGGTATTTCTGTGGGCGACAGCGCGGGCTGAGGGTGTGACAGGCAGTGTTGCGGGCTGAGGGTGTGGCAGCGTAGCTCTGTGTGTGGCTCAAGGTGTGACAGTGTGGCTGACGACGAGACAGTGGCGGCTGTGTGGCTGGGTGATGGAAGGTGTGACGGTGACACTGTGTGTGACAGTGAGTGTGTGATGACCTGAGGCAAGGGCCTATGGCGGCCCACCCCCACCCCTGGGCAGCACAGGGGGCCCGGCTACACTGCCACACACAGAGAGGTACGGGCACATCCTGCGGTGCCTACCTTGATGCCGCAGTGAGTGGCCCTGTGGCGTGGGACTGGCAGCTGCCTGGCCTGGGGACATATGTGGGCCTGAGACAGGGGACACTTGGAGATCCAGGGCCAGCTGGGGCCCTGCCTGGTTCCTCTGACTTCCCTCTGCAGGCTGGATTTGGGAAGTGGCCTCTAAATGTGGAGGGGATGAGGGTGAAGTGGGCTTCTCCAGTCTGAAGGACTCCAGCCTGGGCCCTGGCGTGGCCCAGGGACTGGGTGGCTGGGTGGCCCCTGATGCCTGGCCAGGGACATGGTGTGGCTGGCCCCCCCCCCCACCCCAGTACCCACACCCTGGTCGGCTGGGCGGTGGCAGCATACAGAGGCCCCATTCAGGAGCCAGGGCCAGGTTTCCAGGACGGGTGGGGTGGGTCTCCAGCCGGCTGCAAATGAAATGTTTCCCCAGCTCTTTCCTTGCCTCCAGATGAGCGCTTGCCACCGGAAGCCCTGCCGCCTGCTTGTCCTCGCCCAGTAGGGGCTGCGCTGCTGGGGCACGTGTGAGTGTGTGTCTACGGGACCTTGTATGCAGCTGAGGGCCGGCCTGAGAGTCTCCATGTGTGATCTGGGGGTGCCTGTGTATGTCTCTGAGTGTCAATGTGTGATCTAACTAACTGTGTGATCAGGGCTGCTCTTGTGTATCTGTGTGTCCCTGTGTATGCCATCTGTATGTCTTTGTGTGACTTTGTGTATGCCACATCTATGGATGATTTTGAGAGCATCTGTGTATGCTCAAAAGGTCTGTAAGACGGTGTGTCATTGTGTGACTTTGTGTGGCCTTGTGTGTATGCATAACTGGGCTCAGCAGGTGATGCTGGGAGTTCGCATAACCGTGTCTGGTTGTGTCTCTGTGGGTCAGTGTATGTCTGCATCTCTAGGGAGGGTGGCGATGTGAGGGTGAGGGTCTTTGTGTGTGACTGGAGTGTTACTGGTGTCACTCTGTGGGATGGCTGTGGGGAGGTCTATGTGGGGTTCTCTCTGGGGCTGTGTGTGTGCTTGTGTGTCTGTGGACTAACGGTGTGCGCCAGCATCTCTGGGTGATCCTGTGTCTGTGTGATTATGGCATTTATATAACCCCTCCTTCTGGAGGAGAGGGATCGGTATCTTAGTGTGTCTGGGTATGTATGTGTCTTTGTGAGTTTGTGCCTATGTGACTGTAGGAATCTGGTGTGTGTGTGTGTGTGTGTGTGTGTGTGTATGTGTGCGTGTGTGACATGGATGCAGGTGCCTGGCCAGAGGCACCTTGGCAGCGGGACCTGTGATTCTGCAGTCCCCAATAGGGGTTCCCAGCCCACAGAGGGGGCAGCGAGCACAAGGCTGGGACCCCAGGCCTGGGCACAGACCATGCTCTCCAGGCTGGGCAGGGAAGACATAAGGCCCTCTTAAAGAGTGGGGATCCCCAGTCCTGACGGGAGGGCCTAGAGCACCCCTCCCCGACCCTGGGAGCATCTGCAGCCTGGCTCTTTACTGATCGTATTGCCAGATGTTCGTCATCCTCTCTGGAGGGCCTGTCCACCTGCCCACCGAGCCCAGCCATGCCTGAGCCCACCTTTGGTGGCCCAGGACCTGGCTGCCAGAGGCTAGATGTTTCAGCCCCCAGCATCCTGGCCGGGGAGTGCCATGGGCCTGGTGCCTGCTCCTCCCCCCTCCTCCTCTCCCCACACACCTGCATTGCAAGAACACACCTGCTGCCAGCTGCAGCCAGGTGGGCAGCCCCAGCAGGGAGGAATGTGGGGGATTCCAGCTGTGGCATTCCAGCTGTGCCCAGCCCCCTGGCAGTACCCTCCTCCCCTGTGATTTCTTGAAAGCCAGGTGTGGTCCTAAGACCTGGGCTTTGCAGGGGAGAGGGGTAGGGGGAAGGGAGGCTCCCCCACCACTGTGTCCTCTAGCCTCTCTGCAAAAATCCTCCCAGCTGACAGCTGTGGAGGGGGGAGCAGCGTGGATGTGTGTGTGCATGGAGGGGGGGCGTGTTGTGTGTATGGGAGTAAGCATGTGGAGAGAATTCTGAGTGTGGATCTGTGCATGAATATGGGGACGAATGTTCTGTTTGTGTGAACATGTGTGAGTGTGAAAGGAAGAGTGTGTATGTGTGAGCATGGGAAAGGTGTTGTGCTGTGACGGGGTGTGTGAATGGAAGGATGGCTGTTGTGTGTGTGTATGGATGTTGTGTGTGTGTATGGCTGTTGTGTGTGTGTATGCATGGGATACATGTATGAAGTGGGTATGGGATGCTGGTTGCAGCAGATCCCAGATGTAGGACCAGGAGAGTGAGGAGGGAGTGGGCACAGCTTGCAGAACAGGGCTGGGAGGACGGGCTGCCAGGTAGGGAGAGGCCTGAGCCAAAGGGGCCTGAACTTCTGAGGGGTTAACGCTTCATGGCTATTTGCAGAGGGGCAAGGAGGGTCCCTGGTGGCTCAGATGGTAAAGAATCTGCTTGCAATGTGGGAGACCTGGGTTTGATACCTGGGTAGGGAAGATACCCTGGAGAAGGGAAAGGCTACACACTCCAGTATCCTTGCCTGGAGAATCCCGTGGACAGAGGAGCCTGGCAGGCTACAGCCCATGGGGTGCCAAAGAGTCAGACATGACTGAGTGACTAACACTTTCGCACTACAAGGAGGCCCCCCTGGCTGTTATAGCTTCGAGTTATATTAAAGATCCCAGACACTCCCAAACCCTTCAACCATTTCTTCCCCCACCCCCAAACCTTTCTCACCGCCTTCCACCAGCGCAGAGGCCCACACTACTCTGGTGTCCCCTTCACTCAGGCCCCGGTAATTCCCCAAATCTATTCTCTGCTCCTCCCCTAAGTAATCTAAGTCCCACCTCAAACCCCTCCTGGACCTACAGATCCCTAGCTCCTTCTCCTAGCCAGTCCCAGCCTCTCTTGGGCCTCCTCAAAGGCCCCCAGACCCGTCCCCGCCCCCACCATTTCCTGCTCTCCTCCCCTCCCCCGCTCCCCACCCCTTGGCCTATCCCCCACATCCTTTCCTGAGCCTCCAGGCCCCCGGCCCCCGGGATCCCCAAATCCCCTTTCTGCCCCTCCCCCCAGCCTCGCAGAGCCCCCAGGCCCTCCCGCAACTTCTCTTCCATCCCCCATGTGGCCCCGCCCCTTCTCCTTGGCTCCCGACCCCGCCTCCGGTGCCTCCTCCCCCACGCCCTCCTGCTGCAGCGGTGGCGGCGGCGGCGAGGCAGCAGCGGCAGCCCTGAAACTTTAAACGGTGTTAAAAGTTTCTGTTTACGAGAAGCCCTTGAATTTTTAAGGACGTATCGATTCCCTCTGCCACGGCCTTGCATCGGCGGCGGCTGCGATGCTGAGCGGGAAGGCCGGGTCAGATGGGTGGGACCCTGGGATATAGCCCCCCAAGAACGGCAGTGACAGACACACAAGTAACCAGGCACATCCTCAGGCGCACGGAGACCTCCCCCGCCCCACGCGTCGCGCGCACACACACCTAGTCACACACACCAACACAGCCTGATACACACAGCCCCACTCTCTGAAAAGACCCAGAGCTCTGGCTGTGCAACACTCACAGGCACCTGTGTACACAGCACTGGTACACACAGATCTTCATCACCGCCCCAGATCCACAGGGACCCCGCAGAGAGAAACACATTTCTAGGGACACCCATTCACTCTATCTGCCACACAGCTCCCGATTACAGACAGACTGACTGGGTACCCATGCTCTGGGACACATAGAGAGACCCACATCCATACCACACACAAACTTGTTACGTTCACTGACACTTTCTGATAGAAAGAGGCTCAGAGTTGGTGCACATACTGGGGTCAGCTCAAAACACACACACGGTGGCACCCTCATCACCAGCACTGCCTGTCAAAGAGCAGACCCCCCATATACCTGACTCCAGCTAGAATGTCAGCGCACTCAACGCAGGCTCTTTTGTCTTGCTCCTTACTGTGTCCCCAGCACTAGGCACAGAGCCTGGCAGACACTCACCTCTGACTCATAGACACCCCCAGGACACAGCCAGACCCGCATTGCTGCTTCACCACACTGGTGCATTCAGAGACTCCTGGATAGACATACACTGACCTGCCATCTCCTTTCCCCCCAGAGGACAGCCAGACCCACCCAGAGTCCTGAGAGACAACCCTGGCCACCTTGCCTCAATGATGCAATGTGACTGGGAACATATGCCTTCAGGTATATGTTGACCCCACACGGACACACACACACACACACCTGGGCATCGACATGCTTCCAGCAGACAATGCATAGCTGAGAATTGCCACAGCTTCTTGGCCCAGGAGGGTGAGAAGGTGCTGGCAGCAGGAGGGAGCTTTGTCTGGGCAGGAGCTGCCTGGGGGCTGCAGGCACTGCCTCCCCGCCCACCCTGGGGGTCATTCAAGGGCTGCCTCTGCCCCCATGCCAGGATCCCCAGTACCAACCTTCCCCCCATTCCTCTCTGATCCGGAAATGGGGGATCAGGGGCCTGCACGAGGGGAATGGAGCCTCACCAGGGGTGTGAGTACTGTACCTGAGGCCTCCATGTCCATTTCTGTCCCTGATGGTTGGGACATGTGACCCTTGGAAGATTTGTGTATGTACATGAGCAGGTTTAAGGACGTGTGTGTGTGTGAGGGGAGGGGTCTGTGTGTCTGTGTGTGATACCTGTGTGCAGCTGGGCATCAGGGGTATGGTGTGTGTGTCTGTGTGTCGCTGTGACTGCCACTGTCACTTTGTATCAGTGCTTTCCCTGTGTTTGGCATGTATGTCCTGGTGTCTGATGGTGTGTCTTTGTGTGACAATGTGTTAGTATACCTTCATAACTGCCAAGATGGTTTTTTGGCGCACCTTTGTGTGTGTGTGTTGCAGGGGCATTTTGGGTGTCTGTGTATAGCAGTTGTGTGTCCGGAGTGTGTGAGGATGTGGTTGTATGATCATGCCAGTGTCACCAGGATGAACCTGTATGCGTCAACCTGCACCGATGTGTGTCTTGGTGGTATCAGTGTGTGTCCATTGAGGTCGTATTGGAGTGTGTCCCCCTGTACTGGGGAGTCTAAACATGATTTGCTGTTGAAATGCATGTGTGTGGGCATCATCGCGTGATGGTGGGCCCTGTGTGCATGTCTGCGTGCATCGTGGGTTGCTTTCCGAGTCTTGCGTATGTGTGAGCCTGTGTGTCAGTGCATGTGTGTGGATTGTGTGTCTATGCTGCGTGTGTAGGTGTCTGCGTGTGCTTTGTCGGAATGTGGAACGTGCGGCAATGAGTTCTGTACGTGACATGTATGGAGAGGTCCGAGCCTCACTGCGTGTCAGCGTGTGTCTGCTTTGGAACGCCGGCCAGCACGTGTCGGGGTGGCCGCGTCGGTGTGCGCCCCCGCTCGCGCGTGTCTGCGTGTGTGTGTGTGCATGCGTGCGTGCATGTGTGTGTGTATGTGTGTGCGCGCCGGCCCTCGCTCCCCCGCCCTGCCCGCCCCTCCCCGCGCCCCTCCTCCCGCCCGCGCCGCCCGCCCGCTCCCTCTCCCCGGAGTGCGCCGCTTCCAAACTTTGTCTAAACTTTCACTTTCACAGCGCGGCGGCGGCGGCGGCGGCGGCGGCGGCGGCGGCGGGCGAGGGTGACCGGCCGAGCGGCGGCGGCATGGAGTAGACGCGCGGCGGCGGCGGCGGCGGCGGACGCGAGAGGCAGCGGCGAGCGCGGCGGCGGCGGCGGCCCCGGAGCCGGCGGGGCCGAGCCTGCGAGCGGCGAGCGCGGAGCGGCGCCGGGCCGAGCGCGGGGCCGCGGGCCGGGCGGGCGCAGCGCGGCGGAGGCCGGAGGAGCCGAGCCGGAGCCGGAGCCCGAGCGCGGCCGCCGCCTGCCGGGCCTCCCCTCGCCGCGGCCGGCCGCCGCGCTCCCGCCCGGGCGTCCAGCTATGTACTCCCCGTACTGCCTCACCCAGGTACCGGCCGCCGCCCCCGCGCGACCCGGGAGGGGAGCGGGCGCAGGAGGCCGGCCGGCGGCGCGGGCGGGAGGGCGGAGGGGGAGCTCGGCGGCTGGGGGGAGTGAGCCCGCGGGTGGCCGAGGGGTGCAAGCCGGGCGACGGGGAGTCCGGGCACGCGTCCGGACGCCCCGGTGCGCGTGCGACCCTGGCCCAGGGGCAGACTCCTATTGGGGTTCCGGGGGTGGCTGGCTGCGTGCGTGGCGCTGCCCCTGGAGCGCGGAGCCGGAGTGCGTGTGTGTGAGTGTGTGTGTATGTGTGTGTGCGCGCGCGCGCGCTCGACTGGGGTGCAGTGGGCAGCGGGACTCCCGCCGACCTGTGGGCGACTGTGGCGTGCACCCGGACAGCGTGGCCGCTGGCAGTGTTTGCGGGGTGACAGAGTAGCAGGGGGTGGTCCGCAGGGCGCCTTGCGGGGAGTGGGGCTGGCGGCGTTCCCTAGGGCGGGCGCAGCGGTTCCGCAGGGTGGCAGCGGCCGGCATGCGTGGCGATGGCCCCTGCGTGCTGCCGGGGTGCCCGGGGCGGGCCGAGCGGCCCGGGCGTCTCCCCAAAGTCTTTGTTCAGGCCTCACATGGGAGCGGGGCTAAGAAAATGGCGGGGCTCCCAAATTTCTGTGGGGCAGGGGAGGGGAAGGAGGGACGGGCCGACTGCCAGCCCAGGCCGCGCCTCTTCGCCGACCCTGGACGCCGCAGTCGCGCCCCCCCACCCCGAAAAAAAAAAAAAAAAAACAACTTTCCTTAGCGCAAACTTTCCGGCCCCAGCGACCCCGGCTGGCTGCGGCGCCGCGGACCAGGCAGGTCTGGGGAATCCCGTCCCGCTGCCTGGAGGCGGGAGGGGCGGGAAGGAGTCGCGGACAACTGCCGATCGTGCTGCGGCCACGCCGTCGAGTCAGCCGCGGGCGCTGTGCCGACCTTGGCGCGCTGCGAGAGCGCGTCCCGCCTCCAGCGAAGTTCCCAGCACCGCGCTCGGTGCAGGGCGAAAGAGGCCGGGGGGGATGTCTGCCCTGCCACCCCACCTTCCCTGGAGGTGGCTTCAGGCTCTGAGAGGGCATAGAAGATACCCAGAGCCCCACAGCGGCCCTTGTAGCACTGTCTCCTGGGCCATACTATGGCTGGCAACCCAGACTCCGCAGAGGGACACCTGGGGGCCGCCTAGCTCTGCCTGCCAGCAGAGCCTACGTTTGTGGGGAGGGGGCATCTCTAGGCCAAGTCTGGGGTCCTAATTGTCCCCTCTGCCGACCTGAGCCTTGCCAGCTGTGTGCCAAGTGTGCCCAGGCTGGGGAATGGGAATCCACGTGAATATGGCTGCAATGCGGGTGTGGTTTGTGGCAAGGGGCTAGAGGGTATGTCAGGGGTTTGTGCCAGCCCCCTCCCAACAAACAGAATGCTTGTATCCACAGATGCGTGTGTGTGGTGTGTGAGTGTCAGTCTCAGGGTCTGCGTGTGGCCTTGTGGATCAGGCATGGGCAGCCCTGCATGGTATGGACATGTGTGTGTCCAGGAGCGAGGGTTTTCCTGTACACAAGCAGGTGTGAGTACATGTTAGTGAGGTGCATATGCACACGTGTGTCACAGTGTGTATGCAGGTGTGAGCAAGCACTCTGGCCTTGATGGCAGTGTGGGGGGCCCCCACACCCACCATCAGTCAGGGTGGCCCCTCTGACTGGCGGGCCACCCCATCTTAGGCCCCCCGCACAACGACCTCTATACACCTAGCTGGGTGTGAGCTATGGCTGGCCAGTGTGGCTGGTATTTGGGGCCTAGTGGAATCAAGACCTCATGCTTGAGCGGCCCTTGGCCCACTAGCCGCCTGCTTAGCTCCCAGGCCTACCCTCCTCCTTGGCCTGGGTGAGAAATTGGCTCCTCAGACATCACAGCACCCTGGGAAAGAAAATACCAGCTGGCCCACTGGTGACAAGATGAGGAAGGGCTGGGGTAGCCCCCAGACTCAGGGCAATGGCCAGGCCTTGGCTCTCTGACACCCCAGAAGGGAGCAAGGGGTCAGCTCTGTGTGGCAGGCCTGAGTGTGGCAGGGTGTCTGGGGAGAGAAGGGGGCATGTGCTTGCTGGATTGCGCTCCTCAGCTCTGGGCAGGCAGCTGCTGTTGACTGGTCAGCGGAGTCCAGCCTGCCCCTCCTGCCAGTCACATTTCTGGGAGCTAGTCTCTGTTTTTATAAATCGTTCTGCTTCCCTAGTTTGCTCTGCCAGTCTCGTCTTTTCCTGTATCTCTGTCTTTCTCTGCCCCTTTTCCGTCTCTCTCACTGTCCTATATCTGTGACTGTCCCTGTCTTTCCCTGTCTCTCTCTGATTCTGGCCCCATCTCTGCTCTATCCTCCCCCTCGAGTCTCGGACTCTGTCTCTCCCTGGCCTCGTTGTGTGTGTGTGTGTCTTTTTTTTTTTTTTTTTCCAAACCAGAATTGGCTTCGATTTTAAAGTCAATAAATGATTGAGCAGGAACGAGCTTGGAGCAGCGGGGCCCTGGCGGGGAAAGGCACTGTGGGCGAGGGGGAAGGGCGGACGTGATGGTGCGGGGGGGAAAAATCTCCTGGTGGAAAAAGGAAATCCAGGGTGGCTGGGTGGGTGCTTGCTGGGGCTGTTTGAGCCACTGCAGCCACGGGCCTGAGTCCTTTGTTGAGGGGAATGGGGTAGATGGCAGGCCCCTCCACTCCTAACAAATAGAGCTGCACACTGGATGTGCACACACAGATACACCACCGCTGCCGCCAAGATGAGGACACGAACGACGCATTTGTGCTGACGTCCAGACACACGGCCATGGACGGACGAACTTATGGACACAGAAAAAGGTGGACCTGTGTTCTCTCCCCACCAGCACACACACACATACACACCAACACACACGGACCCGTTGGTATAGGACACGTGTCTCTACATAAACTCACGGAGACACAGCAATACTGGCCAGACACCTTCAGATACAGGCTGACTCAAGTGTGTGTTCACCCTTACACTTGCTCACACAGACCTGACACAAGACACACACCTTGACACAGACATGAGGCTGTTGGCTTACCCGGGTGGGTACACAGACACACATGTTCACCAACATTGCCTGCCACGCGGCCGCAGGAGCAGCAGAATGTTCATGTACCCTTATTTCCACACAACCACATACACGCTCCCTCAAGGGACGGTGATGGGCTGGGGCCTCCCTAATGTCCCCTTGCTCTCTCCCTGGGTCTCTGTGGCTACCTCTCTGTCCCTGTGAAGCTTCTCCTCCCCATCCTGATGCCAACATGAGAGCCCCTTGTTATGGCAAATTTTTTCTCTGGCTCTGGCCCTGCCTGCTCAGTGCCCATTGCTGGGGGTGGGGGTTGGGGCGGGAGGCAAGCGTGGTGACCAGCTGGGACAGAGTATACCATGCTTGGGGCTAGGTTGAGCTCAGATAGACAGAGTTCAGAGCTGAGGGCTCTGCTGGGTTAACACAGAGGGGACTGGAGCCAGGGGTCCCTGGCCCAGTCCAAAAGGTCTTATGTGACCTCAAGGGCTCCCAGGTGGAGCCATGGAAGCAGAGGTTGAGTGTGAGACTTTGCCAGAGATAGCTCAGGGTTTGAGCTCCGGCTCTGCATCTTCTAATCCTGTGACTGGAAGCACAGGATTTTCTTGGTCTGTGAAATTGGCAGTAAAAAAAATAATTAAAAATATTTCAATGGGTAATAATGATATTGATTTCTCATGCTAAGATTAGGCTCAGGGCTGCGCCTAGCATCTAGCGTGTGCTCAAGGAAAGGAATGATGTGTCGTTTTGGTTATCACTGTTAGGCCAGCCGCAGGCCCTCCTAGCTGAGGGCAGGCCACTCCAGAAGGATGGAGGGCAGGGTCAAGCACCTCCCAATCACAGAAATCCAAGTGGACTGCCTGGAGGAAGGAGGAAGCAAAAGAAGAGTTGGGAAGGAAATAGGCCATCTCATGGCCCACCTGTTTTTCCTCAGGTGGGATACTGGAGGCCAAGTAGGCGGCGCGAGGTAGGGGGGCTGTGAGCGGGCAGGGCAGGGGGGCGTGCTGGGGGGATGGATGGCAGGGGTTCAAGACAGGGAGAGGTGATAGTGGGGGTGAGGGAGGGGACAGAGAGAGAGCCAAGACCTGGGCTGCCCTGTGGGAACCATGGCATTCGTGGGGGGCTTCAGTTGCCCCTGGTCCTTTCCCTGACTTTGACCAAGCTGGCTTTGAGGCTAGGCTCTGAGGCCTTGGGCCAGAGTATGCAAGGGTGTATACACATGAGTCTTCAGATGTGAGTGGGTCAAAAAACCTACGAATCTTGGTGGGTCCTGGTGTTGACATCCTTGTGGCTCCAGAGTCATTTCTGTGTCTGCATCAGGGCATATCGTCACCTGGGCCCATCATGGGGATGGGATGCCTGTGCGGGACCCTATGAGGGCACTTGACAGGGTCCAGTAGGCATTGCGGGTATGGGCAGGGGACGGGCGTGCAGCTGTGGCCGGCAGCAAAGGCTCCCTGGTGGTCAGTGTCGAACCACTGGCTTCCATTTCCAGCCCCCTGGGAGCCTGGCCTTTCTGGTCCTCTTGGTTCCTGTCCTGTGCTCTTGAAGTGCAGGCGCAGGGGGCCGCCCGGGGGAGGGTCTCACAGTTTCCTCCAGCTGGACCGAGAGGCTGAGGAGGCCTGGATGTCGGTGCTTCCCTCCAGCACAGCGCTGAGGAGGGGGGGCTTGTCCCTCCTCGCGGTGGGGGGAGGGGAGAGAATGCAGTCTGTGCTTTCCTACCCCTAAACCCCTGGATGTGGAGGTGAAGGGACCAGGTAGGGGGACACCCCTGAGCAGCTCCCCGGATTCTTCCGGATTCGCGTGTGCGTTCGTCGGCATGGCGAGCCGTGGAGGACCGTTTCCCGGAAGGTGGCTCTGCATGTCTGTGTGGCTCCCTTTCCGAGTGCCCCTGTGTCTCAGAGGGCGTGTCAGTGGATGCTGCCTGCTGTCTCTGAGGGTCATCCCCAGCTCCGTCTCTGTGCATTGAGGTGACACCAGGGTGGGGGGGTGTCACCATGGGTGTCAGGATGCCCGATGTGGTCTTTGTGTCACAGCGCCGCTATGGGTACGTCACTAAACGAATCATCGATCGAAGCCTCCTGTGTCTGGCCGTCATGACGAGTGGTGTATCAATGTGTCTCACTGTGTGGGGCGGCCTGTCTGTGTCCACCTGTGTTGGCATACCCGTTTCCCTGTGTGGGCCGACAGGTATCACCTTCATGGCACTGTGTGTCCTGGGTTTGTCCCAGTGACCATCGATTGGTGTTTCTCCACTGGGACCCCTCTCCGTGGCCTCCCCTGGCCTCTCGGCACCTTGCGAAGGGCCCACTATGGCGACCAATCTAGCGGCTGGGAGTGGGCCGGCCTCTCCGAGGCTTCCCCTGAGGTCTGGCGGCCGTGGTGGCCCTGCTGTGGGCCCCACCCTTGCCCCTGGCCCGGCATGGACAGAAGCCCGTTGTGTGGTGAGGTGCGGGTGTATGTTTGGGCCGCCCACAGGCCTCGCTCTGTCTGCCCGGCGCACATTGATCTTGGCTTCTGCCCGTGTCCGTCTTGGCCTGGCCAGCTGGGGTGTCCGGCTGTCTCCATGGGCCTGAGCCCACTGCCCCCAGGGCCAGGTCGGCCCCGGGTCCCCCACCCCCACACCGCCCTGCTGACCCTCGGAGGCTCTGAGAGCATGGTTTGGAGACTGAAGCCCCCTCCCTGATTTCCCCTGCCCCCTCTCTTTCCTCCCTCTCTCGTCCCCTCCTCCCGCTCCCTCTCTCCCTCTCTCTCCTCCTGCCAAACGCATCTTGGCTCTGTCTGAATATCTCTCCTCCTCGATTTTTGGCTCCAGCTCTGGGCGCGTTCACTAAAAGAAGGGCTAGCTCCCCCCTTCCCCGCCCCCCTTCCTTGCCGCCTCCCCCCAACTCCAGAGGAGCCCCTCTGAGGGCGGGAGTGGCCGCGTGCAGGGGCCTGGGCCCCCAAGCGGGCTGGGCTAAAGGGGGCACAGGCCCAGCGGGCGAGGGGGCTGGGTGGACTGGGCCTGGCAGCCTGAGCGAGCAGTGGCTGGGGTGACTTTGCTGCCTGGTTGGGTGGGCGGGCGGGTGGGGAGGGGTCGGGGGCACGGAGCTGGGGTGTCTGGCTTCTGGTGGGGCTGGCAGGCCTCTGCGAGGCGCAGCTGTGCCCAGAACTCCGAGCTGCATTTGCCATCACTACCGATGTGGCTGCGCCAGCCGGGGAGGGGGAGGCGGGTGGCGGGCACTGCGGCGCTCCATAGCCAATCGGAAGCCGGGGTTGCACTGGGGAGCTCTCCCCCCACTGGGCCCCACCCTGAGCAGAGACTGGGGGTGGTGGCCAGCAGCAGGCAGGGGGCAGTGCCACCACCATCACCCAGAACCCGGCCCCCTCAGTTGGAAGCTCCGTGCCAGCCTTCCTGGCACATATCAGGCAAAGGCGGGGGTCTGTCCCCACCTGAATCTGCAGGAGCAGAGCTGGAGGAAGCGGCAACCTGGAGGAGCACCCCACCCTTTTGGCCCTAGGAAGCAGCTTTCTGTCCGGGGCAGCCAGGAGCTGGGGGTGGGGTAGGGGGTGAGTGCCTAATCATCCGAGATGGTCCATCCAAATATCGGCTTCAGTTGAATCATCTTGGGGGTTTATTCTGGGTCCGTCTCCCACAAAGTTGCACACGGTCACTGGCACACAGGCACAAAGAATCACGTCGTCACACAGGCATGGCACACAGGAGCACACAGACACCGGGGTTCCCATACAGAGGGGCTCGCTTCACACACAGACACTTAGAGATGCCCCCGCCACACCAAACACAGTGACTCGGGCTCCGTGCACAGGGTCACGTGCGTGGGTGCTGACTCTGGGGCACCCATGGTATACAGTGAGACACCATGAGACACAGGCACCGCCACCACCCAACAGCACACAGCCCCACAGACATGTGGTGAAAAGTGCATGGCACACACACACAGTGACACTCTCAGACACATGGTGAGACACACACACCTTGCGATGCTTGGAAACATCTGGTTGTCACACTTAGAGGAGAGTTTGCCTCTGGCATCTAGTGGGTGGAAGCCAAGGAGGCGCCCAGCACCCGCAGGACACAGAAGTGACCCCAACCACAAATAATGATCCAGCCCTCGTGTCAACCGTTGGGCTGAAGTGGAAAAACTTGGCTCTAGTATATTGTTAGACACACGCAGTCACACACACCTGAGCCCGGCTAGCCCCTGACACCCACTGAGTGCGTGTATGCACACACACAAATACACCCGGATAAGAGTCTGGCTAGCACAGTGTCTCACACTGTCTTGCTCACCAGGACCCAGGTATTGTCAACAAATGCATACCTCCCCCCACCTCACGGACACACAAGCCTGGGCACAAAAGGTGGGGCATGTACACAATCCCATGCTGCTCCAGCACACGGGGATGAGGGTCACACCTACACACCCATTCACACCTGGGCCACACTTGGCCCTGCTTGAAAATGGAGCCTCAGAGGTGAGACCTGCCCTCCTTGTACCTTCCCTTCTACCTGCCTGCCCTGCTCCCAGCTGTTTTTAAGTGGCAGATCCAACCACCCCAAGATGGAACTGCCTTTAAGTGGCAGTTCCATCCTCTCCTGATGGAACGGAGAGCTCTGAGTCCCAGTGCTGGTTTGTAGATGCCTGGGGGATACTCCTACGAGGCCACATGCCCGCCTCTGCCCACAACACCCCTGCCTCTGGGCCCCCGTTTCACAGTCTTGCTTCTGGCAGCCACTGAGACAGTCCAGGATGGAGGCGAGGCTGACCCCTGAGGCTCTGGTTCTCCATGCGGCTGTCTCATTAATCCTCTGGCCGTTGACTCCTCATTTCTGACTCTGGAGAAAGCAGAAGAAAGGTGGCTGATGGAGTCCTACAGGAAGAAAACCTTTCAGAGGATAATAAGTGGATGAGTGTTTGTCCTCAGAATCGTAGCAATGGCTAAAGTGTGCTGAATGCGCGCTGTGTCTTGACCTGACCTATGTGCCTCCCTGGCTTGTCTCCCTGAATCCTTCCACACGAGGTGGACATGGTAAGGGTTAGCTGTGCCCATGTGTGTCTCTGACAGTATGTTAGACCGGGTTGCTCCACTTCGGCACTGTTGGCCTTGGGGACGTTTGGACATTATTAGGAGAGTGGGACCTCTGAGCCAATTTCCTGGGTATGAATCCTGGCTTTGTTACTCAGTAGCTGTGTGACCTTGGGCAAGTTGTTCAACTTCTCTGGGCCTCAGTTTCCTCTCATAGGGTTGTGGGAAGGATCAGAGGAGTTGGTTTATCCCAAGTGCTTTAAAACAGTACTTGATGTGAAGGAAGTGCTTGATTCGATAGATGAAAAACAGATTCTGAGAAGACGTGTCCTGTATCAGGGCCAAGGGCTAGAAGGTGGAAGAGCCTCGCTCTCTTCTCTGATCACCCCTATCCTAAATCTTACTGATGGGAGAAAAAGCTAGCTTATTTTCTGGCCTTTATGAAATTTCAGAGTGGCCCTCTCGGCCCCCATTCAAAGTGTGTCCTAGCTGTTGATGTTGACCCTGAACCCTAGTTATGGCTCTGACCTTCAGCTCTTCTTCTGTCCCAGGGCTCAGAATGAGAGTGGACGGTCATCCCACCCTCTCTGCACACCCATCGGCCAGGCTTATCCTCACCTTTCTGGCAGGGCCCAACGCCCTCTCCCACACCTTGCCGGGCACCTTGCCGGGCACCTCGCTGGAGCCCTTGTGCTGGGGGTGCAGCCGGGGGCCTGTGCATTCCTTCCACAAATATTTGCTAAGCACCTCCTGGGTGCCAGCCCTGTTCTAGGCCCCGGGGGCTCGGCAAGGAGCAAAATCAGTGGAGGTGCCAGCCCCGGTGGGAGGGTAGACTGTGAACCCGATAAACAAGGGAGTGTCCAGTATTTGAGACTGCGATAGGTGTTATGGGGGAACGAGAGCAGGTAGGGCCCTCGGAAGTGCTGGACAGCTATGGTTTTTAGCAGAGGTGGTCTGGCGGCCTCGTGGCTCAGTGTTGACTTTCAGTTTGGTTGCTCTGCCATGGCTCAAGTGCGGCCTACCAGGGCCTTTGCCCTCTCCACGGGGCGGTGCGGAGGTCAGGGGTACGTGACTTGGTCTGGTTGCCTGCACCATCCGCCTGGAACGCACAGCCTCTTGTTGCTGCTGTCTGAGGTCATCCGTTATCCGTACTTGTGGATGCTGGCCTAAGACCCGGGGACTAGATGGCTGGGGCCTCTTCTCTATAAAAACTGGGACTCGATGGGCACTGGGTGCTCTCAACTGGGCTGCTCTGAGCTGGGGGGTGGGGCTGGGGCAGCTGGTGGCCTGGAGTGGCACTTCCACCTGGGCCCCTCGATTTAGCTCCCTCGGGGCGGGTCCAGTTTATTTTTACCCAGCCTGTCTCCCTGGCAGTGCCAGGCTGCGCCATCTTTGTAGGGTCTTGGGGATCTGCCCATGGTTTGAGGGGACCCAGCTTTGTCTGCTGGACCCCCAATTCCCACCGCTGGACCCCCATTTCCCTCCACCCCCAAAGCTCCAGGTGTGAGGGCTCTGGACTGGAGCTGGTGGGGTCGGCACTGCTGGCTGGCAACCCTTGTGCCCAGCCTGGTGGCATTTGGTTTGGCGTCCTGCCTGCCCGCCACCCCCACCCCATGCCCGGGCAGAGCCGAGCGGCTGCTGCTGCCAGTCTCCATTTCGAAGTTGAGGTGGGGGTGGGGGAACGCTGGGCACCTTCTGGGCCCCCTGCCCGCCGCGTGCCACCTGGGGCTTGTTCCCCATGCCCGCTCTGTGGAAGGGCCCAGCCTGCTTTTCCCACTGCCCCTTTGCATCCCAGAGCTCAGAGAGGATGCCTGCCTGGCTTCCATCTTCCCTGCTTGCTTCCTCCCTCTCTCGCCTGCTTGCCTGTAATGGCTCACCATTTTTGGCATCTCCTCCCCCTCCCCCTCCCATAGGCGCCAACCTCACTTCCAAACCTGCCGTTGCTGGCTCTCTGGCCTCTGCTGCCTGGGGCTGGGGACCTTGGGAGAGAGGGTTTGGGCGGCCAAGCATATGGGCTCAAGGAGGGCTTTATGGGTGCTTGTGTATGTGCACCTGGAGGAGGAAACATGCTTCAAGCCAGCTCATGCAAGCAGCCTCGAGGTTGGCAGAGCTGGGCTGCAGAAAGAGGGTGACGGAGAAGTGCAGACACTCCCACCTCTGAACTGACCCTAGGGCCTGGTGTCAGCCTCTGGGACCCAGGGAGACCAGGCGGGCATTTCTCTCCAAGCCCAGGGTCTGGACAGAAATGGGAAAAGCCAGGCTTCGTTTGGAGGGTGCTCCCACCCCTCCTCTGCCAAGCCTACCCCCTCCCACCCTGGGCTTGAAGATTTCTGTTCCCCTTCCCCAGAGCTGGGGTGGGGGAAACCAAGCCCCACGCTAGGCACTTGTGCCCACAGAGGGACAAGGGCCTTAGGAGGAACCGGTTTACTGCCCCCCCCCCCAAGCCTGGTGCCCGCCTCTCTCGGCACTAAACAAAGTTTGCTAAGTAACTTCAAATGTTATTTGAGGACGGCCTGGCCTCAGCCCAAGGCGGCCCTGTGGAAACTTGTTTTTCGCTGCCGAGGCTGCAAGTATCAAAGACACACTTTCGGGGGGGCGGGGTGGGGTGGGGGGGTGCTTCGACACTTCTCCCCTCTCTCTGGCAGGGGCTGGTCCTGAACGGACACACAGACACAAGAGGCCTACGATAGCAGAGGGACACACACATCATGCTGTGGCTTGTGACACCAGACACGTGACAGCCGAGGATCATAGCACTCCCCAGAACATACACCCAGCGCACACATACAGACACACCGAGGGGGGCAGGGTGGGGTTTGGAGGGTACTGCCCCCAACCCACAGGCCCTGGGGTTTTTCCAGCTGGTGAGGTTTTTCCATACTGGGGAAGTGCATGACACAAAGCCTGGAGTTCTGATTTCTCAGGTCTCCTGGCTGTGAGTGGGTACTCAGATGGGTCCCCTCCCCTTTCTCAGCCTCAGTTTCTCCAAGTGTAGAAGGAGGCGCTGGGCCCCAGGGAGGGGTGTAAGAAGCAGAATCCCACACGGATTAGAAGAGTGACTCGGTTGAAATCAGTAAAGGGAGCAGTGAGTCCCTTAAAAGTGGGGTCTGAGCACAGGGCCTGGGGTACAAGCTATGCTTGTAGGTGTCAGCTGGCATTTCCAAAAACCTGATGGGTGTCCACCCTGACTGGAGGCCCAGACCTCAAGCAGCTCTAGGTTCGCCAGTTCCTAGGGAAGTCTCTGTTTTTCTCATCTTCTTCCTCCATTTCTCTCTTGGCTTTTCTTGGTCTTTCCCTAAATCCCTCCTTCTCTGGGTCTCCACCAGCCCTCCCCAGGCCTGGAGCTCAGGGAAATTGTGGAAAACAGGCTCAGGGTAATTGTGGAAAACAGGCTCAGGGTGTGTGTCCCTCACCAAAGCCAGCCGGGCCTGGGATCCTCTATGCCCTGAGGTTCCTGATGACCTTCCTGGGGTGGAGACGGGTGTCTGAGCTGACACAATGTGTCCCCCTGGGGAGGGGTGGGCTCCATCATAGGGTCACCTCCCAAGGTTTGTAAGCAAGTGGGATCCCTCTGAACAATAGAAAGGGCAAGGTGGACAGGACACTGGACTGACCTGCCCCCAGGCCCTGAGAATCTCCTCATCTGTCAGCCAGACCCTCACTGAGGTAGGTTTATGGGGGTCCCCTGGTCCCAGCCCCACACACCACTTCATCTCCACTCACAGTCGGTACGCGCAACACCCCGCCACCCGCAGTCTGTCGCGCAGTGACAGCCTGTCACAGGCACTGCCGCACACCGGCACAATCTGTCGTCCACGCACAGTCTCACACACAACCTGTCACACACACGCACACACACACAGCGGCACAGTCACACACACAGCCAGCCTCACGCGATCACACCAAGCGTCACAGCTTGTCACAGCCATAGACTTCACAATAAAAATAACAGCTAGCAACTCCAGAGCAATTATGCCTGGGCAGCGGGTGGGTGGGTGCACGTGACCTCCTGTAACCTTCCCAGCGGGAGGCAGGTATGAGTAACCTGTTTTACAGATGAGGAAACAGAGGCCAGAAGGTTAAGTGCCAAGGTCATGAGGCTAGAAGTGGGATGGCAGGAAGTACTCAGCAAGGCCCCCAGGGGCAAGCAAGACTTAAAAGATCACCCTGCTTTTCAACCCAGTCCTATGCAACTGACATTCCTCCTTCTGACCCTCCCCATGGGAGTTCCCTTCCCATTCCCCAGATAGGGAAAACTGAGGTTCTAAGCAACCCAGGCAAAAAACAAGGGAAGGGGCCTCCCGGTTCCTTGCTTAAAAGGGCTCAAACGGTCTGCTCTCAGACCCTGAGGATATGCGAACCATGCCCAAACGTCACTTTGCTGCTTGTGGCCCGTGGTGGCTGCAGCCTGCAGAGCCTTTGGCTGGGGCCAGGGTTCTGGAAGGCAGAGAGGTGGCTGCAAAACTGTCTCCATCCACAGTGAGGGGTGGGAGTGGCGGGGGTGGGAGTGGCAGCCTTAGGCTTCCAGGCAAGTCCCTCGGCCCCAGCCATGCCCAGGAGACCTGGGCTGCCCTGCACCCTTACTCCCCAGGGCCCTCCGCATTCCAGTGCGCTTCCTCCTCCTCCTCCTCTGCAGCCCTCTTTCCCTTGCTTTCCCCTTCTTTGTTCCACCCCGTCCGCTCCCCGGGGCTTCCCCCATTAGAGCAGCCACGGCCAAAACCAACACCGCTCCAACGACATCCCGCTGAGACCCGCCGGGCGGCGGCGGGCCCTGCCCCCTGGCCCGCTTAGGGGCCAAATCCTGGCTCAGCGTGGCGGCGACGGCGGCCCCGGCGCACGTGTCGGCTCTTAGGGCAAGCACATGCGCACACCCGGCTCAGCGGCCCCGACGGGGCGCCTGGGTGGGCGCACTCCCGGGTCTGCGGACACTCGGGCGCGCGCACGCACGTAAGCAAGCTTTCTCACAGAAGCTCAGACCCGAGTGGCCAACGTTCCCTAGCCTGGCGCCGGCGGCCGGGATCCCAGGCACTGCCTGCTCTGCGCATACGCAGGCCCCACACCCCATTGGGACTGCTGGAAGCACACCTTCCATAAATATATACCCTTGCCCAACATCAGATGGGGGGCTGGCACATATACATATACACAGACGCGCGCGCGCACGCACACACACATCACGCACTTGCACTCCTGCTTGTAGCCTGAGCGGTGTTCAGAGCGCGAGTACTGCCCTGCGCCGGCACTGGGGGTCCCGAGCTTAGGTGGGTAGATGAGCCTGCAGGAACTGCTGGTGCCCACGCACACGCCAACAGGCCCACGCGGGCACGCACCTCTCTCTCAGTCTGCACACGCGTGTATTTCACGTGAGCTGCACACCTGCCAGGCCGCCCAGGGCACCTGGCTGCAAAGCCGCATTCAGGCTTGGAGGGGAGGGGACTGGGACCCGGAGGCCTAGTTCCCACCGCTTCCATTTCTCTTGGAACACCCGCCTCCCCAAATGTCCCTGGGGCTCAGGTGAGACGCCCCAGAACGGGCGCCCAGTGGCGCCCCTGCATGTGCTATATTTATATTGGAAATTTGTACCTTTATATATATATTTCTTACAAGTAAGAACCTCCCCCCCATTCCGCTCCATGTTTGTACTTGGGTTTTACCATCCCTATTCGGCTTCTTCCCAAACATGCAAAAAACACACGCACACACACATTTCTCCTTGCAGGGGCCGTGGGGTGAGGCGGGAGTTGCCCCCCACCCCAATTGTGGACGCCCGTCGTTTTTAAAGGCTAGGGACCCCCCTTCCCGCGAAAGGCCGAGCTACATCACTGAATCCCTCAGCCCTACCCGAAACACAATTGCGGGGGTGGGTGCTGGCGGCGAGACATTGCTTTTTGGTGTGTTTGCTGTTGCTGCTTAAATTAATCCTGAGTGACGGCCCGCAATTCCTCTCCACAAAGAGGCCATTTAACGCCCCCACCCCCCGCCCGGCATCTCGGGCGAAACTTCCATGTGCGCCCCCCCCCCGCCCCTGAGTCCAGCTTGGCAGCTCAGGCCGCGCGCTACCAGCCCTCCTGGACTTCCCCTCAGGTGCGCCCGGGGGCTTGGAGGCGGGTTCCCTGCGCGCACTTTGGACCTCAGGAGCGAGTGTGGGTGGGTTTTGGAGGGATGGGAGAAGTCTTAAAATAGAAGCGCAGGGCTGAACGGAGGTGGGGGAGGGTGTCCCAGGACTCCTTAGACAGCCCCACTGCTCAACCAAAGCGCTCCGGATGCTCCGGGCCCGGTGGAAGAAAGATCGTCTTCCGTGCCTTCTCCCAAGCGCCCGGAAGAGAGGATCCAGGCGGTCCCTCACGTCGCCTCGAAGCCCCCTAGTCCGCTTGTATATCTGTGGAAACTCCGGCGGAGACGCACCGCCGGTGCCTCTGTGTTAGCCCCAGGGTATGCCCCTAGCCAGGCTCCTGCCGCCAACAGCTTCTTTCATTGTCGCCTCCCTGGTATTCCTTCTCGTGTGACAGGTCCCCGACCCGTTTCAAATGGCTCACGCTTGGATAGGGGGAACATAGGTGGGTGTGGGTGGTGGGGAGGCCTGCCCTGAGCTCAGGCAAGGGGAGGGCCGGGTGTTTTCCGTGCGCGGAACTTGGGTGCTGACTGTCGTTGTCACTTGCGTGGGCCGCACACCATAGGGTAGAAGGGCGCGCACAGCCCTCGATGGTGCGGGCAGCCGGGACACTTGGAGGGCCGTGAGCAAAGTCGGTGTGCGCGTGCGCCGGGCGAAAAGGCGGGAAGCGGTGTCCTAAAGCCCCGGATTCGGAAAGCGCCTGTGGCACAAGGTTGGGTCGCTCCCGCGGCGGAATCGCTCGGAACGAGCGCTGAGTGAGGAGTGAGAGGGCCGCTGTCCCCGCGGGCAGGCGAGGGGAGCCCGGGAACGGGTGTGAAGGGAAAATGGCAATAGGCGAGGCTTTGGGCGTTTGCCTCGCAGCCGAAGCCCCAGAATGACGCCGACTAGACTCTGAGGGGGGCTGTGGCATCCTTCGGACGCAGGCGCGACACCCTCTCGCCCGGGGCGCGGCCCAACCTTCCCCGCGGCCCAGCAGAAGGGGACCCGGCGCGGGCGTCGAGGGCCGGCCTGGTTCTCATTCTGGGACTTTAGCCATTTGCAGCACCGGAGGCCTGCGCCAGAAGGGGCTCAGATGGCGGCGTCCCTTCCCCGGACGCGCGGGGTGGGGCTCGGGGCCGCAGTGGCCTCTGCCCGTCCTCCCGTGGCCTCTCGACATCCAACGGGCGATAATGCGCGAGAGGGCTTTGCAAAGAATGCGAAATTCATGATTCCTGCTCTTTGGCCGCTCGAAGGACGTTTAGAGCTTAGGTGCCCCGGAATCCGAGGGCAACTTTGGGGCGTCAGTATGGAGAGAACCCTTGTGCTCGCCTCAGCCGCCAGACCCTAAGCCTCGGGACGAGCCTCCCCATCTCTCCTTAAGTCGCCTCTTTTTGTGTGTGAATAAGGGCGGGGGAAATTTAGCAGGGGAGCATTTTTGTTTGTTTCAAGGGTTGGCTGGGTTTGGGGGCGTTTGGCCTCCGGCGAACACAGGGAAGAAATGTGACTAAGTGGCAGAAAATGCGCTTTCCCTTTCCCTCTTTCCCGCCCTCAGGCCGCGGGAGTTGCGCAGCTTCTAAGAACCTTTACACAAAATTTCCCCTCCAGATCTACTCTGATCCGCCCCGCCTTCCCTGGGCCCTGACTTCTTGAATTTGGGGCGCTAAGGCCTCTCTACCCATTGCTACCAGCCATTTTGCAGCACTTCTGGGCAGGCCAGGGGGGAGAAGAGGAAAAGTGGAGAAAGAACACGTGCGCCGAGTGGGCCCCGACTTAACCTGTTGGAGGGGGAGGCTAATGTCCGGTAGGCATCTCCCTAGTGAAAGCCTCCCCCCGCCCCGCCACCCCACCCCCACCCCGCCAAGCTCTAGCAGCCCCCGGCATTCAGAGAAAGCGCTCCGATCCGCCTCTCGGAAGCCAGTCATAAACCCGACTTCTCATCACCCGAATTACTTAAGGGCGCTTTGATGGTGTTAGGTCCTTTTCCTTTTCCACGTGCAGATGACTCAGCCCTCTCCAGCTGTGACTGGGGAGGTGACCCGGGGCAGCGGTTGACACTGTGCTCCGTACTCTTGACCCAGAGGTGCCCCATCCCCGCCGCATCCACTTCCCCAAGCTTCCAGACCACACTTAGCTCCCCTTTCCTCTCTTTTTATTTTTCGGGTCATATTTTCTCTCTTCTCTAAAAATATTATTTTCAAAATTGTAAAGGAGTTTTTGTACTTTTTTTTTCTTAACGTGAGACAGAGGCTGGATAATGGAAACAGGCATTTACAAAAAGCTGGGGGGTGGGGGGGATATATATGCCGGCAGTCGGTGGAGCTCAAGCCTCGCCTGTTTGGCGACTGAGCTTTTCGGTCGCCGGTTCCCTGGTTAGAACCGGCGTGGGGCACCTGGGATGTCTGCCGCTGAAAAGGCGCTGGAGAAATGCGAGGAATGATTATGATTTTAATAAAATTGTCTCTCATTTAGGAGCGCGCTTCTGCACTGCCTCTGTCGTCGGAGCCCGGGTTTGCCACGGCAAAGTCTGTAATCAGAGAAAAATACCAGCTTTGTTGAGGGTTAGAATATATCATTGGCTAATGTGTGTGGTTTTTTTTTTTTTAATAATGCTAAGCATTGGAATAATTAAAGAGTGAGAAATAACTCGTCTCTCCTCTCCCCTCAGCATTGTCTTATTTAAGGGTGGAAGGCGCACTTTTAGGCAAAGCTGGTTAGTTTTAATGCAGGCTTTTTTTTTTTCCTCAACTGCCTTCCCTCCGCTCTGGTCTGATTCGCAAATCCCCAAACTGGCACAAGCCGGGAAACTTGCTTCTGCCGCCGTTCTTCTCCCGGAGTTGGAGCCTCCCTTTCCTTTTTCCCCCTCTTCAGAGACAACCCTCTCCTCGTCCCTCCCCCGCCTCTGAGCCCTGACCCACTGCCTGGTTTTCGCTAGAGCGATTTAAAAAAGAAAGGAAGAAAGGAGCCGGGCTCTGGTACCCCCGTGCCAGCCGAGGGCGTGTTTCCCTGGCCGCTGGCTGGTGGGAGAGTCAAACCCGGTGGCTGTCGGGTGTAGGGTCTCAGATGCAGAATCTTGCCCTGCAACTCCCCTCTCCCCCCCCCCCCAAAAAAAACAAGTAATCAAATATTTCTAAAGATTGTAGGCTCATAGAGCTCAGATCCCTTGTCATATTTTAAATGAAGCAGAACAGTTCTTTCCAACCTCATATGCAATAGGAAGAGAAAATTCAGTCCTCGAGAGCTTGCCTTGGCAGCCCTATGCCCTTAGTAGAGGGGAGAGCTGCCTGCTTGGGCTGAGCCTGGCGTCCAGCCCCACCATGGTGCTGCTAACCACAGGGCCTAGATTTGGGGCAGGAGTGCAGGGTCCAGGGCAGTGGTGGGAACAGCCTGGGGAGATATGAGAATAGAAAGAAGAAGCTCTTCATAAGGATTTCAGAGGTTTGCTCCAGGCTCCTCAGAGAGGAAGCTGCTGCCTTGGTCATTCCCCCAGGTGTAGGGGAAGGACGGGCTTGAAAGGAAAAGAGGCTTCCGCCAAGCCATGCTCCGGGAGGACACAGCTGCCACGAGAAAGGAAAGGTGAAAGTGGGCAAGAAATTGGGGGTAGGGGCTTTTACAATGGCTTTGAGTTGCAGAGGGAGTTATTTATTTATTTATTTATTTACCTCAGGTGTTTTCAATTAAATGTGTTCCTCTTTTATTTTCCTTGTTATTCGGTGCTTAGACTTTTCAGCAATCCCTTGCATTCTTTTTTTTTTTTTTTTTACATAAGCAGAAACTTTTTTCCCCCTCGGAGAGATATTGTGGGAGGTATTTTGCCTTCAGTGCTTTCTCTTTCCTGCTTTTTTTAAAATTTAATTTTAAAATTATAAAGTAAATTTAGTGCGAGTGAAAGTGACGGGGGAGCCAGCTGGGGCTGAATTCAGGGAAGGTGGAGGCAGCTGCAGCAGAGTTGGGCCTCCCGGCGCCACCCCAGGACCCCCTCACACTGTAGGCCCCCTTCTGCCGACGCCACCCCGTTCCTCTCCCTGGGAGGCTCCTCTGGACAGGGATGAGGAGAGTCTGTCCTGATAGATGCTCATTCACTCTTCAGGAACCCCTGACTCTGCAGAGCCACGTTTCTTTTACGACCCACGCATACCAGGGGCCCCCAGTTCCTACCTGCTTACTCCCCCTCAGTCACTGTGGCTATTCTGTTGAGTTGAGCTTGGTGGGCCCTGTATGTCTCCCACATTTGACCTGCTAGTCTGCTAACCCCACTGTGCAGTTGGTTGCCCTACTGAAGGGATCAGAGTAGGGCAGGCACAGAAAGAGACAGACAGACAGACTAAGGTGTAGATAACCTTCTGCAGCAGTGAAGATTCAAAAGGCTTCTTTACACTATGAATTTTTATGGTCACATGAGTAGTGCACTCAGCTCTGTAACACACGTGTATACTTTGGTGCTCAAATTTGAGGCTACCGGTGTGGGCAGGATCTATTTCTAATACATATGAATTATGAGAACACTGGAGTTGAAAAACTGAAGGCCCCTTGAGCGGTACTGAAAATGTTCTACTTCTTAATCTGGGTGGGGGTATACAGGTGTGTTCACTTTGTGAAAACACATTGAGTGGAAGCCTTAGAACTATGTGCTTTCTCTCTATGTGTCACACTTAAGTTTAAAAGTTTGTTGTATTTTTTTAAAGGAAGGTACAGCCTCAAAAGTGAAGGCCCGAGGGTTACAAAATAATAATAACTATTATTTAAATAACAATGCTCTCCAGCCTGTTTTGCTCAGGTCTCCCCACTAAGGAATGGTGGGAGGTCTTGTAAAAATCAGTGGGCTGATAAATAACACTCTCAGGCATGTGGCCCACGGAGACTTCCTGACCCATCCACGTGTGCACTGCGCCTGGAAACTGTTTGCAGACTTAGGTTTAGCTGTGGGATTTTAACATCTCAGGACCAAAGGATAAAAAGTGGTAAGGAAGATGTTCCATGCCAATTACATTTTGCTGTCAGCATCTGGAAAGCAAAATTGCAGCTGTTCCCCCTCCCCATTACCACCTTGTCTTTTTTTTTTTTTTCTGCACACTTAAAGTTTTTGTTCTTATGCCATCCGTACTTCGGTTTTCTGCACTGTTAAAACATTTTCACGGCTCTGATGAAATCGAGTTGCTGGGCTTGGGCTTTAAAAAAAATATATATATATATATATATGTATATGTCTGTGTCTTGCAGTCTGACAATGTAATTTTTCTTGAGCGATTTATTTGAACAAGCCGGCAATCAGTGGATAATCCCCTCCCCTATCCAACCCTTTCTTGCCTTCCCAGCACCGTTCTGGCCCAGAGCTTGGGGGAGAGCGCTTGGCTACCCTTGCCTCGGCTCCCTTGGGCAGGTACTGACAGCTTCTCCCTCCACGGCCCTTCTGCGGTGTTTTTGTTTTCCCTTCGCCCCCCAAAAATATTTGAACCAAAAAGCCTCTTTTTTTTTTTCCTCCACCCACAGCAAACTGAAAGGGCTAGTGAACCGTGATTCAACAGAGCGAGGGCGCCTCTTTTCTTCCTTAGCATTAATTAACTCAAGTTCGTTAGGACGTCGGGTCTGTCGCCCACAGTTTTCTCTTGTGTGTGCTGAATCGGGTCATAGAGGGAGACTTCCCATGCAAACAGTTTGTGTTGGAGCTGGAGGACACAAGAGGGGGAGAGAGGGTAAGAAAGAAAGGGAGCCAGTGAGGGATGGATTGTGGCCGAGGGGTGGGCACAGTCCTAAGCTCTGAGCACCCTGGTGCCAGCCTCCGAAGGGGCTCCACACCAGGGGAATGAGGATTCTCGGATTTCCTTGGCAGTGATCCTGATAATAAAATAGTTGGGCGGCGGGGGACAATGCATTTTGAGGGATTGAAAAATGTCTTCCTTCCAACTCCTAAAATTGTACATTTGGGGGAAGCCGCTTCCCTGAACAGGGCCCGCCCAGCTCCCCGAGCCCTCGGAGCAGTGAAAACCTCGGGCTGTTCCCATCCTGGCCACCGGCTCTCTGCCCCAGGCTCTGGGCACTGCCTGTTGCCACAGCAACTGCAAGAAAGAGGTTCTCTCTGGGCCGAGGGGAGTGCAGACCAGGCAGAGGGCACCCGGAGCTCAGAGAAACTCCCCTCTTGCCCTGGCCCTTTTCTCCTGTGGCAGAGGCAATAGACCCGGCAAACAAGGGGGTGTCAGGGCAGGAGCCCACCAAGAGGACCTGTGAAGGCCACAGGAGTTGCCTCCAAGCGCATGGGCGAACGGTGGGGGAAGGGAGAGGACTGTCTTCCCTGGAGGATCCCCAGGCTTTTTCTGGGGTCGGTAGTTGGGGCCCAGGCTTTGGGTTTTCAACATTTTGCTGTTTGTTCTGGCCTCCTCTCTTGCCCTCCAGATATTTTCACAACGTGCTGGGCACAGACCTCGTCTTCACGTGCTTGTCTCCCCTTCCCGTGCCTCTTGTCAGTTTTTCAGTTCTCCTTTAGCGGAAGTTGTAAAGTTGGCTTGTGGGGTTCTTCCTTCTTCCCCGGGCCCTTGGTCACCAGGAGTGACACTTTGCAGACCAACGTGGTGGGTGGGTGAGGCTCAGGCTTCGTACTGCCCTCGCCCTGTGAAGCCTTCGGCTGTCATCTATCCTGGGTGTTCTTATCTTCGGAGGCTCCTATCCTCAAGTAGACCCCTGGATGGACGACTGGGCTCCGACCCTCCCAGCTTTTGCATCTATTTGGTGATACAAGAAAGTTTCAAGCTAGGTAGTGAATTAAAGACAAGGGTTTTGCTTCTTCTACTCTGTAAACAATGAAAGTAAACAATTTCCAGTTGCACTAGGGAGAATAGACTGTCTTCCCCAACACCTCCCTTCCCACCCGATTTTATTCAGGGCCAGGAGGGAGAGGGGAGATGTGCCTGGAGCAGGGTAGCGTTCGGAGCCAGAACGACGCTGCCTGTTGGCCTGATCCCAGGCCACCGCTCCGGGTTTGCAGTCCTGAGGAGAAAAGGAAGGGAAGGAGTGGGGGTCTGTTCATAGGAGAGGAGAGCACAGCCTGATTCTGAGGCAGGCCTGGTCCTAGACTCAGCCCGGGGTGTGGGGCAAGTCCACTCAGCCAGCTGAGGGTGCCAGAAAACCCCATCCGGGTCCGCCATTCCTGAGCAGAGGAAAACAGGCCCAAGTCAGCCAAAAACCCGCTTTGTCCAAATTCTTCGAGCCTCCTCGCAATGTGCATTTTCTGGTTTCCATGCTTGGCAGTTCCAGAGTCTTGGATGGCTTTACACTGGCTGCAGAGCCCCTTCCTGCCTGCCCCCCCAGCAAGGGGAGGCCCCACCCACCTCTCAGATAAGCAGCCAGCCCCTTCCTTTTGCTGCCTACGGTGGTTCTCTTTCCATTTCTGTCGGGGAGTCGGGCCACTGCTTTCTTGTACCCCTTCAGTGGAACAAGATGGGAGAGCTCAGAGATATGAAGTTGGCTTCCTTTCAGTTCAGACCCAGGCTGACTTATAAAATCCCAGGAATTAAACTGGCTCATCAGGGCTCTATCTGTGGCCTTTTAAAATTTCTTGCGTCTTTTTTTTACTAGGCTGCAGATATACAGTAGTACAATGGATCCTGATATGTCTGGTAAATCCTAAGTAGGTTTTGTGAGTCATTTGCACTCTTTGCGTATAGTTCTCCAAATTAACACAGACAGATATAAAATTAGTATGTGTCCAGAGTCTGAAAGAATAAATCTGAGCCTTAAAGAAGGCAGGATGTAGACAAATAGAATTTTTTTTTTTAAGATAAGGTGACCTCCAAACAGGGACCCTGTTTTTAAATATATCAGTTTTTTGCACTTCTAGATGTTTCACTATTGGCAGGTATAAGTCGATTGCAAAACCTGTCTCAGGCTGGGAAAATTATTTTGTTTCCTTGAAGATTTTGAATACTGTCTATATGAGTGAGATTCTGTACACATGTCCCTGTTTTCCCTCAAATAATCCACAAGGCCTCATTTGTTCTGTCGATTTTTGGGAAACCGACACATTTAACTTTCTCAAGCTAGAAGCAGTCACTTTAGCTAGTTTTCCTTCTTCCTCATCCTCTTCTTTTTCTCTTTTTTTGCTCCTGTCCTAGAGTCTTTATCTTTTCTCCTTGCTCATTTTTCCTTTTCAGCTGTGTCCTCTTTCCTTCCTTTTCTGTCCTCTCTTTTTGCAGTTTTGGGCCCAGCTTGTCTTTCTCAGGATTGGTCTTCCTTCTCTCTTTCTTTCTACCTCTTCCTATTCCTCTTAACCCCCGCCCCCTGTGGCCTGTTCATTCTTTTTCTTTTGGAGACACATTTTTCCTAGTGATGGCTAAAACCAGCACGGGTATTTCAGAAATGTTTCCGTGAAAACTGTTGCTTTAAAAAAAATCAAATTCTATATACGTGACAGTAATGAGAGAGGCCTTTCTCTAGCAAAGGCAGAAAAATTCCTTTCCACAAACTAAAAGCTCATGTGAATTTTAAAACTCTAATCTCTGACTTCTCCGATTTTTGTTTTAAATGAGGGAAAATACCTTCTCCTTCAGATTTTGCTTAAGTTTTTTCCTTTGTTGTCTTTTTCTGTGTTTGCTCACTACTCTCTCACCAGCATCACTGGCTTCCTTACCCCTTCGTTGCTTTTTCTCTCATTCCCTTTCTTCCCTCCCCTCTCCTCCTCCAAGGCCTGCCTGTCCCCTTGTTCCGTCCAGCCCCTGAGCCCTTGCATTTATGGGTGACTCAGCCCTGGAGAAGCCTTGAATCCTCAGAGGGGTTTTTTTGGTGTGTGTGTGTCTTGGCTCTCTTTGGGGTGCAGGGTGCAGAGTATCTGAACTCCCAGCCGAGACCTGAGACCAAGGGGAGAAGAGAAGGAGGCTGGGTCTGGGACAGGTAATCTTCCAGAAGGAGCCTCTCTGCTCTCTTAACAAAAGGGGGACAGTCCCCTTTTGTCTGGGGCTTCTGTGGGGCGTGTCCAGGACCCAGAGCTGCCACCAGTGGCATTCAGGAGGAGGGGGCTGTAGGGGTGGGGCAAGCCAAGTGTTTCTCATGGAACCTGAGCAATTCTTCTCAGTGTGCCCCGCAGGAGGGAGAGAGAGATGTTCTCACCACCCTCCCCTGGCTGCTCACCCAGGAAGGCCTCCCTCTGAAGGAGCAGGGTGAGGGGAGTGCTGCCTGGGAGTCCCTCAGCCCACCTTCAGGGTTGCTGGCCACCCCACCGGCAGGGCAGGTGAAGGACAAATGGTGATTGTTCTCCTTCCCCATTCCTCCCCTGGGAAGCACCAGGTTGCTCCTCCTGTTAAGGGAGAGTTGAGGGAGCACAGTGGGTCCCCAGGCTCCACTGAGATACTCCACTGGTCGTCCGGGGCCACTTTTATGTCCAGTCTCTCCACCATTCCATTGACCTTTGACCTCTCCCTTCATCCAAGGTCTTGTCCTATTTCCCTAACTTCCAGTGGAAATATCTCCCCTGCCACCTGCCCAGCTGTGCCACCGGGATTCAGAGTTGACCCATGTTTAGTGCCTGGCAGGGTGGTCTGTGAGAGGGAGCTTGATAGAATTTTTCAGGAGGCTCACGCTGGCCATGTTCTGTTTGGTGTCCAGTATTTAGTATGAATCAAAATACCAGAGAAACACAGCATGCCAAATATAAACTCACTTGTGGTTTCTACCGTTTCATCTTGACTTCACTTATTTATTTTTTGTTCCATCTCATCTTGAGATGGAGAGGCAAGGTTTGGTATCTTATGTTACTCAGTTAACATCCTTGGCTAATTGGACTGAGGGTGGTTATTAACGTGATGTTAGGTATTGAATGCCACCCTTAGAGGCCTGTCTTGCAGTGACACCTGCCTCTTGCTCTCTTGCCTCTTAACTGTTTCTCTCTGGCCGCCCATGACCTCACTTCAGGCCAGTCAGGGCCTGGCCTGAGGTACCAGGTGCTGGGTGGCACCTTCTCCATTGTCTGGGTCCAGCAATGCTCAGGGCTGCATGTTCTGTTGGGGCACACCCCTGGCCCTCTTCCTCGAATCTTTCCGCTGGGCTTAAAGGCCACTGAGGGTTTCAGATGGGGAAGAAAGGGGCGAGAGTGAGCAGTGACCTTTCTGTTGCCAGCTGAGGGTTGAGCCTCACCTGGGGAGAAGACAGCTGTAGGAACTGGTTTCTGAGTAGGGTCAGCCTCTCCCGGTCGGTGTTAACCTCCTCCTCTGCTCTTCCATTTTTTAAAATAACTGTCTCCTCCTTAACTGCTTTACAAAGGCCTAAAGCTTGGCTGCTCCGGAGCCCCTACCGGAAAGGACCCCGCGGAGACTTCCACACTCCTGGCTGCCCTCCCCTACGCCCCTCTTCCCACTGGGAAGGAAGGCCCAGAGCAGGGGCCTCCGGGGAGCACGTTTGGGTGACTTGGTTTCCCCAAGGCTGTCTCACGTTTCCTGACCGGGCTCTCTTCTGCCTAGTTCCCTTTCTTAGCTCCCTCCCTTCCATTAAGTTTCTTATTTTATGCTCTTATACCTTGCTCCCTGTGGTTTGGGCCCTTTAATCTGAATTGAACAGGGCATAGGTGAGTGTTCACCCTCCTCCAACCAAGGAACTCTAAACACTGAGTGAGTGGAGCAGGCAGAGCTGGAGAGCGCAAAGAACTGAGAGTTGAGGAGGTGCTGGTGGTTCGAGGGTGGCAAGGCGCAGGGGCTGGAAGTCGTGTCCACCTTCCTGCCTTTGTCACTTCCCCCTGGGGTTGGCTGCTGTGTTTGTGGCTGAGTGTCGTGCTTGTCAGCGGAGTGCTGTGACAGGAGGCTATTTTAATAAACTGTTGCAGTTTCTCCATCGGAGCTGCACTGCGTTGGCATCCCTCTTCACCGCTAATGGAGCGTGTGTGGCTGGGTGTGGGCCGAGGGAGGCACCGAGCTGAATGGGGGCTGGGGAGAGCGAGGCCGGGCAGTGCTGGGGGCCTGCCTCCCAGTCTGGGAGCGCTCCGGGGAGCGCCGCCAGACTGGGGGAAGGGGTGGCCGCACCCTGGGCGCCGGGTCCCTGCCCTGGAAGTGCTGCTGGCAACGACACTTTCCAAGCTCTCTTTCTTCTGCTCTTTCTATTCATAGCACGGCAGGCAGGCTCGTGTGTATGGCCGGGGAGGAAAACTTCCACTCGCCCCTGTGCGTCCCATAAATAAAAAAAGAAATAGAACCAGAAAAAGAGTGTGCGGGTCTTAGAGAAAGAGACTGAAACCAAAACACAGAGAGAAGGCGCAGCTGCTTTCCCCAAGGCCTTCTGGGGCTCCCTCCCGCCCGCCAGCCCGCCCGGAGTCAGGCCTTTATTTATTTATTTTTCTGGCTTAAAAAAAAATTCTGTGTCTTTCTCAGTCCCAGTCCCCCTCAACCCCCTTCAGATTTGCTGGGTGGCCACTGCCAAATAGACCCGAGTAGGAGCCTGGAATGAAAAATTCATAACTGCTGGACTTTGCTTGTTCATTAGACGTGAACTTGTCGATTGGGCAAATTGTTTTTGGTCTCCAACTGCCGGGGGCTCTCCCCACCCTCTCGGCTCGCCCGGTTCCCTCCTCCCCTTGGACGCAGCCATTGGCTGCTCGAGGATGTCTCATTGCCAAATAGGTGGATCCTTCTCTGTCTCCCTCCCCCCTTTCTCCCCCCCACCCCTTTTACTGGCTTTGGCACCAGCGAATGGATGGGGATTGAGCATGAAAGGGGAGAGAGAGAGGGAGTTTGAGAGAGAGAAAAGAAGCAAAAAAAAAAAAAACCCAAACCCAACCAGCGCACACACATACACACAAACACGCACACACTCACACAACACACACACACACACACAGCCCCATCCACGTCCTCCCTCTCTCCCTCTCTCTCTCTCCTTGCCTCCCTCCCTCCCTCGCTCCCTCCCTCTTTTGCACGCTTCTGCCAGCGACGGTCTGCAGCCGGTCCGAACTCGTCCTCTTCCCCGGGAATCTGTGAGCTCCCCCTCTGCCTGCGATCAGGCTCAGAGGCGGAGGGAGGCAGCCCGAAGTTTACACCCCTGTGCCGCTGCCAAAGCCGAAAGCCTTTTTCTTCAGCCGCCGATTCCCCCCACCCCCTTTTTTGTTTTTGTTTTTGTTTTGCACAGGGGTGGGGTAGGGCGTGTTGTGTGTTGGGGGTGGGGTGGGGTGGGAGGTAGGTTTTTGACTTTTAAATTTTGTATATTTTTCTTTTATTTATTTATTTTTTTTAAAAGCTGGAAGAGGATGCACAGGGGGTGAAACTGAAAAAAGAAATTTTTTTTGGTTGGCTTTTGTTTACCTGGCGTGTGTGGTAATCGACTCGCTCCCTCTCTCTGCTTGCTATCCCTGACCTTTCTTTTTGCTCCTTAAAAAAAAATATTAATTTCCCCCTTCTGTGCAGTGGAGCATGGGGGGGAGGGGGAAGGGTTTGAGAATCCACCCAAGCCCGGCCCCTAGTCCCCAGAACACCAATAATAACCCCCTTTAAAACATTTACCTTCCTCCCCTGCTCCTCCCCCGCCCCCTCCCCCCACCCGCCCCCAACTCACAACTCTGTTGAGTCCAGAAGCTCAGAATCGGGCGTTGGGCTTTGCCGGGTGCTTCAGATCAATGGTAATTATTTATTTTTTTCCAGTTTTATTTTTGTAAACAGAAATCAATTATTATTTAAACTTCAAACAAGCAAACAAGCAAAAAAGAAAAAGAAAAAAAGGAAAAAAAAAAAACCAAAAAACAAAAAGCGAGAGCCCGGCCCTCTGTCACCTGACTGAGTGGGAAAGAGGGTGAAGGGGTCAGTGGGGACGGGGCACAGGATGCCCCCGTAGCTTTTAACCCTACAGTGGCTGAGACCACCACCTTATTTGTGCTAACAAGAAGCGTTTTGTTCCTTATGACTGTGGTTAACATTAGTATTGGTGTCGATAACAAAGCTGAAATCACATATTTAGGATTTAGATCTGATTTAAAAAATGCTGGGGTGGATGTTCCAATCGGAGCAGAAGAGAGAATGAAAACAGCCTGGGGAGGGGGAAGCCAAATCCGTTTCCTGGCTCGCTGACTCGCGGATGTCATGTTCGCTCTTCTGGGGGTGGCCAAAAGCCTGCCGGTGTCGGGGCGTGAAGCGGCCCTCGCCTGCCCCGCGTGTGCATCCACGGGCATTCGTGCAGACTGGACTCCGTGCCGGGGCGAGCTGACACGAGTTCGAGGCTGCATAGGACATGGAGATGTCATGGGCGCGACAGAGCCTGGCGGGGATACCAGCAGCGTGTGTGTGTGTGGACGGCAACGTTGTCTGTGCGCGCGTGTGTGTGAGTGAGTGAGGGAGAGAGAGAGAGAGAATAGGTGTGTGCTCAGGCTCTGGGTGTCTCTGTCTGGCTGCTGAGGCTGAGATGGGAGCGAGCGGCAGGCTAGGCTGGTGGCGGCTCCAGACCACACTTTCCTAGAACAATTGCAAGAGAAAATTGTCGTTGGGGGGGGGGGAGGAGGAGGAGGAGGAGAAGGCGAAGGCGATTTTCCGTGTGCCCCCTTTCTAACGCTTCTTTTCTCCTTTTCTCTTTCCCCCCTCACCCCGTCTTCCCCTCCTCCCGTCTCCCCTCGCCCCGCATGCTCCCGGCTTGCCGCCTGCAGGATGAGTTCCACCCGTTCATCGAGGCGCTGCTGCCTCACGTCCGCGCCTTCTCCTACACCTGGTTCAACCTGCAGGCGCGGAAGCGCAAGTACTTCAAGAAGCACGAGAAGCGGATGTCGAAGGACGAGGAGCGGGCGGTGAAGGACGAGCTGCTGGGCGAGAAGCCCGAGATCAAGCAGAAGTGGGCATCCCGGCTGCTGGCCAAGCTGCGCAAAGACATCCGGCCCGAGTTCCGGGAGGACTTTGTGCTGACCATCACGGGCAAGAAGCCCCCCTGCTGTGTGCTCTCCAACCCCGACCAGAAGGGCAAGATCCGGCGGATTGACTGCCTTCGCCAGGCCGACAAGGTGTGGAGGCTGGACCTGGTCATGGTGATTTTGTTTAAGGGGATCCCCCTGGAAAGTACTGACGGGGAGCGGCTCTACAAGTCGCCCCAGTGCTCGAACCCCGGCCTGTGCGTGCAGCCACATCACATTGGAGTCACAATCAAAGAACTGGATCTTTATCTGGCTTACTTTGTCCACACTCCGGGTAGGTTGCTCTCCATCCCCCCTTCTCCCTCCGCCCCATTTTATTTTACTTGCTGGCATCTGTTCTGTTTATTGTACCTCTTCCTTCCAAGGGATCCTTGCGTGTACACACCAGGGGCCTAACTGGTGCACCCATTCTGCTGAGGCCTGCAGCTCCTTTGATGTTCCCCTTTCCCTTCCGTTTCCCTCCACTTGCTCCATTCTTCCTCCTTTGCTCATTTGCCATGTTACCGATTTGATTTTCCTGCTTCTCCATCTTTGGAGGACTCAAAGACGCTGCAGGTCCTAGGACTGGGGCCAGGACACCCAGGAATTACCCGCGATGGTGAGAGTTTGTGAGGAACACCACCACCATCACCAAAAAAAAAAAAAAAACAAAAAACTCTCCTTGCTCCGATTTTAAATGAGTCAGAAAAAGTATTGGGGGGCAGGTACCGGCTTTCCTGCAGCTTCCCCTCAAGTCCTGGGGAAAAGCCAGATTTGGCACAAGCGGGGTGGGCAGTGGTTCGATGGAGAGAGGGGCGTGTAAAACCCTGGGATCTGAAACAGAATGAATAGAAAAGAGGAAAGAAGGCAGAAGCGAGCAGATTCTGGGGCCCAGATGCCCAGGCGGGAGCTGTTTTGGCTGGGATTTGGCTGACAGAGAGGAGAAAAGTCATTCGATTTCATAGAGAGTGAAAATGAGCAGAGCTCCCTTGCGCTCTTCCCCTTTACCGCCCCTTCCCCTGAGGGTCTCAGCTGAGGTAGTGAGACCCCCTCCCCCAGTGGATGCCCCAAGCCCCAACACCTCTGCTGGGGGTGGTGGGGAGCAGGCATTGCTGTGGAAGAGGTCTTAAAGAAACAATCAAAACTCTGTAAAATCTCCTTTTCCTTTTGTGCTCTCTCTCCTCTTTGCTTTTCCAATTTCACCCTGCATTTTGGGTTGTGGTGGTTCAGTTCTCCTCTGTTCCTTTTTTTTTTTTTCCCTCCCTACCCTTTCCCTTTTTATAATTTCTTTCCGCTTTTGTTTTCTTACAAATTGAAACAGAGATGGCTGGTTAATTTTTAGCCTCCACTCAGCTACGCCCAATTTACTGCCGCCTTTGAAACCTAAACGGGCGGCACTCTGTGATTAAGCAAGGCAGAAGTGTGTTTACATTATGCCCAACCAACTTGTAATGAGAGGGCTACCAAACCTTTCTCTTTCTGTGTTTTTTTTCCTTTCCACCATTCCAACGTTTCCCCCTCCTTTTCCTCCCTTCTTTCTCTCTTCATGCGAATGTAAGAGAATGTGGCTTAACTTCAACTCTAGTGAATGTTCTTTCCCCCGCAAATATGTATGTGTGTGTGTGTGTGTGTGTGTGTGTGTGTGTGTATCTTCCTTCCTGTTCATTCACAAAAAAGAAAAGCAACTCACTTTTCTGCTGTGGTTACCCCCTTGCCTGTTTGGGATGTTGGGAGGAGAGAGATGACTTAATCCAAAAAGGAAATTTTGGGGCACTTTCAGTATTGCGTCAGGATTGAGGACTCGACTTGGATTAGCACTGAGAGTTTATATATTGGGAAACTCAGGAGGAGGAAAAGGTGATATTTTAGGCCTCTCTTCTTGCTCATTCTCTCTTCTGAGAAGTGGCTTTGGTGGTTGGATGGAGGCAGTGGACACCACCCCTCTCCCTCCTCCCCCATTGTATTTCCCTCATTGGATCTTTCTAGGCCCACACCTGGCCCTGTGTGACTATCATAGCCCCCTCACAAAGAATGACCAACTGCTGGTCCTCTTCCTTGTTCAGCTTTTTTCTTTCTGGAAAGGAGACCAAAGCAAAAATCGAAGTTATTCCCTGCTTCTCTGTCTCTGATTCCCAGCGAATCAGAATGGGAGGTAGTGGTATTGGAAGTGGATTGGGGCAGACTTGAAGACTTGAGCTTGCGTCTGTCAGATAGCTCCTCTCAGAGGGGCTTCTGTACCTTCCAGTTTTGGACCTAGGGCCCCTGAGTTGAAACCAATATCCATCTTCCTCCTAAGCCAGCTTCCTCAACCTTGCTCTGTAGCTGGATCCTGTAACTGAGCTGTTTCCCTGACTTCTTTTATTTTAGGTCGTACTTTTTACCGCTGCTAGCAGGGGGCCAAGGTAGGGTGAAGTATGTGTGATGGAGACCGTTTCCTGACCAGCCAGCTGGCTCCTGGACTGACCAGGCAGGTGTAAGGAGAAGGGTGGCACCCCTACTTGCCCGCTAGACATAATGAGAAGATTTTCCCAGGAATATGAGTAAATCCATGCCCATCACATGTAGTCTTGGCCCCTCTGTCTCAGCTGAGGCTGAGTTCCTTGACAAAAGCTGAGTGGGGAAATGAGGATATTTTCTTATAATTTGTCAACAGTTCAGGTCCCTGGACTCCAGATAGTTTCCAGGAAGGTAGGAATTTTGTTGCTGAAATTGCTTTAACTCAAGAGCACCTTTCTGAGGGAGTGGGGGTAAGTGGATATGGTGTGGCCTACCCATGGGCCTTGGGTAGATGGCTTGAGATTGCATGGAGTGGTGGGCATGGCTTTCTCTCCAAACCACTCCAGTTTACTCGCAAATGTCTTCTGGCTGAGCCCCCAAACAGTGCCAGTCCAATAGGACAACCTTCCTCTCCCATGTCCATGCAAAGATCTGCTCAGTAGGGTGCCACTTGTTCCTTCCTTCCCTGTAAACCAGGGTTGGTGGCTGGGGCAGCGAGGGCTCAGACAAGCGTTACTTTAGAGTCTAAGAGAAATGCTGTCCTTCCCTTCCAATGGGCTGAAGAGCCTGATCTGGGCTGAACTGGTGTGCCAGGTTTGGTGACAAGCAGGCTTGTGATGGTAAGCCTGGGGGTGTGGCTTCCCCTGCAGGCGCCATTGTCATCCGTCATCCTTGGCCCTTGTGGGCCCTTGTTTTGTCTCACATGAAGCTTTAAGAAGTGGCATGGTTGAGAGGGACTAAAGGACGAGTGTATGTGACGTCAAGAGCCCCGCTCCCAGCACGCGGGGTCCTAAAAGGCCACTCAGCGTGTTTTGCACCCTTCATGAGGGTGGCCTTCCTGCTGGGTACCTTTCCCATTCAGGAGGGAATGTTGAAGCAGAACCGGGTCCGGGAGCACTGCCATGGGAAGGAGGCTGTACGTTTTTGACGTTGTCCTTCCATCCAAAGGGGGTGTCCCAGGGCAGTGGCTGGAGACAGGGGAGAACCTGGGGCCAGGCGGAAGGATGCTTGTGTAAGGAAGGGTGGCTGAACTGGTCTGGAAGCATGGCTATACTCTCCCCAAAGCTTCTGCAAGGATCTGAAGGTAAATGGGCATCTTCAGACCATCCTTAATCTAGGCCTCCATCCTAGAAAAGAAAAAAAAAAATCTGAAAGTAATAAAATGCTTTACTGAATGAAAACGTCAGCTTCTCCCCGTCAGATCCCTCCAACAGGCCCACAGTGGAGGCCCATTAAGTCCAGGTGTTCAGGGGGTGGCTCTTTTCTTTATCTCTGCTTTTTCACTACAGAGAAATTTACAGATAGAAGGAACCCCCATCACCAGTGCCAACTTATGGTTAGTTGCGATCCAGCCACAGCCCCTGATGCCCACCTACTCTGGGTTGTTTAGAAGAAAATCCAGGCCTTATAGCTTCCCCTGTGTTAATATTTCTGCACATGTTTCTAAAGATAAAGATTTTTGAAAAATGGAAACATAGTATCACTATCATGCTGAAATGGTTTCTTTAGCTGGGCAGTGTTCACATTTCCCTAATAGTCTCCGAATTTTGTTTGTGTAAGTCAAGATTCTGATCAGGTTCACGCACTAAAGTGGGTTGCTCCGTCTTGGAAGTCTCATAACCTCTAGGCGATCCTCCCCTTCTTCCTCCTTCCTCATATTGGTTTCTTTCCTGGCAGTTTTTGGGTTGTTGTGGAAGGGACCTGATGCTTTCTCCTGTAGAGTTTCCCTGTCTAGACTCAGCAGGCTGTGTTCCCCTGCGTTGGTCAATGTGCTGCTCCGAAAGGCACTTCTGCCTCCCTCCTTGCCTCCAGGTCTGGGGACAGCTGGGCCTTACCTGTCGCAGGAAATGGATTAGCACCCGAGGATCTGTCCAAGTGAATTTTCTCAAGTGCAGAGTTGCCCTTCTCAGTATAAGAGCTCCCTGGTTTTCACTGTCTGCTTCAGAGCTTGGGGCTTTTCAGTGAGCGCCGGTTCTCTGGTCCAAGAGAGGGCTTCCTCGGCAGCGGAGGGCACTGGCCCGCCATGTCAGCCCTGCCAAGATGTGGTCGGTGCCAGTGGTGTCCCCCAGGCTTCTGCCGGATGCCTGGCCCCATCTGGTGGCTCTGGTGCAAGTGCATGGGAGTGGCCAAGGGCACACCAGCTGCCCTCTCCGGAGGCCTTGCTCCTCCTGAGGCCCCAGTGCCTCTTCACCCATGCCTCTTGTTTCCAGGCCCAGAAAGGCCGCTGGTCTGTTTTTGAGGCAGCACCATCTGGTGCCAGGGCTGTTGAAGACTGTGGAGCCCAGTTACCAGATTCCTAAAACCAGCAAGATACACCCGTGTAGGGTTAGGTGCCTTTGAGAGTGTCCCAGAAGAGATGTCCCTGTGGCTCGAGGATCAGCTTCCATCATTGTAAAAGTCTGCTGTTCAGCTAATTCAGAGGCTGGTGAAAGGGACTGAACCAGCTAACATGTAAAGGTACTGGCACATGGCAGGCAAGCAGCGGATGACGGCTGCTGCGATTCTGATGCTACAGCTCCCTGAGCCCTAGGACACCTCCCTGTCACCTTTACCTGTTGGTTTTATTTCTGCCTTAAGGGTCGAACAAGGTGAAAGCTTACTTTTCTGTAACACAGAAGTGTTTCAAGTGCTGGAGACAGGGTTCACAGTTCTTCTCCACCCCTTTTCCCAAGAAGTGGTCGCTTCTCCGGGGCAAACACTGCCAGTCTCTCACGCCTCCCACATTTGACACACCTCCTTGCGCACTTGCCGTTTTGGTCATCACCCCTGGAGGCCCTCTTAAACTGGAGCATTCTATACCGGACGTGGAAACTCCAAGTTCGAGCAGATCCCAAGTTAGCCACACGATTTGCTAGGCCTTCCAGCTACATATTTTGCAGGGCCCAGTGCAAAATGAAAATGAGGGATTCCTGGTTCAAAATGATTAGGCGCTACAAAGAGACGATAGTTAGATCATTAAACCAAGCATGGGGTCTGCGTGACGGCCTAGGCTGCATATCTGAGAAGCTTGCCCAGGCCGCCTTCACTCTTACTGTGACACGGGGTCCCTGGATCTGGGTGGTGTGAAGACGTAATACAGTTCAGGCTGACTTCCGAGGGGGTGACCCCAAAGAAGAGATCCGAGATGCCCAGACCCCCCTGGAGTGGTCTCATTCTAGGACTCCATTAACCGTCTGCTCTTAACCCCTTTTGTCCATAGCATGTCCCTCCAGCCAGTCAGGGGTCCCCACTGGCTGTGATGTGCAGGCGGTCCTGGTGGAGTGCTCACTGTCATGGCTGAGTTGGAAGCTGTAGCTCAAGGGGGAAAAAAAGAACTACCTTTGTTTGAGTTTGAGCTGGCAGAGTTCGGCCCATGAGTAAGCCAGAGGGGACCTGGGAGCCCAAGCATGGTGACCAGCTGTGCTCCACCGCCCACCCAGAGGAAACGGGGCCGCTCTGTAGCAGGAGGGCTGGGGGCCAGACGTGTGGAAGGACTTCCTGAGGCTTCGGCTTACTTTCTGTGACTGCAGCAAGATGGTTGAATTTTCTTTATTCGTGAAATACGTGTGTACTTGGTGAACCTATGCAATGAGAGACTCTTGCATGCGGTCTGCAAGGTTTGAGCAAAGGTCCCCTAATAATTTCTAGAAGGCACCAACCTATAGATGTGAACAGTGATCCATGCCAGAGGCGAGGGGAGACCCCTCAGGGCTTCACAGGACAGCTCCAGGTGGGCTGTGAAGGGGGAGGCAGGGCCCATCTCAGCACCTTCTAGAGTTGTAGGGACCTGGGATGCTGAGGAAGGTAGGCCAAAGGGGTAGAAGGCTGTGCCCTGGTCCCCCTCTGTCCTGGCGTCCTGCAGCCGCTGAGCAGAGAAGGTACAGCTAAACGGCCCCCTTTCTGTCCTGGGAAGAAGGTGTCTCCCTCCCCACCCCTCTTTCTCTTTGCCCCGTCAGTCCCACCCCCACCCCACCCCCTGTCTCAGGAGCTGCCACGCTTCAGTTATTTTATCCTTCAGTGTCCGATTCAGAAGTCCTTTCAAAGGCCCCAGCAGTGTCAGCGCGGTGCTCACACAAAAGACCTCTTTGATTTCTTGTTTGTTTTCATTTGCCAGTGGAGGGGGAGGGGGCAGGAGAGAAAGAGCTTCTGGGTTTTAAAATTTTTATTTGGGTTGCTTCATTCTCAGAGGAGTTGGCTCCCAGGAACTCTTTTCTGAGTGAGGGGCTCAGAGGCGGGAGGTAGCCTTCTGGGGAGAAGCCTGGGACGGGGTGTGGGCACTGCCTCCCGAAGCAAGGGGGGTTAGGATACAGTCTCCAATTCACCTTCACATGTTCTGTGTTAGGCCTGAAGGTGGGAAGGATCAGCTAGGAGCCCTGCTGCTTGTGTAAGGAAAGGTCGGAAGTGCCTGGCATGGAAGGACATTCCCCCTGTGAGCCGCATCCCCAGCAGCTGTAGGATTTGAAAGGTCCTGAACCTTGACTTTGCCGTTTTCCCTTTATCATCCCCCATTCTGCCGAGGCCTTCTTGGTTGGATGGATGGGAAAGGGTTGGGGGCGGGGGGTCCTTTTAACATGTAGACTCCTTGGAAACTCTTAGCACTCTGGAATACAGGCAGGGGCTCCCCACTCTCCATCTGGGAACTGGGAGGCTGAGAGGTCTGCCCTCCAGCCTGGCATCCTGCCGGCAGTGGTACACAGGCCCAGGAGGAACCCCTGTCCTCCCAGGCTCACATGTTTACCCCACGCCTCTTGTCTCCACATGATGACTGGCCTCTGAGATGGTGCGGCATGGGTACCCCTTCCAGAGGATCCAGCCCATGGCTCACAGAGGGCAGGCTGGTTCTGGCTGACGAGAAGGGAGCTGAGGCTGAAAGGAGATGGAGGACCACCAGTGCCCGTGGTTTGGGACCACAGACGTGGTGATTAGCACCTATGCGGGTGCATGACCTTAAGCTCATGTGGGCACACCTGATGTGCCGGTGAGAAGGGGTGCAGCTAGCGGTCGCTGTGTGTGTGTGGAGCCTGGTTGCTGGGGCTGGGGAAGAGAGAGCCGGAAAGCGAGGCTTGGGCAGGTGGTCACGGGCGTCAGCAACAGGGAAGTGTGCCCACTGGGTGAGGGGGGCTCCGCAGGCCTGCTTGGCAGACGGAAGGAGGAGGCTGGGGGGCTGAGAGATAGATAAATATAGCTGATGGCATTTCTCATGATAGGTTTTTCTTGGCACTGAGGGCACCGTGGCAAACAGTACGACAAACGCCTGGCCCTGCAGGCCGCCGTCGCCATTTTAAGCATGTTTGAGCCGAAGAGTTGTTGGCATTAGAAAAGGGTCCCAGCAGGCAGAGGGGCGGCGGCAGGGGGGTTTGGCTGGACTGGGCTTCACCCCCTCCCCACCCGGGTACCTGGGTTCCTTACGTTGTTTGTACGCATGTCTAATATCTGATTTGGGGAGGTTTAAGAAAATATTCCAGGGTTGCCCTTTGTGGGCCTGTCTTCCAAGTGCCTTGTGCCCCCAGCAGCCACCATGGCTGGCTGGCTGGCTCTCAGTGGTGGGGGGTGTTCTGACTCTTTTCCTCACTTTGATGTCTTAATGACGACCTGGCATGCTACTGCGCCAGGGTCAGGGCCACCTTTTTTTCTTTTTTTAACTGGAGCATAGTTGATTTATAATATTGTGTTAGTTTCAGGTGTATAGGAAAGCGTGTCAGTTATGCTTACATAAATATCCACCCTTTTTAGCTTCTTTTTTCCATATAGATGAATACAGAGTATTGAGAAGAGATGTCTGTGCGTCGCTTGTTATTAATTTGGAGGACATCCGATAATTAAGGGACACTCCTATTGTCCAGGTGCCCTGTTGGTGGAGGAGAGGGCACACCTGTGGTCTCCATGCTCTGCTTTAATTCCATTTTTCCAGTGAAGGTCCTTTATGGTCGAGGCACCGTGTTGAGTCCTGTTCCCGTGTTAACCACCCAAATTCTTAACATCGATTCTGGTTTTAAGCCCGCGTACCCAGTGGTGAGCATGTGTACTCAGGTGACACACACAGGGGTCTTTGTGTGTAGTGAGGAACTGGGGAACCAGACTCAAGGACCTGGGAGGCTTCCTGGAAGGTGACCTGCTTGAACTTCACCTTGAAAGACAGTGAGGAATTAGCTCGTTTTTGTCAGCTGGCTGAGCCTTTTCAGCTTGTCTGGGGCCGATTGCATCCTCACAATGGTTGAGTGATATAGGCAGGGCAGGTATCATTATCCCCACAGTACAGAGAAGGGAACCCGGTACGGCAATGTCAGGGCGCTTGGGCTGCACAGTGTCTTGCAGAAGGACCCAGGTTTCTGGTCAGCGAGCACCCTGCCTCCCCTCTGTGGGCTTCGCCGCTCCTTGAACGTCATGGGGATTGCTGGCCTGGGTGAGGTCTCAGAGGAGAAAGCTGCGCAGGCCCCCATGGTCTCCCTTGCTCTCCAGGAGCTGAGACGGAGGGGCTGGAGCCCAGCCTGTGGCTCAGCTCAAGGGCTCCCCCAGCTGCTGAGCACGTAGGGTGGAAACAGACCACGGGGACCTGGCCCGTCCTTGACAGTGGCCTCCGCTTCCCAGTCAGCCCCCTACCCCTGAGCTGAGAGGCTGCACGCTAGCACAGACCAGGCAGGGAGGCTGGCTGCACACCCCCATCGTGCTTCGGCCAGCTCGGCTTCTTGGCACCCCGTCCTGGGGACGGTAGACTGTGCAGGAGGTCCAGGTGTGCGGCCGGGCAGGCTTGGCTGGATCTTGGGAATCCCTGATCCTTGCTCGGTCACGCCCTTTTTCCTGGGAGTCTGCTTGGAATTGCAGTTTGAAATAAAAGTGAATATAATTATCCTAATTAACCAGATGATCGCTGGAAGTTTTGCAATAATCTGTTCTTCATTGCCTTTTATGTTGCTGAATTCACCTAGACTCTCCCTCTTACCCTTTTTTGAAAGTTTGAAAACTTCAGGGTTCTGTATATAAAAACTCTTCCAACATGTTGAAGGGGGTTGGGTGTGAGAGAGGATAGCTCACTGCTGAAGATTTTCCTGTTTCCCTGGCGAAGAAGACAGAGACTTCACCTCTTAACCATTGAAATCAGGTTCGTAGAGCAGGGTTTCCCAATCACGATGCTGTTGACTTTGGGGCCGGATCCTCCTGTGTCATGGAGACAGTCCTGTGCATCATAGAGGGGTTATCAACATCTCTGGCCTTGACCCACTAGACACACCCCTCGCCCCATGTGCGACAACCGAAATACATGCTTGCCAAGTTGTTTCAGTCCTGTCTGACTCTTTGCGACCTTATGGGCCGTAGCCCGCCAGGCTCCTCCATCCATGGGATTCTCCAGGCAAGAATACTGGAGTGGGTTGCCGTACCCTCCTCCAGGAGATCTTCCAGACCCAGGGACTGAACCCACGTCTCTTGCATTGGCAGGCGGGTTCTTTACCACTGGTGCCATCTGGGAAGTCCGACAACCGGAACACTTTCATATGTTTCCAAGTATTCCTGAGGGCAGAGTTGCCCCAGCTGAGACCCTCTGGCCTATAAGAAATGGAGAGATTTGAAGAAAACGTTCCCCAGATTCACCTCTTGCCTCTCTTCCAGTTTAGGACCCATTTATGTTTTCTCGAGTGGCGGCAGAACCTCTGAGCCCTGGCTGTTCCCCTCCTGTCCTGTTCCATTTGCCCCTTTCTGGGCAGAAAGACCCTGGACTAAAACCACGCGGGGGCTCCTCTCCCCTTGGGAACCACGGGTGCCGCTCTGAGTCTCCTGCTGAACGTCCCTTCTGACGTTTTACATCGCAGTTTGTCTGGTGCCCGGGCTGCTGTTCTGGGGACGGAAACCGGGATGTGTGGCTCAGCTGACCCGGGCCTGAGGGGAGAGCCAGTAACCACATCAGGCCCACCCCAGAGCCCAGAGAGCGGTGTTTTGTTTCTGCAGCATGGGATGCGGAGACTGGAAGTGTCGCCTGCGCCTTGGCACTACTCTTTTTAAAAGATGTATTTGATTTTTCTTATTATGATAGTAAGACACACTCTTTATTAGAACTTCAAACAACAGGGAAATGTAAGGGACAGGCTCTCCAAACCAGTCTCCTGTGCCAGAAAGAAACTTACTTCCCAGATCTGGGTAGGTTCTTCTAGTTTCTCATCAGTTAACTTCTCATCAGACCACTTTTAAATACAGAGGTATCTATTTTAAGAGCGGATGATATGTTTGGGCTAATTGAATTGGCTCCATCATGTGTTATCGCGGTCTTAAATTTTCCTGTCCCCTGTGCGTTCCACCCGTGTCCCCCGTCACCCCAGGTGCACAGTCCCTGTCCTCTTTCCCCTGAGATGACAGTTTCTATTCGCCCTTCCTGGGAGCAGGGTGACCAGCAGAGCGTGTGTCGCCACCCGACCGGCCAGGCTCCTGCTCTGGGGCATTCCTGCGGTGGTGTAACGCCGAGGGCGATGGTGGCATTCAGGGCCCCCACAAAGCCTGGCCCCTGCGGGGTGACGAGGGAAGGAGGAGCCACTGAGGAGAGGCCTGCCTGACCGTGCCTGGCTTGGCCCCAGTCTTTGCCTCTTTCCAGCTCTTTTCTGGAGGGCCAGGGTGCTCCTCTGCATGGGGCCAACCCTCTGCCAACTGGCCTGGCGTGCTGGAGGCTTTTCTAGACCCTACAGGCTCCTTCCAGGGGTGACTGCTGCTGGTTTTTTCCTTTCTTGAAATGGAGAGTGAAGTGTCTCTCAGCCTTCCAGGAATTACCCCTTCATAATTCTTTGTGTTGGGCTCAAAGATACAGCAGACAGAAGTGTTTTCTGCAGGCCAGGGGCAGGGACAAGACAGGAAGAGGGAGCCTGGATAGAGCTTTGCGGCTGGATCTGATGGCCTTGGGGAGGTTGTGGACGACAGCCGGGAGCAGGGTGACACCTGCTGACTCCTAGACAGGGTGGAGTGTGCGGAGAGACCCAGAGATCTCTGGAGGCGGCCTGCAGGAGGCCTACCGAGTGCAGCCTTGGGGAGTGTGTCCTTATTATGCCTGCAGATTATATCCCCATTAGTGTATAATTATTATGTAATGGGTGTTATTGCATAATGGCAGTTATATAACACGTGGCCCAGAATACGGGGGGGGGGGCATGTAATAAGTGTATATCCTCTGGCTATAAATAGTCACCAGCCCAGCACTGAATCTGTGGTCACACCAGAGCCACCTTATAAATACCCAGCGCTGGGCTATAAATTTCTGAGCCGTGATGTAGGCAGGCGTGATACCTAGCTAGGGAGGGGTGGGAGGGACCTGCAGCCCCACCCCCCACATGACATCATTGTTTCTGTAGTAACAGACGGCTCTCTGGGGGACCAAATGAAGAGAGGCCTTTAAAGGGAGGAGGCAAATGGATAGAAAGCTTTGGGGGCGGGGGGTAGGGGGGATGCTAATCCTGAGGCCTACCAGGTGGGATCCCTGGAGCAATGGACTCTCAGGTGTTCAACCAGTACCAGGGAGAAAATTCCATGTCCTTTTATGTCCTCTCTAAAGGGTCTCAGGTCCCGTCCCTGTGTCTAGCAGCTCATGTGAGACTCAGCTGGGGAGAACAGGGGAGCCAAATGGTCTCTCTCCATCCTCCCGCCTCCTGGGGGGGGTCTTTCCACAGCTCTGGGGCCACTTGCTGAAGGGGAGTTGAAATGTGCGCCCACCAGAGCTCTGCACCCCAGTTCTGTCCTCACCAGGGTGGGGCCGTTGCTCCTAGCAGAGGTTTTAGGTCAATTTCAGTCTTAGTAATATAAAAAATATGTGAGCAATTCGGCGCATGTCTCAGAGAGCCTCATGGAAGTCATGGTCGTGCTCAGATGGTGCTCAGAAAGGAAGAGGAGGCAAGGATGATATTTTGGCCCCAGAAGGATCTGTGGGGTGGGATGTCATTTTTTCAGGTGTATGAGAAGCGGTTTCATACACAGTGATGAAGAGCTGCTGCTTGCATCTCTGAAGATAGAGGAGGAAATATGTTTTGATGGCAGGTGGAGCGATTGAAGTTATTTGGGAGGAAGGGTGAGTGACCTACTTGTCCCCCTTTGCCCAGGAGTTTCCTGGTTTCAGCGCTGAAAGTCCCTTTTCCCAGGAAAGCCCTTTGTCTCCTGAAAACCAGGATGGTTGGTTGTCTGAGAACAGCGGTTTTCCACCAGGGCCGATTTTGCCCCTCAGGAACATTTAGCAACTGCTGTGGACGCTTTTGGTTGTCACAACCAGGGGGGGGTGCTGTTGGCATCTCGTGAGTCAGGACGAGTGCACAGGACCGTCTCTCAACAAGGAACCACCTGGCCCCAAATGTCACTGTAGATCTTCCTCAACCTGCAGTCGGGCTACCTCCTGATAAGCCCGTCATAAATTGAAAATATTGTAAGTCAAAAATGCTTTTAACACACTTAACCTACCGAACATCGTAGCTGAGCCTAGCCCACCTTAAACGTGCTCAGGACACTTCCACTAGTTTACAGCTGGGCAAAATCATCGAACACAAGCCTATTTTATAATAAACTGATGAATATCTTTCGTAATTTATGGAATACTATACCATAAAAAAACAGTTTGAAAAACAGGGTGATTATCTGGGTTGTTATTTTTTAGTCGCTAAGTCCTGTCTGACTCTTTGCCACGGATTTTATGTAGCCCACCAGACTCCTCTGTCCGTGGGATTTCCCAGGCAAGAATACTGGAGTGGGTTGCCATTTCCTCCTCTACAGGATCTTCCTGACCCAGGCATCAAAGCCATGTCTCCTTTAACTCCTGCACTGGCTGGCGAGTTCTTTACCACTGGGCCACCTGGGATGCCCGATTACATGGGTACAGAAAGGTTGTAAGTGTAGTGGTTGTTTACCCCCCTGACTGGTTGACTGGGCGCTGTGGCTCACTGCCACTGCCCAGAATCACAAGAGTACCAGACTATATTGTACTGCATATCGCTAGCCCAGGAAAAGATTAAAATAAATTTTAAAACTTCTTATTTCATATTGGAGTATAGCCAGTTAACCATGTTGTGATAATTTCAGGTGGACAGCAAAGGGACTCAGCCATACCTATACATGTAAGATCAAAATTTAAAATTTGAAGTATGATTTCTATTGCGTATTGCTTTGCACCACGTAAAGTCAAAACTCGAGTCAAACCATCAGAAGTCATGGATTGTCTATAGTGGTGAGACCAAGCAGCCCTGCCTTGGAGGTGGGTGAGCAGAGCCTGTGTGTCTCTTCTTATGACAGCCCTCCCTTGCCTGTGTTAGCAGAGGCCCCAAACCCTGCTGGGCCTCCCCTCTGAATTTCTTGCAGCTCTGTAGTCTGTGTTTCGATTGGTTGTGTGTAGGGTTCTGGAGCTGGGAGACCTTTTGGGGGAATCATGGGGCTCCTAAGAGGGTCTTTTTGCCTTCTCAAGGCTCTGAGTCCCTTTGCAGTTAAGATGGAGATGGTGCTGAGAGTAAGCCCCATCTGGCAGTATGGATCTTTTGCCTGTTATTAAAAAAAAAAAAAAAAAAAAAAAGTAATGAAAGAATCTTTGAACAGTGATCCCTATTGCCTGTCAAAGAGTTTCCAAGAGGCAAGACATAGTTGCTTCCCACATAGACCTGAGCAGGCCACTGCAGCCTCCAGGCCGTGGGCCCCACCATGAGTGCGCTCGTCCCAGGAAGAGAACTTGTCTCCACAAAAGCCCATTTCCCAGACCCAGCAACCAGGGCCAGCCTGCCACCCAAAGAGACCTCACAAATGGAACAGATGAAGGAGTGTGTGAGGTTTACAGAAATTTGGATTCTAAGCTACCTGATGTCCTTTGGAGCAGATTACATTTTGCACGGCGTATGTGAATTGTACTCACAGGGTATAGCAAACTCTTTCTTTCTCACCTGTGTTTAGTGCCTGTTTAGTTTACTACCTGGAGAAGGCAATGGCACCCCACTCCAGTACTTTGCCTGGAAAATCCCATGGATGGAGGAGCCTGGAAGGCTGCAGTCCATGGGGTTGCTGAGGGTCGGACACGACTGAGCGACTTCACTTTCACTTTTCACTTTCATGCATTGGAGGAGGAAATGGCAACCCACTCCAGTGTTCTTGCCTGGAGAATCCCAGGGACGGGGGAGCCTGGTGGGCTGCCGTCTATGGGGTCGCGCAGAGTCGGACACGACTGAAGTGACTTAGCAGCAGCAGCAGCAGCAGTTTACTACCTGGCTGCAGTTTACTAGGTCCCCACTGGCCCTGACCACATGTAAAGCATGGCCAACTAGGTCATCATTTTTGCTGGCCTGGGATGGGGCCCGCAGATGGCAGCCAGGATGGCGGTGCAGTGGTCTGGTCCGTACTGGGTTGGCGGGAGCAGGAGGATCAGCTGCCCCTTGTGTGTGTTGAGCCCAACTTTTGAGTGTGGACTTGGGATTGGGCAGCTAATGAGCACGGGTGGGAAAGCAAGGCCCGTGGGTTTGCAGGCAAGTCTGGCTTGCTGCGCCAAGGGGAGCTCTGTGGGGAGCGGTGCTGGCTTTGAACACAAAGGCCATTGCTCCACAAGAGTAGTAATTCTCGGGACACTGCCAGCCCAAGAGGTATGGCCAAATGAGAGGCCCCTGCCCCAGGGATGGTCCAGAGTTCTCTGACTTATTCATGGGCAGAGTTTCAAATACATGCATTAAAAAAAAAAAAAGTAAACCATACACGCACACACAGAGTCTGTTGTAGCCATGCTGCTGCCCAGGAGTGTCCCTGGCCGTGTGGGACAGTAACTGAGGATGATGGTCCTGAAGCCACCGTCTAATACTAGATTTTGAAACTTGGAGATTCATTAATATAATTACTCAAATGCCAGCCTGGCTTGGCAGGGCCTCCTGAATTGTGTTTCTCTCCAACCAAGCACTCCGGCTGCAGGGCGCCCCTGGTGGGCCAGAGCCCTGTTCCCGGGCTGTGGATGGTGGTTGCAGGCCTGTGCTGGCTTCCCCAGTGCACCCTCCCTGGGGGGGCTGGGCATTCCCACGGTGCCGAATGCTGCCTTTACGTGGCTTGTCACGAGACAGGCACCTCTGGAGAGTCTTCTGCAGGAGTGAGCAGTCAGCTGGGCGAGGCCTTGTTTGAATGCAAACTGGATCCAGGTTTGGCTGAGGGCCGGGTTATTTTGCTCCTCTGTGACACTTTGCACTTAATTTTGTAGGTTTCTCTTGCTAGGCTGGAATCTTGGATCTGGGACTATGTTTTATCTGCCTTGGCATCTGGCTGTCACCCAGAGTATAGTTTTATACAACCCCATAAACCCATTTTGAATATTGAATTACCTTCAGATGGGAAGCAGCCGACAGCCCATCCCATCCTTGAGATGATGCAAAGGCATGAAATGGCATAAAAATCAGAGATGGGGCAGATAAAGGACGGGAGTGGGGCCAGGGAGAGTGGTGGTGTGCTTTCTGTGTGGGCATTATGAGGAGAGAATGCAGGCAGGTGAGGAGTGATGGAAGCTTCTGAAAAGCTGGAATGAATGTGGCAGGCAAGTGGGAAGCTGTGGGTTAATGGATTGAAAAGGACTTGGTTTCTCAAAATATGTTTTTTTTTCCCTTTTTGAGAATGAGAATGAGGTGTCAGGAAAATGGGGAAGGAGCTGCCCTCTCCCTGGCCCCCTTGTTAGAGGGGCCACTGCTGGGGTGTCATAGGCTCCAGCTTGACCTGTCCCACCCTCACCCCGGCTTTCCCTGTATCTCCGGGGCTAGTCCTGATAGAAGGGGCAAGGCCTGTGTGCCCCCAGCTTACCACCGCTCCCAGCTCCCAGCCTACACGCGAAGCAAAGGGAACTCCTCCCAGGCCAGACCCTCCCCACCCAGCTGGCCACCCTGCAGCACAGGGTGGCAGGGAGCAGCCTCAGGGCATGGAGATTGTTTGCCTTTTGCTCAGGGGTCTCCTCTCACCCCCGCCCCTCTTCCCGGAAGCCCCGGCCTCCAGGCTCCTTGTGCGGCTGTGGGTGCAGACACAGGGCTGGCTCTTCCTGCCCACTCCCTCCTGGGGACCCCTCAGGACCAGGCCTCCTGGGTTGGAGATGGCTGCCGCTCCCCAGCTGGTGCTTTGCTCCCAGCTCTGGTGGCTAGATTTGGTTCTTAACAATGAATTACTAAAGCCACATGGACAGTGCGTGTCTCATGTACTCACACACGCAGAGCCACTTCTCTGAGCCGATTCTGCCATTGCTGCCCCTTCACGGGTTTCAGACCGTAGAGTCAGTTCTGTTGGTTTCTGAGTGAATTCCCAGCTGTCCTCGCTCCACCTTAAGAATCTCCAGTCGGCTGCTTCCTCCCTGGTTGTGAGCCTCTTTTCCTCTGGCCCCCTGTGACTGTCCTTGGCTTTCTCAAAGACTTGCTTTCCCTTCCAGAGGCCCCCTTGTCAGTGGAGGGGTGGCCTGGTGCCCCGTAGTCTCAGGAGTGTGGTTTGCAGGAGTGTTGCAGTGTGGCGGTGGGCTGGGGGTGTCACCTCCCTTCCTTCCCTGTGTCCTTCGGCCTGGGACACAGGAATGGAAGTTCCTGAGGTGGAGGCCTGCCTGGCTCAAGGAACATGAATGCGGCTGGACCCACAGGGCTGTGGTTTGCTATCACCTCATTACTGTCTGCTATGATTTGGGGGAGAGAGTCAGGTACATACAGCCTCTCATCCATCTACTGTTTTTGAAAAGGCATTTTTCTGGTTATAAGACTAGTGCGCATTCCATCATTAAAATACCAAAGAAGCACAAAATCTAAAGGGGTAAATAAAAATTATCAAAATTCTACCTCTTACCCATGAATAGCCTTTTGTTGCATTTTTTTATACCTATTCATGCACAACATTGTATTTTTTTTTAAATTTGGCTTTAAAAATTTTAAAAAGTGATAGAAACACTTGGGCATGCTCCTTATAAAAATTTAATGCCATTGTGTATTCCAACATATCACAATTTTTCAAAAAATACTCTGTGGTTGTTTAGCATCTCATTATTAGCTGCACTGTCCCTAATTACCAACATTTCTAGTGACTTCTCTTTTCATTTTGGAAATAGGAAATTACCCTTTATTATAAATGTAACGTATGATTATTTTTAAAAATACAGACATGCTTTTTGAGCAACTCATGACGCTTGAGTGTTCCAGAGTTGATGCAGTCCCTCATGTGTGGAGGCCTTTGAGTTATAAATTCTGCTGGGATGGACATCTGGGCTCACGGAGCACTGTGGCTCTGCTTATGAACTTCAGACAGGCTTTCCAGTGGTTGAATTACCAGGCATAGGGTGGAGACTCTCGTCTATAAGACTTGTCACATATGTTGTGAAATTGCTGTCTGGAAATTTGATGCCCACAGATGGCATGTGAGGGTCCATCTCACCACATCCCCAGCTGTACCCCGTTCGCACTACCAAGAGCCACAGAAAGACACTGCCGTCATTCGCACACATCACATGAGGGCACGCTTCTCACGCACCCACACTCCCATCCCTGTCACAGGTGTGTGTCGGCTACATCCGCTCACACGTCCCCTGATGGACGCGTGCTGTCGACCAACGAAAGAACTCCTGGACGTCACCCCACACACTCTCGTCCTCCAGCCTGCGTTTCCGTGTGAGTCTGAGGTCCCCTCTTCCAGGCCTCTCTGTGTTAGCACTGCTGGAAGGGGAGGGTTCCTGAGGGCCTCAGCCACGGCGGTGCTGGTTCTCTCAGGCTGGGAGTGGGCAGGGGAGCCCGGGGACTGCTTGGCAGTGAGCAGGTGCTGGCCATGGCGCCTTAATGGCAGCAGCCCCCCAGCGCCACCGCCGAGTCGCAGGCCCGAGGTGGCCGCCAGCATGGCCCCCAAGAGTTCCCGAGGAAGCAGCTGTTGCCCATCCCTGAGGCCAGCGCCACAGTCTGCCACCAGGACCCTGGGACTGTCTGGTGAAGTGTGTCCCCCTGTGACTGGAGGGGAGGCTCAGGGATGGTGAGCTCTGCCCTCCAAGCTGTGGACTTTGTCTTCACTTGTGCGCACGCACACACACACACACCCCCCCAGCGCCCTAGAGATGGGGTCCCCCAGGGCCACACAGCCGGGACACACACAGCAGGCCCCAGGCCAGGGCCATCTCCTCCGCCAGGGTCCCCAGGCATACGCACGCGAGCCTGCCCTGGTTGGGCTTGGTCCCCACTGGCTCTACTCACAGGCTGTGGCGCCTGCGTGCACACATGTGTATTCATTCACTTTGAACCTCCCCACATCACCGTCTACATTTCTTTGGCCCGTCAAGGTGGCAGTGTCTTGGCCTCTGACACCCACCGCTTCTACTCGATGCCCCGTCTTGCCCAGAACTTAACTATCCTTGGGCCCTGTGAAGTGGGAGCTTCGCTAGGACTCCTGAGGCCTGGCGGGAATCCCGTGATCTGCAGCAGAGGAGGGGCTGGTGCAGGACAGAGAGGGGCAGCAGAAGCCTTTCCCCTCCTCCCTGCGGCCGCGGTGCAGGCGTCCAGCTCCCAGAGGGCCCGTAGCCATCCCATCGTGGGTGGGGCTCCTGTGTTCCTGGAGCTCGCTTCGCTCCTTAACTCTGTATGCTTGGCGTGTGTGACCCTGTCAAGTGTCTGTGCGTGTGTGGCCGAGTGTCAGGAGGTGGGTATCTGTGTCCTGGTGTGGGTTGGAGTGTGTGAATAAATGTCACACCCCAAGGATGTGAGAGTAAATGGTGAGGACTACGAAGTTCAAACTGTCGCTCCCGTGAGGACACTGAAGCACCTGCCCCCGGTCACCCAGTGAGTCCCCCGGTCACGCAGGAAGTCCCCGGTCACCCAGAGGCATGACCAGCCCAGACTGCAGGCCCCGAGCTCCTCAGGCCTGGAGTGAGCGACTGCATCCGTGGTGTGCGTCCTTGCTGCGAGGTGTCAGGCCCTACCAGCCCTCTCGGCAGCTGAGCAGCTCCTGTCTGGGGCTCTTTGTGAACCTGCCTTGCTATTAATCTACCTGTTAGTAAAAGAGATTACAATTGCTATAATTACAGGGCGCTGTGGCTCCCCCGTCAGGAGCTGGGCTGAGTGAGAGGCGAAGGTTGGGGGAGCCCAGCCCCAGAGGAAGCTGCTATTAAAAGCCCGGTGTCTGGACACAGTGCAGGCATAACAGCCCTGGCCGGGGTGCTGGGCAGGTGGGCTGGGGTCCCACTAAAGCTCTGGCATGACACAAGGAGCTCATCAGGGCTGAGGAGGGGGAGGACAGAGGTGCGCCCCCCGCTCGGCACCCAGACCTCACAGGCCGCCTAGGGAACGGATGGGCCTCTGCAGGCACCGAATGAAGGGGACGTGGTGGCGGTCAGGGTGAGACAGTAGCCCTCTTCCCAGGGGCTTCACAGCCGCCAGCTCCACAGCCACTCCTTGTCTCCTGGATAGACAGGTACCTGGTACCCCCGCTGGCGTGGGTCCAAAGCTGTATGTGGCATGGTCCTGGGAGAATGGGACAGGGTGATCATAAAGCGTGGGGGAAGCTCTGCCCCCAGGGGACTGCTGGCGATGTCCGGAGGCCTTTCTGGTTGTCACTGCGTGGTGGTGGTGGGGTCACTACTGGCAGTTAGCGGCTTAGTGCCAGGAGTGCTGCTATCTGCCTTACAATGAATGGGACAGTCCCACAGTGGGAGCGGTCCTGCCCCGATGTCCGGGGTGTCGCAGTAGGAAAACCCTGACCACAGCAGAGGGAGCGAATGGCAACGGGCAAGTCAGCACAAAAGAGGGCCCCCAGGACTCCCTGGGGCTGCCTCTCGAGACCTCGGCCCAGGGTGCTCAGCAACTCTGCTCCTGGGGAGGCAGGGGCAAGCAGGGGCCCCAGGCTGACAGCCCCAGTGTGCTTCATCCCGTGGTGGGTGTCAGGACCCGAGGCCACACACTCTTCTATCCACCCCCACTCTCTTTTCTGGCAGGCCTTTCCCTCCTTTTCCAGAAGCAAGCATTGGACCCAGACTGGGGTTCTCGCCCTTGGTTCCCCTCTTTCATGTCCTCATTGCCCGCCGAGGCACCTGGGAGTGAAGTGCTCAGAAGCTGCCCCTCAGCTCCAGCCTGTGGGCCTCTCTGAGTGAGAGGAGTCGGGAGAAAGGTGTGCAGGGATGGGAAGGGCTTAAGCCCTCAGGGTTCTGATCCTGCCGGGATACCGGGCACACTCTGGCTTCTCCAGAAAGCACCTCCAGCCCAGCTGCTCCTCTGAGGCGTGGAGCTGAGCAGAACTGAGTGCCCCTGCGTCTGCTCTTCTCTGGATGGGCGTCTCCACCGTTCATCCCTGTCCACCGAGAGGGCAGTACTGCCCCCTTTGCACTTTTGTTTCCAACTCGGGTCCCTCCCAGGGCGCCCCTGGGAGAGGGGGCAGGGTGGCGACTAGCAGGCAGAGCGGAGCGGCTTGTGGGGCTGGGGGAGGCGTCTGTGGGCTCAGTCCTGCATCTCAGGGCAAGTGCGCTGCTTACAGGCAGGCTGTGTGCGGAGTGGCTGCAAGGCCCTCCCAGCCCTTAGGCCGCTGTGCCTCTGTTTTCCGCAGACAAAGCACGGAGATTTTCGGCTGTTGCGAATTCCATGTTTCACACCGAGTCCCTAATAGTGGAGTTGCTTTGCCTTTTTCCCCCGTTTTTTTGCCTTGACAGCTCCAACCTTATAATTTTACCTTCTCCCGCCCCGCGTTCCTTTTCTTCCCCCTCTCCCCTTCCTGGGGTTTTTGCTGCTCATCGCCTGGGAACCCCCTTCAGGAGGCATCGCTCCTGACAAGAGGGGAGGGGCTTCCTGTCAAACATTGGGGGTTGATGTTTTGTTTGGTAAAACGTCTGTAAATAGGCTGTGAGGCGATGATTCTACGTGGACCCTAGCGCACGGGAGCGCCTTTTTGTGTCTGTGCACATCTCCGTGTGTGAATGGCAGGATCGGAGAGAAAGGGAAGAGAAGGAGAGGAAGGAGAAGGGAGGAGAGAGGAGACAGATGGCTTCTGGGGGCCCTGGGATGGGTCTCTGCCTTGCTGGACATTGTCTTGGTCTAAATCACCAGCCCTTATCAGGAGAGGGCCCAAAACCCAGACTGTTGAGGGGCCAGTGGGAACATCGGAAAGGAAGCCACTGTCAGCCTCCAGGCTGGCTGTTCGGAGGGCTGGGGTGGGACAGGGGACCTGCCTTCCCCTATTGGGCCATAGGTCTGGAACCTGAACATGATGTCCAGGTATCCAGGACTCAGAGGCCCTGAGAGGTGGGTACCGGAGGGAACTATTCTCTGCATCACTTTAGATTCTTGGGAGCGGAGCGATGTCAGTCTTCCACCCATGAATCAGAGCTGTTCTCCCCTGGACCTGAGGCTGTCTCTTAGGTAGTACAGTCTGCAAGGCCACTCTTGTTTTTTTTTTTTAGTAAAACTTCTTGTTGCCTTAGATCAGCCCCCTTTTAAGCTTCAGGTGGCTTACCTATCCCCAGAGTTGACTTACAGCAAGCTCACTAAAAACCCTGCTTGACTTGACTTTATAAACGTGACCACATCCTTTCCCCCCCGTTGGCCTTCAGCCTTGCAGACCACGGAAGGCAGCATTTCAGCTGCTTCTCAGCCGACACCCTCCCTGAATCCATTTTGAGTTGCTCTTCCCCAGCCCAGCTAGAAAATGTCGGCTCCGACTGCACCGTGCTTGCGAACAAAGGTGCAGAACGATTTTGGCTGCTTCGTCCAGGAAATAAATCCCTCTCCGGTGCCAGAAACCGTTGAGTGGTGCCATGTGTTGAGCTGCAGGGCCCAGCACCATGGGCAAGGCTGTCGCGCGGGGTGAGGAGGGTAGAAGCAGGGGATTGGAGGCTCGGGGGACGAGCAGCTTGCCTCCAACACCTCCCACAGGTCTTGGTCAAGGACCCCGATCAGTTACCACTCGGCCTCCTCTCCCAGGCCCGGCTTTCCACAGTCGGTTGTCTGTGGTCTAGTTGGTCCCTGGACCCAGGACGATAGGGCCCTCTCTCTGCCCTGAGGCATCCCAGGCCCTTTCTTTCCGTGCGTACCGCCCAGGCCCGCTTGCTGCCTCTGCCCTGCCCTGTGGAGGCTGGTCAGGCCCGCCTGCTGCGTCTGCCCTGTGGAGCTTGGTCAGGCCCGCCTGCTGCCTCTGCCCTGTGGAGCTTGGTCAGGCCCGGTTGCTGCGTCTGCCCTGTGGAGGCTGGTCAGGCCCACCTGCTGCCTCTGCCCTGTGGAGGCTGGTCAGGCCCACCTGCTGCCTCTGCCCTGTGGAGGCTGGTCAGGCCCACTTGCTGCCTCTGCCCTGTGGAGCTTGGTCAGGCCCACTTGCTGCCTCTGCCCTGTGGAGCTTGGTCAGGCCCGGTTGCTGCGTCTGCCCTGTGGAGCTTGGTCAGGCCCGGTTGCTGCGTCTGCCCTGTGGAGGCTGGTCAGGCCCGCTTGCTGCCTCTGCCCTGCCCTGTGGAGGCTGGTCAGGCCCACCTGCTGCCTCTGCCCTGTGGAGGCTGGTCAGGCCCACTTGCTGCCTCTGCCCTGTGGAGGCTGGTCAGGCCTGGTTGCTGCGTCTGCCCTGTGGAGGCTGGTCAGGCCCGCCTGCTGCCTCTGCCCTGTGGAGCTTGGTCAGGCCCGGTTGCTGCCTCTGCCCTGTGGAGGCTGGTTTCCCCTGGGTCTGCTCCTTCTCTTCTCCTCCTGCGCCCTCTCCTGTAATCGCTGATGCTACTGGTCAGCGTCACCGAGCCCCATCTAAGTCCACAGCAGTCTGCTGTACTAGGCGCTAATGCTTGGGTTAGGCCTGGAAGAGCCTTGCTGCTGGCCTGAACCAGGGAGGGGCAGCCTGGGGCCCATCCCCTCTGGGAGCCTCTCCAGTCACTGCTGCCCACCCCCGGCCCCCTGGCATCTCTTAGATCTGAACTCTCCATGCTCTTCTTTCCAGCTCCTGGGCGACATCCAGCTGATTCCCCACCCTGTGTCCATCAGTGACCTCACCGCACTCCCAGCTCCCCTCTTTTCTCCCTGTCCCACGCCTAGTCCTGGTTGGGGGTGTCACCAGCTCACGAGCCCTCGCAAGCAAACTGTTGTGGCTCTGCGGTGGCTCCAGAGTGTCCCTGCCTCTTCACCGCTGTGATTTTGTGAATTCAGCTTCTTCTCCTCTCTTCTGGATTTGTGTTTTATTGGGTTAAAATTCACATAATAAAGTTCACTATTTTACAGTATATTAGTTAATGGCATTTCCCGCATTCATAATGGAGTGCAACTATCATCACTGTCTAATTCCAGAACAGCTCCATCACAGCTCCCAACAAAAACCCCCATATCTGTTAGCTGCTGCTGCTGCTAAGTCGCTTCAGTCATGTCCGACTCTGTGACCCCATAGATGGCAGCCCACCAAGCTCCCCCGTCCCTGGGATTCTCCAGGCAAGAACACTGGAGTGGGTTGCCATTTCCTTCTCCAGTGCAGGAAAGTGAAAAGTGAAAGTGAAGTCGGTCAGTTGTGTCTGACTCTTAGTGACCTCATGGACTGCAGCCCACCAGGCTCCCCTGTCCCTGAGATTTTCCAGGCAAGAGTACTGGAATGGGGTGCCACCGCCTTCTCTGTATCTGTTAGCGGTCTGTCCCAGTTCCTCCTTCCTGCCAGCTCCTGGAGGCTGCTGGTCTGAATGCGCGCCGCTATGAGTTTGCCTGGTCCAGACACTCCATATCAATCGGATGGTGCTGTGTGGCCTTCTGTGGCTGGCTTCTCTCTCTGAGCAGCGTCACTGCAGCGCGTGTCAGAACTTCATTCCTTTTCATAGCTAAATAGTATTCCACTGTGCGACACTACCACATGTTATGTATCCATTCTTCCATTGATGGTCGTGTAGATCATTTCCACTTTGGGTCAGTGGTGAATAATGGCGCTATACACGTTTGTGTATGAGTCTTTATGTGGACACGTATTTTTGCTTCTCTTTAGAATACACCTGGCAGGGGAATTGCTGTCTCTTCACGTTTCATAACCACCTTCAAATGGGCAGCTGGCCACACTCTCTCCCAGCGGTGCTGTCCCCTCAGGCAGGCACCCAGGGTCTCTGACAGGCCTTTACTGACCATTACGCGTCAGCTCCCTTCACTCCCCGGCATCATGTATTCCAGCAGACGGAGCTCTCGGCAGACCCTGCGTTTGCCATGCTGCTCCTCTTCTCTGTCCCACTCAGCCTGCCTTTCTCCTTCCCCCTTTGTCCAAACGCCTCTGTCTTTCACACCGCAACTCGGCCTCAGCCCCCTTAGTACAGAGTCCGCCGCGTCGCTTCCCGCCCCCAGAGCCTGTCCCCCTCTGCAGCGTGGGGCGGGCTCGTAGTGTGTCCCCTGTGCGCCCAGAGCCCAGCCGCAGGGAGAGACACTCAAGCCAGCTTCTCCGGCCCCTCATCCAACAGCATCTAGCAGGTAGTAGATGCTTGACGACCCTGTCAAACTGACCTTAAGGCACTGTATTGCTTCTCCTGCAGGTCACAGATCTGCGTGTGAGCCATCCCCATGCCCTTGCAGACATGCACGAGAACGTCCACTCCCAGTTAGCCCCCCACCGCCCCCTGCACCCTGGGTGTCCGTGTCCTCCCATTCACCCCTCCACCTCCATGGCCTCACGTTGTCCACTCCTCCCACCCAGACCAGCCCCTCCGGAGGTGGCTCTGCGGTGGCCTTTGGGGCCCAGTGTTGCTGGCTGTGAGTGGAGGCGGGCTCAGGGCCCTGTGGCCCTCTGAGACTGCCCAAGGCCGGGGCAGGGGCGAGCAGAGGCGTTGGGCAGTGGCTGCTCCAGACTTGGGTGGGGGCCGTGGATCTTGGATCCCGACTCCTGTCACAGAAGGTGGGGCAGAGGCGGTCCCACCAGGGCCCACGCACCAGCCTCACTCGAGCTCCAAATGAGTCACCCGGCTCAGGCTCCACCAGGTGGCCCAGGGTGGGCGGACGGCTCAGGTGGGCGCAGCGCCACCCCAGCCACCCCACCACAGACTCAGGGGGAGCAGAGTCACACCCACCCAGGGTACAGAAGGTCATCGGAGGGGAGAGCGGTGCTGTCTGCACCTGAGGGGTCTGCCGCAGGGGGCGGTCAGGTGAGGCCCGCCTTGGTCTCCCATCTCCCCTCGCACAGACCCCACCCCGTACCTCCTTGGCTGCGGGTCCAGCTCTGGGCAGCTCGTGGTGTGTCTCTCCTCTGCCTGAATCACGAGTCTGATCTCCTTCCCGCCTCAAGTGCAGGTGGGTTCCCCAGAGCCCCCTCGGGGAGCCCGGCTGCTGCCTTCCTAGGCACAGCCCAGCCCTCTTCCTCCTCCCCCTCAGCCCTCTCCTCTGCCTGGGCCTCTTCCCCACGTGGCTCATTACAACTCCAGTTGTTCAGGTCTTGACCTCAAGAGCCTTCCCTATTGACCCCTGACCAGCGATACTAATCTGTGTCAACAGGCCCCAGGGGTTAAAGAAACACAACCCGCCGCTGCTGCGCTGCCGCCTTAGCAGGTGCCTGGAGGGGGCGGGGTGGCTCCTGGGAGCTCTGGCCGCGGTGGGAAGGCGCGTCTACAGTGCCGCTCCCTCCCCCCTGTGCGTCTGCCCTGCCCCCTCCTCTTCCTGCTCTTCCTTGACAGACCCCCTGCTGCCCGCTGCCCCCTCCCCCCGCCACCCCTTCTCTGTCTTTCCTCCGCCCTCCACTTTGCCTGGAGGACTTAGGACCCAGTGCCCCCTTGCATTCAGGTGGTGCTGCCTTTGTGCCCCATGCCCCCCCAACCCCCACTGCACTCCTTTCCTCTCTTTCTCTCTCTCCTCCCCCCACTTGCCATCCCAGTCAGGATCCTCCCCCTCGGCCAGCGATTCTCACCCCAGAGCCTGCATCAGAGTCCCCTGGATGGCGTGTTAGCACACAGATTCCTGGGCCTGCCCCAAACAGCATCTGCATTCCCAGCTGGTGCCCTGGTGCTACAGGTCCTCCAGGCAGTCTGGAAGCTGAGAGGCGCACACTGCTGGCCACCCAGGCAGAGGGCTCAAAGGGGAGCTGTCCTGATGGGGGCGACCCCCCCCCCCAGTGACCACTGTATTCTGAGAGCACAGGGCGGGTCGCCTGAGGATGGGTGGTCAGGAGGGGCCCACCATGCATCCCTGCGGTCAGGAAAAGCTTCCTGCCTTCCCCGACCCTGACCCAGGTGGGGACCATGTCAGGGTGAGGGGGGCACCCTTCTGATGTGATGACCTGGGTCCTCTTAGAGAAACAGTAGCGTGTCACACGTGCCCCCTTTCTTGGGATGAACCTAGAGTTCTGCGTATAACACGCCCTCCATCCTGCCCTTTGAGTGAGCCCTAGACCACCTCAGCGCTGCCTCAGCTGCTCTGTGCAGCTGCCCGTCCACACACTCCTCAGAGGAGGGAGACTTCGGGCCTTGGGCCTTGGGGGGCTCTGCCAATTCCCATGTTGCCCTCCTCCTGCTCACAGGGAGTTGGAAACCTAGATAGAAATCCTGCTGATGGAAAAGCCCACCCACTTTCTCCTCAGGCCCCCTTTCCAGCTGCTGTTACTGCCTCTAGCTGCCCATCCTAAGATGCCCTCTCCTTTTCTGGGGGTCACAGACACAGGTGGCCCCTCCACCTGGGTGCACACGTGTCTGGCGGGGGTGTCCTGGGGAGGATGCTGAGCAGTGCGCTGGGTGGGACCCCAGCAGGGACTGGTGTCGCAGGCCTGGGGTGCTTGGGTGGGCTTGACGGTCTTGTGGGGATCCCTCTTGGCTGTGGAGAGGTGGGTAGGCCGAAGGGTCAGGCCAGTCAGGGGCCAGCCTGGCTAGTAGGCTCCCCCTGGGTCTCCCTGCCTTCCTTGCTTGCTCTGTTTCTCTTGTTGAGTTTCTGCTCTGCCCCTTACTCCCCCTTCCGTTCTTCTTGGCTGTGGCTCCCCAAGGCTGGGGAACCATAGACAAACTCCAGAAAAAATTTTTTTAAAGTTTCCCAAACTTTTCCAGATGCCAAGAAGAGGTTGGCTGGAGCAGCCCTGCAACTGCAGAGAGGGGAGGAGGAGGGAACATGTTCCAGGCTTTTCCCCCTCTCCCATGGTGGGAAAGAGGGACCGCTGGGGGGCATGGGGTCTCCAGGACTTCACACGGCCCACCTGGAGGTCAGAGGCCCCGCTTCTTGCCCCGACCCCCTCACCCTCACCCAGAGGATCCTCACTCCTTGCAGCCAGTGCTGGGAGGCCTAGAGGCGGAGGAGAATGTCTGCGGGCCTCCAGGGAACTGCAGCATCACATTACAGGGGAAGTGACTTCTGGAGTTCAGAAGGGTGGATTCGGGATAGAGCATGGAGCACCCCTCAAGCCAAGGTGGTGGTTGCTGAGAATGCGGGAACCTGGCCCCAAGGGCTCTCTTCCCTGGAGTCTGCGGCCGGATAGGAGAACCCAGCCCTGCAGGGGCCAGAAGCGGGGGACGACAGGAGCCAGCGGTGTGTGGGGACAGTGCAGGCATGGCTGCCCTTCCCCAGGCAAACCCCCAAGGGGTGCTGCCCCCACCTCTGCTGTTCTGTCCATCCACTCCCTGGACACCTCCGAAAACAAAGGCCTCTTTGTGGTCCTGGCCCACTGGCCCCTTGCCAGCCGCATTCTTTGCGTGTTTCCTGAGCACGATCCGGCACCAGCTCTGTGGTCAGCTCCTCCCCCACCGGCCCAGCTCCTGGGGCTCCGAGCAGTCTTCTCTCTGCTGCCCTGCCTGGGGTCCCCTCGCGGCTCCCAGCCCTCCAGCTCACAGATCGGTGAGAAAGGAGGGGCCCTGGGAGCCTGCTGCCAGGCCTGTGGAGATGCCGCCCAGCCGGGCTCTGGCTGACCGCAGCCGGTTCCACTGGACCTTGATATTCTCATCTTTTAAAATGGGGGAAATAACAGCCACTCCATGGGGTGTCAAACAGATTAAATGTCTCCTGAACACCCAGGTCCTGCCTGCCACACAGCAGAGGCACTGTGTAACCTGAGCTCCCCACTTCTGCATTGCTTCCTCAGGGGACTGGGGGGCTGTCAGTGACCTCAGTGAATGGCTGAACAGCTCGGAGAACCTCAAGAGCCTTGTTGTTGTTTAGTCGCTAAGTCATGTCTGACTCTTTTGCGACCCCGTGGACTATAGCCCACCAGACTCCTCTGTCCCTGGGATTTCCCAGGCAAGAATACTGGAGTGGGTTGCCGTTCCTTCTCCAGGGGATCTTCCCCACCCAGGGGTAGAATCTGGGTCCCCTGCATTGGCAGGTGGCTTCTTCACCACTGAGCCACCAGGGAAGCCACCAGGAGCCTTGGGTGGGAGCATTTCACTAGAGTCCTGTGGAGGACCCAGAGCCGAAGGCCTATTCCTGGGGTGTTAAGGTCAGCACCCCTGGGATTTCTCCTTCAGGGACGGAGCTGGATCTTTAGCAAGTGACTGGCCAATCCCAGGCCTGGTTCCACTCAGTGTCCCTTGCCCCTCTTGATAACCACTTGCAGTGTCAGCCTTCTCTGGGCGAGGCGTGGGGCAAGGAGAGAGGAGGGGGTGGGGCAGGGGCCCCCAGGTTGTGTTGGCTGGGCTTCTGGAGTAGAAATCGTGGATACTCAGCACATGCGCATCCGTCACCTTCAGTCACCAGCCAGGCACGGTCACACACGGTCCTAATGAAGTCCTAGATTGCCGCTCTGAGTTTTCTACCCCGTTCCCCCGCCCCGTTGTTAAAAAATGTTCATAATTTGGAAAGAAAAGAAGCTTTTTACAAGCTGGCAGCTCTAGGGAACTTTCCGTCGGTCCTTTCTGGCCTCGTGATGGGTGGGGCTCACTTTTCCCTTCCCGCTCTCTCCTGCTCTCCTAATCATCACCCCTCCCCAGCCCTGCCAAGCACACAGGAGACCTCCAGCCCACTGTCACCCCAAGAAAGCCGAAGTCAGGCTGAGAACCTGTGTGTGCCCTCCTGGGGCCCGCCGAGCCATGGAACAACCCGGGGGCCTGTCCCCCTACCCCAGAGGTCGCCAAGGCCGGCCTAGAGCCCTCGGATAGCGGATAGCGGCAACTCCTGGAATCGGTGCCCGGCCCCTGGCCCGGCAGCCTGCCTGCCCTCCCCCGAGGGCTCGCCCCCTTCTCCTGCTGAGTGAGGGTCCCCGAGTTCTCCTGGAGTCCAGGGGCCCTGCTGGGGAGGGAGCGGGAGGTGCTGAGCTCACCGCCTCGGCATCTGCCCTCCCCTCCCCGCTGCTGGTGTGAGGGCCGGCCACACTCCCGCCAGCGCCTCGCTCCCTAATAGCTTTTTAAGTCCAACCACATGTGTCTGCGGAGCGAGAGCACGGAGCCGCCCCTCACAGGGCCTCGGTCCCCCTCCTTACTTGCCTGAGACCACCCTTTACTCTGAGCAGCCTTGGAGCTCGGGGAGGGGGTCTGCTTCCCCAAAGCCCATCTGCTCGCCCCCAACCCAGCTGAGCAAGAAGGGTATGGGCTGGTGAGGTGGCTGAGCAGTCAGGAGTGTGGTGTGAAGCCAGCCTTCGGGCTCTCGGTCCTGGGGGCTGGGATCCTCACTCCCTGCAAGCAAAGAGGGGCCGGCTGTCTGTGCGTCTGTGCTGGGGAGCCCTAAACAGGCGGCAGCGGGTGGCCAGCTGCTGGGTGAGGAACCCTGATCTCTCCACTGGCCTCCCCTGCAGGGGTTTTGGGCCAGTACCTCTCTCCTGCACCCTCGCCGCACTGACCCCACTGTCGCCCCCCTGACTCATACACATGGGTTCCCTGTGCGTGTGAGTGGTCTGTGGGGAGGCCTGTGGGGTGTGGTTTCGCAGGAGGGGAGTGAGGGCTGAGAACCAACGTGCAGGCAGCCCGGGGTCCTAATGAGAAAATTGCTTCCAGCCAGGGAGCCCTGCTCCGTGGCTGAAATTGCATCCAGCCCCAGCCAGCTCCACCGCCTAGTCCCGCCCTTCCCTTTGGAAGGAGGTTGGGAGGTTGGGGAGCAGAGAGGGGGGAAGGGGGAGGAGCAGGGCTTCCACACGACTCAGTCCCCCAACCCCCAACACCTTGGAGGAGTCTTCTGCCTCTCAGGGAGGAGGGGGCAGGAATGAGCTCCAGGCCGGGCTGGGCTCAGGACCTGCTGGCTCCATCCGAGGAGAGGCTGGAGGGGGACAAGGAGCTTCCCATCCCCTGCCTCCACTGCGCCCTGGAGAGGTGGGCCCATTTACAGTCTTCCTGAGAAAGGATGTGTGAAGCATTTTGTTTCCACATAAGTGCCCTGTGCCTGTCTGCCTGCCCACGTGGAGTCATTGGAGATTCAGCCTCTCAGAGTCTCAGGGTTCGGCCCCTTTGGCTTGCCTCTTCACTCAGGGGAGCCCAGCGCCTGCCCCCAACCCTCCCCACCCCAGGCCAGGGGACCCAGTTGGGGAAAGACCAAGACTGGCTTAGCTCGATTTCTTCTTCCCATTCCTCACTCACTTGGGCCTCTGAGCAGAACCACCTATAGAACCTGTAAAGCCCAGAGCAGAATGGAAACGCACGGCCCCTTGTTCAAAAGTTAAGAAGTTCACCATCAGCCGTGGAGCCAGCCCTGCTCGAGGAAGAGCTGGTGCCCACTGCTCGGCACCCGGCTGGCTCACTGAGCTCTGGCCCCGAGGCTGACCAGCCTCAGGCCTGACCCCGTTCTGCCTGAGCAGACCAGAAGGTCCCGCCTGGTGGCTGCTCGTGAGGGACACCCATCCGACTTTGGGGATGTCCCCTGCTCAGCTCGTTTTGGCCTTTGCTTCTGCTTCCACCGGAGACTCTAGATCACCCATTTTTTGGATTTGAGAGATGGTGGTCAGGGAGGAGGCCTGTGGAGGGAGGGAGCAGAGAGGAAATGGGCTACAGCTTACATGCTGAGAGATTCCCAGGGCAAGCCTCCCCTTGCCACCCTCCAGAGACCCTGCCAGTGGAACTGTGCCCCCTAAGCTAGTACCTGCCACCACAGGACCCTGCAGGCAGTGGGTCAGCCTGGACCTTCCTCCCCGCTCCCCACCGTGTGGGGCCTCGGCTCTGGCTCTAGCGAGTCCCAGTGGCTGCTATATAAGAGCAGGGAGAGAGCAGGAGTGCTTGGAGGGAGGGAAGAAGGCAGGAGGAAGGAAACAACCCCATTGTCATCCCCCAAATTACTGGCTGGGATGGCAGGGGAGGAGGCGGAAAGCCGACATTGTTTACTTAATTAAAAGTAAACAACAATTTGCCACTGCCAGCCTCCCATTAGCTGTGTGCCGAGCCCTGTGAGCTCGGGACTCGGCTTTCGCTCCCACCAAGCCAGGCTCCTGTCACCACACCCCAGCCCCCTCATCCGCAGGGCTCTGACCCTTCCCAGGCTGAGCAGTGTGTGTTGAGGCCGGTGTTGGGGGGGCATAAGCTAGAACCAGTAGTGTCTTAGAGTCCTGTGGGTCGGGGTAAGAGTGTCAAGAAGCCGTCATTTGGCAGCCCACTGTGGGGTATTTCCAGGTGGCGCTAGTGGTGAAGAACCTGCCTGCCAATGCAGGAGATCCGGGTTTGATCCCTGGGTCAGGAAGATCCCCTAGAAGAGGGCAGAGCAGCTCCCTTCAGTATGCTTGCCTGGAGAATCCCATGGACAGAGGAACCTGGCGGACCTCAGTTCATAGCATTGTGCAGAGTTGGACACGGCTGAAACAACTTAGCACGCATGCGCTCTGGAGTGAGAGACGCCGGTGTGTGCACACTGTTAGGCCTGCCTGGTTGTGGCCCAGCTAGGTGGGGCAGGGGGCGCCATCTCACCAGTTAGAAGGTCAGCTGGGCGGCAGGGTCCCTGGGGAGGGTGGCCTTGCTCCCTCCCCACCGAGGCCACATCCACACTACCTGGAAGCCTGGGCCTCTCTGCCCCACCTCCCACTTTTTTCCTTTTTCCCTTTTAGCAGCTTATAAACATCCTTCTTCCATCTTTTTGGCTCTGTTCCCAGAAGGGGGCTGTTCAGGGTTCCTGGAGGGCCAGGGAGAGAGGCAGGCTTCCTGGGTCAGAAGGAAGAAGGGCTGCTGGAACTGGGTCCCCCCACCCCCACCAGGACAGCTACAGGTGACCCCAGGAACAGGGGAGGGGGTTGACCTGGGCTGGGGTTTAGCTGGGGACACCTAAACTCCTGCTTCTCTGGCACCCCCAAACAGGAGGGTGGTCTGATGGCTAGAGCAGTGCAGGACTTTTGCTGGCCTCTGGGGGCTGAGCAGGGCATCTTCCCAGGGGTCTGCACCCAGGCAAGTCCCCATCTCTCCTGTGGGCTTCACCTCCAGCAATGTAGAACTCAGGCTTCTTTCAGGACCTGGGCATGACTTCTGGCTCCTGACTTTTAAAGAGTGAAAGCTCTGAGCTTTCTCTACCTGTCCATGGGCTCCGCCCACTGCTATACTTCCTAACACCCCAATGCTTTATTAAACCATTGCTGAGCCCGAGTAGCTCTAGACCTCCTCTGGCCAGATGGGTAAGGTAGGGAGACTATCTCAGGAGAAAGAACGAGACCCGAGACACTTGGGAAGCCAAGCACTCTGGGACTTAAGCCCCAAGGGAGAGAGGTGAGGTGAAGTCCTGGTTGTAAATACACAGATTGTGGTTATCAACAGATGCCCAAGAGCAGTGGGTTCCACCACTGCCTTCGGGGGCGCTTGGCCATGGGGAGGCATTTGGGGCTGTCCCAGCTGAGGGGGCCATGATGCTGCTGGCACCTAGGGGGTGGAGGCCAGAGACACCTCCTGCTGTTGCACAAGAAGGGTCCATGGGGTGGGGGTTGAGAACCCTGGTCTGGAGTTTGGCTTTCTAAAAAGATGTAGGTACTCACTCTCCCTGAGCCGTTCTGCCCCACCCCTGTCCTGCCCCTCACCGTTTGCATCCGCTTATCTTCCTCCTCCACCGTCTGGATTCACACATCCACATGTGTGCACACAGGCACACAAGCTCGCAGCTCCCGAGATTCAACACATTCGGCTTTTCACATGCTCTCGAACACACAGAAAAATCTGGGAAGTCTGTCCCGCACTTAATTGAATTAAAGGACTGGGGTTTGGCAGGACACTGTGTATCTGAGCTGCAGCTTCTTCTAGCCGATCTGGTGCCATACAGGACAGTCCAGGCTCCCTGAGATTCCAGCTGCTGCTGCTCCTCTCCCCTCTCCTTCCCCCACTTCCTCGCCTGGGGAGGGCGAGGTCAGCAACACCTTACTCTTCTTCCCTTTTGTCACTGCCTTGCCTTCCACTGCTGCTGGTTGAGGGGTGGGGGCGGGTCTGGGGCCTCCAGTAGAACAGGTACCCCCCTCAGCATGAAGCCAGGGCACTGTCTGGAGCACAAGGATCTAGCCAGTCCCTCCTTCCAGGATTTCTGCTGCCGGGGGCCTGGGGTAGGAGCTGGAGAGGGCTGCTGGGTGGAAACTTCTTGGCCAAGTGTAAAGCCGCCAAGTTCTGCCTGAAAAGTCTGAGGCTTGCATCCCTGCTGAGTGGCTGGGAGCCTGCGTAGACAGGGTCAGGGTGCCCGTGGTGGGCACACATCGAGTGACACACAGGACAGCCACCCCTCAGGTTCCCTGTCCAACTTGGGCTGTTAGAGGGGCCGGGGGGGGGGGGGTGCGGCACGTGTGCTGCAGAGCAAAGGGATGCTCTTTACTTTCCCTCCCTCCCCACCCCTCTGCTGTCTCTCCATCAGCAGCCCCCCTTTATGAGCCCACTCCGGCCCCTTCATGGGGATCAGATGGAGTGACTTCAGGCGCTGCCTCTCCTCTGAGGGCAACCACAGCACCAGAGCCCAGCCTTCGCTTTGAGGAAGACCTGCAGGAGCCACCCTTTCCCAGAGCCCAAGGGCATTGGAAAGTGCTCATATCTGGAATAGGCACACAGGAAACCCTGGGGCCTCGCTGTGGGTAAGAGGCACCTGGTCAGTCAGCCTGTGCCTCCTGGAGCACCATCTTCTAGCACGAATCACCTCCTTTGCTCATCCCTCGGTGGGGGTCCAGCTGTGTGCAGAATCTGTCCCCCGGACCCCACAGTTAAAGAACAGCCTGGACAAGATGCTAATGTCGGGCATCAGGGTCATCCAGGGGCCCATCGGAGGAGCCCAGCCCTGCCCCACATGTGTGACCCTTGGTGCTTGGGCAAGGCAGAGGGTAGGGAGCAGCCCTTCCCCATCTGCTGGGCTGTTGCACTGGCTGGGAGGAGGACTGAGGGGACAGAGAAGTAGCTGGGCCCAGTCCGGGGGCCCTGAGAAGCGATCTGCGCTGCCCAGGGTCAGGGGGGAGGGGGCAGGCGGGCCTCACCTCGGCTAACCTCCCTGCAGAACAAAGGGGCCTTTCTCCACGCCTGCCCCGGGAGGGTGTGCCTGCCCGACTGCTGCCACCGCTGCTCGAGTGCTGGCCTGTGTGGAGGTTTTTTTTTCCTTCCCGACTTTTCTCCATTTCTATCCCTCTTTTTGGTTTCTGATCTCTGACTTTCCCTCTTTTTGGTTTCTGATCTCTGACTTTTAGTCTCCATTTTTAACTTTTTGAGAGAGATGGAAAGAAAAAAAAAAAGAAGAAACCTTCCTCTCCAAACGTTTATCAGGCGCAGAGGCAGGTCTGTGTTGCCAAAAGGTGGGGGCGTCGTGGGCGTGTTGGGAACACTCCAGGGGTCACGCAGCCGCAGACTAGCCCACATCCAGGGCAGCCCCACGCTGGGGGAGGCAGGCCGGGGCTCAGAGCGGCGGCGGCGGCGGCTCAGAGCGGGCCTGAGCCCACTGGATTACCCCTCCCAGCCGTGCACCTGGCAGGCCCCCCTCTACCTCCTGCTTCTCCTCACTAGCCCATTCCCGGCCCCCTTGCATCCGGCCCCCGCTCCGCAAGCTGTTCCTAATCAATGAGCGCGGGAAGTTCGGCCCTCCTGTCTCATCACGGGATGTGCTTGGCAGCGGCCGCAACCAGAGCTGCCGCCTCGGGCCGCACAACACGGGGTCCGAGGGGCCCAAGCGCGGCCGCGTCCTCCTGGTGCCAGCTCGGACCTTGCCGTTGTGCAAGGGGTTCCCTGGCCCCTGCAGCCCGGGGCAGACTGCGCGCAAGTTCGCCGCCGCCTCGGGGCCGGCCGCAGCCTGCCGAGAGCAGCTAGTGTTAACTCGCTGTGCCACCTAGCTGCCGAGTCGGGGAGTGCAGCACACCGCTCTCCGGGGGTGCGGATCCCTGAGCCCCACAGCCCTGGGAAGTCCCTTCAGAGCCTTGTGAGTGGGGAATTTGGCACCTGCCAGGCTTGTAGGAAATGGCAACCCACTCCAGTGTTCTTGCCCGGAGAATCCCAGGGATGGTGGAGCCTGGTGGGCTGCCGTCTATGGGGTCACACAGTCAGACACGACTGAAGTGACTTAGCAGCAGGCTTGTAGGATCGGTATCATTTTGCCCCCTTAGCGGCTTGAATTGTCCCAGCCCTGAGTCTGGGGAGCTGCCTCCTACACCAGCCACTGTACTCCGTGCAGAAGATGCTGCTCCGCTCTTCTTTAGTATCCCCGCTGACCCTGAAATATAGTCCCAGAAGCTGGCCCCCTTACCCCATCAGTAGCTCTCTATGTGTGCTTGGGCGCTTTATAGTGCATAAAACCTTCCCGCTTCATTCACTGTAAAAACTCCTGCTCACGTCTCCCTGTGCCCTCTGAGGCAAGCCTGGGGTTGTGTTGCACAGATACAACACAGGAGGCCCAGGAGACACACTGGGGGCCTAATAACAGCAGGTCTAGAATTTGGACCCCAGGCTCCTTTTTCCAAGCCCAGGGCTCCTTCCAGCAGCCAGAGAGGTCTCAGCCTTCAGGGAGGTCACCCACCTGCCCACCGACTCAACCCTGCCTGGGACCTTAGGGCTCCGAGTTGGAGGTTGGCAAATTAACAAATTCCTCATGTTTTGTCTGGGCAGCTCTGGATGGTGGCCTCCAGGGTGGGGAGGCCTGTGAGAGCGCTCCTCTGCCCTTCCCTTCTCAGGGAGACTCTTGTTTCTTCCTGTGGTCAGTCCAGAACTCGGGCATGAAGGCCAGTGTGTCCAGCCCTGCATCCAGACCCAGTTGGGCTTTACAGGAGTGTTAGCTGTTTTAGGTGTTCCCAATCAGTTCCTTGGGTATGTGTGTCGAGGTTTGGGACTTCAGAAAAGATGTGCTCTCAGGAGAGGCGAGGGGCCAGCTAGTTGTCTCCTGGATGGTCCGTGTGCCCCTCTGTCCATGGGATTCTCCAGGCAAGAATACTGGAGTGGCTGGCCATGCCCTCCTCCAGGGATCTTCCCAACCCAGGGATTGAACCCGCGTGTCCTGCACTAGCAGTGACCTTACGCTGAGCCACCTGGAAAGCCCGCGTGGTCTATGTAGCTGGAACGATTAGAGGGTTTCTTTGAGTCTTCCACTCAAATTACACTTTCAGGTGTGGGGGAGACTGTAATGAACAAAACACTGAGAGGCCTTGGACTTGAGGGCCTGATGGTCTGGTGGGGCACTCCTGGTCAGAAATCCCCAGCCTGGAAGATCTGGTGGTCAGGTTCTTAGGTCTCTCATGCTGTCCAAAATCAGAGTCCAAGTCTGACTCCCCCACACAGGGCAAGCCCCTGCCAGAGGAGCCTCCTCCAAGGTTACCAGCCTGGGTACTGGGTGCTCTCGGGAGGCTGAGGAAGCTAGAGCACCTGAGGGTGGGAAACAGGTGGCCTCTGTCTGCTTCTGCTTCCCAGAGGAGAACAGAAGTAGGTGGGCTCTTCTTCTCCAGGCCCCCAGGTCCCTGGATGGATTCTCCCAATGAAACCAATGAAAGGGGCGGTGGGAGGCGGGGCGGGACAGGATTCTGCTCACAGTTAGAGAGAGAGGGGGAACGTGGAGTGCAGGGAGGCCAGGGGCACTGATGCTCCCCGACTTCCACCATCCTCTGGCCTACCCAGCTGCCTCTCCAATGGGCGAAGAGGCTCCAAGTGCAGAGGCCTCCCCTGCCCAGGGCTGAAAGTGGGTTTCCTAGTCCTGGGGAGTTGATCTTCCCAGTTTCTTTTCCTGGTCAGGTATTCCTTCTCTTCATCTCCTCCTTTACCCAGAACATTGTGAAGAGTGGGTGGGTAGGGTTCCTGGGCCTGGAGTCTCCCCAGCCCCTCACCTTGTCCAGCACCCTACAGACAGATGCTGGTAGCTAGGTGCAGACCAGGCAGTTGTGTTCATGAAGCCACTCCTGGGTAATTCTAGGAAAATTTTCTCCCCTTTTGTTTTTGTTTTTTTAATGTATCATTTCCTCCTTTGCTTCCTCTTTCTCTCTCTGCTTTTCCCCCTTTTCCCTGCCTCTCCTCTAACCTTCTATTTCTCTGATTTTTTGAGGGGGGGGGGCACATTTCATGCAGAATCTTAGTTCCCCAACCACGGATTGAACCTGTGCCCTTTGAAGTGGAAGCGCAGAGTCTTAACCACTGGATTGCCAGAGAATCCCCTCTGATTCTTTCTATAGCAGACTTCTTTCTTTGAACTACTTGGCTTTGACTGATTTTCTGTCTTGGTCCCTCCCTCTCTGTCTGTTAGTTTTAATTTTGTCTTTTTGTCTGTTTCTTGCTCTTGGCTCCACTGCCTCCTTCCCTTACATTCCTACTTGTCTCAGAAATGTCCCTCAGGTGACCTCTGGAGCCTTTGCCTCCCCTTTCTCATCCCCAGTTGGCATTAGCAGCCAGAGGACTCTGTCCCTTTACAAATAATTAGACCAAGGGCAAGTGTATTGGGGGGTTGGGGGAGAAGGTGACGCCTGGCCCTGGGAGGTAGGGACACTATTAATAGCCCTAAGAGCAGCTGGGGGTGGGGGTGGCTGTCTGGCCGGGCTGGGGCAGCTCAAAGGGCCAGAAAGGGCAGCACTGGAAATGGAGTGGCCGGGGCAGGGGAGCCGCTCTGCGGGCCCCTGACCTGGACACGGCCTCTCTGCCACGGCCCTGCCTTCTCTTGATGTGGAGGGCATTCTCCACTATCAGTTTCTATCCATCAGGTTGGAGAGGGAGGAGAAGCGTCAGGGCCGGGGGGCCACTTTTCTGGGCCCCCAGCATCACATGACGCCTGGCCCCAGGCCCTCTCAGAAATGTTGGCTCCTGCTGCCGGCTGAGTCGTGGCACCAGCCTGTGCTGCCAGGAGAGGCACCCGGCCGCTTGTGTGGCCATGCCTGTGCCCCAGTGTCCTCAGCTCCCCGTATGCCCAGCGCCGAGCTAGGGTGGGCAGGGCTTTGCGCTCAGCATCCTCAGCATCCTCAACATCCTGGGGCACAAGTCTCTCTCTGCTTCCCTGTTAGCCTTGCCGTCCCTGACTGTTTCCAATGTGATGAGTGTCCTGGGACTGCGGCCGTTGTATTTGGGGAGAGATGTATGTGTAGAAGGCATTCTGCTCTGCCCTTTATTTCCCAAGAAGGCTCCCTGCCCCTCTTTGCAGAGGGTAATGGGTCGAGTCTTGAGGGAGCCCCTCTGCCCACTGGCAGTGGTCTCTGGGGTGAGATATCAAGAACCATCATCTCGAGTGCACTCGATGAATCATAAAGAGTATGAACTTCAGTGGGAGGGGAGCTGTGGGTTAGCCACAGCGTCCCCACCGAGTTGGCATTTGAGCTGAGCCCAGAGTAGGGTTTTAGCTGAACCCCTACTGTGAGCCGGGCCCTGGACTAATTTTCTCACTTATTCCTCAGGCAGGAAGCCCAGGGGGCAGGCGGCATCTCCATTTTACAAATGAGGAGACAGTTCAGAACTTGGCTGGGACCACTGGGCCCATAGGTTCGAGAGCATGGATGTGAACTTGAGGGAGCCCTGCTCCACTTGGTGGGCTGGCCCCCTCCTCCCTCCATTTCCCCTTGCCCTTGGTGTGCCCCCCTTTCCCCTCTGTCCTGCAGAAGGATACCTCCCTGGATGGGAGGGGGTGCCCTCAGGGTGGCTTGAGGTGGAGGGCTCAGGGTGGAGGCAGAGGCAGGCCTGGGACCCTGCCTGCCTTTGTCTCACCCCAGGTCCCTCCCTTTACGGGAGGGGCTGTCTCATTTTCATTCCCTCTCTGTGTGAATTCTGCTCAGATGGGACTTCCTAGCCCCTGGACATCTCTGGAACATCCAGGGTGGTGTTCCTGCTCAGCCCTGGGCGTGCACGTCCACCCTGCAGACAGCCACGGAGCCCTGACATCTGGGTTACTGGGACCAGTGTCGGGTCTCCTGCGAAGGGCAGACCCAGGAGGAGCCTGCAGGCCCACATGCAACCCGCCCCCCCCCCCTGCCCCCAGTGCTGCTGTGAGTGGGGGCGTCTCATTTGTTAGCTACTGGGCCAGACTTGGAGAGGCAGCTGACAGGCTGATGGTCCTGGACTCTTTCCCTCCATCAGCCGCTGGGTGCTTCGCTCTGCACCGGGCTGTCCCTCCTCTCTCCTTCGCTGCACATTCTCTGCCATGCCTGGGGGAGGAGCAGCTGGGCCCCCAGCCCCCATGCTCCAGTGCCCAGGCCCCGGCTCTAGCTCTCCCTGGTCTGGCGCAGTGCTGACGGTTTCCCCTGGCAGGTGCAGGGCAGAGAACGCTGCGCAGCTCACACCAGGGAGCAGCCTCGGGGCTTGGAGCCACCTGCCTGAACCCAGCCTTCAGATCCACTCTGCTACTCCTCTGGGCACCGCATAAGCCCCTGGACTTGCCTTCTCCTCCCTTCCGCCAGCTCCCCTGCCAGGCCGTAGCCCTGCTGTAGCCAGACTCGGCCCTTGCTCCCTAGGGGACCCCCATGGCAGCTGTGGAGGCAGGGTGGGTTGAGGAGGAAAAGCAGTGCCACCGGGTCAGAGATGAGAGCAGAGGGTCCCGTCTTGAGTCTATTGGTTCCGGCCTGCCGGATCCCTGTGGCCTGACCTGCTGTCCCCACCCCCACCCCCAATGGCCTTCCTTGAATCTAGGCCCCAGGGGCAGCTGGGGCGGATCTAGACCACGTGTGTGTCAAGGCTGTAACTTGGTCTCTTTCTCTTTGCTGTCACTGTCTCTTCCTCCCCGCAACAGGTGACCCTAGTCAAAAGCTTGAGCCCCTTTGGCTCCATGAGGGGAGGGGAAGTGAGAGAGGAGAGGAGGGTAATGGGGCAGGGGGTAGGGACAGTCTCCCTGCCTTGCCCCTGCCCACACCCCTCACCCACAGCTTCAGAGCTGTGCTTTCTGGTCAGGCTTCTTTCTCCAGCCTTGTGGGATCTAAGATGACAGAGGAGGGAAAAACCCCAGGACGGCCCCAGGTCCTCTGAGCATACACGCTGGCTCATGGAGGTGGTTGAGGGAAATGGGGGGAAGATCGAAAAGGCCCCTGGGCCCAGCCTGGTCGAGCCCAGCCTCCTCTGTCCTCTGGCTGCCCTGCATTCCCAAGGACTTCCTCGGTCTCAAGTCTTCAGTTTGCAGAGACAGGGAGAACCCCTCTGTGACCTGTTCCCCTAGCCCCCCATCCATCTACTGCTCCCCTCCTCAGGGTGTCTCAGATTCTCAGACTTGGGTTTCAGGAGACACAATAGTTACATTCTCCAGCTCTGATTGCTGCAGGCCAGGCCTCAGCTCCCCTTGAGATTGGGTTTCTCCTGCCCTGGATGCTCCTCAGTTGCAAAGAGAGGGTGTGTGTGTGTGTGTGTGTGTGTGTGTGTGCAGGTGGGCAGGGGGAGGAGGTGTGCCACACTGGGCAGGGCCAGGGATCAGCTCCAGAACTGGTCCTTCAGAGTATGGCACCCCCAGAACACAGCACACCCTTGCCTGCTTCTCCAACCTCAGGCCTGGGGAGAGCTGGGGGAGGGGAAGGGCAGGCATGCCTAGAGGGCTGGCCTCCCCACCAACCCTCAAAGGCCAATGGTCTGGATAGAGCCAAAGGAGGTTCCTCTTAGCAGTGAGCGTGCTGACCACCGCTCTCGGCACACCAACTCACGCCATCCCTGCTGGACAGCATCAGATGGTTGGTGGCATCTGTGTGTGTGTGTGCGTGTGTGCGTGTGTGTCTGGATGTAAAGCAAATGCGCGCCCTAGTACATACACGTGCCTGGGTACGCATGTGTCGGTGCGGTTGTGCCTGCGCGCCCCTCTCAGCCCCCCCAAAAAATGCACTCAGTCTGTGATGTGCGTGGGGGCAGCCAACCGGTGAATTGCATGTGGCCTGTTTCTCGGAGAGAAGTTCTTTGGGGAGGGCGCCGAGGCGGAGCGTGTGCTGCCGTGAGCAGGAATCCCTCCCTCACCTAGCGGGAGCCATAAATATCTCCCTGTCTATGGCTGGGAGTATATATATTAAAAACATGCTGTCAGTTGGAGTTTATGTGTGATTCTGGGCTCCTTCTGGCTGCTGGAGCTTCCCCTCTTACAGCTCTGATGAAGAGGCAGAGGCCTCTCCGAAGCACACACGTGTGCACACGCACACACTTGTGCAAACAGGCAGGACTGGGAGATGAAAGGGGCCCAAAGAGAGGGAAAGCGAGGGAGAAGGAAGGACAGAGAGAGGGGCATGGAGCCAAGACAGAGCAACATGAGACCAGAAATAGGATTCCAGAGGGAAAGGCGAGGAGCTGAAGAGAGGAAGTCGGGGGCTTTAATAACTGAGCAGAGGTAGAGAATGATGGGGGCGAGAAGAACGGTGTTTCAGGTGGTAGGGCTGTTCCAGGAGACACAGAAGAACCCTGAGGAAGAGAGGGTCCCATGCTGCCAACCTCTGGCTGAGCCTGGCCTAGGGCGGGGTGCTGCACGCGGCCTCCAGTCTACAAGCGCCGACCCGGGGGTGGGGGTGACCGAAGCCGTGAGGGGATGAAGGGAGAGCAGCCTGGGACCTGAGTGCCAATCCCATTTCGGAGCCTTGCTCTGCGGAGCCCACTTGGTCCCACAGCTAGGAAGAGCCCAATTCGTCACTCACCCCCACGCAGTCCTGCCTTCTGCCCCAGGGTGTGGACTGCACGAGTACCCCGGTCCTGAGAGGAAGCCATGCAGCAGACCCTGCGCTCACACACATGTGACGTGAGCCAGCCTGAACACAGCCCTCGCCACCCTGGTGGCTTCAAGGACAAGCGGCAGCCTCCAAAATTCTCTTCATCCCCTAAGCCTGGACCAGGCAGAGGCCTGACGCCTGCACGCCCAGGCAGCCATCCTCAGACACAGTGGCTGGACTTGGTTTTGAAGCTGCATGTGATGGCTAAATGGAAAGAGGCTTAGAGCCCAGGAGGCACTGTCTGGCCCTGGGCACCAAGATGCAGGAACATGTCACCTCAGGACTGAATGGAGCTTGCGGCGCCTCTGGCCCCTCCGTCCTCTCTACAGTCTCTCCAGAAAGTCAAGGCAGTCTTTGTCCCTGAAGAGAGTTGTAGGCCTGGGGGCTGGGGTTCAGTCAGTGTGGCCCCGAGCTGGGAGTGGGTGGTTAGGGTCCCTACTGCTTCGGTTTACCAGGCTGGAGAGAAAGCCAAGGTCGGAAATGTTGCCAGGGGATGTGGCCCTGGAAGGCTGGGGAAGCCGAGTGACAGCCTCGGGGGCGTGGGCTGGGCGGGAGAGGATAAAGGATGGAGCCGGGCACCTGCCCGCCTGGTGCCAGCCAACATTTTCTCTGCCCGTCCACCGGCCCACAGGCCACCAGCTGGCCCATTGTCCCCAGTGAGAAAGCAGACACTGGAGGGGGGCTCCCGTGTGGCAGGAGCTCACTCATGCACGCCCGCCTGGTAGGGACTGCCAGGGGACAGCCACCACGCGCTGGGTTGGGGCGAGAGGAGAAGGGGGGTGGCCAGGGGAGGCGCCCTCATGGCACAGCAGTCAGGGCTTCTCCTGTGCTGTTGGCAGGGGGCAGTGCGCGGGGCCTGCGAACAGGAGATAAAGAGTTCAGGCAGAGGGTTTTCTCTCACTAACCGTGGATTTGTGTGTTTGTTCAGCTGGTGGCTCTGATAAGCCCCATTCTGTGAGATAAAAGCCAAGCAACCATGAGGCGGGGCCTGGGGAGGGGTGTCATAAAGGGGCCTGCCTTCTCTGTCCCAAGGCCTGGGGTTACTCCCTCCCTTCCCCAGGGAGCCTCGACAGGGAAGGGGGTCAGGCACCGGGGTGTCATGCTCCTTGGGGTGCCAGCCTGGGGTCGAGCTCCTGGTCCCTAGGGGCTGTCCAGAGCAGGCCCCAGCCCGAGGCCACAGCTCCCCAGAGTGCCCATGGCTTCAGGAAGCTGGCCTGGCGGGCTCTTGCCTCTGGGTTGGGGGGCATCTCCTCGCCCTTCCCAGGAGCCTGTCCACCAGTGGCCCAGTGGCCCCCTCCCGCCGTGTGCCCACCTCCAAGCTGACTGAGTGATCAAGGGCCTGCCCCATCTCTCCCCTTACTGTCCTCTGAGGCCCGCGTCACCTCATCGGGGCAGGGGTCTAGGCGGTAAACTAACTGAGGCTCCGGCTCCGGGTCTGGCCTGAGGAGGGGCGCTCAGCCGCACTGCGCGGCTCACAGGCGGGCGGGCTCGTGCCTCTCTGCCCTTTTGCTCTGCACGGGCCAGGAGGGGGCAGGGGCGCCGCCTGGGCAAGACAGTGGAGCCCCGGCCCCAGCTGCCCCGCTGGCCGGGCCGGCGCCCCTGCCCTCGAGCCCGGGCCCAGGCTTCCAGCGTCTCTGCCTTTTGTCGCGGAGCCGGGCCGCGCTCGCCAGGGGCGGGCGGCAGGGGCAGTGCGGGGCGCCGGCGGGGCCGCCAGCCGTAAGATGGCTGCCAAGGGCTAAGATGGCTGCCAGCAGCGCCCGGAGCACCGCCTGCAGGCGCGTGGCAGCGGGCCTCGCGCGCCGGTCCCCGCTCCTGCCTGCTCCCTTACATGGCGCTAATGGTAATAACAGCAGTAACGTTTCAGGGCAGCGTCCTGGTTCAGAAGGATTTCCTGTCTGTCGCGCTCTCCTGGAGCCCCATTTGTCTCTGCCTCTATCGCTGGCCCACCTCCATCTCTTTGTCAGGTTCTCTCGTCTTTCTGTCCCCGGGCCGGGTGTGCGCATGCGCGTGGTTTTCTGTCTCCACCTGGCCACGTTTGAAGGGCTGAGACCACTCTTAATAGGATGGCCTCCTACCATCCCCCCCCTACTCCACTGTCCCTGGCCTGGAGGGCTCTGTGGGGACTGAGTTGGTCCTGGGACAAGTAGGACAAAGCCTTTGCAGCAAAGCCTTGACCGTGTGCCCCTCGCTGGGCTCCACATGCCAGTCCTGCAGCTGTGCTCTTTCTGGCTGTGAATCTGGGAAAGGACAGCCCTGAGAGACATTAGGCTTGGGGCACTGGTCCACGGAGGCTCTAAGGTGGGCCACCTACTGCCTCAACCCCTTGCCTGCTCCCTCCTGGACCAGCTAGGGCTTGAATCAGACCCAGAGAGCTGGGAAGGAGCTGAGGAGAGAGCAACAAGAAAATTCACATGCAGAGAGAGGCTGCCCTTCCCCAGGGTGTGGGAGGAAGTCCCACGGGCTCTCTCCAAAGCAGAGTGCCACCACGACAAAGAAGTGGCCTGAGATGGAATTTGCCATCCCTAAAAACGAAAAACGCTGTGAGGGTGGGTGCAAAGGGAGGTGTGGAAGGACACGCCCCAAACACAAGGGGGTGAGGGGTCCTGTTAGTTTATCAACCTCCATTTTCTTGATTTGTGACAGGATTCATTATTATTATCATTTGGAATTTTTAAAAAGTAGAGGCTGGCTAAAAAGGTACTCCCCTGATGGTCCAGTGGTTGAGTCTGCCTTCTAGTGCAGGGGATGCAGGTTGGATCCCCAGACGGGGAACTAAGATCCCAGGGGAACTCTGATGCCAGGAAACTAGCTTCACACGCTGCACCGAAGCTTCCGCGTGCCACAACCAAGACCCAACACAGCCAAATAAATACGTTAAGAAAAAAAAAGTGAAACAAGATAAAGGATGGGGGAGATGGGGCCTGAAACCATCCTGGGGGCAGCCTGTCTTTTTCCCACCGGCCACATGGATGCAAGAGGCCAGGAGCTTGGCTGAGCCATCATTGGGCCTTAGCTCTGAGAAGGCCCCAACAACTGGAGCTCTTCCTTCTTTCCCAAGTGGCTGCAGGATCCCCCCACTTCTATTTCTTGGGCCCACATCACTCTTCAGGAACCTCCTTGCTATTCACTCCCCAATGTGAGCGGTCTGACCGCAAGTTTGGTAGAGGATGGCCTCCGTGGCGACTGGGCCGGTTGTGGGGTGGCGGGTGAGACCCGGGAGGCAGGGTCGCGCCAAAGAGTGGAGCGGAGCCCTGGCCAATGGCACGGCCCAGTTTTCCGAAGCCACCCCATGTGGTCCCCCCGTGAGCAGCTGATCCTTTACTGAATGCCTGCCTTTCTCCTGCCCCACAACCTGCCCTGGCCCCCCTCCGCCACCCTCTCGCCAGCTGTCGTGCCCAAGCAAGCATTCTGGAGGTCCCCGTTGTGCCCCTGGCACACAAAGCTTCGAGGACCTGGGGGGCAGGGGCGGGGGGCTTTCCCAAGCTCAGCAAAATATTCACACACACACTCCACCCTGCCCCCAGTCCTCTGTGAGCTCCCACCGCACAATGGGCCCTTGTCTCAGGGCTCCCTCCGAGCAGCTGTGGCACTGGGGCATGAGACAGCCCAGACAGGCTGGCACAGAGCGGGCGACAGCATCAAGGCAGATCTCCCCCCTCCGTGTTGCCAGGCACTGCCTGTGTGCATAAAGGTGAGGTGGGGGTGGCGCAGGCAGGCAGCATTGGCTCTAATTAATGAAGGGAGGGAAAGGGCTGCTCCCTCTGGAGCTTGAGTGGGGTAGAGAACGGGGGACCCCTTGGGTCCAAACCAGCTGTGCAAAGGGACAGTCGGGGGCTTCTCTCCCGGGCGCCTCCTTGCCCTGACTCTTGGCCAGGGCTGTTCACTCATGGGCTGCTCACCCCCAGGGCACTTCAGGCGGTGTTTGGAGCCTGGTTTTTGGTTGTCACAACTGGGGTGCTGCTGGCATCTAGTGGGAGAAGGCCAGAGATGCTGCCCAGCACCCTGCAGTCTGCAGGGCCTCACCACAGCAGCAGCCATTCTTTCTCTCCTGGCCTCCCTGGGCTGCTCAGGAAGGGAGTGGGAGAGAAGGTGTCCATAGGGCTAGAGGGGCAGCTGCTTGCCTGGTGAGCGTGGGGCACTTTCTTGACCCATCCCCACCCTTTCTGTCTCCCGCAGAATCCGGACAATCAGATAGTTCAAACCAGCAAGGAGATGCGGACATCAAACCACTGCCCAACGGTCAGTGCCCCCTGCCCTCCTGCCTGAACCCAGCCTCCCTGGCCTGCTGTGTCCACCACAGCCTCCAACCTGTACCCTTCTCTGCCCTCCCGGGCCAGGGTGGGCCTGCCCCTGCCAACCGCTTCACTCAGCTGTCCCTTGACTGAACAGAGGCTGCTGTTCCGTGGGGGAGGGCACTCATGGGGGCATACCCCACATCCATGGAGATCTAAGGGCCTCTGAGGGCCAGCCTGGAGCTGGGACATGGGTCATGGGATGGAACAAGCTGAGGGTGGGGAGGGATTGGGAGAGACAGGCAGACAGCCCCTCCTGGCTGTGCCTCGACTTGCTCACCTGCCCTTTTCCCTCCTCAGGGCACTTAAGTTTCCAGGACTGTTTTGTGACTTCCGGGGTCTGGAATGTGACGGAGCTGGTGAGAGTATCACAGAGTGAGTCCTTCCTTCTTCTGGGCCAGGGTTGGGTCCGCAGGGATGAGGGTGAGGAGGTGGGACTTGGACCCCATGGAGCCCCCCACTGATGGGGTCTCAGGTGGGGGGGTGCAGGCAGACTTCCTGGGACACGCTTGGCCTCATTGGCACCGGGCTGGGTGGGATGGAGGCATTGGAGAGCCCCACCTCTGACCTCCACTGCTATGGAGGAAAAAAAAATCATAACCAAGGAATCTTCCCAACAAGTTTCAGCCAGGAGGAGGTTTCCTCAGCAGCCTTCACAGCGAACTCACCCAGGGCTTCCGGGGAGCTGCTCCCAGCAACGAAACAAGCACCCATGCTTTCCAGACCTCATCCCACTCTCCCTTCTTCCTAGCTCCTGTTGCAACAGCATCAGGGCCCAACTTCTCGCTGGCAGACCTGGAGAGTCCCAGCTACTACAATATCAACCAGGTGACCCTGGGGCGGCGGTCCATCACCTCCCCTCCCTCCACCAGGTGAGTCCCACGCCCCGGCCTCCCTCAGCCCCGAGACGCCTCAGGTGCTCTGGGCAGCGTACTTCAGCACACCACCCTCTGTGGAGGGCGCTGGCTCCAGAGCCAGGGCCTGCTCTGCTGCCCACCCCCTGAGCTTTGCGCTGGCCTCAGGGACACAAGCTCAAGCCAGGCCATGGCTCTGCCAGGAAGGTGCTCCCTGTGGGGACTGGGGAAGGCCTCTCTCCTGGGGGTGTGACCTTTGAACCCAGACAAAAAGGGGCTGGTACAGGCCTGGGGTGGGTGCTCCAGGCAGAGAGAGCAGCCTCCATCCCAACTGAGGCTGGGCAGGCCGGCAGGACTATCCCACAGTGGGCTTCACAGGCCAGAGGGGTCAAGGAACAGATGCTGGGGACATGTGTTCTAGAAAGACTTCTAGAAGCAGTGTTCATGGGCAGGACAGTCAGTTCGAGGCTCTCCCACCAGGCTGGAGGGTAGGAGGGCCTGAGCCAGGTGGGGGATCGGCCTAAGAGGAAGGAGTGGAGTTGAGAGCCATTTGGGAGGTAGGCACAGTGGACCCCGGTCAGGCTCAGTCATGCAGGACAGAGTGTGATCCTGTCCTTTTAAAAAAAAAAATGAGCATTTTGGTTCATTGTGAGGTTCAAGTATTTGTTTTGATATGTTAGAATATTACATTAAAAGGTTGTGATATTTCCATAGTTAATCGAATTTTAATATAAAATAACATAGTATCACAACGACTGAGTTTCCCGTCAGCCCCTGGTGTTTTGCCGCTGGCCAGCACCTCACTCACCTCTGGCCGTGGCAGCTGATGGGAAGTAGAAGGTGGCTGAGGAGGCAGCTGAGGGCTTGGCCTGCTTCTTGGGCTTGAGTAGCTGGGTAGATGACAGTGGATGGTCTTGTGGGCTGAGAAGGGGCTCTCAGTCTGACCTGGGCAGAGGGCACACAGCGAGTGCCCTGAGATGCTGCTGACAGCGAGAGCCCGCTCGCCACACGGAGGGCCATCAGCGTAGGCTTCCCGGGTCCGGGTCCCAGTCCAGCCACTCACCTGAGGCCCACCTGACCCCTCTCCTCCTTCCCCAGCACCACCAAGCGCCCCAAGTCCATCGATGACAGTGAGATGGAGAGCCCTGTTGACGACGTCTTCTATCCTGGCACAGGCCGCTCCCCGGCAGCTGGCAGCAGCCAGTCCAGCGGTTGGCCCAACGATGTGGATGCAGGTATGGGCGCCGCCGCAAGGCCTGACCTGGAGTGCAGGCGGCGTGCAGCCTCGTCTCCCCCTCAGTTTCCCTGGCAAGCCTCCCATGGCGCTTCCTGCTGCTGGTGGCACTGCCTGTCCTCCCCCAGCCCGCTCTGCCAGAGGGCACAGGCCTGGAGAGCAGAGGCGAGCGGGCAGGTTGTCACGCGTGGGCAGTAGGGCCCACCAGTGTGGCAGAAGGAAAGCCCTGTCCCTGAGCCTCTGGTGCCCTGCAAGCGGGGCATGGCTTCCTCTTCAGAGCCTCCTCATCTTCCTCCTCCTCTTGGTGTTTCTTCAGGGAGGTTACCCCCCCTCTACCGTCTTCATGGTTTAAGGCAGTTTCTCAGACTGGGGGTTCTTGAACATTCCAGGGCCACAGCATTGTCTGCGGTGGGGCCGTTTTGTGCCCTGTGGGGTGTTGGAGTGGCAGCCCTGGCCTCTGCCCACTAGATGCCAGTAGCAAACCTCCTCACTAGGTATGATGGCCAGGAAGGTCTCCGGACATGGCTGTGTCCTGGTGGGGGCAGAATCTTCCTGAGTTGAGAACCGGTGGTCTAAGGAGGGGCCCAGCTTCACAGAGAGGAGCAGAGCCTAGTAGCGAGTGAGCAGAATTGTTGCCAGGCCTCTCAATCCTCTCACCAGCTGCTCTCAGGGTGAGAGGAGGGGCTCTCAGGGTGAGAGGAGGGGCTCACCAGGGGGGCTCTCCTGTTTTGACAGGAGGTGTGGGCACGCCTGGAGAGCTCAAGTGGAATAGAGGGAGAGAGGGGTGTGTGTGTGTGTGTGTGTGTGGTGCACAGGCATGTGTCAGGAGGCTGCCTGCAGAATGCTTCTGCCTGACATGTTGTTGGTGCAGCCTGTGTGTAGCTTCCAGGTTCGGGGGTCTTGGGGCCAGCTAGCGCAGATCTCTGTATGGGATGTGTCCGTTGTGGTTCAGCCTGGGGATGGAGGCCTTGCTCTGTGGCGCAGGAAGATGAGGGCTGACCTGATAGACTTTTCCTTGGTATCTTCCAGATGTTGCCACGCCAGGAAGGGCCAAGCAGATGGGCAGGGGCCAGGGCTGGGGGAAAGGCAAGGCCGAAGGGCAGGGAGGAGCCTCTTCTCCCCTGCTGCCCTAGATGCAGCCTCTGGCCTTCGCTCTCTGCACCCTGGGAGGAGGAGGCCTCAGCTCCAGGCCCCGGGCTGAGCCCCTCCCCGGGCGCCCTCGTGGCCAGCAGGCACCTAAGCCAGCAGGGCACAGACGTGGCCCTGGGGGAGCCTCTGGAGGGGCAGATACAAGGGGTGGAGAGGCCCTGAAGAATCCCCAGCTGAAGTGAAGTCTTTCCTCAGGGACTGGTGTGCCTGGAGGGCCGTGTCCACTGCTGGCTCCTGAGGCGTGGGCCACCCTCCCCCCCTCCCCGGTCGCTCCACCCAGACTTGGCTCCCGGGAGCCTCCCCTCCCCAGCTCCGGCTCCCTCTTTCCTGGCTGTCTGCTGCCGAGCCTGCCATTTCCGCTCCTGCCAGCAGTCCCTCCACGCATGGCCCCACGTCCTCCTGTGGCGCCCCCGGCTCCCTCGCTTTTCCCCTCTTTTCTTCCATACTCACCCCCTCCTCCCAGCAACACTGCGTTGTTTCCCTGTTCTGGGACAAATCGCCAATTAGGCAGCCCAGCTGCAGGACTGGGAACAGCTGGGGAGGTGCTGTGCGGCCAGGGGGACAGCTGTGCGCAGCTGGTGGGGGCGCTCCCACCCCCCGCATCGTGCCAGCTATCAGGTGGCACACAGCTGCTGCCAGATAACACCTCTGCTGGCAACTAGGAGTGTGCCCTTCCCCCGCCTCTCCCCTCTGTGGTTAAGACAGCTCTTATTTCTCTCTTCTGCAGCACCCCCATCCCGCCCCCAGTACACACACCCCACCCAAACTGATTCGATTCTTGTTCTGAAGATGGCAGCTCTGGAGATCTGCCCTGACTGCACCTTATCCTCCCAGGACAGGAGACTGGTTCCCCTGGGGGCCCTGGCCTGGGGGCCCTGCTTTGTCTTAGCATGTTGGGAGTTGAGCCCACTGGGCGCAGACATGAGCTTGGTTGGCATCCTCAGGCTCTTAGAGACGAGCTCAAATGGGGCGCTCTCTGTATCCCTGTCTCTTGCCAAATGCCACCTCCTTCTCTGGTCCTGGGAGTAGAGCAAAGCCCAGGAATGACCCCCCTGACAGTCCGACCTCTGGGTGCCTGACCAAGGGCATCCTTTCCTGGCTCCCTCACCCTCAGCTTCCACCCAGGCCCTCCAGCCTCCTCCCTGCTCCCTCGTCGGATTTTGTTTCTCCACCGTGGTCCGAAGGGCCCATGGGTGTGCTTTCCCTTCCCGTAAGGAGCCCTGGCTTCTTCCTGGCAGAACGGGACCTGTAGCCCAGGACCCCATGGAGTAGACCCCAGCCTGCCCCTCCTCAGGCGCCTCCTCACTCTTCTCTTTTTCCTTTGGCTAAGATCTGAGTTTCCCCAGTGGAAGCACAGAGTCTTAGCTACTGGAGCCCCAGGGAAGTTCCTGGCCCCTGACTCTGAAGCTGCTCCCCAGGGCTCCTCCTGCACACCTTCCCTGCCCTCTGGCCCTGCCTCTGTGCTTTGATTCTGTGCACCCTGGAGCTCTAATCTGTTTGTTGGGGGGCAGGATGGCCCCGTTTGCTCACGCCCTGCCCAGCACACTGAAGGGGCTGATTTCCCTCACCTGTCAGCAGCGGGTGGTCTGCAGGCAGGGCCTGAGAAACAGGGCCTCAATCAGGCAGAGGAGGCTGAGGAGCCCTGAAGGAAAGGGGGCAGCCAGGAGGGGGCTGAGGAGAGAAGGAGTGAGTTGCTGGCTTCCTGCCTCCCCCGCTCCCTCCCTGGCCCAGCTAAACCTGCCCCGTGTTGCTGATTCCTCCCCTCAGGCCCGGCTTCCCTAAAGAAGTCAGGAAAGCTGGACTTCTGCAGTGCCCTCTCCTCTCAGGGCAGCTCCCCGCGCATGGCTTTCACTCACCACCCGCTGCCTGTGCTTGCTGGAGTCAGACCAGGTGAGAAACGGAGGGCCCGGAGGGGGGCAGCGGGGGTGGCACAGGAGCCCTGCCTGAGGGGTAGCTGGCCAGGCAACCCTGAGTGACAGCCCCAGCTCTCTGAACGGGCCGTGGCATGGCAGTGGGTGGGCGTGGGGCGGGCCCTCCCTCCGCAGCAGCAGCCTGGCCCTTGGGCCTTCTCACCGTGTTCCCCTACACTCTCCCACTTGCCTCTCACACCCCATGTGCCGGGGTGCACACCTGCTTGTGCGCCGTGTGTGCGTGTGAGGATGTGTGTTTGCTTATGTTCGTGCAAGGGTGCAGTGTGCACTCATTCGATGTACGTGTGTTCGTGTGTTTGCGCGGACGTGTGCACATGTGTGCTGTGCGCGCGTGCATGACGTGTGCGCACGTGTGTGCTGTGTGGCACAGGCCTATCCTGAGGCCTTGGGCCCACTCCTCCCAGCTCTCCTTGCCTCCCGCCAGCTGTGGATGGGAGAGCACAGGCTTCTGCATCTGCCCTCCTTCCAGTTCCTCTCTCTCAGCGCCCCAAAGTGCCCAGGGCCTGTTTTCCCTGGCACCAGCCCAGGTTATTCTGAGGGACCCTCACAAGGGCCCAAGCTCCCTGCTCAAGGCCTCCCTGCTCTTTTCCAGAAGTGAAGGACTAGGCCAAGGGGAAAGGAAAGGAGCCGCCCGGCAGCCTGCCGGGGGGGACTCTCTGCTCCACTCTGGCAGAGAGAGAGCTTGAGGGGAGGGTGCCGCCAGGTTCTGCAGGGGATGGAACCAGGTGGGGAACTGTGGGAGCCTCTTCCCTCTCAAGAGAGGCCTGGACTTTTTCTGAACACTGCCCTGTGTCTGCCCACCACCTCCCAGGCTCTTGCATAGGACACGGAGAACACGGAGGGTTACCCTCCTGGCTTCCTCCTCAGGGCCTCCTGGCTGGGAGCCAGCAGAGGGGCAGGGCGTGGTGGCCGCGGGGTGGGGGTGGGGAGCCCAGGCCCTCTGCACAGGCAGGGGAGGGCAGCAGGCCCCTGCTCAACTCAGCTTTTATGAACTCCAGAGAGAAGCCAAGTTTCTTTAGGCCCCTAATGAAACCGAGAGCAAGAGCGAGCTGATTGGAAACAGACAGGATAGGGAGGACTTGGCTGGGGAAGAACTGGGGCCTGCTCCGGGGTGGGAGCCGTGCGTCCGAAGCAGTGTGTATGAGCCGTGGGGCCTGAGCACAGAAGAATGTGACCTGGGGAGCCGCAGCGAGGTGCACACCCAGCCTCATGCAGGACGTGTGTGTGCTCCGTGGAGGCCCCTCTCACGCTGGCACGGGGCCAGGTGTTTGTCCGGAGCCCCACCGAATGGTCTGCCTGCTCCCCGAAGCTCCCGCCCAGGCCCTGCGCCAGGGAGGGGTGTGTGAGGCACTGACCTTGACGCAGAATGTCAGGGAGCACCTGAAATTTGAGTCACCAAAATTTATAAATAATATTAAACGCAATGTTCTAAAAATTAAAACAATTGCAAAAAATACACAATGAGCGAATATCAGTACTTTAAATAAAAGGACTGACCTTGTAATTGCATGACCCTGCCTCATCTCACGGGGCTTCCCAGGTGGCGCTAGCGGTAAAGAACCCACCTGCCAATGCAGGATGTAAGAGATGTGGGTTCAGTCCCTGGGTTGGGAAGATCCTGAGGAGGAGGACTTGGCAACCCAGTCCAGTATTCTTGCCTGGAGAATCCCATGGACAGAGGAGCCTGGTGGGTTACAGTCCATGGGGTTGCAGAGATTCAGACACAGCTGAGCGACTGAGCATGCACACACTTCTCACCTCACCCTAACTCTGGCCCTGATTCCAATCAAGCTTTATAGAGAAGCAGCTGGTCTCTGGGCCATCCCTAGTTTTGCCAATTCAACTTTTTAAAATGTTGCATTCAAATATTATTTACTTTGATTTTGCTGAGTGTTTTTGGCGCCATCTTACACACTTTCACACTAGCAGTCAGCGCCTCACTCTCCCCACCCTGGTCCCTGCCCTGCTCCTGCCCCGTTCTCTGGACCCAAAGGGCTCTGACCTGCAGGGCTCCTCGTCTTCAATGTCCCTCTCCACGGCCTTCTTGGCCCTGACGCTGCCCTTTCCTTCCTGCCGCATGCACGCAGGGAGCCCCCGGGCCACGGCGTCAGCGCTGCACTTCCCCTCCACATCCATCATCCAGCAGTCGAGCCCGTACTTCACGCACCCGACCATCCGCTACCACCACCACCACGGGCAGGACTCGCTGAAGGAGTTTGTGCAGTTTGTGTGCTCGGATGGCTCGGGCCAGGCCACCGGACAGGTGAGTCCAGAGGACCCCACAAGCCCCCCTCCAGCTCATCTTTGCGTCTGTCTGTCTGTCTCAGGGCTCACGGGGAGAGGGCCCCAAAGCCGGGAGCCCACCTGGGGCTGGAGCAGCCAAGAGCTGGGACTACCGAACACCTCAGTCTTCTGGGCCCGGGGGCAGGGCTCCACGTGCCCGCCCGGGGCCTCTTCGTCCCGGTCTGGAGAGGACGGGGCAGTGTCTGGGCCCGCCTTGCTTGGGCCCTTTACCCTCCTCTGGTCTTTCCCCGTAGCAGGAGTGGACCAGTGATCTGTCCAATCCGGGCCCAGACCCCTCAGCTCCTGACCCCCCTCTTAAACCTCAGGGATGCAAGGATTCGATAGGTTCTCGACCAAGGATTCCCACTGCTGACACCTGGGACTGTTCATTCTCTGTGCTGTGGGAATGTCTGGTGCGCTCTGGGGCGCTGAGCAGCATGCCTGGCCCCCACTCACTTGATGCCAGCAACAGCGCCCTCTGTCCAGCTGTGTTGGTTGTGACTGTCTCCAGATTCAGTGTGCTCGGGGGCACCTTCCTCGTCCCTAGTGAGAAGCCCTTGGGAGAGGGCAGACTTCCTTCCACAGGCTGTGTCACGAGACTCCTGTTGGCGGGCCTCTTAATGAGGGGCTCTCAGGTCAGTCACGGTTCTGGAATAAAGTCTTTCTGCTCCTCAGCCTGGGAGAGAGATGGCTCCCCATGGAGCTCTGAGGCCTACTGCCTTTCTCCATCAGCAAGCCCTAGAGCAGAGACACAGATCCACTGAGCAGAGAACTATCCCCGACAGCAGTGAGCCAACCGTGACCAGTCAGTGGGACAGTTCTCCTTGTGTAGTTCCTGGGAGACCGTTCCAGGTTGGGGCATGGTGATCTCTAGACCTCTGGGAATGTTCTGGAACTCCAGCAGTATACTGTGCTATAAGAAGGCCCAGTTGCTTTTCTCCAGTTGGTCCAGCCTGGAACTGCACCATGAGAGGTCAGGTGTGGCAGACACTCAAAGTGCCCTGGCAGGGAAAGGCATCCGGAACCCTGTGCCAGAAGCCGCCCCAGGAGAGGGGCCGCGGCCCTCAGCTGCTCAGCCTGATGCTGCCACAGGGTGCTTGCGTAGTGCTGGCGTCTCGATGTGGGGCAGGGCTGCGGCTTGGCCCCCTTGTTCTTGCTGTCCAGGGCAGGGAGCAGTCTTCTTCCCTCCCTCCTGCTCTTCTCCACTTTTCCGCTTTTCTCATCTTTTTTTCCCCCTCTGCCCTGCGAGGGTTTCTTTTGCTGACTCTGCAGCTCCTTGGCACATGCAGAGTTTTGCCCACCTCTCTGGACAAGCTCTGTCCACTTGTAGGGGCATTGAGGGAAAAGTGGACACAATTCACAATAGCTCCCGTGCTTCCTTCAGAGATGCCAGCGGAGTCTACAGGAGCTGGCAGCCTGTATCCCAGCCCCAGGGGTCCTGGGTTCTGGAATCTGGATCAGAGGGACTAGGAATCTTACTGTTCCTGCTTCTCAACTATGGGGGCAGCTGGGGTTTCAATTGAAATGTGACCCACCTGGGGAACCGACTTAGCCCAGAGAACCAAAGCTGACCCACAGGACCCTCAAGGGTGTGGGTCAGTCCATCCCTGGGCATCCTGACAGCCCCTTGACTTGAGCACTCAAGATCAAGGGCTCAGGAAGGCCATGGCCGTCCAGTGGCTATGACTCTGCGCTTTCATGGCCAAGGGCCTGGGTTCAGTCCCTGGTCAAGGAACTAAGATCCTGCAAGCCACGTGGCATGGCAGACAAAGAAAAGATCAAGGGCTCCTTGGCCTCGAAAGTTCTCTTCTCAAGGCAGGTGCTTGCTCTGAGTAGACAAAAAGCTATTTATTGACAGGGGAGCAAACTGTCCCTCTGGTTAAAGAGAAAGTCTAGTTTGGCTGGAGAGCAGTCTCTATAGATTTCCTCGGTGGCCTGTTGTGCCCGAGAGTTGGGTGTGGGGTGGAAGTCTGCAGTGAGCCTGCTCCTTGGGGCCTGGTTTCTGAGAGGAGACTAGGGATAGCACTGTGGTGTGGAGGAGGAGCCAGAGGCCCTGGGCTCTGCAGCTGACCTGGTGGCGGGGGGCGGGGGGGGGGGGCGGGTACTGGACTGTGCTTGCACCGCAGCCACTCCAGAGTAGCAGTTCTTAGTCTTGGCGTGTGTGAGAGTGACTTGAAGGTGGCACACAGGTGGCTGGGCCTCATCTAAGTTCGACTCAGCAGCTCTGGTGTGGGGTGTAGAATCTGCATTTCTCCTCGAGTTCCCAGGTGATGCTGCTGCTTCTGGTCAGGGGACCCACTTCAAGAACCACTGATGTAGAGACTAGAGGAGTAAACTATAACCTCCTGAGAATCTGAAGTTATGAACCATCTTTGCAGAAAATTACATGCATACAAAATTTTACAGTGTGCAGAATGGTTCCCAGGTACCTCTTAGACCCCAGTGTAAGTCCCTGACTGAGAAAATCAGGTCAGTAAAGACCAAGGCCAAGTGGAGATCCACTTGGGGCAGGGGTCCCCAACCTCTGGGCTATGAACCAGTACCTCCTATCAGATCAGCAGTGGCATTAGGTTAGAAATAAAGTGCACAATAAATGTAATGCACTTGAATCATCCAGAAACCATTCCCTTCTCCCCCTGGTCCATGGACAAATTGTCTCCCACGAATCCAATCCCTGGTGCCAAAAAGGTTGGGAACTGCTGATTAGAAGACACGCAAAGGGCAGAAAGAGGGTGCCCAGGCAGCTGTATTTCTGGCATAGAGAAGAGACCGCCAAGTGAGCACGATAGAGAAGATCCAGGGACTGATGGGAGGCTATGGCTCTGAGAGGCAGAAAGCCTGGTTCCAGCTCAGCCTTGCTCTCCAGTTGCAGAGTGGCCAGGCCCACATCATCATCTGTCAGATGAAAGGGAGGTGCTATCCCAGCTTCTAGTTTACTTCTAAGCTCTTAACCCACAAGGTCTTAAGGCACCACAAAGTCCCAAGATCTTGAGATTTTTAAAACTTCAACTCGTACCCCAACCAGAGCGGAGACAGCCTAGCCTGGTTGGGACTTGCTTCTAGAATCTGAATGTTGTAAATCGGCAGCTTTCCATGTCTGGCCGTATCGGGCTAGGATTTGTTTTATCAGATGAGATTAGTGATTCAGATCCTCCTGCGGGGGAGACAGGCTCTTGAGGAAGCAGAGGCCACCCTGCGGGAGCAGTGGCTGCCCAGAAAGCTGCTGTGTCCAGGCCGCCCCCGGAGTCCAGGCTCAGGACAGCCTGGAGAGGAGTAAGGCTGTGATTGGTTGGGACCATTCTACTTCCTGTCCTGATGGAAGAGCAAGATAGGAACCAAATAGGCTGTGGAAATGAGGGAAGGCAGTTGCCACTTCTGTGTCGGCATCACCCTGCAGAGCTGACGGCATGCTCTTGCTTGGAACCAACAGCCTGACCGGGGAGACAGCGTTTTACATCAGATGTCATCGTAGCTATGGAAGGTTTTGGGGCACTGGGGTGTCTGAACTCCTTTGGATTTGGGAAGAGGGTTGATAAGTCTGTGGGTCCATGGAATCAGACAGACATGGCCATGAACTTCAGGCCTTTCCCATTGCAGCGTGGCTAGAACACTTAACCATGAGGAGCCTCAGTTTCCTCTGTTGCGAACGGGGGAGAGTGGCGCTTCCCTTCTCCTAAGGATTCGGCACCATTAGCCTGTGGACCACTGGGCCTTGGTCCTGGGGGTGGCCCTCTGTGTTATAGGGTGGGTGTCAAGCAGCATCCTCAGCCTCCACACACTCAAGTTGTATCAACCAGAATGTCTCCAGACACTGTCAGTACCCCTGGGGGGCAGGCAGAAACAAGAGCCAGTGCCTTAGAGGTGGTTGGAGGATTGGACAGCCTGAGTGAGGTGCCTGGTTCAGTGACAGGTGCCAAGCTGAAGAGCACTCTCTGCAGAGGGGAGGCCCCTTGGAGTCTCAGGTTCATGGTCCAGGTGAAATCAGTCAGGATCGAAGGACGACAGAGCTGGAGACAGAGTCAGGCTGGATTCTGCAGGGTTTGCTAGCAGGAGGAAGAGCTTATGACCCTCCCATGGTCTTAAACCTGGGGGTGCTGGGAGGACAAAGGTTGAGCCACAGGAGAGAGGCCAGTTTAGGAGGAAGAGTTCTGGCCTGGCCCCTGTGAGCCCAGGCTGCAGGTGGTCATAGAGAGCACTGCCTGGAGCAGCAGGGTGTACAAGGTCCAGGGAAGCTGTGTCGGCCGGGAGCCAGGGACCTCTGCTCCTCTCTGTGGGGCCGGCATGCCCTGAACCCCAGAGGCTGATGAACACAAGGCCACACGTGGGGCCTGGAGGAGGAAACTCAAGTTTAAGGCACAAGAGGGAGTAATGGACAATTCGTGGCTCTGGTAGCTGGTCCCAGCTTCGGGGGGAACTGGGGCTGCCAGCAATGGGACGTCCTCTTGGGCTGCTCTGTAGTGGGCTAGCACCCACTGTCCTCAGGCACATGCCCTGGCTTCCCCCCGAGGCCATGACACGGGGCACACGCTGGTGGGCCCGTGGTCCTTCGTTGGGTCAGCTGATCCTGCCCCAGGAGCGCACCCAGGGGAGGCATGTATGTGTTTTGGGGGCGCACAGGGAGTAAGCTGGTGCATCTTTGCTGCCATAGGAGAACGTCTTCAGACCGTGACAGTTCAGAGCGCAGCTGCTTGTATAGTTAAATGGCAAGTTTTGGAACCTAAAACCTGTTCCCTAAGAAATAACAAACCACCCGTCGGACATCCCCCTTCCTCCCTCCCACCACTTCGAAAGAGGACTGCGGAAAAAAAAAAAAAAAAAAGAGAAACATCTGAGAGACCAAAGAGAGGCCTCACGCCCTCACCGAGCCCGCGACCTGGAGGAGAGCCCCACCCTGCATCTTCCCCGCCCTGGAGGAGAGCCCCACCCCGCGTCTTCCCCGGGAGCGCTACCGGCTCTCAGGAGCGAGCTGGCGAGTCCGCGCAGGGGAGCGTGTGTCTGTGTGTGATGTGCCTTCATGCGTCACTCTATTTATGTTGTTCGCAGCCCAACGGTAGCGGCCAGGGCAAAGTCCCGGGGTCATTTTTGCTACCACCGCCGCCTCCAGTGGCCAGACCTGTGCCCCTTCCTATGCCTGATTCCAAATCCACCAGCACTGCCCCAGATGGCGCCGCCTTGACTCCTCCGTCACCTTGTAAGTGGACGATGAAACCGAAACCACAACGCCCAGCGTCCCCAGCCCGTCCAAACAGTCTCCACTGCAAAAAGAAGAGCCCCTTCTCTCACTGCCAAAGCCCCCCAACCCAGAGTGCCTCCCACCCAGATGAGGACAGAGCTGAGCCCCCCGACCCTGGCCTCCGGGGCCTTAGTTGCACCAGCCAGCACCCCACGAGCCCCCCTGCCCGCCCACTGCTCCCAGCTGGGGCCCCTGGCCCAGGCCCCTCCGGGGGGCGGGAGAGGGGGCACAGTGGGGGCACCCAGGCCAGGGGTGCTGGCCCGGGTGGGCGGGGGGAGGGGAGGCACAGCCATGCCATCTTCATGCCTAACTGCTGTTTTTTTCATTTTTCGTTTTTTCGTTTTTTGATTTTTTGTTGTTTCGTTGTGCCCCTCCCCCCACACCAAGAAAATTGAATGTGACCACAAGGCGACGCCACCATCCCCTTTTTGCCTTGCCCCCTCACCTTCATTCTGGGCCCCTCAGGCCTCTAAAGTTGCAGCAGGCCAGCCCCTGATCCCCTCCCCCCAGCCTTCAGTCTCACATTTGGTTTCTCGTTGTTCCTCTTTTTTTTTTTACCCTCCCTCCCATCCCTCCCCTTTCCCTCAATTTCTTCCCAGGTTGGATGTTCCAAGGACAAGGAAGGGCTCTGGACCTTGGCTTACTTCATCTCTTTCTCTCTCTCTCTCTTTTTTTTTTAAACCAATGACAAATTTTGTCAAAGGGAAGAGAAAAATCTGAGTTGAGAGGCCCCAGCTAGACCCGACGACGCATGAAGGACAGGAGAGGCGGAGGGTGGGCGGTGTGCCGTCTGGGGGACTGTGGGCGGGGGTGGGCAGCGCTCTGGGGGCTGGCAGGCTGTGGGCCAGGACGCGGGGATGGCGGCGGAAGGGGCGGCCCATCTCACCACTCTTCTCGGCCTCGCGCGCTCTGCCTCACCTTCTTTTTTCATGGTTTGAGTTCTTTTCCCCTCTTCATCCTCTTCATGTCATCTTCTCATCTGCATTTGCCACAAGACACGAAGTCATGGTCATTGGAGGTGGGCAGGGTGGGAGGGGGTCCAGGCTGCAGGGTGGCTGGGTGCCACTTATGGACAGAATCTGGTGAGCACGGGGTCCCTGGGGTGTATCCTGTGCTGGGAGGGGTGGGAGGGGTACTCCCAGTTAGCCTGTGACACTCCTCATCCTTTCTGGGGCTTCCTTCCTCCCAGGGTACAGGGCCGGCTCCTTCCTGTAGGGCTCCAGCCAGACAACCCAGAAGAGCTCCAGAATGTTTGGCCCGTTTGCCCCCTCAGGCCTCAGAACAACTGCCCCTGCTGCCCACACCCTGGGGCTTTGCCAGGCCCTCTGGCCTCCTCCTTCTCTGCACGTGGGCCCATCTTGGTCCTTGGGAACCGCAGGACCATAGGAGCTGGCTCATCCATCAGAGGAGGAGAATGCCTGCCAGGCCTGAGCCCTGCCTCCCCTGCGCCTGAGCCAGCAGCCAGCTCCCAGACCCTCTCTGACCTGTCCCACCCAGCTTAGCTCTCTACTGGGACGCTTCAAGTTCCCCAAGCCACGGGCCCAGGCCTTGGGCCCAGGGTGGTAAGAGGTGCAGCACCCAACCAGGCGCCCCTGTTGCAGGGGTAGCCCGGCTGAGATGGCCTTCTCCCAGCAGGGCGGGGCCGGTCCCCAGAGCTCCCAGCCTCCTAGGCTCCCTTCTCTCCAAAACCAAGAGGCCCAGCAGGAAAGCAAGCGTTCTTACTTCAGGTGCTCTGGGAGAAGGGGACAGAACTGGGTCCACTGGGTCACAGCTAGAGCCTCCAGGGCCACGAAAGAGCTTCCCTGGCTGCGGCAGATGGAGTGCCAGGGCCGGGGGACCGCGAGCTCCTGGTCAGTGAGAGGATAAGGGAGCCCCTCCGGCCTGGCCTTCCCGCCGCCAGCCTCAGCCCCAGCAGCATGGTCTAACCCAGTCTCTCCCTCTCTCAGCAGCCCCACCGGGCAGTGCCCAGGTGGGCCCCCAGTCCTCACGGGGTCTCTCCCTCTCTCCCCTGCTCCCCACAGCATTCGCAACGACAGGCGCCTCCTCTGCCAACCGGTTTGTCAGCATCGGACCCCGGGACGGCAACTTTCTGAACATCCCACAGCAGTCTCAGGTAGGAGGCCCTGCCCACTAAGTGGACACAGGCAGGGGTGGGGGCCTTCCGGTGTTCTGGAGGAGGCCAGGGTCCTCGGGGCAGTCGGGAGAAGAGGCCAGGGCAGGGCTGGAGGGCTCAGGTTTTTGCGCGCCCAGCTGAGCCTGCCTCCCCAGGCAGCGCCCAGGCCCCCTGGCTAATCAGCTAATTGGATAATTAGCTCTGACAGCCCTGGCCCTGGGGAAGGCAGCCAAGGACCCAAGGCTGGAAGCGCCCTGGGCCAGGCCTGGTGGATGCAAAGGTGGAAGTGGGAGGCTCCATCAGGACAAGGTCTGCCTGGTTGCTTTCCTGCTGCTCTGGGGCATGTGCTTGCCCCGGCCCTCCCCTCTCCTTGGATTTGGGTGGGCCACGTGCCCAGAGACTCTGGCACTGGGGGTGAGGCAGGGCCCAAAGCTGTCCTAGAGGTACCTCCCCCACGTCCTGTGAATCCTATCAGAGGGGTGGCCAGGGTGTTGGAGCCGCCAGTCCTGCTCCCATCTGCCCTTGGTTCTCACAAGGAAATATACCCCCAGCCCCGCTGCTGGAGGCCCCTGGACCCGGCTTTGCACAGGCATCTTTGCACCCTGGTGCATGCAGGCCTTCTGCCGTCTTCCTGTCCCTAGGAGGCTGGCGCCCACCTGTAGAACCCAGGGCCCTCAGGGCACAGGCAGGACCAGCCCCAGGAGCAGGGCCCAGGCAGCATTTACAGTGTGGGCTTCTGGGGAGTGGAGGGAGAACAGGCAAAGATCTTTTTCTTTTGCACATTCGACAAAAACACCGCCCTGTGAGCCCAGGGCCTTGGAGGCTTCCTTAGCCCCCGGGCCACCTCTTTCAGCTCCCACTCTCTCTTTGCTCTGAGGCCCAGGTCCAAAGAAAGTTGGTGGATGGAAGTTTTGTGTGTGTGGTTTAAGGTTTTGTTTTTTTCCCTTTTCCTTTCCCTCCCTAAAAAAAAAAAGCCAAAAACTTTGTCAGACTTCAAACTTCAGAGCTCCCTAGTGGCAAGGAGGGGAGGGGAGGAGAACTTCAGCCCCCTCCAGCTTCCCACCCCCTTTCCCCAGAGTCACGTCTGACCCGTCTGGTTTCCAGGAGCAACCAGACATGATGTAACACCCAGATGAACTTGAACTTGGGGGTGTTGAGAAGAAAAACAATGGCTTCGAGCAGGGGCTGGAGCCAGCCCCCTCCGCTCTGTGCCAGGGAGGCTGCGAGAGCCCTGCTGGTAGAGGGCAGGAGGGGGTGCCAGAGGAAGGGACAGCAGGCGGGCCTCCCCTCCTGGCTTGGGGCTGGCACCAGGCGGCAGGGCTCCAGCGTGCCCGCCTGCCCACCCTGCCTCCTCCTGCTGCCCGCCCTGCAGCTCTGACTGTATAGTATGTTCGTGCTTGCTCACTCTCGGGGGCCACTGCCACGAGCCCTCCCTCCCCGTTCACCCCATTTCCGCCTCCACATGTTCTCCCTGCTTCACTTTCTCTGCTCACTTTGGTTGGATAGTGGGGCCAACTCAGAATCTGAGGCAAGTTTGGGAAACGTTTTTTCTTCCCCTGGTTCCTACAAGGAGCCTTGGGGCCCAGGGCCCTGAGCAGGCAGGTGTGTCTGGGGATGGGGGTTGGGGGGCCAGAGGAGTCGGACAAGCTGATCAGGGAGCCCTCAGGCCTGGGGGCAGGCAGGCTGCTGCAGCGGGTGCAGGGGGTACAGTGGGGGGTGGTTTCCACAGTAACCAGTGACTTTAGCCGATCTCTGGAGCACCAGATGGAGAGAGAACAATAGAATGAGGGAAGAAAAGAGAATTTTAGCAATTTTGTCATTCCCTGGGCAGCGCTTTTTACTTAGTTTTAATCAATTTTGGACCTGGCTCAGGAAACAGGGAGGGGTGAGCAGAAAAAGCCACCCCGGGCTTGGCAGCAGACCTCCCGTTCCCGGGACCCACGGGGCGGCACCAGGGAGTCCCTCTGGAGTCGTTTTTGTCCCTAGCTTTAGGCCTGGAACTGGAACTGGAGTTTTCCTCCACTGAGGGGGCCCCTCAACCTGAGCACTGGTGGTTGCCCCCCACCCCCCACTGCCACCATGCAGCTCAGGAGACCCCCGCAGGGGACAGCCTGGAGCCTTGGTCTGGCCTGCCATGGGCAGAGGGGCCAAACAGGCCCTCCCTGCCCCGTCGTCCCAGCCTCTCCCCACTCAGGAAGTGGGGAGGGGTGGGCTTACAGCCAGGGAGGTGGTGTAAGGGTGCCAGTGTAGCCCCCTCCTTGGTGTCCCAGGGAACACTCAACACCTGAGCCTGCAGGGACCAGGGGCTCGCCCAGGAAGCTCCCCTCTTCCTCGGGCTGGAAGCCTGTTGCTGCAGCCGCCCTCCCCTAGCCACTCTGGGAAGGCCTCAGCCCTGGCTTCTGCCCACACCTTACCAGGCCCCCCTGTGCCTCCATCTGGCCTAAAATCAGTTGATGGGGTTGGATTCTGGGTAGGGGTTCCAGGGTCTCCCCCACAGGAAGGTGGGTCTCCCCTGTGCGTGTTGACACATGGCAGGAAGCGTGGTGTCTTCACCTGCCCAGTAAATGCTAGCAGTGCCCCCAGTCACCGTGGCAACCCCAAACCCCCACATGGCCAAGTCCTCCCCCATCTGCACCGTCTAGTGTGGTAGCCACTGGCCGCATATGGCTGTTTAAATAACTAGAGAATAATTGAGACCCTCGGACACACTAGACACATTTCAAGTGCTTAGAAGCCATGTGTTTGCTGGTGGCTACTGCATTGAACAGCACAACTAGAGAATATTTCCATCATCCCAGAAAGTTCTAGATGATCTCTGAGGCCCTTTCTTTCTTCTTTCTTCCAGTTATACTGGGATATAATTGACAGATAGTCTTGTATAAGTTTAAGGTGCACAACATAATTGTGCGATTTGACTCACATACCTCAGGAAATGACTACCACAACATGTCTAGTAAACATCCATTCGCTCATAGAATCAGGGCCCTTTCTAACTCTAAAACTCGAAGTCTCCATCTCACAGTGGACAAGGGCCTGCAGTTCCAAACCAGAGCCTGACCAGGAGGCATAATCTGTGTGACTAAAACACGTCTTTTAAATATTGGAAAATTTCGCATGAAATTGTCTGGACTTTCAGCTTCTTTTGAAAATTTGGCTGAGCTAGCCGCCCTAGGCCCTCACCCCAATGTGGCGGCCTTGGCTGCCGCCTTGGCAAGGTGTGAGTGTCCTGGTCACCATAGATCCTGCCTCCCTGGGAACGCGCCATATGCAGCAGTGAGGAGCATGGCCTCGAAGCTGCCCCCTGCATTGAGTCCCTGCTTGGCCGTGTGGGCTGTGTGGCCTTGGGCAGGACAGCCGCCCTCCCTTCACCTGGCTTCTGTGCAGGGTTGGAGTGGGGATAGAATGCGTCTGTACCTGTGCGTGCTCTGTAGTTAGCTCTGCTTGGCCTCTGCTGACCTGAGTGTGTGACCCAGTGCCTGGGAGAGACCCCAGGATGCATTTTCAAGGACTCCTTCAATTTTACCCCAGGAGTACCACCAGGCACTGTAGACCGTAGAGGAGCCCCGCCCCCCACCGCCCCATCCTTCTGGCCATGAGGTGGGGCCAGAACCTTTTGTGCAGGGTACTGCCAGGCAGCCCAGTCCTGGGGGTCCACCCTGGGTGTGTTTTGTGCTTAGTGGCTGCCAGGGTGTTTGTGGGAAGGCGGCGCCCCCTGCTGGCATCCTGAGGGAAGCAGCTGCCCACTGGAGGAGCCTCAGGTTGTTCCCCAGGGCGTGGTGCCCACTGGGCTACTGATCCCTTCCCCTGGGCCTGGTACTGTGAGGGACAAAAGTCATGTGGTACCCACTCGTCCCCAGCCTTTCAGCCTGTGGGACCTTAGCTGAGGTATACAGATGGGAATTTCTGCTTTTAATCCAAAGAGACAGAAAGAAAACTCAGCAAGAAGCTGGGCTTGCCCCACCCCACTCCCCAAAACCCTCTGGGGACAAACGCTATAGCCTGGCATCCTCCCCCCTGCTCCAAGACCCACACAAAAACCTAACAATTGGAAACATGGCCAGATCCCAGGTCTGTGCCCGTGCCAGCGCCAGCCATGGGGGTCCCACCCGCTGGGCACTGTGCCCACGGGAAGGCCAGCTGGACTCTAGCACTGGAGGCAGGTCTCTTGGGGGAATAGGATTCCCATAGGAGGGACCCTTGCGGGAGGTGTTGGTGTCCTTGACTTGACTGGAGCTGGAAGCCCCCTGGGGCTTTAGGAACCAACCTGGAGTCCCAGGACCAGGTAGGGGCAAGAAGGCACGAACCCCTGCTCATCTCAATATCACCTCTTTTTTTATTTGTCCTATTTCAGTCCTGGTTCCTCTGATAAGATCGACAAAAGAAATGACAAAATGAAAAGAAGAGGTTCCTCAAACGGGGGGAGAAGAAATTTTGAGACGTGGAAAAAAAAAAATCCCCCAGCCCAGCCCAGCCCCACCGAAAAGCAAAAATTAGACGTCGTCAGCCACTCAGCCCTTCTCTCCTCCAGCCCGGGGACCCCTGCAGGCCCCCAGAAGCAGCTCAGTTCTCAGAGAGCCTCGGAAGAGGTCTCGGTGGAGCTGTGCGCCAGCAGCCAAGCAGAAAGAAACATGCAAGACGGACTCTGTCAAATAGAGGACAGAAAGAAAGGATGCAGAACTGCCTTCCTCCCCCCACATCCCGTCCCGGCCTTCTGGGGAAGGAGCAAAATCCCCAAACAAAGCAACCAGCACAATTCTGAAGGGGCCTGTCCCCTGCCCTCACCCTTCCCAGGGGAACCCCACCCTTGACTCCAGCCAGAGCTTCACTTGGGAGCTCAGAGGACCAGCTTGTAAAGATGATGGGGTGCAGATCCCCAGGGCTCTCCCCTGCAGACTCCACCCCCTCCCGCCCCCTCCCTCCTTCCCTCCCCCCCCCTCCCTGCCACGCCTTTGCCTCCGGCTTCTTGGCCTGGACTGGGTAAGGCAGGGTAGCCTTGAGATCCCACTGCCCCTCCCTTGGGCTAGAAGTGCCCCCCGCCTCCACCTTGGCTCAGAAGGGGGCATCTCCTGGAGCTAGTTTCATGCTTCCAGAAAGGAGGGTGTTTTGCCACCCGACCCCGAGCTGCAGGGCCAGTTCCCCAGGCCCCAAACCCGTCTGTACAGTCCATAGGAGAAAAATCGGAATGCTCTCCCAGACGGCCCCTCCCAGCCCGGGACAGGTACCCTCTCCCCTCTCTCCCAAGGCAGGCCAGGAAGGTCGCTGTCCTGGCTGGCCACGAGTGAGGGGAGCCGGGCCCGAAGGTGGCGCCCACACCCCAGCCCCGCATGCGGGTGCCCGTGCTCGGCCCCATCGGTCCCCGCCCCTGCCCCTCCCGCAGACAGCCCTGCCGCGGCGGGGCCAGAGAGTGGAGCAGAAAGGGGACCCCGGAGTCGAGCGAGTGAGGCGGCAGCCGCCGCTGCCGTCGGCTAAACCTCCACCTGCGCTAGGTAGGCGTCCTGCTCGCCGACTTTCAGTTCCTTTGGAGGGTGTTGGGTGTCGTCCTTTTTCAAAAAGTGTTTTGGAGCTTTCTCTGCCCTACCCCCCTTTCCCCACCACACCACCCCCATGGCCACTTCTCTCTGGATTTCAGCTGTAATGTCTTTACTCTTTATTTAGGGGTGGGGCATTCATTGTTTCGGTCTTTGCTGTTGCAATTGGGAACCCCTCCATTTGAGCAACTTGGGAACAATTTGATAACACACCGCAAGAAGTAGCTCTTCCCTCCTCCTCCCCACCGCAGCCCCCCCCCCTCCTCCAAGGGATGGTTGGGGGCATGTCCAGAGGGTCTTCAGAAGCCCCCCGGGAGGGATGGGAGCAAGAGCACGCCCAGCCCCCTCCAGGGTGTGGCTTGGCCCCGCTGGCTTGTCTTTCTGTGCCTTACTCCCTCCTCCCTGCATCTCCCTCCTGCGCCCCTTTCTGGAGTCCTTGTGCCTCTCTCTTTCTCTCTCCGTAACTGTATGAAAACACAAAGCACAGGTCAGGATCCTCTGAAAGTCAAGCAACCCAACATTGCACCACATAGGGGTGGGTTTTGGGCTTTATTTATTGTGAATCTAGTTTGTGAGGCTGTGGCCCCAAGCGAAGGGAGGGAAGGAGGGGAGGGAGGAAGCTGGGGAGGAGCGGAGGGCCCTCACCTGGGGCCAAAGGGGCCAGCGAGCGGTCGCCTCCTCCCCAGCTGGAATCAAGGAGGTGGCTGGCCCCAGGGGTGGCTTTTGTTGGAAGTCGAGTGAAGCCCCTCCCCCATCCGCGTGCAGCCCTCGGGAAGGACCGGGTCTGAGAAGCAGGGGACGGGGGAACCCGCGGGAGCCTGGGGGTCGTGGGGAGTAGGGCGGGGGGTGGTGGGGGGCCGGGTGGGCCGGGCGTGACGCGCGGTCAAAGTGCAATGATTTTTCAGTTTGGTTGGCTAAACAGGGTCAGAGCTGAGAGGGGAGCAGAAGGGACCCCGTCCCCCTGCCCGGCCGCGCGCGCCCCTTCCCTCGAAGACAATCGGGGCAGCGGGCGCGGTGGGCCCTCGGGGGCAGGGGGTCTGCGGGGCGCCCGCCCAGGCGAGGTCGGAAGCTGCAGGCCAGCTGGGCCGGGGCGGGAGCGCGCCCTGTAGGGCTGCCCGGGTGGGCACGGGGGTGGGGGGCCGCTCCTTTCCTAAGTGTCGTTGTGAGGGGCAGACGAGGGCGACAGGAGATGTGGGGACGTGTTAGAAGAGAAAAAAAAAAACCCACAAAAATATATATGGGGGAAATGAACTTGTTTTTTTTTTTTCATTGAACCAAGTGCAATGCATCAGAGAGTTTTCCTATCTTTGTATGTTAAGAGATTAAGAAAAAAAATTCTATTTTTGTTGTAATGTCCTCGCGGCTCTGGGGACGCTAAAAGAACCGGGCCTGCCCCGCCCTGCGCGGGGATAACGAAAGCTGAGTGTTTTTTCCTTTTTTTTTTTTTCGTTCGTTTTCAGTTTTTTTTTTTTTTAAGTCGTTTTCCTGCGTTGACGAGGATGATCTGGGGTTTTTATTTGCTTCGTCGTTCGTTCTCGGTTTCGGTGGGAGGGCTGAAGGAAACGTTCACATTTTAGAATTAAAATTAAAAAAAACCTCGACATTAAAAACACAAGATCAAAAAGGAAAAGGACGAGAGAAAATTATTTTAAAGATAATTCAACATAAAAACCCTGGTGCTTCTTACATTATAAAGTACGTTTTAAAAAACCCACAAACTATTATACATAAGTTTATGAATCAATTAAATATCCTGCACTTGTTAGGAACACGCATATCCCTTCTTTGTTGAGTTTAACGGAACGGGACAGCGGCGTGCGCCCGGCGGCGGGCTGCTCTGGCCGCGGGTCTCCCCGGGCGTCCCTTCCCTGGGGCCCAGCGCCCCCTCCTCGCCCGATCCACGGTCCGGGCCCGGGGGCGCGGCGGCGGGTCCCCAGCCCCTCCCCCGCAGAGGTCAATGCCAACGAACAAAGGTCCCCTCCCTCCCTCAGAGGTCCCCAAAGCGTCCTTCTTTGAGCCAGACGCCAACTTGACCCTCACCAGCATTATCAGGAGCGCGCTCGGCAAGTTGGTAGTTTCTTCCCCACCCCACCCTCCCCCTTCCCCGGCGCCCGCGACTCGACATCACTTCTCCCACCCCCGCCCCCCACCACCGTCACCCTCCGGGGAGCACGGGGAAGGCTCGACGCTCCAGGATAGGACCAGCCAAGCTGACAGGTCGATTCGCCCAGGCCCGCGCACGCACGCACGCACGCACACGGCCCCGCACACAGCCCCATCCTACCCACCCTGCAACCAACCCCCGTCGACTGCCTTACACACCCGCCCCCGCGCTGGCCGGCCGACCTAGTGCCTTGTTCTCACCCCCGTGCTGGCGGAGCGGACGCCGCGCTCTGGGTCCCAGAGGGGCCGGGTGGCTCAGACGACCCACCACCTCCCCACCCCGACCGTGCTGAACGGACCCTCCCCCACACACGAGAGAAAATAAAGGAGCAATAAAGTCACGAGAATTTTCGTCCCCCAATCGAGAGCCCAAGGGGCACCCCAGCCCCGCCTCTGCTCCCCCCACCCACCCTTGGGGCGCCCCCCCCCCCGTCCCCCCGCCAGCCAGCCTGGGCCAGTCCCGCTTCGGCCCGGGAGATCCGTGCGCCCGACCAGCACCAGCATCGCGGACCGCAAAGGCCGCCCGTCCCGTCAAACAAGTTTCTTCTTAGGCTAAGAAACGCAGTATATACGAGTATCTCTATATATAGTACTAATGGATTTGGTGTGCTTCCCCCTTAGCGTCCCCGTCCCTCCGCTCCTCTTCCTTCAGCCTGGTCTCCTCCTCTCTCTGCCCTCCACCCCCGTCTCTGCACTGAGATACATAAGAAACAAGGGTAGTTTACTGTCTGTTTTGTTTTCTGGGTTTTCAGTGTCCTAGCGGAATGCAAGTAGGCAGCCAGCCCGTACGTTCCCTCTCCGCCCCGCCCCGCCCCACCCCACCCCGCCCCCGTCACTGCGCTTCTGTTATACCATCTTTGCCTGACTCTCTCCGGCTTCTCCATTGAATGGCTAATGTGTATGTGAAATAAAGAAATAAAGAAAAACAAAAGCAAGAGCGCCCGAGCCTTCGCTAACGCAGTCGTGCGGGACAGGTTCGGGATCGGTGGGATGGGGTGGCCGCGTGGATTCCCCGCCTCACAGCCTCGAGCCAGGCTGGCCACCGCCACCGTCGAGGAGTGCGGATCTCTCAGTCTCCGGGAGAGGGCGCCAGTGAGAAAGGAGCGTGTTCTCAGGCCCCTGCTTAACTCCCTCGGTGACCCCAGCTCGGAAAAATTAGGCCCCCTTTGGGTCCAATGGCCGCTCTCAAGTGTTGGTTCCCGGACCTCACCCCACGTAAGGGGTACGCGGACAAGGCCACTTCCAGCGAGCCGTGGGCGATAAAAGGGTCTTCAAGCCCCTGGGGGCGACGGTCGCCCTGGGGGACCGCGGGGCCCTTTCCCCTGTAGGGGACTCCTCACTGGTCCTTCTTCGGGGGAGTTCGGTGCAGATCAGGCCCTGCGAGCGCGTCGTCCGCCCCTTCCTAGATGGCCCTGGGCTGACTTTCCAGTGCCCTTCAGCTCAGAGGCAACACCGTGGAGGTCATCGCACCTCTGGGCTCACAGCCGCTTGTTCTGTCTTGATGGGTCGGCCCGTCCCGCCGCGGCTGTTGTCGGGGCCGCCGGAAGGCGCGGGCTGGGGGTGCACCACTACCTCGGCCCTGCGACACGACCCGCGACGGGCGCCGCCATCGTCCAGGCCTCGGTGCGCCGGCCGCTTGCGGGGCCCGGGAGGGGCGGAGCCTGCGGCCAGAGCCGCCGCCTGGTCGCGCAGCAGCCGCACCAGGAAGCCAATGTATTTCATGGCCAGGCGGAGCACCTCGTTCTTGCTCAGCTTCCGGTCGGGCGGGTGCGTTGGCAGCAGCTTCCTGAGCTCAGCGAAAGCGCCGTTCACGTTCTGCTGCCGCCAGCGCTCCCGACTGTTGGTGAACACGCGCCGGGCCACCTTCTGGGGCTGATGCCCTGAGGATAGGAGTGGCAGGATTGGCGTCATGGCCCAAGAGAGGCAGGCACCCCCATCTACCCTTACTTGAGACTCCCAACACCTCTCGGGGGACTTCAGCACTGGCAGTGGACTGAGGCTTTCTCCATCCAACGGGTTCACGTGTAGAATCCACGTGTAGCTCAGTTAGCAACCCCCGCACCCCACTCCCAAGCTGCCTGGTGGTGGTGGTTTAGGTGCTCAGTCGTGTCCGACTCTTGTGACCCCATGAACTGTAGCCCGCCAGGGTCCTGCGTCCATAGGATTCTTTAGGCAAGAATACTGGAGTGGATCGCCATTTCCTTCTCCAGGGGATCTTCCCGACAGAGGGATCAACCCTAGGTTTCCTGCATTGCAGGCAGATTCTTTACCCACTGAGCTAGGAGGAAAGCCCCCAAACTGCCTAGACAAGGACTATCACAGGCCCAAGTTGCAGATAACCGAAGCCTCCTGTACCTCTGTCCACTCCTTTATGTCAACGGCTGGGGTTCCCTCGGGAATGTGGCTGGGGAGCTGTCCTCGTGATTCCCATTCTGTGTGGTCCCTCTGTGCGGCTGGGTGTGCTCGTGAGTCTGAGAGTTTCTTTCATCATGACTGGTCCTGTCCTTTCTCAGGCGGTCATGTGAACTCCTGCATATCCACATGGCTGTGGTGTGTGATCACTGCCATGTGGCTGTGGTGGTGTGGCCACGGACCTCAGTGGCTGTGGTTGTGTGTCTGCTTCCTGTGTGGTTGTGGTCCTGTGGCTGTCTCTTGTGTGGCTGTGCATGTGAGCAGAGCCCCCATGCTGTGCTGTTCGCCGTGAATCCTTGTGGCTTGTTGGGTGACGGGGGTTGGGTAGAACTGGCCATGGGTCTGTGGTTTTGCTACGTGAGTGTAACCTGAGGACTGAGCCCCTGTGTGTGTTTGTGTGCAGGGGCATCACTTTTCCCAGTGGAAGGTTATAGGGCGGACGTGGGCCCCTGGAGAGACAGTTGGGTGGACATAAACCCATACTCACCCTCAGCCAGCTCCAGCTCACAGTGGCTTGGTCTCCGCTTTAGCCGGCTGCTAGGGAAGATGCTGAAAGGTCCTGCTGGCCCAATGTAGAGGCTGTAAGGGGTCGTGGGTCACTAATGCCTTGTGGGTAAGGACCCTGCCCCTGGATTCCCCCCAGGCCCGGGTCCCCCACTGACCTGTTGAGGAACGGGTGAGGGTGGTAATGCAGGGCCAGGGGGGGTGGGGCGGTTCCCAGGGTAGAGAGTTGCAGCAGTGGGGGACGGAGGGTGCTGAGTTCTGTGGTGGCCACAGCTGCCCCTGGGGGCCTGGTGTGGCCCAGGCTGATCACTGGTACGCCAGGGGGCAGCCTGGGTGGCGAGGCGGAGCCTCCATGGCCCACCTCCTCCACCTTTGGGGGCCCAGGCGAGGCAGGCTTTGGGGGCAGGGCAGGCACCGGGCTGGGAGCACACACCATCTTGGCCTTCTCAGTCATGGTGGGGCCCACCTCCGCCTGGGCCTCGGGCGGGCACATGGACCCCGAGGGGGTGCTCACCTGTAGGAGGAATGAAGCCAGTGGGGAGGGAGGAGGCAGATGCCACCCCCTACCCTTAGCCCAACATAGCAAGCCTTCACCTGGAGGGAGACTGGGGTGGGGGTGGGGTGGCAGTCCAACGGGCGAAGGCAGATGGGAAGTGGGCCCAGAAACTCCCAGGACATGGGAGGGGGTCCAACACAAGGACAGGGGGTGCCCACTGAGGCGCACGGCAGCACTGAGCTCAGCAGTGATGCTTCTGAGCTGTCTGTGACCCATGAGGCCTTAGTTGTGGAGCCGCTGAGCAAATTTCCCTTCTTCCAGAACCATCTCTGGCCTGGAGCCTGGAGGGAGGGGCAAGGCAGGGAACCCATGACAGACCCTTTGACCACAGGATGCCCCCATAACCCTCAGATCCAAGACCCTTCATTGACACTATGGACCTTGCAAACTCTCCATGGCTGACTGACCTTCACTTACCACTGCCCCCGGGCTGACCATGGGGCCCTGGGCTATAACCCTGAGGCTCTTCTCATTGTCTCCGTGTCAGACCCTGAAAGTCCTCCATAATCCCTCCAGTGACCCCCTCCCCCCAAATCTCCCCCTTACAAACCCCATGACTCCACTGCTGACACTATGACTCTGGATGCTAACCCTACTCCCCGGCACACAGTCATGCACAAGTCCTCTCTCTGGCTCTGGCATCCTCCCACCCACCCTACCCACAAGCAGTAACCACCCCTTCGCACCCTGCCTCCACAGCCCTGCTCACTGCTGGCCTCGCAGCCCGGCATGTCCCGGCAACGTCAGGGATTGCTAGCCCCTCTGCCCTGTCTTCCCTAGCTAGACCCTGGGGAAGCTGCTCGGCCTCTTAGTGGGCCCACCAGATGCATGAAGGCAGGAAAGAATGAATGACCGCAGGGGGGTCTGGGATCCCCCGTTTTCAGGCCCACTCCACTCTTACCCCAGCGCTGCTGCAGCTGCCTGCAGATGGCCCTGACTCTGTCCTTCAGGGCTAGGATGCGGTTCCAGGTTCAGGCGAGACACCAGCACCCTGCTCCAGCCTCTGTGCTCCGTGGCCCTGGTAGTTAGTCGGCCGCCCCGTCCGGGCTGTGGCATCGGGCCGCCCCTCTTCCTTGGCTCCCAAGGGCCACCGCGGCAGAAGCAGTGGCGGCAACAGGGCAGGTCCCTCCAGGGAAAGTGAGCAGCTCCAGGCCGCCCACCCTCTCCCCGCCCCTGGCGGCCCGGTTTCCTCCCTCTCACCCCTGGCGCAGCGGCTGGAGGATGCTGGGCCAGTGCAGATAAGGGCCTGGCTGCCTGGCCGCGCCTGATAAGGAGCCAGGCTGACCCCGGAGGAAACCCGGCGGGCGGGGATCCCCCCAGCGCGGGCCTCCGGGCCCCGCCCCCCACCGGCTCAGGCAGGACCGCCTGTCACCCTCAAGGCCTCACCTTCTGTCCCCCAGGCATTACAGGATCCCTGCTCCAGCACACACCCTTGGGAGTGAGGTGCCCAGTTGCATGCAGAGGGGAAACTGAGGCGGAAACGAAGCAGTCCCTATGTTACTTGGGTCTGTCCTCCAGCTTTGAATACCCCTTGTCCCATGCTGTTGGGGGTGGAGAGTCCTTTCCGGCCCTGCTGGGGCCTCGTGACCCAGGGGCCCGCTTCTCCTCCTCAGCCTGCCCGGTTCCTCTTTCTACAAGAGTGCCTCCTTGCTCTTCTGCCAACCCCACCCTGCAATGACTGCAGGGCAGTGTTGACAGTCTGGCCCTGGGTGTCCAGCCTGGGCCAGTGTCTTGGGCCCCCAGTGCACCCTCCACATCGCACACCAGGGCCAGGAGGGTGAAAGAAAAATTCCACAGCTGAGGAGGTGCAGCCAGTGCTGGTGGCCGAACCTTCTGATAGGCTCGCCCACCAGGGCCCCACCATCCGGGGCCTCTCCCCACAGGCTCACATGGCCCCAGCTGAGAGGCCCCGGCCTTTGTCCGGCAGTGTGGGCCACTTCAGGGTGGACATTGGGTGAATATCTTGGAATGATGATGAAGCTCAAGGTATGACCCTGTTACCACCCTGGGCGTGCTCCCACCTGGGTCAGTCACGCTTTGCCCTGTGCCCAGGAGTGCCCAGGCAGGCCCCTGCCAATGCAGGAGACACAGGTTCAATCCCTGGGTCAGGAAGATATCCCCGGGAGAAGGAAACAGCAACCCACTCCAGTCTTCTTGCCTGGGAAATCCCGTGGACAGAGGAGCCTGGCAGGCTGCAAGTCCATGGGGGTGGCAAAGAGTCAGACACAACTGAATCACTGAGCAGGCTCACACTCAGGAATCAAGTGAAACCCAGAACCCCACAGACAACCATCCTCCTGTCCAGGGAAGCCAGAGTACAGTTCCGAATGTTTGAGTTAACTCTGGGCTCTGGAATAGGTTTAGGGTCATTGTACAGACGATATGATGCCAAAAAGGGGTGCCTGCACAGTCCCACAGCTACCACGTGGCAGGGTGGGGATTCTGCCCGTCCTCTCCTTAATGCTGCCACCCTCCCCGGCTCTGGCGGGGAAAGGGTTGCCACAGGCTGCTGGGTGCCTCAGTGTGCAAGCCCAAGGGGCCACAGGGCAGGAAGCACCTGGTCTGGAGCGGATGCAGGATGCGCCTGGTTCCGGTCCGGTTTCCGCCACTGGGGCCCTCAGGGGCAGCTGGGCCAGAGAAACCAGGCGGCGAGGAGGAGACACTGGGGCGCGAGCCCATATGCGGGCGCAGAGCCTAGAGGACAGGTCTGAGTACTGGGGGCGCGCCCACGCTTGGAGGATGGGAAGAAGGGGAAGAGGGTAAAGGCCCCCGCGGGCGTGAGCGCACGGCTGCCGCCCCGTGGCCACCTTAGGAATCGCAGGCGCCAGCAAATGGGTGGCTCCGCGGTAAAGAAGCCGCCTGCAGTGCAGGAGACTCGGGTTCCATCCCTGGGTCAGGAAGATCCCCTAGAGAAGGAAATGGCAACCCACTCCACTATTCTTGCCGGGAGAATCTCATGGACAGAGGAGCCTGGTGGGCTACAGTCCAAGGGGCTGCAGAAGAGTTGGACTCGATTTAGGGACTAAACAAAAGCGCCTTGCAGGCAACCGTTAACTCCCTACCTCCCTAATACAGACAGAACACTCCAGTTAGAAACACTGACAACAGCTCACCAGGCAGGGACCAACATGCCAGATGCACAGAGCTCACCAAGGGGGTTAAAACAGATGGACAGAGGGACTTCCCTGGTGGTCCAGTGGCTAAGGCTCGGAGCTCCCAGTGCAGGGCATCCCAGTTTGAGATCCCTGGTCAAGGAACTAGATCTTGCATGCTGCAACTAAGACCCAGTGCAGCCAAATAAATAACATATTTAAATAAAATCAATAAAACAGATGGGCAGAGAAACAGCCCTCAGATAAGGAGCTGAAGAGATGAACAGAGCCCCTTAGGTAGATGGACAGAGAAACCCCAGGCAGCCCCCCCATTCAGACAAATGACAGTCGGGGGAAAGTGAAAAGGTCTTTATTAGCTCACTCTATGCCTGGACCAGTAGCAGCCCCAGGCTCAGTGGGGTTCTGACTGGGGGCCTCTGGACAGTCAGTGGGGGTGGCTTCAGCAGTGGCCTTGGGTGAGGGGGGGCTATGTGAGTAGCAGCACTGGTCCCCCTGTTGACAGGTGCCCTGGTAGGAATACAATGGGTGTGAATGAACCCGGTTCTGAAGCACAGCAGCCTCCACTGGGTTCCTTCCCTGGATAGGGAGCTCACTCCCACCTCCCCACTTGCCTGGTCCCACCTCCCCCAGCCCTGCTGGCCCACTGGCCCAGTCCTGTGGCCAGGAGGAGAACCCATGGGTGCTTCGGTTGAGGGGTGGGGGGCACCTCACCTCCTTGAACCTCTTGCAGGGAAATGTCTTGAGCCAGGCGGCCCGCTCAGCCAGGTCCTCCACCGGCTCCTTTCGCTTATTTTGGAGCAGCCTACGTCTCTCTTCCACAGTTTCTCCTGCTGCCTTGCCTCTGTGTAGGGAGACGAGAGGAGGCTCCATCGGCTTTTGTGCCCACTCCCCCCCAGCTAAGCCCCACCTTCATTCACCCTACTCTCGCTCACCCTGGCCGGGCACGGGGCCGGGGACCCCAGTTGGCCTCAGGGTTGGCCTGGAAGCGCTTGAGTCCTCGCTGGCGGGAGCTGGGGTTGGCATCGTCCCGGATGGTGAAGTTGGCCTGCAGCCTAGGGAAATGGGAGTGGAGGCTGAAAGGCATCTGCCAGGCGACTGGGCACACACCACCTAGGCTGCCTGCCCGCCTCGGTGCAGCTCGAGGCACCTTGGGAAAACTGTCTGCAGGTGTAGGGCTTCTATCATTTATTTAGTAAACATTTATCAAGTGCCTACAGTGGGCCTCAAATCTGCCGCCAGTAAAGCTGACATTCTAATGCCTAAGATAGATGAGCAAGGAGGCAAGTCAGAAGTCAGACAACTGGGCTTCCTTGGTGCTCCAGGGGTTAAGAATTCGCCTGCCAATGCCGGGGACGTGGTTCAATCCCTGGTCCAGGAAGATCCCACATGCCATGAAGCAACTAAGCCTGTATGCTCCAACTACTGAAGCCTGTGCACCTAGAGCCACAACAGGAAAGGCCACCACAATGAGAAGCCCGAGCAGCACAACCAGGGAGTAGCCCCCACTCACTCCAACTAGAAAATGCCCGTGCACAGCAATGAAGACCCCACACGGCCAAAAGAATACAGGAAGAGACTAGCAAATTGTATCGTGTGAGGACATAAGGGAGCAGGGTAGAGCAACGGGGAGTCTGGGAAGGAGTTCGGTGAGAACAGGGCAACAGGGACACAGGAAGAAAGTTTGGGAAGAGCCGTCGGGGGGGCCTAAGGCAGCACTCAGGCAGAAGGAACAGCCCTGCAGAGGCTGGGCCTGCCAAGTTTGAGTGAGGAGGCCAGGGTGGAGGAGCGGGGGTAGGGGGCCAGAGCGGGGAAGTGATGGGAAAACATTACAGGGCCTGCAGCCACAACTGTTTCCACTGGGTCAGGTGGGAGCCACAGAGGGCTCTGAGGAGAGGAGGGCCAGGATCTGACTTGTGCTCACAGGTGCCCTCTGGCTGCTGTCTGGGGAAGAGCTGATGACGGGGGAGGAGCTGGGGGACCAGGGGGATGGGGACTGCATTGGTCCAGACGAGCAGAACTGGGGCCAGAGGAGGGAGAGGACAGAACGGGGTGCAGAGAGTGGATGGACTCCAGAGCTCACTTGAAAAATGAGCATGTGTCTATGAGGGGAAGTGTCTGGGCTGTCTACTCCCCGAGCCTGTAGGCAGCCGTAACCATGCCCGTACCTGGGCTCCACCCTGAGAATGCGGAAGGCCGGGCTGCTCTCTGACAGGCGCTCCCGTTTCACTGGATACTCCTTCTCCTGGGAGGCAAAGGTCAGAGGTCAGGGCACTGGCACTGACCACCCCCTGCCTCCCCTATCCCACCTGGTTAGGCCGGGCCTCACCCAGCACCGCATGATGTCCCAGAGGGCCGAGGAGGGGGCGTCTGTCTTCACGGCATTCTTACAGGCGTGGGAGAGGGAGACCCGGAAGCCGGCGTGGAGGAGGGCCGACCTGGGGACCAGGAGGGATGGCGAGGGGGAGGGCCGGACCCGAAAGTCAGTGCTGACCCACGTGTGGGGCTGTGAGCCTAGTTTCAGGGACTCGCATGGCTGTATATCTGCCGGGGACTGCACCGCCTGCATGATGCCAGCCATCCGAACCGCAAGATCCTAACATCCCCCCTGGTGAGGGCACATGGCTTCTAAGAACTGGTCTCAGCCCTCGTGCCCTAGACCTGCTTTATGTTTGATCTCTACTTTCCATGGGACTCTGGCCCAAGAGGGGCCCGACTCGCCCAAGGGCACCCTGGGGGTCAGGCACAGGCTCCAGCCCAGGCCCGGCCTCACCGCAGCTGCAGGAGGCTGGGCGTGTTGCAGTGGATGGTGCTGCTCAGCTGGTCCAGCGTGTAGTAGAGAGGCACGTCCGGGAGCTCCTGTAACAGGGCCACGGGATAGGTGTGGGGCCCATCAAGGACGGATGGCTGCCCCCCTTCTGCTCACTGTCCCCGGTCCCCACCTCCGTGATGACACTCAGCACTCCTCGGATCCGCTCTGCGGTGTGGAAGCGGCCAGGGTTGGCGCTCACAGCCTCGAGGACACGGCCCACGAATTCCAGGTCATGGAGGGGCTCTGCCCACATGGGGCCACCGAGCTGTGAACACACAGGGGCCAGATGAGCAGGGACCAAGAACGCCAGGCCCTCCACCTTCAAATGCTCCCCACCGACCCGCCTCGCCCCACCTGGTGTCGCTGCCCACAGTGCTCACACTCAGGGGCCACGGGGGGACCACAGGCTGCAGAGAACTTGAGCCTGCTCAAAAAGGAGTAAGGTTGGGGTCGGGGGGGCAACTTTGGCTGGGCTGTCCCCTTCCCCTCCAGCTCACCCTTGCTCACCGGCCACCGGAGGCTGCTGATGCTTTGCCAAGGCGCTGCAGGTGGAAGGCCCCGCAGCCCACGCACTGGAACACCAGCGCCTGCTTGCTGTGGGGGACAAGGGCAGCCGCCGCTTCCTAGCACAGCCACCTCCCAGCTCCTCCCTCAGACTGACTAGGCTCCCTCTGGGAACCCCCCAACATTTCCCCGAGGCAGGACCATGTCCGGCCCCACCCACCAACCAACCTTGGGAAAGACCCTCTTGCCTCTTTCCATCCCTCACTCCTCTTTGCCCCAGACTACCTGGCTGAGGCCTTGACCTTGGCCTGGCCAGTGAAGACACGAACGAAAACTCGTACATAGAAGTCAGCGCTGATGCTGAGCAGTGGCACCACGAAGCGCTGGTAGCAGTTGGCACGGAGATCCAGGCTGTGCAGGACAGTCCTCAGGGCCTGGTGTCGGGGATGGGTGCCAGCCATCAGCCCTGCCCTTACTGCCACCTTCCCCACACGGAGCCACACCAGGGGCTCACAGGTACAGAGGCAGGACCGGCTCATCAGGTTCTGAGCCCAGCGCTGAGTGACCCTTGGCAAGGGAGAGCCTCAGCTTCCCCATCTGTAAAATCACACCAGTCTGTCTCTTTCTGGCCCTACTGGGGACACTAAACGATTAAGGAAAGAAAGCGTGCGTGCGTGCTAAGTTGCTTCACTCATTCTTGACTCTCTGTGACCCTATGGACTAGCCCACCAGGCTCCTCTGTCCATGGGATTCTCCAGGCAAGAATACTGGAGTGGGTTGCCATGGCTTTCTCCAGGGGATCTTCTGGACCCAGGGATCAAACCCGAGTCTCCTGTGGCTCCTGTATGGCAGGTGGATTCTTTACCACTGAGTCACCAGGGAAGCCCAAGGAAAGAAAGCACAGACCCGTTAACCAAACGGCTTCCAGTTAACACTGGATGTGTGCCCCGTGCTGGGTGACGAGGCCCAAGGCTGCAGTGAGGCTGACACAGCAAGGGGGTAGCACTTCCCAGGCTGGCCTGACAGCAGGGCTCCTGAAGACCAAGGACAGGAGCCCTCCTTTTCCACCCCCTTGACACAGGCAGCCTTGCCTTCTTGAATTTCCTCAGCAACCCATGGGCTCTGGGCCAACATTACACCCATTTCACAGATGCAAAAACGGAGGCCCAGAAAAGGTGAAGTCACTTGTCCAAAGCCACAAGCAAAACTAGGACCTGAACTCAGAGCCAAACACAAAACCGGAAAAACTGCCTTTAAAAAGAACACTGACCACTGGAGCTCCCCAGTGGTCTAACGTTTAGGGCTTCCACTGCCGTGGCCCAAGCTTCAATCCCTGGTCGGGAAAACAAGATCCTGCAAGCCACAAGGCGTGGCCAAAAAAAAAAAAGACGGCGGTTGTTGAAATAGAGAATACTAGAAAGAATAATGTGGAACTTTCCTGGTGGTCCAGTGGCTAAGACTCCACACTCCCAATGCAGGGGGACCAGGTTCGATTCCTGGTCAAGGAACTAGATCCCACATGCCGAAACTAAGACCAGTGCAGCCAAATTAATAAACAAATATTTAAAAAAAAAAAAAAGAAGAAGAAAAAGGAGAATGTAATCACCCACTCTTATCCTAGGCAAAACTTCTCCACCACCACCCCCTGCCAACCAATTTGTAGCCATGCTCTCAAGAATTATGCTCGTTAAAAACACGCATGTCAGGACTTCCCTAGTGGTCCAGCGGCTAAGACTCCACGTTCCCAGTGCAGGGCGTCTGGGTTCAATCCCTGGTGGGGGAACTAGATCCCACACGCAGCAACTAAGAGTTCACATGCTTCAACTAAGCAACTAAGACCTGGCACAGCTAAATACATAATAAAAATAGTTTTTTAAAAGATAATAATAAAAGAAATAACGTGCTTGTCGGGATTCCCAGATGGCTCAGTGGTAAAGAATCCAACTGCCAAGGCAAGAGACATGGATTCCATCCCCGATTCAGGAAGATCCCACATGCCTCGGAGCAAGTCACAAGTAGCGAGCCTGTGCTCGAGCCTGGGAGCTACAACTACTGAGCCCAGGAGCTCTAGAGCCCATGCTCCGCAGTAAGAGAAGGTGGTGCGCCGCAACTAGGGAGTAGCCGCCCGCTTGCCGCCACTAGAGGAAAGCCCGTGCAGCGATGAAACCCCAACCCAGCCAAGGATAAATAAATAAATATAAATAAACTTCATATATATAAAAAAGGAACACGTTTGTGGTCAGCGTCTGGGGATGGATCTCCCTCTGGCTGCCTGGAGGAAGCTGAGCAGGTCTGGAGGGCGGGGAGGCGAGCCCGGAGGCCTCTCACCATCTCGTGGCAGGCCCGGCTCTTGAGGGCCATGGCCCCGTATTTGCTGTAGCAGGTCTCCCCGCTGTTCCCCGCCAGGACCGCCATGTCTGTGCAGGTGACGCACAGCAGCCCTGTGGGGAGGGACGGAGCAGTGAAGACTCGGTAACGCCCCAAGCCCTACTGCGCACGGACCCCCGCAGCAGGCTGGCCTCACCTCCTTCACTCACAGCCTGCACGGCAGCGTCCAGGAAAGAGGCGGGGCTGCCGTAAGGGTCGAGGTCGATGACGTCAAACCGCTCCGACGCCTTCTGGTGCTGGTACATCAGCATCCTGGGAGCAAGGGGGCAGAGCCTGAGCCCCTTGCCCCAGGGACCCCCCTCCACAGCCCCACACTCACGCCATGTGATGGTTTGGGCCTGGACTTGGGAGGCCAGCTGCCCAGGTTCAGATCCTGGCTCAGCCACTTGCTAACTGTATTAACTTTTCCTCCTTGGATCTGCTACTCATCTAACAAGTGGTTTGGACTGACTCCACGCTTTCACTGCAGGGGCCACGGGTTTGATCCCTGGTCAGGGAACTAAGATCCCACCTGCCGACTGGTGTGGCCAAAAAAAAAAGCTAGTCAATACTGATGTAGCACATATACGTGTGTGTGCATGCTCAGTTGTATCTGACTCCTGGTGACCCTATGGACAGTAGCCCACCAGACTCCTCTGTCCATGGGATTCTCCAGGCAAGAATAGTGGAGTGGGTTGCCGTTTCCTCCTCCAGGGGATCTTCCCGACCCAGGGATCGCACCCAAGTCTCCTGCACTGGCAGGCAGGTTCTTTACCCCTGAGCCACCTGGGACGCCCATGGCACATATATAACTGACACCATTTCAGGCAGTTTATAGATGTATTAATTCAACAGTCTTCCACAGATTTGAAACTATTGTTGTTCTCTGCGGGTGAGAAAATGTAAATTCTACTGACTAAGTTATTTGTAACAGCAACCCTCCCTCCCTTCCTCCACCCTTTATACCCTGGATTTCCCCGCTGCCTCCAGCACTTCTCACCACTACACAGTTTACTTATTTGCCATCATCTGTGTTTCCTATTAGATTCTAATATGGTCAGAAAACCATGTGGGATCTTAGTTCCCCAACCAAGGATGGAACCTGAGCCCCTGCAGTGGAAGCAAAGAGTCTTAACCACTGGACAGCCCGGGAAGTCCCCAGCAAATATTTTTAATTCATTTATTTTCTGTAAACGGTCAGGTAGTAAATATTTTAGGCTTTGTGAGCCACATGTGGTCCGTCACATATTCTTCTTTTTCTAAACCTTTAAAAATGTAAAAGACATTCTTAGATAGCAGGCCATTAAAAAAAAAAAAAAAACCACACACACACACACACACACACACACACAGGCTGTGGGCCTGGCAGGCTATAGTTTGCTGATCCTTGCATTATCAACTCCACAAGGTCAGGGGTTTTCTCTGTATTGTTTACTGATGCGGTCTTGACAGGAAGAATGGTGACGGGCACTGGATATACGCTGGTTCACTTGACTGAATAAAAGTGCAAGAAGTTGGGACTTCCCTGGTGGTCCAGTGGCTAAGACTCCACGCTCACAAATGCAGGGGGCCCGGTTTCCATCCCTGATCAGGGAACTAGACTCCACATGCTGCAACTAAGAGTTCGCAAGTCGCAACGGAGATGGAGAATCCTGGGTGCCGCAACTAAGACCCAGGGCAGCCAAATAAATAAAGAAAAATAAATAAATATTTTTTAAAAGTGCAGGAAGTTAAGTCTGAAATGGAGTCCATAATGGTATTTATATCCACCTGTGAGCACAAACTATAATCAATACACCAACCCCGATAAAACTACTGTCCTTGTTTCACAGACAAGGAAACAGGCTCAGAGAGGCTACAGTCACTCTCTCAAGGTCACAGAGCAAGAATATGACACAGCCAGGATGTGACCCCAGGTGACTTTGTTCCAGTGGCCAGCACTCTATGCCCAGCACCTACCGGGCATCTGCCTGGCTGGGCTGTACCAGGTGGGCCACTTCGTTGAGCTGCACATTACGGCGCATAAGAGCCACAGCTCGGGCAGAGGCGTCATTGGCAACCACGGATCGGAGACCAGGCACCTCTCGAGCAAAGCGAATGGAACGTAAGCCGGAAGCCGCCAGGCCTTCCAGCACTCTCAGGCCTTCCTGTTGGAGTAAGCAGAGCCCCATTCACATCCACACCGCCATCCTCTGCTGGATCCCCTACCCCTCAAGGAGCCCCCACCGCCCACCTCCTCTAGCCCTTCCCCTCCAGGATCCTTCCTTCCTTCATCACCCACTAGACTCCAGGGTTGCTGCCTCCTCTGTTCGGGCCCCACCTCACAGATCTCCCCCACAGCGGCTGTTCGAGGCTGGTCTTCCAGGGCGAGGTTTGCACCCTCTTTCGGTTCAGCCTTGTCCTCCTTTGGCTCTGACAAGTCCACGACCACCTTTTGCACATCCTTCTCACCTGGCACCTTGACTGCAGCCACCCAGAAGCACAAGTCAGGGGATATCAATGCGCCCTCTGAGAAACCTCCCCCTACTCTTCAGCACATGCTTCCCAGGTGGCTCAGCAGCCAAGAATCCACCTACAAAGCAGGAGATGCAAGGGATAAAGGTTCAATCTCTGGGTGGGGAAGATCCCCTGGAGGAGGAAATGGCAACCTACTCCAGTATTCTTGCCTGGGAAATCCCATGGACAGAGGAGCCTGGACAGTCCATGGGGTAGCAAAGAGTTGGACACGACTGAGCAACTGAGCATGCACGAACTCATCAGTATACAGAAAATGCAGGGAAGAAAATCGTCTCTGGAGACAGGCTAAGGAGCTGAGCCCAGGACCTGCTATGTAAGGCTGGAGCCTTTCTGGAAGGTCAGGGACAGAAGGGGCGGGGCACCGAGAGAGCTCTGTGTGATACCCCTGCCCATCAGGAGCCTGGACCTTCACTCACTCTGGATTCCTTTGGCCGCAAGCTGAATACGAGCAAATTCCGTGATCACAGCGCATCTGCGGGAGACGGAGAGTCAGCTCACTCCCCTCTATCTCAGACCCACTGCCCTCTGCCAAGCTGACCCCGGGTCCCTGCTCACGTTAGGTCCCGGTTAAACTCTTGCACTGGGTTGTAGAAAACTTCGTTGGCGCTGGGAAAGACGATCTTGGCTGCCCCCTCGGTGATCGTCGTCTCCTGAAACCCAGGAGGGCGCTCTTCTCTGTTCGGCTCGGTGCCATTCTCCATGGCTGCTGCATTCGGCGGCCCTTGGGGCTGCCCCTCCATAAACCGGGCTCTGTAGAGACTGAGGACGGAGCGGAGAGTCGGGCTTAGCCACAGAACGGTCCTCGCACGGGACATCCGCTCGCGCCTCTGCCCGCCAATCCTGGTTGGAAGGGTGGAGGAGGGAATAGCCAAATCATCAGACAGCTGCGTTCCCGGGGCGGGTGGCCTACACAACTGTAAAGTAGGGACTAGAGAGACCCCGGGACCTCGGTAAACTGACACCACCCCCCATCTTTGGAGAATTGTCTCTGAGAAGCCAGAAGCTCTCGAGCGGGTCCACCCATGGTCCGGATCCCTCCTCGCGTCTCCCAGGCCCTTCTCACCGTCTCTCGAGACACCGAAAATCGAACTGGTCTCGGTGCACGCTTCCCGGATTAGGACCTGGGCGCCGACATGTTGGCACAGTGGGCGGGCAGATCATGTGACAGAATTCAGTCAATCAGTGATGGTTGACTACAGTGGACCGTTAGGATCAAAAGGCATGGCAAAAAGCGCTGAAAGTGTTGTGCGGTGGACTTAATCACCGCGTCTTCCCTTGGAGCGGGGCGAGAGGGCCGGGGGGAGACCCGTCACTAGCCCCATTTCACTGATGAGGAAAGTGAGGCTCAGAGGAGGGGCGGTAAGCGGAGAAATCCAATACCTACTGATCGTCTCCTGTGTGCTGGCTTCTGTAAAACACATCATTTCAGGGGACCCTGCAGGAATCACGCAGGCTCTGAAATCAGATTTACCGCGTTTGAATCCCCGTAGTACCACACGCTCTTGACAAGTTACTTAAACTCTCTGGGCTTCACCGTCTTTACCTGTTAAAAAAGACTCCTAACTTCCAAGACAGAGCAAAGATTAAAGGGCAGAATGCCTTGAAAATGTGCAGAGTAGGCTCTCACATAGCAAACCCTTGCCTCGTCGGCAAAATGGGCAAAATTTTTTTAAACGTTCGTTTTTGAGTTGTGATGAAAATTAAATGAGTTAAATGCTTAGCATAAAATCTGGCGTCGCATAAGCATCATACACGTACTTTTACTGTTGTTTATTGGGCCTGAGTTTGAATCTAGCACCCATCTTCACTTCCTTGCTGTGTGATCTTGGGCACGTTTCTTCACCTCTCTGGGCCTTTCTTTTTATTATTATTTTCTATAGCGTGTGTGTTGATAAAATAATTCCTACCTAAAGATATTACCGTGAAGTTTAAACGAGATAATCCCATAAAGAACCTATAAAACAGTGCCTGGCACAATAAACAGCAGGCATTACTCTTTGCTTTTTTCCAGGAAACTAAAGTTCCGAAAGACAGAGCCACTTGCTTAAGGTCGCGGGACTAAAGTGGGGAGCTCGGGACTCGAACTCTCCAGCATAGCCTAGGTTACGACCGGGATTCCGAGGGGTAGAGGGAGGAGACTGAGGGGGGGACGAAGGGCCGCACTCGGCGCTCGGCTGGCCTAGCCTCGGGGGCGGGAACCGGGGGCGGTACACGGGCGGGGCCACGGCCGCTTCTCCCGGGCCCGGCTGCGGCGGCGGCGCGCCTAGCGCTCGCTCGGCGCTCGGCTGGGGCGGCCTGGCCCACAATGAATGGCCGCCGCGGCTACCGCTGCTGCTGAGGCGGAGGCCGCGGAGGCCGCGGAGGCGGAGGCCGAGGCCCCGGCGCAGGGGGGCGCGCCCCGGGCCCAGGCCCGGCCTCAGCTGCCGCTGCGGAGCCCGCCGGGAGCCCCCGGAGTGCGGCCACGGCGCAGGTGAGGCGGCCTGTCCCAGGCCCGGTTCCGGCCTCCTCTAGCCGGGGCGGCCCGAGGGCATCTGAGGTCCGGCTAAGGGCTGAGAGGGGAGGACATGGGGGTCTCCTCCGACGGGAGAGGAACCTGGCTAGCAGTCTAAACTGTGGCCGGGCCGGCGAGTGCGGGGACTCTCGGCCCCCGCAAGCGGCCTTGAGCGTTCAGCTCCGGGTCGGGCCGCGGAGCTTGGGGGCGTCGGGATCTGGCCCAGAGCTCCTCCTCTCATTCCCCGCGAGAGGGGCGCGAGGCCATGCCGGGGCAGGTGCCGGGGGGCCCGGGAAGTTGGAGGGAGGCTGGTGGAGGGAAAGTGAGGAGGCGCCGGGGGAGACCGGAGGGGGAGGGGGAGGAGGAGTCAGGCTTCGGGCCGGCGGAATGGGGGAGGAGGAGAGAGCGGCGTGGCCGGAGGGAAACGGCCCTGAGGCGGGGGGAGGGGGGGCGGGGAGGGGCCCGGGCTTGCAGGTATCGTCGGGGCGCTGGAGGAGGTGGGTCAGGTTACAAGCTTGGGGGCGGCTGAGGAGAAGCCCAGGAAGTGGGGCAGGGTGGGTGTGGGCGGAGTTAGTTCGAGTGGGGGCGGTTAGGAGATCCCTGGGATGTTTGCGGGGGTCACTTGCGGTTAGGATTCCAAGAGAGGGGTTGCAGGTGGCGAGAGCCAGATACAGGGGCGATCAGGTAGGTTGAGGAACTTCGGTAGGAGCTTTGGGAGTGGGAGGGGGAGGCAAGCTTTTGGGTTAAGTAGGCTGGAGGGGGTGTGGGAGCAGGTCCGGAGAAACCTGTATGATCAAAAGACACGTGCCAAGGTGCGCCCCCCTCTTTTCTTGGCCAGGTGTTAGCTTGGGGCCAAACCTGAGGGGTTTTTTCTTTCTCATACCTCATCCCTGCCAGGTTTTGGGCCCCTACCTACCCTTTGGGCAAGCCTCTGCGGGCTGCTCCAAGGGGCTAACTGGCCAGCTGGGTGTTTGTGTGGACAGCTTGGGAAATAGTCTGGAACACCTAGCTCCAGCATCTTGTCTACCACCCTCTGGCCCACTCCCACCCCAGATATAGGCAGGGAGGTAGACACACACACACACACCCCCCCTGATCTGAGTAGTTTAGGGTCCTGAGATTCTATCTGCACTTTTTGTGACCAGACCCTTGAGGCTCAAGCCTAGAGGTTGGGACCTCCCAGCATTTCAGGCACCAGTTCTCTGCAGATGAGTTACTGGGAGGTGAGCTTATAAAGCTCTGTTCATTGTGTCTTGGAGGCTCTGGTGGGGTGAATGTGGCTCACCAAGAAGGGGCTCAAATCAGGTACCCAGACCTTCGGTGCTACCCGTCCCAGCGCTTGGCCTCTAGGGTGCATTTCCTGGGCCAGGCCCTGTGCTGAGCTTGCTGGTTGGATGAGCTCATTGATGGCTCACCATCACCACCAAGTCGGCTTAGATCTTCTCCGTGGTACAGGGTGGGAAACCGAGGCTCCACATGGAGCCCAGCTAGACATCAGTGGGCTGGGATTGATTGACTCTCAGTCCCAACCCTCAATCCCCTGGAGCTGGCCTTTGAGGGGCGTGGCGGGACGAGGTCACACTATTTTGGATTCCCTGGTGGGATTTCCCTGTCCAGGACTTTTCTCTTGCCCTTCTCGAGGGATGGGTCCGTACCCCTGTGGATCGAGTTTTCCTGGTGTCCCAGGGAACCAGAACAGTGGAAGCTTCTCTCCCAGAGGCTAGGTCATCCCCCACCCCCATTCTCCTAATGGGAGCCGAGAGGTCAGGGATCACAGAGCTGTGGGCTGGCAGAATGAGGTGGTTAGAAGGATGGAGCCTGGCTGGACTGTCTTTTCCTCACTTTGGTCCCCAGTCAGACCACCCCTACTTTGTTCCTTCTCTCAGGGTGTCTGACTGCAAGGCTGTTACCGATGGGTCCTGGGAACGCTGACTTGAGATCCTCAGCACGTGAGGCAGGAACCACAAACGGCTGGGTTGAGTGGTATCAGGCAGATCTAGGTTTAATGATCACCTCCCTTCCCCCGATCTCCCCAGAGTTCCTAGAACTGCCCCCACCTGGGCTGGGCCCTCCTCCCCGCTTTGGCTGGCCTCCTGGTTCTGGGAGGGGTAGAAACTGGGCCAGCAGCCCCACGTAATGAAACCTTCTCCCTGCCTGGTTGGGCTGAGGCTGGCTGCAGACTGGGGCCTCAGCAGGGCTCTAGGCTGGGTACTGAAGGGTAGGGGGGCTGCCCCCAGTCACAGAGCTAGCTGGAAGCAGGGCAGAGACTGGAAGGAGCAGGCCATGGTGTGTGGATGGCCAAGAAGGGAGCAGTGAGTCTGTGTGCCTAGAGCTGGAGAAAGCACTCTTCATAATTACTTTTCTGTGAGGACGTAGGGTGCACAGCCCTATGGCGCCAGAGGAGAGCCACAATAGCCTGGCGGGTGAGAGCCACAAAATAAAGGGACCCTGGGGACAGTTTGATGTCACAAGGGTGCCAACTCTCTGCTGGGGCCCAGGGAATGGCTCTCAGCAACTTCTGTTCTAGTGAAGGTGATCAACCCCAGACAAATGATCAAGAGTGTTTCTGATAGCCCTATGTTCAGGAATATAGTAAAATGGAGTGAAGTGATGGTGTTGGGGTTGGGGGCAAAGCATTAGATTCAGGGCGTCCTGATGCTTTCAGGTGAGCTGAGCTCTGAATAATAAGCCTGCTGGGGGCAGGGTGGGTAGGGGTTGTGGGGAGCTGGGGCAGGGAGGGGTGAATGTTCTAGGCAGACGGGACAGCACATTGAAAGCCTTCATTAAGCATGTGCCAGGCTCCGGCTCAGAGCCCTAAACACCTTGTCTTCATGAGGAAAAGAAGTGAAGGGAGACCAACCCTGGTGTGGAGGTGGAGACGCTTAGTGCCATTCCCAGAAAAGAAGTACCTGATCTCGGGGTCTCCTGGATCCCCGCCTCACCCCCAGAGGCAAAGTCCAGACCCCTTGGCCTGCATCCAGAGCCTTTTAAAATGTGCCCCAGTGGGTTCTTGAGCCGGGCTGTGAGATGAGTTTTGGTCAATTAGGCAGGCCCTGTCGTGGAGGTCAGCCTGAAGTCACGGGGTTTGGAGGGGGTTTCAGATTGGTCTAGCAAGGTCTGACCCGGCTCCTCAATGTCATCGCCAGAGCCTGTGTTGGAGGATGGCCTGCCAGGTTCTGGTGGGGCTTGCAACATTTCAGGCGACAGTGAGCTGGCCTCGAAGACAGAGAGGTGGTATTTGTACCAGCCTCGGCTCCTTCTCTTAGGTCCTCCCCGCCTCTCATCACTCCCGTCCCTTTCCTGGGTACCAAGCTGCTCTGAGCACTTTTACTCACTTTTAACTCACTTTGGCCTTCGCCTAGCATGAGCATGTGGGCCCGCCTCCCTGCCTCTGCTCCTGGCTCCCCTTGGCCAACAGTGTCATCCTCTGTCTCCCTTGGAGAGCTTTCTGAGCCGCAGAAGCTGTGGAGTGGGACTGACCAGGTGGCTGTCACTTTGTGTGCAGGGTCTGGTGGTGGTCATTGCCCCCGTCTCCTCTGGACGGATAGGATGCAAAGGTCTCAGTGTCTTTAGAGACCCTGAGGGGGGTGTGTGTGCTCATTCATGTCTGACTGTTTGCGACCCCATGGACTGGAGCCCGTCAGGCTCCTCTGTCCCTGGGATTTCTCAGGCAAGAATACTGGAGTGGGTTGCCATTTCCTCCTCCAGGGGATCTTCCCAACCCAGGGGTTGAACCTGTGTCTCCTGCATTGGCAGACGGCAGATTCTTTACCACTGTGAGGACTGACTGAATTAAGCAGAAGGTGGGTAAAAGTGGGCATATGCGGTGTAGTGGAGAGTCAGATTCGACCATTAGTGCCACCTTGCTTAGCCTGGAGAGCCTGAGCAAAGGTCGTGACCTCGCCTGCCACCTGTTTCTGCATCTGATAAGTGGGGACAAGCAGGCATTCCTGCACTGCAGGGGTTCTTAATCAGAGGTGATTCTGCCCTGCCCAGGGGACACTTAGAAGATCGTCTGGTGACATTTTTGGTTGTCACAGCTGGGCCTGGGGAGTAGAGACTGGCAGTGCTCCTCATAGAATGTACGGGGCAGCCACCACCGCAGACTGATCTGGGCCCCACGGCAGCAGGGCTGCGGGTGGTTTCCTTGCTGCGTGGTTATCATGAGTTACATGAGAGGCTACTGTCTGGGATGCGATCGGATGGTGCTGGGAAGGCAGTGGGGGAGCCCTCAGTAGATTCCCGTGACTAATGAGATGGCCTAAGGTTCTGGGGGCTGGTGAGCAGCAGAAGATGCCTCCTTTACTCTCAGGGAGTTTGCAGTCTTGTGAAGGGTCATGGGGACAGAAGGGGACATCACTAATAACAGCAGCTGGACACCGGCTGCAAATCTCCCTGCATTACTCTAAGGTGGTTTAATCCTTAAAACAACTTTATGAGGTGGTTGCTCCTTTTATAGTTGGGAAAGACTGACATGGGGCTAGAGGGAGGGATAATGTTTTCTAGGCGTTAAGAGGAAGGGAAGTATAATTCTAAACTGGGAACTTTGTAAAGGATATTTGATCCTAGAAAAACAAGATTCTAATTCTTATACCCTGCCAAGGCCCTGCAGGGTCTCCAAGCACCTCTCAGCAACCCCACCCCAGTAACCACCCGAATCCATTGTGTTAGCCGCCCAATGTGACCTCAGGACCTTTGCAGCTGCCGCCCCGCCCACTGCCCTCCGGGTCTGAAGGCATGCTGAGGTAACTCAGAAAGGTGGGCTTGTGTCCTAGTGGGAGGCGGGTGGGGCCTGGCTGGGTTCTCCTAGGAGCTGCTGCAGGCACAGGGAGGCCAGATTGCCGAGTCCTGCAAGGAGAGCGGAGGAGGGAGGCAGGAGAGGCAGCAGGCTAGACTGCTCATTCCCGGAGGTGGCAGTGAGAGGAGGAAGCACAGAGAATAGCTGGGGGAGGTGGGGCGGAGGAAGAAAGCCTCCTGAGGGCGAGCGGGAAGCGGCACGCGGAACCCTTGGGTGGGGGCTCCAGGTGGGCCGCAAACCCCACCCAGCTCTGGAGCTCCCCACGTGGCTTGTCTTCTTGGCTCCAGCTTCTCAGTCTGCCCAGTCAAGAAATGGGTCTAGCTGCGGTGGCCACCTGCCCCCAGGGAGCGGCAGCGCCAGGTGGAGGACAGGGAAGCACGGACTGGCCTTGAACTGGAGCCACGGGGCCTGGGTGCCATCCTGGGCCTCCCTCTTGTCCTCTGTAAGATGGCAAGAGGACTCATTTCTTCCTCAGAAACTGGCGAGAGGAATAACTGAGCCTACCAGGTGCTGGCGCACAGTAGGGGCAACGTCCAGGCCACCTAGGGTTGCTCATCCTGTTCCCTGCTGTGGAGTTAATGGGAGCTTTTCAGGGGAAAAGAATAGGAATTAAATGTGCATGTCCATGAAAAAGACCTGTGTGGTTGGCTGTCACCTGGTTCTTCACTAGCTGGTGTTTGCCTAAGCTGCCTCACAGACGGTCTCCTGGCTTTGGGCCAAGAATGCGCCCCCAAGCAGCCCAGGGGTGTGTGGCTTTCCTGCGCCCCACCCCCCAGCCGTCACTCTGACCTCAGGCTGAGCTGAGTGAAGGATTCTGTAGCTTTCCAGGGGTCTTCAGTCCTTACACTTGGGCTTGGCAGTTTCCCTTAATGGGCTTCCACGTCCATGGGCAGCTCACCGCTTCCCTGGAAGGTCAGCTCGAAGAAACAGTGCCTGGTGAGACAGTCCCAGCCTCTGGGGACTTCAGAGCGCCCTCCTCAAAAAGCTGGCATTTTGCACCCCCAGGAATTGCACTGCCACACAAGCACTTCCATTTCAAGCCTGTAGCAGGATCTGGTGAGGGGGCAGCTGGAGCCATCAGTGGGAATCCCAAGTTCACTGAGCCCTGGGTGGGACCCTGGCTACAGGTCAGCTACCTGGCGGGGCTGCCAGAGGACGTCACCACCCCACCCGCCCCCGTCAGCCCCACCAGCCTCCACCACAGTGCAGGTGGCACCCCTGCCCGGCCTCAGAGACCTTTTCTAGTCCTGCTCTCTTCTAATCATAACGCAACTAAAAGAGGAGTCTGGTTGAAAGCGGGGCTTCCTAGGTGGCCCTGGTGGTAAAGAATCCGCCTGCCAAGGCAGGAGACATAAGAGGCATCGGTTAGAGCCCTGGGTCAGGAAGATCCCCTGGAGGAGGGCATGGCAGCCCGCTCCAGTATTCCTGCCTGTATGTCTTGTCCTGGAGAATCCCATGGACAGAGCCTACAGCTCATTGAGGTCGCAAAGAGTCAGACACGGCTGACATGACTTAGCACACGTGCCAGTTGGAAGTAACAGAAGTAATTCTTCATTCATTCTACGAGCAGCGATCGTGCACCCACTGTGTGCTCGCCTGGTTATTAGGGGAGGGGACCCAGTATGTCCCCAGGTGGGTGGATGCCCTGCCCTGGTGGAACTGACACAAAGCAGGAACTTGTCTAGTCGGGAGATGGTAAGAAGCACCAAGGAGGAAAACTCAAGCAGGAGAAGCGACCAGAGGAATCGGGTTTGGGAAAGGCTCTGACTTTGGAAATTTGACATAGGTGATCAGGAGAGTTTGAAGGGCCGTGACCGTCTTGGGTCCTGCATTTTAGGTCAGAGTGGGTGAGCCTTACCATGCAGGGCCCCCATACACATCACAGGGGCCCAGGTGGTGAGACCTGCTTTTGAAGGAGTCAGGGATGTGAATCTGGGGTTTGTATTTTTCTGGCTGCGCTGGGTCTTTGTGGTTGCAGAAGGGCTTTCTCTGGTTGCGGTGCGAGGCCTGCTCCTTGTGGTGTCTTCTCTTGTTATGGAGCACAGGCTCCAGTGCGCCCGAGCTTAGTAGCCCTGGGGCATGTGGAATCGTCCCAGAGACCAGGGATCAAACCCGTGTCCCCTGCACTAGTAGGTGGATTTTTTAACACTAAGTTTCTTGCGATCCCATGGACTGTAGCTCACCAGGCTCCTCTGTCCATGGGATTCTCCAGGCAAGAATATTGGAGTGGGCTACCATTTCCTTCTTGAAGTAGGTGGGTTCTTAACCGCTGGACCCCTAGGGAAGTCTAATCTGGGAGTCTTGACCCAAGCAAGGAGGACTGGAGCCCACGCACACCGTGACCCAAGCAGGCTTGAGGAGGTGAGGGCTCTACTGAGGACGCATTGTGTTGGCATCTGGGGTACATGTCAGTCTCCCGTCCATGGCGGGAGGTCCAGGCGAGGGGCCCCATGAGGGAGCTGTGGCGTGAATAGATGCTGATCTGCTTGGACACCATAACAAGGTACCATATGGACTGGGTGACTTGACAGACATTTATTTTCTCATAGTTCTGGAGGCTGGAAGTCTTAAGAGGCCGGTGCAGTCAGGTTCTGGTTGGGATCTAGTGTGTTCATATGGCCCTTCCTCAGTGTGTACTTGGAGGCAGAGAAATCTCTCGTCCTCCTCTTCTAAGAACAGAGAGTTCTGTTGGATGAGGGCCCCAATTTTTTTGACCTCATTTAATCTTAATGACGTTCAAATAGGACCCTGTCTCCAAATACAGCCACACTGGAAGATTAGGACTTCAGCTTCTGAATTGGGGTGGGGGACATGGGTTCGATCCTTGGGTCGGGAAGAGCCTCTGAAGGAGGGCACAGCGACCCATGCCAGTGTTCTTGCCTGGAGAATCCCATGGATGGAGGAGCCTGGCGGGCTACAGTCCATGGGGTCGCCAAGAGGTGGACATGACTGAAGCAACTTAGCATGCATGCACGCACAACTTAGTTCACAGCAGAGCCCAGAGTCCACTTTCTGGAAGGATCGTGCCTGCTTCTTCCTCAAGGCTCTGCATGCCTTCCTTGTACCTTGAAGGCAACCCTTCCAGCCCGCCACTGCCCCATTAGATCGTCCCACGTCTACCCCCTGGTGCCCTCCAGATCTCAGCTCCAATGTTTCCTCTGCTGGGTGAGGTCAGAGGCGAGGACCCGCAGCTCATGGATCTGTGTGACCTGGATGAATGGTTGTGCCTCTCACCAGATCGTGAGCTCCAGAGTCAGGGCTCCGTCTTGGTGATGGCCGCCCCGAGCTCTGGGCACTTCCTGCCCCAGACAGGTGCTGGGCAAATATTTGTTGAGTAGCTTGAGAGATGATGGAAACTGAGTTGTGGCCTTGCATCTCATGCAGAAAACCCACTCTCATTCAGGGCCAGGAGCATCGATGCCAGGAGGGTCCTTTTGGCCTTGTGTGTGGCTGGGGGCTGCCCCTCCCCTCCAGGGGGATCTGGAGACCCCAGCAGATGCACAGGCTGACGTCCCAAGTTGTGAGGAGAGAGAGTTCAAATACGGTTCTCTGCCCTTGGGGAGACTGTAATCAACTGGGATTTAATGTTCTCAGCATGAGGACTAGGGCTGCAGGTGGAGGTGTTCAGAAGAGGGCATCTTCTCCAGTCTGGAGAGTTCTTGGAGTGGCAGGTACCTGGGCGTGGCCGAGGACAATGTGGGTGCGCTGGGCAGGGTGCACAGCATGGGCGAAGGTCTAGCTGCAGGGAACTGGGCAGCGTGGGTGGGGGGCTCAGGTTGGTGAGGACAGACTTGGTGGTGGTTTAGAAATCCCCCCACCCCTGGCTCCCCATCCAACCGCTTCCCCACCAGCAGGTGACTCAGGTCAAGCACCAGCTGCTGAGCCCTCTTCCCTCTAGAAACACAACGGTAGCCCATGCCTCCTCCCTCACGGGCCGGCACAGGTGAGGGGAAGGACCATGGACCATTGTTCTTCTGAGTCGGGTAGCCTGGATGGGAGCCACAAGAGGGAGGGGAGCCCAGGGGTGGGTCTTTGGGGTCTCCAGGGGCCTCTGCCACCTCCCCGCATCCTGTCCTACCTGCAGGGGCAGTGAGGCAGAGCGACCACCCTGCTCCCTGTCACTCAGGTGGGGAGGTGGTCCTGTGCACTGATTACATCAGCCTTTTGCACAAGTTGTCCCCCGACTAAATTGCTCACTGAAACCTTGAAATCCCTGGATGCTTGGCTCTGGGGCTCCATGGGGTTCATGAAGCCTGGAGATGCAAGCCTGGATATCAGGTTGGCTTTTGCCCTCAGGAGCCCCCTCCTTGCATGTTTGTTCCTGCCCATTTTCTTGAGAATGTTAGCACTCCCAAGCTAAGTGCTCCCCACAAAGCCACCTGCACCAGTTCTCACTGGGGGGACAGGCCCTGAAGTCCAGCATCTTGGGACCCATGCAGGGCAGTGCTGGGGTCCTCACCCGTGAAGTGGGGCACTGCTCACCTTCACTGCGGGGTGTTCCTTTGGGACATGTGTGCAGCCTTGTCCAGCACACCGAGTGCAGTTAGGAGTGGAATGCCCTTCGTAGCCCCAAACTCATCCACATCCATATCTCTCCAGCCTCAGCCCTCTACCCTCCTCACCCAAGCTTCTCTTTCCCCCAGTGCCAGGAGTCAGTCACCTGTTCCCTTGGTGCTCTCTCCGCAGTGTTCTTAAAATTTATTTACTTACTAATCATGTGGCTGTGCGGGGCTTCATTGCTGCGTGAGTTTTTTTCTCTAGTCGCACCAGGCGGGGCTACTCTCTACAGTGCACAGGCTGCTCATTGCGATGGCTTCTCTTGTTGGAGAGCACAGGCTCTAGGGCACGCAGACTTCAGTAGTTGTGATGTGCGGGCTTAGCTGCTCCTTGGCATGTGGGATCTCACCAGACCAGGGATCGAACCCGTGTCTTCTGCATTGCAAGACAGATTCTTAACCACTGGACCACCAGGGAAGTCCCCTGATGGCCTTTTTTTTTTTTCATGATAGTGACACTGATTTTGATGCCAAAAGAGTATGTGCAAAGGCCCCGGGGCAGGAACTAACCAGAGCCCCATCGGCTGTTCATCTCTCACTCCCACCTTAGCACTCAGGCATCTTTCAAGTTTTTGTTTGTTAAGTCTGTTTTAAGCTGCCTAGGGGTTGAGCACTGGGGATGCAGTGCAGACTTGGACCCTCTCCAGATTCATTGAGAAGGGCTCCGTGGAGGAAGAGAAGGGGCCATGTGCCCATAGGCTCAAGGGCTGTACTTTGGGGCCAGTGTGAGTCCTGGCTCCAGAGCTGACTTGCTTCGGGGACCAGGAACTCTATCTTTGCTTCGTCATTTGGAAATGAACACTGATAAGGCCAACCTGTACACACGGAGCTGCTCCATTTGGGAGACCCTGAGGGTGACACTGGGCCTGTCCTCCCGGCACCCAGGCTACCAGAGCAGTCAGCATGAATCCTCTTAGCAGCCTATGGAGCTGATTTCACACCCCTGGTTCTTAGCTGGGGAAACTTAAGCCTGTTCCTACCCCAGGCCTTTGCACACACTCTTTTCTACTGTTTCTTCTCACCAGCCTGACTCTCCTCAGGCCTCTCTTCTCTCCCCTACCTGCCCTTTCAGGACCACTGCCCTCCGCACCAATAGAATGGCAGAGGACTCACCGTCACCAGTGGGGTGGGAGGGGGTCATGATTGCCCCAGAGTATCAGCTGTGCCACCCTCGCCTGATCAGTTTTTCCTCCTGGACTGCAACATGTACTGATGGAACAGGCTGTGATGCAGAAGTGTATACATTTGAGAGGTGCCATAGCCCCTCCGGTGGTACCTTCTGGGTCAGAATGGCGGTGGGCTCCCCGAACAGGGTCTTATTAGGCAGTTCCTTAAATTCACATTTCTTTCTCCACCCACCCCTAAAGCCCTTTGGATGTTTGCAGTTTGATTTCATATACTTTATTTTTAAATATTATTCACTCTGGTAAATAGACAATACATACACCAGGTTCAAAATTTAGAAAGACCCTAAGACTGTGCCCACTCCAGTATTCTTGCCTGGAGAATTCCCATGGACGGAGGAGTCTGGCACGTAGAGTTGGACACGACTTAGCGACTAAACAACAAAATGAAGAGTGGCCGTGGCAAGTCTCATCCTCAGCTCTGCACCGGGGACATTAGTCTTCCATTTAACAGCTTGAGATGCACATACCAGTACACCCAGTTTTGAAGCGCGCTGGCTCAGAGCTTTTTAGTATGTTCATAGTTGTGCATACATCATCACAGTCACTGGACGTTTCTTGCGAGGACAAGAAACCCTGCTCCTGTGTGCTTATGCTTCCCCAATCCTCACAGCCCCTACGGCTCACCCACGGCCCAGCCCCAGGCAACCACAGATCTGCTTTCTGTCTCTATGGATTTGGCCATTCTGGACATTTCACATTTGTGGTGTATGAAGTATGTATAATGCGTGGGCTTTTTGTCTGGCTTCTTGCATTTAGCACATTTGGGGGTTTATCCTAGTTGTAGCGTGTATCAGTTGTTTGCTCCTTCTTATGACTGAGTAGTGTTCCACTGTGGGTGGATCACATTTTGTTGATCCATTTACCTTTGAGGTTATTGGCTCCACCTTTTGCCTATTGTGAATAGTGCTGCTGTAAACATTCACATGGGACTTCCAGGTTCTTTGCTTAGCAGTGAAGAACCCACTTGCCAATGCAGGAGACTCAGGTTCAATCCCTGGGTCAGGAAGATCCCCTGGAGGAGGAAATGGCAACTCTCTCCAGTATTCTTCCCTGGGAAATCCCATGGATGAAGGAGCCTGGCGGGCTATAGTCCATGGGGAAGCAAAAGAGTCAGACATGACTTAGTGACTAAACAACAGCAAACAAAGCAAACTTAACCACTGGTGGGTGTATGTTTTCATTTCTCAGGTCTAATTCCCAGAGGTGGGATCGCTGTGTCATATGGTAGCTTCAGGTTTAACCATTTGAAGAGCAGTTTTCTACAGAAACTACACTACTTCACATCCCCACCAGCAATGTAGGAGGGTCCCGAGTCATTTCTCATCTTCACTGAGAGTATTTATCATTTTTATGCTAGCCAGCCTGTGTGTTAGTTGCTCGCTTGTGACCCAGTCTTTGCAGCCCCGTGGACTGTAGCCCACCAGGCTCCTCTGTCCTTGGATTCTCTAGCCAGCCTGGCGGGTATGAAACGGTGTCTCACTGTGGTTTGGATTTGCATTGCCCTGGTGACTGTTATGTTCTCATGCAGTTTCAGGGTTTCTTGAGTGGTCATTCAGTCATTCAGCAAACGGTGGTTCTGGATCACGTGCTCAGCCCTGCAAAGGCAGTGTGAAAATCTTCTTGGTGTCAGTGTGCCGGTTACTTGTGTGTGTGGTGCTAGCGCTGGTTAGTGCTCATGGGGTGCTTGCCGTGTTATCTCATTTAATGCTCAAGCACAGGTGCATAAGAATGCCTTTAGCCTCCTTTATTTTTTTTTTAGCGTTTAGTTATTTGTCTGTACCAGGTCTTAGTTGGGGCATGCAGAGTCTTTATTATTATTAATTTTTATTGTAGTAGCATGCAGGATCTTTAGTCGAGGTATGGGGACTCTTAGTTGCGGCATGTGGGATCTAGTTCCCTGACTAGAGGTCGAAACTGGGTCCCCTGCATTGGGAATATGGAGTCCTAGCCACTGGACCACCCAGGGAGTCCCTGCCCTTCTTTCTGCAGAAAGAAGTCCAGCAGGGGCCACCCCAACTTAGCTGACTGGACAGCCTGTCACAAAGGCCAGGCCGTGTTGGGACGGGAGTGGGCGGCCCCTGCAGTTCTTATGGTCCTGGCAGAGTCCACCCCTGTTGACAGCCTGTCTCCCGGCATCAGGCTGGGTTGGCCACCTGACCCCGCTCCTCTGTCTCTGTCGCCCGCGCAGCTGCTGCCGCCATGGCCCAGACCCTGCAGATGGAGATCCCGAACTTTGGCAACAGCATCCTGGAGTGCCTCAATGAGCAGCGGCTGCAGGGCCTGTACTGTGACGTCTCGGTAGTGGTCAAGGGCCACGCCTTCAAGGCCCACAGGGCTGTGCTGGCCGCCAGCAGCTCCTACTTCCGGGACCTGTTCAACAGCAGCCGGAGCGCGGTGGTGGAGCTGCCGGCGGCAGTGCAGCCCCAGTCCTTCCAGCAGATCCTCAGCTTCTGCTACACAGGCCGCCTGAGCATGAACATGGGTGACCAGTTCCTGCTCATGTACACGGCCGGCTTTCTGCAGATCCAGGAGATCATGGAGAAGGGGACCGAATTCTTCCTCAAGGTGAGCTCCCCCAGCTGCGACTCCCAGGGCCTGCACTCTGAGGAGGCCCCCTCGTCCGAGCCCCAGAGCCCCGTGGCGCAGACGTCGAGCTGGCCGGCCTGTGGCACTCCGCTGCCCCTGGTGTCGCGCGTCAAGACGGAGCAGCAGGAGTCGGACTCTGTGCAGTGCACGCCCGTGGCCAAGCGGCTGTGGGACAGCGGCCAGAAAGAGGCCGGGGGCGGCGGCGGGGGCAACGGCAGCCGCAAGATGGCCAAGTTCTCCACGCCAGACCTGGCTGTCAACCGGCCGGCCCAGCAGGCTCCCGTGGTGGCGGCGGCACAGCCCACCGGGGTGGCAGCGGGGGCGGGGGCCGGGCCGCCGACTGCGGGTGTGGCGGCGGCGGCAGCAGCGGCGGCAGCAGCAGGCGGTGTGGTGAGTGGGCCCAGCACGTCAGAGCGGACCAGCCCCGGCACCTCAAGCGCCTACACCAGCGACAGCCCCGGCTCCTACCACAACGAGGAGGACGAGGAGGAGGACGCGGGCGAGGAGGGCACGGACGAGCAGTACCGGCAGATCTGCAACATGTACACCATGTACAGCATGATGAACGTCGGCCAGACCGGTGAGGTGCCCCCGCGGCCCCCAGCCTGGCCCCACTGCCCTCCCCACCACTGCCACCCCTGACCCCAGCACACCTCTCTCCCCCCGCACAGCCGAGAAGGTGGAGGCCCTCCCTGAGCAGGTGGCCCCTGAGTCTCGGAATCGCATCCGAGTGCGGCAGGACCTCGCGTCTCTCCCCGCTGAGCTCATCAACCAGATTGGCAACCGCTGCCACCCCAAGCTCTACGACGAGGGCGACCCCTCAGAGAAGCTGGAGCTGGTGACAGGTGGGCTGGCCTCACCTCTGCCCTGAGCTCCCCCTGCCCCCCATTTGGGTTGGGTCCCGGGGCCCCTGATGCCCCTTCATATTGGTACGAATCAAAGGCTGGCCTGTAGGTTTCCACCCCAGAGGCGGGTATAAGCATTGGCTGGCATTTTCAGCCACATTGGCATAGATCAGTGGTTTCGTGGGGGTGGTTCCAGGGTTGACCAACACAGCAGTTAAGAATTTGGCCCCAGGACTCAAGGTGCCAGGGTTCCATGCTCTCTGCCTGTTCTTTTCTGACACTGGTGGCTGGGTGGGCACACGGGTGCCCCGTGGACGGTGGTGCCACAGTCTGTCCTTTCCAGAGTGTTGAGAAGGCAGCTCTGGGTTGAGTTGTCCAGGGGGATCTTGGTCGGCGCTGGCCGAGTGGGAAATGTGGCAGTTTGGGCCCTGGCTATCCTCTTGCCCCCCTCCCCCTCCAGGCACCAACGTGTACATCACGAGGGCGCAGCTCATGAACTGCCACGTCAGCGCGGGCACCCGGCACAAGGTCCTGCTGCGGCGCCTCCTGGCCTCCTTCTTTGACCGGTGAGGCCCCCACCAGAGCCCCCGGGGTCGGGGGGCGCGCCACCAGCGGGGGCCTGACTCCCCTCCCCTGTGCCCTCACCCAGGAACACACTGGCCAACAGCTGTGGCACCGGCATCCGCTCTTCCAGTAACAACCCCAGCCGCAAACCACTGGACAGTCGCGTACTCCACGCCGTCAAGTGTGAGTGCCTGCCATTCTGGAGTCGGGGTCGGGGGCCCAGGACAGGTGGGCAGGGGGTCCTTTTCTCTGGTGTTGGCCCCAGTGGATGAGTAGGTAGGCTTTGATGTTAAGAAGAATTCTGAAGTTCAGTCTAGGCTTCTTGGGAGGAGAGTTGTGATTGGTTAGAAATTTCTTGAGGGGAGGACACTGAAGGAAAGCCACAGAGCCGACAGGAGAGGGTCTCCAACGCAGGCTGGTCATGGGAGTGATGGATCTGCCTCCAGGCCTCAGCCAGGTGTCAAGAGGGAAGTCTAGGTTTTCAAGTGGAAATCCCAGTTTCTAGATTCTGGCAAGTGACGCCTGTCTTTCAAGAGCACCCAGGTGTCCCGCGTCAGATCCACGTATCCCACACACATGGCCCAGCTGGGTCCAGCCTGGGCCCACTGATGCAGTGTAGCATGCTGTCCGCAAGGTCTCGGGCTCCCCAAGGGGCTCAGTGGTCAAGAATCTGCCTGGCAAGCAGGACACGCAGGTTCAATCCCTGGGTTGGGCAGAGAGCCCTTAGAGAAGGAAATGGCAACCCACTCCAGTATTCTTGCCTGGAGAATCCCAGGGACAGAGGAGCCTGGTGGGCTACAGTCCATGACATCACAAAGAGTCAGACGTGACTGAGTGGCTAAACAACAGCAATAAACATCTGCAAGGCTCAGTCCCCTCAGCTCTGAGGGTGGGCAGAGGTGCCCTGAGGTGGGGGGGTGCCGGCGCCGTGGCAGCTGAGGGCCTGCTGGGAGGGGAGCTTACCCAGGGCAGCTCGTTCCACCTGCAGACTACTGCCAGAACTTCGCCCCCAACTTCAAGGAGAGCGAGATGAACGCCATTGCGGCCGACATGTGCACCAACGCCCGCCGCGTTGTGCGCAAGAGCTGGATCCCCAAGGTCAAGCCGCTCATGGCCGAGGGTGACGCCTACACCACCTTCATCAGCTACACGGGCAAGATAGAGCCGGACATGATGGGTGTGGATCATGGCTTCGAGACGGCCAGCCACGACGGCGAGGCCGGACCCTCAGCTGAGGAGGCCCTCCAGTAACCCCCACCGGACCCTCCCGCGGGGCCGTCACACTCCCCCTCCTGTCACACCCACCCGCCATCTTGGTCACGAGCTACTGTCTGTCCCTCCCCAGGACCCGCGGGGGGTGCTGCATGCTCCCGGTCCCTCTGCCTCCCCTGTCCCATCCCCTGACCCCAAGCCGATCGGGGATCCGGGCTGGGAGAGGATGGCAGGTGGTGCGAGGTCTGCGTGGCCTTCTCTAGCACACACTCATGCACAGTCGGGGGGCTTGTGCTCCCCGTCTCCTAACCCCTAGTGACTCTCTCCCCACTCACCAGGCCAGGCACAGGGAGGGGCCAGCCTGGGGGGGCTTGGGAAGACCCCCTTCCCAGGCCCTGGGCCACCAAGCGGGAGCATTCCTCAGCCTCCGCCCCCCACCCACTGCAGCCCCTTGGGACTTGCAGGGGCCCCCGGGTTCTCAGGACCCCTCCCGCCACCACCTCCCAGTGCTTCCACGTTTCCAAAAGCGCCTTCCTGTTTCCCTCGTCTGTCCCTGCACCTGGGGGCTGGGGTAGGCGAGGCCGTGAGGACTGCCCATTTTACAGCTGGGGAAACTGAGGCTCAGAGAAACTGACCGATCCAAGGTGGTGGGCGGTGGCAGGCCCAGCGCCCTTCTCTTCCCCTCCCCGTGCTCAGCCTCTCTTGCCATCACCAGTCCCCTGGGGCCTGAGAGGGGCAGGTCCTGAGTGAGGGGGGCCCTTGGGGGCAGACCTCGGGTCTCTGAGGACAGGAGGAGAGGTTTCCAGAGCGTGCAGAAGCGTGTGGGTGTGCATGTGTGTGTGTGCGCGCGTGCGTGTGTAGAAGTTTTGCTCTTTAACAAATGAAGACATAAGAGGCAGTAGGAGCAGGGGTGGAACCCAGGGGAGCCGGCTAGGGGGAGGGGGCTGCTGCCTTTCCCTCCCTTCCTCACCCCACCCCGCCCCCACGGCAGGGCTCCCAGCCCCCACCCCCTGTACATACTTTTTAAAACATTTTTTTAGCTAATGAAATATTGAAGTATAAGATTCCTTTTATTTTTCAAACCAATGGGACTGGGTCTGATGTCCCCTTTGGTCCCCGGAGCTGTGGAAGGCAGGACGGGGTGGGGGGCCAGGGGGCAGGCTGAATGTGCTACGCATGTGTGTGGAGTGTGGGTGCGCGTTTCCAAGGTGGGGCCCCCCCAAGCCCCGCTCTGCCTGGGCTCCTTGGGTCTGGCCAGCTCCCACTCACCCCTCAATGCCTCCCCCATGGGCCTCCATTGCAAGGGTGTCCCAGGTTTTTGAGTTCTACATGTAAACTCAGAGGGTTCTTTTTTTAAACTCTATTCCCCTTCCCCCGTACATACACCCACTGGGGGTCATTTCTTCGCAATTTCACATTTTTGTCTCTAGCCCTTGTTCTCATGCCTCTGTCTTCTCCCCAATCTGACTCGCCCATTGCTCCCAGCAGCCTCTCTCTCCAAAGGCAAGGGGACTACAGGAGGTGGTAGGGGCCCACTAGACCCTTGAAACCTGACTTGGAGGCCTGCCCCCCGCCCCAAACCCCAGGAGCCCCCGCTAGCCTATGGGGCCGGGGTGGGGGGGGGTCCTTCCTGACATCTGCTTGTTGCAGGGGTGAGGGGATCAGTCCAGCTGGGGTCCTGGGACTCTGCTTTCCTAGCCTCAGCTGGCTCAAGTGTGTAGGGGGTGTCAACACCCCCAACTAAAGCACAAGCACCTTAGTCACACCTACCCTGCCCCAATCCTGGTTGGTCTCAGCACCCACCCCAGCATAGATCCCAAAGCACAATATCCTGGTCACTTGGCAAGCTGCCGGGCCGACCAAGGCCAAGGGTTTGGCTGGGGCTCCAGCCAGACTCCACAAGGAAGCCGGAGTCCCCAGGCGCTCCCCTCCTTCCAGGCCTTAGTGGGGGCCAGCTCTCTGGGACTGGGGTCTTCTTCCTCCCCACCCCCTTGTCCTGGGCAGGCCTCTGTCCCGCCCCTCCTCGCCTTTTTTCTTGAGCCCCTGCAGCACTGGGCTGGGTAGCAGAGCCCTCTTGTTTCAGGGACCCCAGGAGGCACCCCCCGGGGTGGTCTGGGGAGGGTTGGGGAGTGGGGCTGGGCAGGGGTGCAGGGGAGGAAACTCCTCACCAGGAGAGCCAAAGACAGGGTTGTGCCTTACCCCGGGAGCCACCCCTGCGCCCTCCCGCCCTGCTTCCTACCCCCTGCTCCTGGGTGGCCTGCTGCTTTTCCTTCTTGCCTTCCCTGCCCCCTCCACCCGAGCCCACCCTGCCCTGCGCTGCGCTGCATGGACCCCCAAGCCCGGGCAGCCAGAAAGGAACATGGGGAACCACCGACCAACGCAAAAAAGACTGTGGCGGGGGGCCACCTCCCTCCCCGCCGGCCGCCCACTCACCCTCGCCTCTTTCACGCAGGACAGTCTGTCTGCGTGGAGTGCCAACACCCTCCCCACCCTGGGCCGAGCCCCTCCCCACCCCTGGGCCCGTAAGTGAGATTGCACATTAACTACTGTAAGAAGAGGAGCCGCACTGGGAAATGTGAACCGTGAGAATATCAGTGATACTGATGAGGAGAATAAACTAAACGCCTTTGTAACAGCTCTGCTGCCAGCTGCTCACTGCGGGCATGGGGTGGTGGGTCCCGGAAGGGATGCTCGCTGCACACCAGAGCCACCCTCCTTCCACACCCCCTATGCCAGGGGGTCACACTGACACAGTGAGGGTGGGGGCCCTCAGGATAGCCATGCCAAACATGCCTTAATGTCAGTTGAGTTTAGTTGCTCGGTTGTGTCCAACTCTGAAACCCCATGGACTGTAATCCTCCAGGCTCCTCCATCCAAGGCATTTATTATTTTCCCAGGTGGGAATACTGGAGTGGGGTGCCATTTCCTCCAATCAGCTTGAGGGGGAATCCCATTTTAAATGGGGAAACAGCTTCAGATTCAGGCAGCCAATAGGTTACCCCAGGTTGTTGCCTCACAGGCGTAAGCCCTAAATCCTGCTCTGGGGTCCCCTAGGATCCCCTCCAAAGCCGGAAGGGCAACAGCTCCATCAGCTGATTACTGACACCCTCACCTGCTGCCCTCCCATGGTATTTGACACCCCCAGCCCCAGACAAGTCCTGAACCTGCATCCACACCCCTCACCCCATCCTGAACCAGTGCATTCAGAGGAACATGGGGGGCTTCCCTGGTGTCCAGAAGGGAAGACTGCTCCCAGTGCAGAGGGGCATAGGCTCGGTAATCCCTGATTGAAGGGAACTAAGATCCCACATGCTGCATGGTGCAGGAAGGAAAAAAATATATGTATGTATGTATGTATAAGTCAGGATGGCTTTAAAGAGGATATAAATCTTCATATCCTGAGGATATGAACAGAAGAAAATTCTATCAACTGAAACAAAAGACAAAACATACCTTAGGGGCCCATGGATTCAGAGATGTCTCAAGCAGTGTGGGAGAACTTGACTGATCCTAAGAGAACCCATCAAATCAAGATACCCATGCTGGGGAGGTAGACAGGTTTCATCTCCGCCCAGTCCAGGTCCGACCACCCCATGAGACTTCCATAGGGAAGATCACTGAGGGTGACAATTCACCTGGGCATGTTTCAGTAAGGCCAGCCCCCTCTGGAGTCCTGAAGCCTAGCTTGAGCCAACAGAAAGCAGGGTTTGGGGGAGCCAACAGCGTCACCAACAAAAATCCTGAGGTGACTCTGGTCCAAAGTCACCTCAAGGAACAGAAAGCCCTGTCTGAACATGTAAGCAGTCCCAGCAAGGTGGTGTCAGACCCCCAGAAGCACAGCTTTTAAGCCCAGGAAGATTGAGAACCAAGTAGAGAATGGATCAAGACAACCTGAGTCATAACATCATTGGTGGTGGTTTTGCACTACAAACAACTATCAAAAAGGGAAAAACAAGTCAACTATACTTCAATAAAATGCATATATAAAGAAAAAAAAAAAAGAGAGGGGGACTTCCCTGCTTCCCCGGTGGTCCAGTGGTTAAGATTCTGCACTTCCACTGGAGGGGGCCTGTATTCAGTCTCTAGTCGGGGAACTAAGATCCTGCAGCTGCTTGGCACAGCCAAAAAAAAAAAAAAGAGAATGTACATATTTGGTTCTTCTTGACAAATCAGCCTTTGGGGCTGAATGGGATGACAGACAGCCTTGTAACACACAACACTTAACAAAGTGTCAAACATACAAGGGTGGTTCTGTCAGATGACATAATGCTCAGGATGGAAACATCTAAGACAGTAAGTGAAGATTCACTTACAAGTTTACCCAGCTTATAGGGATCATTTCTGACTCAGGTAGGCTCTACAACAAAGTCCTTAAATCTACAAACACCCCCTTGTAGTGGGCTTCCCAGGTAGCAGTAAAGAATCCGCCTGCAATGCAGGAGACACAGGTTTGACCCCTGGGTCTGGAAGATCCCCTGGAGAATGAAATGGCGATGCACTCCAGTATTCTTGCCTGGGAAATCCCATGGACAGAGGAGCCTGAAGGGCTACAGTCCATGGGGTCACAGTCAGACACCACTGAGCACACACTCACACCTCATTAGAATAATGCATCACAAAAGGATGGAAGTGACCTCGTGTACACAGGAGCCCCGTGGTACTGAGAGGTCCCTCAGAAGTCACAGCTTAGCTCCCCAGCTAAGGATTCACCTACTGGAGACACGGAACAAGCAAAAGATGTTTAGGCTGAAGTTCAAAAACTCAAGGAAAAATCAGTGGTTGGATTTTTTTGATGGTAATAAAATAATCCATCGTGAAATCTGAGAAATACACCAGAATAGTCTTTTCTGCACTGAATGTCGACCGTTGAAATCCCTAACACAAATGGGCACGCATGCACAGTTGGCCCCAGGGTGTGCAAGCAGGCGTCTTAGAACAGGAGTTCCCATTCAGGGGCAGCCACCAGTTCAGATCACCATATCATATGATACAAACATATAATAAAGGTAGGATTTTATTTCCAAGTTGGCACATGTAGAAGGCACAGGGGCAAAGCAATGGCTTTGGGGAGTAGAGATGGGGAGGGGTGTTTCTGAGGTCCCCCTCCTCCACCACCCACTAAGTGCACTTAAGACCAGACTGGTGGTAGGGGCTCCAGCCCGGGGCCCTGAGGGTCCTCTCTAGATGAGAGCCTTGGGACAGTTCCCCCGGCATGACCTCCCTGTCCTCCCAGGGGGCAGGGCCCTGCCAGCTCCCTGCAGCTGGAGGGGCCACCCCCTGGGGAGGACGGGGATCAGAGAGAGAAGAAGAGGACGAGGACCAGAAGAAGCACTCCCAGCAGCACCGCAATGGCACACCACTGTCGGCGGTCTGGGGGCAAGAGGGTCGGAGTTCACAGACGGGAGGCAGCACCCCCCCAACTCCCCCACCCCAGGGGACTCACCACTAGTCATGTGGGATATTTTGGCCATCTTCCTAAGGACCCCATCCATCCGGGACTGGGTGTGGTCCATCTCCTGAGCAAAGGCGTCCAGCATACTGCCAAGACCAGGAAGGCATCAGCCCCTGGAGGCTCTGTGCACACCAGAGCAGCCACCATGGGCTCCTGGCCCACCCCTGGGGTCCCAGTCTCACATGCCCTGCTCGTCCAGCTCCTCCCCAACTCGGCCAGACATGTGTTTCAGAACTGAGATGCTCCCAGACACCATTTCCAGCTGTTGATCCTGCTGGTCCAGGATCAGCTGCAGGGTGGAGGGGTGGGAACCGAGGTTGGCAGGGAGCCCTGAGCTGTCCACAGTCTCCTCCAGCCTGGGGCTGCCAGCCGCCTGCACGCACCTGCTGTGTGGCCTGCTGCTCTTCAATGTAGCGAGAGGTGGTCGAGACCACACTGGCGTCCAGCAAGTCGCTGGAGGACTTCAGGGTGGCCGGCTTGCCTGTCAGCATCTGTAGGGACCCATACAGCAGGCTCAGGGAGGGTCGCCCACTCCCGGCAGAGACTGACAAGGTTTGTGGTAAATCTAGATGGTGCCTACTCAGGAAGGCAGTCTCAGGAGTAGAATGGCCTGGGTCCTCAGGGCCATCATTTACTAGCAAGGTGACCCCAAGGCCATACCACTTGACTTTCCTGTACCTCAGTTTCCTCATCTGTAAAATGGGGAGGGCTATAAACCCTGTTTTAATTTAATAAATTAATCCTGGCATGCTTATAAACCTATAAACACAGGTATTTAAGAATCTGAACTTAAGGGACTTCCCTGGTGGTCTAGTGGTTAAGAATCTGCCTTCCAATTCGGGGGGCATGGGTTCAATCCCTGGTTGGAGAACTAAAATCCCACATGTCAGAGCTTCCTTGATGGCTCCGTGGTAGAGAATCCGCCTGCCAATGCAGGAGACATGAGTTCAATCCCTGGTCTGGGAAGATTCCCACATGCCACGGAGCAAGCAAGCCCATGTGCCACAACTACTGGGCCTGTGCTCTAGAGCCCTTGAACTTCGCTACTGAGCCCACATGTTGCAACTACTGAAGCCCTCAAGGTTTGGCCCCATCACAACCAGAGAGTAGTCACTGTAACTAGAGAAAAGCCTGTCAAGTGGCAAAGACACAGCACAGTCAAAAATTAATTTAAAAAATATCCCACATGCAGTGGGGGAACTAAGGCCTGATGCAGCCAAACAAATAAATACAAAGAATTGGAACATTAATCCCCAAAACAGCACACCTGGAAGGTATGTGGATCCTGCCATAGGACCCCAAGCTGCTGCAGGCTTCAGCCCCTCACCCTTCCAGATCCCATGCAGGCATATCGAGTGAGGCTGCTGTTACACAACATGCAAAGAATGAACACTCAACAGAGGGAAAAGGTGCACACAGAGGCAGCAGAGAGAATGCACAGAAAAGGCAGGAGTGGGCACACACATGGGGCAACTGCACTCACTAAAGGGAAATAGTGGATCTACCCAAGGCCAACAGGGACCCACTCGGGCCAGGTTCAGAGAGGTCAAGTGCCTACACAGATTAAAAAAAAAAAAGCACAGGGATTTTCCTGGTGGTCCAGTGGTTAAGGCTCCAAGCTCCCAATGCAGGGGCCATAGGGGCAAGGGTTCGACCCCTGGTTGGGCAAACTAAGATCCCATGTGCTGCTGGGCACAGCCCAAAAAAAGGAGAAAAAAAAAGGTAAACACATATCCTGGAAACAATAACACAGAGAGCAAGAAAAGGAGACAGGCTGCCATACACACAGAAGACCTGTATAGACCCACAGGAGATGGCAGAAGGATTATACACACAGAGAGAAATCAGTTGTGCTCATCCAGAAAGAGCAGGCAGGTAGACAGCATGGACACAACTGTGCACGAAGATGAGGACCGACGCGGAGGGACAGACACACGGGTCCCCAGGAGACAGGCAAATGCACGGAGGGGCCAGGCTTGCACTCAGAGGACCACACTGAGACACGGAGTGTGAGGGCACTAGGTTGGAACGCCTTACCTCCCTGTTATTCCTCTCCATGAAGGTTACGGCTGCCGGGCTGACCATATGGTCCTTCATTTCCTACAGATAAGGACAGCATCAGAGAGTAAAAGACGCCCTAACCCTCCTCACCCCATCGGAAACTCTCTTCACCTGCACTGATTCCCGCATCCTCTGCACAAACACCTTTCTTTCCTGCAGGTCTCCGGCTGGGAGCTTGAACTTGCCGGGGTTGGCTTCCACTATGCGTATGCGGCGAGTCAAGAGTCAAGGCCAGAGCCCAACAGAATGTGCGCCCTCCTACGCCTCAAAGTCCTCAACACCTCCTAGGTGTGCAGCCTCCTCCAAGTGCTGGCTCTCAGCGCCCCCTGCCCCTGCAATGGACTCTCCCCTGCCACCCCACCCCCCAGGATATCAATGGTTTCCTCCAGGTCTTCGAGGTCCCACTCGATGCTGCGCAGGCTGTTCCGCAGCTCGTTGGTCGTCCAGTCCAGCTCCTCGCGTCCGACCACCGCGCTCTCCTGCAGGAGCTCGCACCACCGCTGGTACAGCCCGCGGGCCGTGTTCACCGCCTTCTGCACCTCGCTGCGGGCAGGGGCACAGCGGGCGCGGCTGGCGGGGTGGGGAGCAGGCGGTCCTTCGGCCCACCATTACGCCCCCAAACAGGTTGGGAGCTCAGGAGACCCTCATATACCCCTGCGGACCCCTCCCACATGGCCACGGGGCGATCCCGACGGCGGTGCCCAGAATGCCTGACATGCACCGGCTGGCACGCGGGCACTGGTTGACAAGGGGACACAATACCCCGTGTCCTCCCGCATCGCTGTCACTCACCCTCGGACTACAAAAAAAGGATCTTCGAGAGACATGTCACGCCCCCCACCCGCCCGAGGCCGAATCCCCTCCCTTCTCGGCCTCGGAAGCTAATTCCCTCCAAGAGGTGCGGGACGCGCCGTCACCCCGCCCCCCGTCACGTGGCCCGTGCCACCATCGAGAGCGGGGCCGCCAGGGGAGAAAGAGTGGCCCTCGGCCCGAAGTGCGGAAACATCCGCTCTCTCTTCCGTCATCTTGCTTGTGGGCAGAGACGGTTTCCTGTCTGCACGGACCGCCCCTTCGCTCCCGGTCCCCAGCAGTGTCCCAGTTCTATCTGGCTGGGTTCGACCCAAGAGCTCCGAATCCATCGGTTCGAGACCCAGCCCCTCGGATTTTTGCTGCGCAACCTCACTTTTCCCTTCCAAGCAATGTACATAATGTCTCCTTCAAAACAGGCGAGATGATGGCTGGGGAAGGGGCTCATTCATTTGTGGGCCATCGTTATGGACTCCTTGAGCCTGCACCCAGATCCTGTCCTAGGAGATGCGAGATGGTCCCAGGCCAGGGTCGGAGTGGCAGGTTTTGGGGCAGGCGAAGTGCGGGCATTCTATGTGAGGTTCTGCATAGACTCTTCCCCTCCTCTTTTTTCCTGCGGAGGAGGGAAGCCTCGAGATTGCCCTGGGGCGGGTTGGCCCTGAGCAGGGGCCCTAGAGAAGCTTCGGGGAGTGGGGGTGGGGGTGGTGAGGTCTTTCTCGGTGTGACCCTTGGGGTCGCCGGAACTGGTGTGGTGGTGGCTCTGAGAATGATCTGCGGGGAAGTCCTCTGCGTGTGAGGCAGGGCCGGGAAAGTCTGGCGAGGGACTCATAGGATTGCCGTCTATGTGACACAGCCCTTCTGTGTGGGGTCGCTGGGAAAATCAGTTTTTTATAGGAGGGAAGCCGTTGTCCCCTGTGTAGGGTCCGGATTTCTGGAGCGGGACGTCTGAAGAAGTCCCTGGAGGGTTGCCCCTGTTGTGCGTCAGGGAGAGCATCTAAGCTGGAGATGTCGTTGTGAAGTTTCGTGGAGGGAAGGGACAAAAAATGGGGGCGTCCTCAGTAGGTTGCCATAATATGTGGAAGGATCGCTGAATGGAGACAGTTTGGGGAGTTTTCTAGACGAGAGAATTCTTGCTGAGTTTCCCTGTGCCGGGGTTGGGTGTGGAGGATCTGAGCATGCTCCAAAGGTGCATGAGATCAGTCTTTGGTGGAGGTGCCGAAATACATGAAAAGGGGTCTGGGAGTTTCCATAGGAGGGGTGGCGAGGACAGGAATGTAGTGACCCTTAGGTCCTTAGGGAGTAGCTGCTTGTGTTGGCAAGGTCTTTGTGTAGGTCTCTGGGAGATGGCTTCAAAGTGAGCCCACCGGCAGGGGGCTTTCCCGGAAAGGTGCCACACCTTTCTGGCCTCCGGAGGGAAGGAAGAGAAACTTTCCTCTTACTCTGCGCCGACCCCGCTGGACGCTGCTCCGGAAACCGGGGGCTCCAGCCAGCTCTAGCTGCCGGTAGAGGGAGAGCGGGGCCGGGGGGGAGCGGCGGGGTGTGGGGCTTGCAGGGAGGCTAAGGCACCACCCCCGCTCATCCGGAAGAGGCCGGCTACGGTCACGTACAGCGATCCCGGCCCTTGTCTTTATAAGGGCATCCGGAAGCGGCTCGAGCTTGCCCTACGTCACTACTTCCAAATTTAGTTGTGGAAGTATGGCTGATAGAGTGGCGGGAAGGTTCGCGCACCGGTGTGGAGGGGGCGGGGGAGCTTGCCCTTAAAGGGCCCGCACTACGAATGAAGGGAGCTGTTCGAACAATTTCGCGGTTTTTGAGGAACTGGAAATAATATTTCTTGGAATCTTAGTGGGTAGCAGAAGGTGGGGCTGATGTTTTCTATCTGCTCTATCTCTGTTTCCAAGTCCTAATCCAACTCCGCCTCCCCGGGAGCAGAGGCGGAGCTCCGCTGCGTCTTTTAGGGGGCCACAGCCACGTGTTCACTCGGCCTGTGTTGCTGCCGGGTCCTCTGCCTTAGGGCATGGACGCCCACGGTGGATTTCGTGCGGAGGGAAACTGAGAGGGATGTTCGATGCGGAGCACAGAGACTGTAGCTTAGGCTGCGCTCTTGTCTGCAGACATCCACCTCCCGTGAAGTGGACAACTTTGCCCTAGACCCAGGCGGTGTGTCCCGCCTTCTTACCGCCTCCAAACAAGGGGAGTGAGGAGGGTGGGCGGAGGCTGGCAAGACGAGAGTGCTGGAGACTGCACTGGTCCCCTTTCACCGCAGTGGCTCAAGTATTCCTTTAGCAAATATTGGACGAGTCACTCGCCTAAAGAAGTAAGATACAACTACTCTACCAGTGGAAGAGAGAGATCAATGAGATGTTTATGATAGGAAAGCCTTTAGCGCCTGGCACTTAGCAAGTGCTTAATAATTGTTAGCACCATTGTTGATTTTTTTTTTTAAACACATTAATTAGGCTCCTGGTGGATGGTAGACACAGTTTCCACCGGGGATCTACCGTTTGGAACTCAAGTTTTCTCAGGTGGGAAGGTGCAGCCTAGGACCCGCTGGGGTCTCCAGACACAACCGGTGGGTGGGCCCTGAGCACCACCCACGGCCCCCCCCCCCCAGCCCCGAGGCCTGCGCGCGGGTTCAGTGAGGGGCTCTGAAAAAGCAGACCATCCCGAGAGTTCAGCTTGGACTGGGGGACGCTTCTCCTCACAGGAGTTCGGGTCCCTTTTCTCTCAGTAAATCCCACTCTGTCGCTTTAAGGAGTCTCTCGGCGAGGCGTCGCGGAAAGCCCGGATGCCGCTCTCTGATTGGGCGGGGCGTCTCGGTGACTTCACTCCTGGTACAAAAGGGCCCGGGTGGCGGGCGCCCGGGCAGAGCGTCCTGGCAGTGTCTCCGCGTGGCTTGTCCTGCTGAGAGTGGCGTGAACGAGCGCGTTGTCCGAAGTGCACCTGCCACCTGCCGTTCCCAGCCGGGAGTCCCTGCCGCCCTCGCCCTCTCCCTCGAGCAGCTATGGAAGTGCAGAAGGAGGCGCAACGGATCATGACCCTATCTGTGTGGAAGATGTACCATTCACGCATGCAGCGCGGTGGCTTGCGGCTGCACCGGAGCCTGCAGCTGTCGCTGGTCATGCGCAGCGCCCGGGAGCTCTACCTCTCGGCCAAGGTGGAAGCCCAGGAACCCGAGGTGCCCTTGCCGCCTGTCCGCTCCCCTGATCCTCGCCTGCACCCGCCTCGGGAAGCGGAAGCCGCAGCCAAGGCAGCGACCGGCAACGGTGAGCAGCCCTCTCCGGAACCCATGGACACCCAGGAGGCACCGAGAGCCAAGGAGAGCCCTGCCCGCTGTGTCCAGCTCCCCGCCAAAATCAGCCGCAAGCGGCGGAGCAGCAGCCTTAGCGATGGTGCGGACGCCGCTCTGGTCCCGAGCAAGAAAGCCCGCTTAGAAGAAGAGGAGGAAGAGGAAGGGGCGTCTTCGGAGGTCCTTGATCGCCTGCAGCCCGCTCCGGCGCAAGCGGAGGGCGCCTTCCCCAACCTGGCGCGCGTCCTGCAGAGGCGCTTCTCCGGCCTCCTGAACTGCAGTTCTGTTGCCAGCCCTCCGACGGCGTCCCCGGCGTGCGAGGCGAAGCCGGCTTGCCGCCCGGCCGACAACATGCTCAACGTCCTGGTGCGGGCCGTGGTGGCCTTCTGAGGGTTCCAGGGCGGCGCTACCGGAGCCCAGAGCGCCGAACCGTCGGCCAGAGTACGCAGACCCGAGGCGAGGCCCACCCCCGGGGGAGCGCTCGCGAAAGCCGTGGAGAGGAGCCGTCGCCCGGGCTGCCCAGAGGCCCCGAGAGGGACTCTGCCCCCGGGGAGCCGTCGCTACCTGTGTGGAGCGGCGACGCCGAGGAGCCCGAGCCGGAGGCGCGGGCGCCTTCCCCCCAGACCTGCTGTTCCCATCGGTGCTGTTTTAATGGACTGGGAGGTGAACCTCACCGACTCCTGGAACTGGGAGAAGGGAGGCTTGGTTCTTGAAACTCCTCAGGGTCGGACTTTTTTTTTTTTTTTTTTAACTGGGGACTATGCTGCCCTTTCAATAAGGTTTTTCAATCGTCGGTGTTTGCGTTTCTAACTTCAGAGAATTCCAGGCACTCCCCTTCCCCCTCCAGTGACATACTTGTGCAAGCGGTCATCGTTGCGTCATGGGGCAGACGTGGGGAGCTTCCTGCTGCCGTGCGTGGGTGGGGGCCGGGAGGAGGACCTGGGGTGTGGACCGCCCTGGGGAATGGGAGGAGGGCGGCCTGAGTCACTGCGCCTTCCTGCGGGTTATTGCCCGAAGCCCCTACGCCTCCGGAGGTAGAGGGCTGATCTAAGTTCATTTTAAAATTTTTTCTCATGTGGTGCATTAGAGGTGGGAATATTGTTCACCGTCTCAAGCTTGACCCACAGAAACGATCAACCCGGACGTTCCTGGTCTGAATCACAAAAATGGGGGTAGCGCTGTAGGGCTGAGCTGGGATCAGTGGCGGGCGAGACTGGCCAGTTTGGGGGAGGCGGGAGATTCTCTCTCGCCAGGGCATTTTGGGTTTCTGTTTGCCTTTACTGGTGGATTCTGGTAACTCCCTCTATCTGGCCTTTTTGCTAGAATCGCCAGATAGGAAAATAAAGACCAATTGTATACAAAGTCTGTGCAGCCCGTCTGGTTTTCTTCCCTGGTGGGGGAGGGGCAGGGTTAAAGGGTCAAGAGCTGGCGGCGGCTTGCTGGGGCCCCAGAAACCGGTCTGACCGCTACCACGTGGGCAGAGTGGGCGGGAAGGGGCCGACCCCTTTTCTTTGCCAGAGCGCATAAGTGCTGGGCGCCTGGCGCTCCGACCTTTTCTTAAACGTCGCACGTTTGGCGGGATCTTGGACACACACCCCCTCCCTACAACTCTGGGTGAGAAGGCTTTCCGAGTTCATATGTTTGGGGGATACTGCTGGGTACAGTGCCCCTAGCCGACTTGGGTATCAGGCCTCCTTTGGAGAATGGAAGGATAGCTACCCTCCCCCCACTTGATTAACTGAATCGGCAGGGTTCCCAGGATTGGGGTGGGGCTGGACTGGTGAGCTTCGGAGCGCCCTTTACGCCCAGTTCCAGTCTCGGGCAGCGTAACTGTGTGGTTCAGGCAAGGACCTGAGCTTCCAGCCTCAGTTTCCTCATACGCGAAATGGGCCCCAGCAACTTCCCTTCGAGACTGTGGGTTTAGAAATACCCGCGGGAGCACTCGTTGACTTTGGCCCCACCGCATCCCCAGGTTCGCCACCCCGAGAGAAAACTCTGACAATTTCCCCAACGCCAGTTCAGGAGAGTGACAGTCGGGGTTGCCCCAGGGGGTGGGGGCGGGGGCTGTGGGGAGGACAAAGGAGCCGCAGGTGCGGGGAGTGAAGGCGGGGGCAGGCGCCGGGAAAGCTCCCGCCCCTCCTCCAGACGGCCGGCCCCGCCACTGCGGGCTTCCTGAGACCCGGGGGACCTGACCCCGAGGTCGGAGGGGAGGAGGAGGAGGGCGAGGTGGAGGGGCGGCCCTGCCCCATAACGCCCGCCCCTGGCTCCCCTCCAGGCTCGTTCACCCACCGCACCCCCCTTCCCTGTGTCCCTCAGCCTCCTCCCTCCTAACCCCACCTCCCACCCTTCACCCCAAGGGAACCTCGCCTCCTCCGCAGCCCTCCCTCCCGGGAAATGAGACTTCAGTTGCCGCCCACTCGGGGGAACCGACCCACAACTCCCCAAAGGGATGTAGCGGGGGAGACTGGAACCCCACACTACTGGCGGTAGCTCAGTGCGTCCTCGTGGGAGCAACTCCCTCGCGAACCTGGCCCGGCCCGGGAAGTCCCCGGCGACTGGGGAGGGGGCATCGCCGCGCATCCTGTCGCAGGAACCGCCTGGTGCTTCCTTCCGCGGGAAGCTGCTAGGCCGACCCCCGCCCCCGCCCGGGCCGCCTAGGGGTTTCCGGCGCCCGGTCGCGGAGGGGGGGGGTGGCTGAGGGCTGGAGACGATGCCGTGGGAGATAGGACGAACACCCCCCTACACACATACATCCCCTTAATACGTTCCCCTTCCTAAGACCCCATTTCACCCATTTATTGTTGTTTAGACAGTTCAGTTCAGTCGCTCAGTCGTGTCCGACTCTTTGCGACCCCATGAATCGCAGCACGCCAGGCCTCCCTGTCCATCACCAACTCCCGGAGTTCACTCAGACTCACGTCCATCGAGTCAGTGATGCCATCCAGTCATCTCATCCTCTGTCGTCCCCTTCTCCTCCTGCCCCCAATCCCTCCCAGCATCAGAGTCTTTTCCAATGAGTTTAGACTGTAAGTCGTGTCTTTTCGACCCCATGGACTGTAACCCTCCATCCAGGCTCCTCTGTCCATGGGATTTCCCAGGCAAGAATACTGGAGTGGATTGCCATTTCCTCATCCAAGGGGTCTTCCCCACCCAGGGATCTGCTGGAACCTAGGTCTCTTCCTTGGCAGGAGGATTCTCCCCACTGAACCACCTGGAAAGCCCTCTTTCACCATAAGAATTGTTGTTGTTCAGTCACCTAGTCCTGTCTGATTCCTTTCGACCTCAAGGACTGCAGCTGGCCAGGCCTCCCTGTAAGGAATGTGTATTCATGCCCCATAAGAATAGACAAAATTGAAAATTTTGTCACAACAATCGGCTTTGGTGTCCAGGCCATTACATGGCCTTGGGTTATTGGGACAAAGCCTCTGGGCAGTGATCGATTGGACCACAGCTGTGAAAACTAAAAGTATCACCAGCGGATACCCCAGGGAACCTCAGACCTGCAGAAAGAGGCTCCAGAAGAGTGTTCGCTACAGTGTTGTCCAAAGTGGGCACAAATTAAAAAAGCAACCTACATGCCCATCCTACTGGACTGGTCTGGCAGAATGCGGACTGTCCACTTTTCCCTCCCTAGAGGATGAAAGGCCTCAGCCTGAGAGATCTCCTGGGGAGTAGGGGGTGGGGTGAAGATAACTCAGAACTGACATGCTGAGTGACAGAGCCCCGCTGTGGAAGTTGCAGGGTGAGGACAGATCCCAGGGCCAGATGACCAGTTGTACTTGCTGTGCAGCTTTGGGCAAGTCACTTAATCTCTCTGGGCCTCAGTTTCCCTGACTGTAAATAATGGCCAATAATAGTCCCTATCTCTTGGGTTTATTATGACAGTTAAGTGAGATAATATACATAAAGTGCTTAGTAAAGTGCCTGGCATGCCAAGTATGCCACTTTATGATTTATTATTGTTAGAGGCTAATTATAATTATTTATTGTTAATACTTTATTATTGTTAGAGGCTGGAATGGCAACAGTTCATTTCAAAGCACATACAAGGGGACTTCCCTGGTGGTCCTGTGGTTGAGAGTCTGTCTTCCAATACAGGGGACATGGGTTCAATCGCTGGCCGAACTAGTATCCCACATGCCTCAGACCAACTGAGCTTGCACTCTTCAACGAGACAGAAGCCTGCGTTCCTCAAGTAAGACCCATCATAAAATTTTAAAATAAAAGCACATACAAGGACTTCCTTGATGGTCCAGTGGTTAAGAATCTGCTTTGCAACGCAGGGGACATGGGTTCCATCCCTTGTTGGGGAACTAAGCTCCCACATGCCCCAGAGCAACTAAGCCCAAAAGCCACAACTAGAGAGGCCCTGTGCCACAACGAAAGATCACGCGTGAAGCAATGAGGATCCGGCATGCCACAGCCAAGATCAGACACAGCCAGATAAACACGTAAAATAAATTTAAAAAATAAATAAAAGCACATATGGCAGATACTACTATATATAAAATAGGGAAACAACAAGGACCTACTGTATAACACAGGAAACTATATTCAATATCTGTAATAACCTATAATGGAAAAGAATTTGAAAAATAGTATTTATCTGTATATCTGCATTATTTTGCTGTACGCCTGAACTAACGTAACATGGTAAATCAACTATGCTTCAATAAAAAGTTTGAGAAAAAAATTAAAAGCACGTGCAGCAATACAAGTATGATGTATGGGAGAGTGGGTACAGACGCTGCACTAAGCCCAGGGAGCTGGAGGAATGGCTCCCTCTGCCAATGTGAATACTAAAGGTCTGACAGGGTTAATTCTTTCTTCCTCCTAGCCCCCACACTCACAGTCCTGGTTTACTCCCCACCTCACCAACAGTTCCTGCCTCAGGCCCTACGCTGGTCTTTATTTATAGTCAACCTTAGATAGGCTCCTTCAGTCTTTTTTCTTGTTAAAAAATATTCATTCATTTGGTTGTTCTAGGTCTTAATTGTGGTATGTGGGATCTAGTTTCCTGACCTGGGTGGAACCCTGGCCCCCTGCACTGGAAGCTGGACTCTTAGCCACTGAACCACCAGGGAAGCCTCAAGCTTATTAAGTCTTCAGGCCCTAACTGCCAACTCTGTGTGTGTCTGTGTGTCTGTGTGTGTGTGTGTGTGTGTGTGTTAGTCACTCAGTCGTGTTTGACTGTAATCCCATGGACTGTAGCCCACCAGGCTCCTCTGTCCAGGGAATTCTCCAGGCAAGAATACTGGAATGGGTTACCATTCCCTTCTCCAGGGGATTTTCCTGACCCATCTAGGGGTTGAACCTGGGTCTCCTACATTGCAGGCTGATTCTTTGCTGTCTGAGCCACCAGGGAAGCCCACCTCTATACTGAATCCCAAATGTCACTTTCCACCCTGCACTTCCCCTCCCCAGCCTCCAGACTTGTCTGGCCAAACCCTCTCTCTCTCTGTCTCCCCTTGAGGGTCTAAGGTATTCCAAACCTAGCAGGAACTAAAGAGGATTCTTGCTGTTACTGCCAGCAGTTCCACTGAGGAGGAATCTTTCTTGACTTCCTTTTTCTCCTTCCATCAGGTGCTGTCAACTAGACTTCCCATCCCACTCATTCTAAGCTTTTCCCGACCTCATGGCTCCCACCCTGCTTGAGCTGGGATCCCACCTCTCACTTGGGATCGGGCAGTGGCTTCCACCCTGCCCTTGACCCCCACAATCTATTTTATGCAGCAGCTGCACTGATCTTATAAAATGCAAACTGGATCATATGACTCCCCCAGCTTTCCTCTGCTTCAAGTACACTGACATCCTTTCTGCTTGGAGAACAGGACAGGTGTATTCCAGCCCCAGGGCCTTTGCACTTGCTGTTCCTTATGCCTACAATGCTCTTCTCCCAGATATGCACAAGTCCATCCTCACTTTCTTTAGGTTTCTGCTGAAATGTCATCTCCTTGGGGAAGTCTTCTTTGGCTACTTGATCCAAAATAACAATAACACCCCACTGTGCTACTCTGCTCCTGCATCCTGCTCAGCCTTCCTCAAAGCAGTGCTCATCTCCTTATGTTTAGGTTAGGTTTAGCATCCATGCCCCCATTCAAATGTCACTTCCACAAATGCCTAGCCCAGGCCTGAATGAGTCAATATGGTTGTCTGGGGTGCTAAGGGCTTAATACTTACTATCCCATTACTCACTGGCTTCCCATGGCCCTTATAATTGAATTTCCCAAATTTCAGGGTCAGGATTTTTGTCACATCTGCTTAACAAATGTATTGTTATTTAAGTAATATGTATTTTTCTAACTTTTAACTCACTTGTTAATCACTCACTAGAGTCAGACGTGAGTTAAGAACTGTCGACTTTAAAAAAAAAAGAAAGCAAAACACGAGAGTTTCAAGTTAAGTTTTATTTGGGGCAAAATGAGAACTGCAGTCCAGGAGACAGCATCTCAGATAGCTGAGAAACAATTCCAAAGATGTAGGGGAAAGGGACAGGATGGGTATGATTTTGGTAAAGGGGGAGTACATGCAATCAAGCAAACAATTTTTTGTAGATTTTTCCTGGTCTTCTGAAGTTTCCGCTAGTCATCACCATGAAGCATTTTAGTGCTTTTCTCGATATGGGGAGATTCAAGAGTTAGGCTCAGAAAATCAGCTCCTGAGAATATCGAACTGTCTGAAGACCTGTCCTGCCAGCCCCCACCACAACCCCCAGCGCAGAATGCCTCATTTCTGCTCTCCACCCTAAACTCCTTCACGGGGTGTTGGAGGTCAGCAGCTGCAGTATGGCAAGCACCCATGGAAAGTGCCAATTTATAATTGACACAACTAAACAACAACATGATGCCTGGAAGGTAACAGTTTAAAAAGTCACAATGAAAATGAAACAATATCACAAGACCCTGCTGAAACAGTTAGTTTGAGGTTCCAGACAGCTTTCTTTGTTACAAAGGAAGATTAAGAAGGTTAAAGACATTGTTGCCAAAGGAAGACTATCCTAGACTACTGCTTGGCAGGTGGCAGTGGTAAGAATCTGCCTGTCAATGCAGGCGATGTAAGAGATGTGAGGTTTGATCTCTGGATCAGGAAGATCCGCTGGAGAAGGAAATGGCAACCCACTCCAGTATTCTTGCCTGGAAAATTCCATGGACAGAAGAGCCTCACGGGCTACAGTCCATGGGGTTGCAAAGAGTCTGACACGACTGAGCATGCATGCAGGTCCTTAGACGAGCTGAAAAGGGAGAGACCCTGAGGGATTCCTTAAGTTATTTAAATAACATTGAATCACTTTGCCCCCTGTCCCAGAATTAGGGAAATTCTGCTTCTTGAAGAGGGACAAAACTCCTAGACTGAAAGATGCTTCTGGATTTCTGCCCATCCCTGGCTAATCTTGCGTCATTCTCTGGCTACACTGACCTATTTTTGTTTCTTGTGTTTCCACAATCTTCCCAGCCACAGGACCTTTGTATATGCTGTTATCGCCTAAGATTCTTTTCTCTTCCCTATGGTGGTTTAGTTACTCAGTTGTGTCTGACTCTTTGCAACCCTGTGGACTGTAGCCTGCCCGCCGGGCTCCTCTGTCCATGGGATTCTCCAGGCAATACTGGAGTGGCTTGCCATCTCCTTCTCCAGAAGAACTTCCCCACCCAGCCATCGAACCCAGGTCTCCTGCATTGCAGGCAGATTCTTTACCCACTAAGCCACCAGGCCAGCTTCTCCTCCTTGTTCACCTAGTTAACTCATTTTAGCCCAAGGGCAAATAATCACCGAATTTCTCCTTCTGCCCTCCTTTTTGGTCTAAGACCCCTATGTTAATTTCCATTCTGATCACGAGCTACTTTGTAGTCCTATTGGTGATGGTGGTCGTAGTATTTATCACAGTTTCAATGTTACATTTGCTTTTGGTTTTGTCTCCTAGCTTGCGGTCTCCATGAGGGCAGAGGTGAACCCAGTAGGCGCTTGCTAAGTGGTTTTTGTGAGTGAATGATGCATTTCCTACTTTGTTTTAAGGCCGGTCCGTTTAATGCCCACTTTTCACACACTGGGAAACTAACGTCCAGAGAGGATTGCCCTGAGGGAGAGCAAGTAGGGGATAGCTCTAGTGGTGCCTCTCCCCCACTTAGAGATTCGCTATCACCCCCACCCACCCCTACTTCCTCCACTGTGTGGGACCCAAGGAACACAAGCCTCAGCTCTGGACTCCGCTGAGCTGGGAAAGGGCCTGTCCACAGGTCAAGACCAGCCCAGAAGCGGCTCCCAGACCGGTTTAGCCGGTTCCTGGAGCTCGGGCGAGGTCCAGCCGCCCCAGGCGGTTAAGACGCAGACCTTGACCAGATTGCCAGCGGTTCCGGGCGGGCGCTTGATCTACACTTGGAACTTTGAGTCCTAGGCGGGGCCCTCGGGGTGAGTGGTTTAGCCAAGGCAGAGGGCGGGGTTATCCGGGTGTCGATCACGTACATGGGCGGGGCATGCAAATTAAGCACTCTCCATTTCTCTCTGGGCCCCGCCCCTCCGCGCTGCACCCGGCTACTTCCTAAACTCCCGGTGTCGGTCGGTGGTTCAGGCGGTTCCGCCCCTCCCCCAAGCTCGTCCCTCCCTGATTCCGCCCACAAGGTCGGCGCTGAGCCATCCCCTTATCCCAGCGCCCCGCGGATATAGGGGCGGGGTTTAGGAGCCGAGCGGGAAGGCGGAGGCCGTGCTGAGGGCTCCTGGGGCTGGGGGTCTGCTCGGAATCAGGTAAATGGCACCGAAAGCTGAAGGGGGATGGGGATTGCCAGAGTTTGAGGCTCAAGCTACTCGCCCTTGGCGTACGGGCTACTGAAACCCTCCCCCCCGCCATGTTTGCCTAGAGGAGCCCAGACTCCCACACCGGTGATCAGGGGAAGCCAGGACACACACCCACCCCACCAGTAATGTCTAGTGGAGTTCAGATCCACACACCTGTGTTCAGGGGGGCCCAGGCCTTTCCCATCCGTGTCCGGGGTTACTCTCCCTAGGTCATTTCATATCTGTTTGCTTTGAGGCTCAGCCTAGAGGGGTGTTCGGCCCACCTGTGTTGGGGGAAGGTCTCCCGAAATTTGTGTTCTGGAGAGTTCAGCCTAGGGACTAAGGCTCTCCACTTGCACGTCCAGGCCCAATACCAGCTCTCGGCCTGCCCCTTTCTTGCAGTCTCTCCCAGCAGAAATTCCCCCTGGGCCTCCATTCCGCCTCCCCTCTCTGCGCTTTCCTTTCTCTCTTCCAGCCTCCGGGCCCCACTGGCTTCAGGTCAGCATCCCCTCCCCAGCACATGGTTGACTCACAGTTGAGAAGCTATCTCAGCCTTCACAGTCTGGCCACCCTCCCTTCTATACCTAGGCAGCTCCGGGGGGCCCCCTGAGGTCCTGTCTTCTCTGCCCACCACCTGACTGGCACCATTTAATTTCCCCCTCAGCCTGTCCACCCACATCTGGTTGTCAGCTGCTCGCCCTCACCCTGCATGCCCCCCAGGGTCTCCTACGGAATTGCTCACAGCTCTCTGCCTCCTTCTGTACCCCCAAATCCAGACTGCCCCGCCAAAGCAGAACCTTCCCCCCTCCCCGGCCCCCCATCCAAATCTGCTAATCAGAAAAAGTCCTAGCCTAGTGCCTGGAAGAGAGATCTGAAATCAGAGAAGGGGTGGGGTGTGAAACTTTCTAACAGAGAGATGCTGGGGGTGGGGGAAATGGGTGGAGGGAGACAGGAGCTTAAGTTGTACCTAAAAGCTTGAGATCAAAGCCGTCTGCCTTCCAGATGGGGGCTGTGGGGGAGGGTTGCCCCCCCCGGGGGCGGGTAAGCCTGAGCGCCCCCCCTTCCTCGGAAACCCCCCAAGACTCTGCGGTGACAGCTGTGCCCCAGCCCGCGCCCGGCGGGTTTCCTTTTCCGGTGCTTGCTCTCTCGACAGGCTGGCCTGCAGTCTGGAGACACTGCGCCTGGCCCTTTTGAAGGGGCTCCCTGGAGGGTCTTCCTGGACAAGAGGGAGGGGACCAGCTGGAGAACAATGGTCTTCTGTGGCTCCCGGACGCCAGGCACTTCCTGTTAAACCCTTCCCTGGGGATCCGGCTGCAGGGGGGCAGCGGGGCAAGGGGATTGACAAAGTCAGCAAATGCACTGCTTTTTCTTGTTCCTCGTCTTGTTTGTGAAAGTTTCAGGAAGTGGTGAGGCGAATGCAGACCTTGCCCTCCTTGGCAGAGTCACTTTGGGCCTTTCTTTTCCCCTCTGTGGCTGGGGGTTGTGCCCCCAGGGGATGGGGCATGGTTAGAAATCCCGAGATCTCTGGGGCTGGACTTAGCCCTGTGGGGGACCCAGGTGATCCCGAAGTGCAGCTGTATTTGCCAACCATGGTTCTAACTGCCTCGCTAGGTGAGCTGGAGGTTGCAGCCCCTGAGCCATTCCCGAGGTGGGCTGGGCCTGGGTTTCCTTCAGTTTAGGATTTCTCCCAAGCATTGGACCAGAGCACCGGGTGGTCCTGAGGGGCCAGAGTGGCAGTGAGCTGAGCCGAGGGTCTTGGAAACACTGCTCTTCCTAGGAGCCCTGGGAAGATATGTTGGGGAATTAGCCATTGTGTTCATTGAGGCTTCATGCAAAGTCCACCGTGTTTACAGAGCTAACCTGAGGTGCATTCTCAGATGATTCTGTGGGGCTCTTCAGAGACTCTGCATCCAACCCCAGGGGCTTCCGGTTAAAGACCAGATAACATGCCCTATTCTATGAAGAGACAGTGTATACTGATACTTAACTGCCAGCCAGGTGCTTTGCTGGGTATACATATTCACTTAGCTAAATTGTGCCACCTTAATATTTGTTGGAAGGACTGATGCTGAAGCTTCAATACTTTGGCCACCTGATGTGAAGAGCCAACTCACTGGAAAAGACTGATGCTGGGAAAGATTGGTGGGAGGAGAAGGGTCCGACAGGATGAGATGGTTGGATGGCATCACTGATTCAATGGACAAGAGTTTGGACAAACTCCAGGAGATAGTGAAGGACAGGGAAGTCTGGTGTGCTACAGTCCTTAGGTCACAGAGTTGAATGCACTTGAACAACCACAAAACCCTACCCCAAACTTGGGTCAGAATTAAAGTCGGCACTTTCACTAACCCCATTTTATGGATGAGGGAGTTGAGCCACCAAGCAAATATGTCTAGTAATACAAAGCCCATTATTCTTCTTTCTCTCCTAGATTTGGGGGTGGAGGACGGAGTGGATGGTTAGGTGGACTTTTCTTGTATATACCCAGCAACTTATCTCTGGTTCACAGATAAGGAAGAGAGCTCAGGGCGGTGAGATCCGCTGTCCAGGTCTCGCCCACCACCAGGCAGTGTTTCCTCTCCTGGCCTCCTGTGCTTGACGCCCACTGGCTTCACCCACCAGCTTCCTTCTTCAGCTTTTTCACACCCACTTGCTGGGTAATTCTGTATCATCTTTTCTCCTGCTTCTTTTGATGAAAACATCCCTGGGGGCCAATTTGTGCATGTTTGGCCCAGGGGTTTGATGAGGATGAAGTTGTATTTGGGTGGTTTGTGTGTGTGTTGTTGTTGTTTTGCTGTGCTTTGCAGCTTAGAGAATCTTAATTCCCTGACCTGGGTTCAGGCATTGAACCCATGCTCCCTGCAATGGAAGCATGTAGCTCTACTCACTGGGCCACCAGGGAATTCCCTGGGTTTGAGTTTGGGTGTTTATTGTTGTTTCACGTTTTTGATGATTATTACTAACTGAGCAAATCCAAACCACTGCTAGACTAGAAAGGCTGCTTCGGGCTGGGGGTGGGGCCCCTCCCTGGTGTCTGGGACAGGAAATGGCTCACCGCTTCACTGTTTAGACCCGAGGGTGAGGGCGGACAGGGAGGGCCATCAGAGGCTGCCAGCCTTGTTAGGTGCATGTTGGAGGCCACAGGAGACTGGCCCTTGGCCCCAGTATCTCGTCCCCTCCCACCCCCCGACCCCCGCCAAGCAGCTTCTATCTGAGCTCCCTTCCCCCCTCCCCTTCCCCTCCTACCTTCCCCACCACCACTCCCCCCCCGCCCCCCCCCCACCCCTGCTGTGGCCCGCCCTTCCGGAAAGAACCTTGTTCTGGCTTCAGGCCACCGGGAAGGCCAAAACAAGCCTGCAATTACTCACTGCCGGGACCCTGCCGGCTGACGCTCCTCTCGGATGCTCAACGTGGGGCAGGGGGTGGAGCTCTCCCCCCCACCGACCCACCCCCAGGCTGTGTGCAGCTTCCACCTTCAGATAATCCCCTGCTGCTTTCTGGCTCCCCTTTATGAAGTGTTAGTCGCTCAGTCGTGTCTGGCTCTTTACTATGATCCCATGGACTGTAGCCCACCAGGCTCTTCTGTCCATGAAATTTTCCAGGCAAGAATACTGGAGTGGGTTGCCATTTTCTCCTCCAGGGGATCTTCCTGACCCTGGGATCAAACCTGGATCTGCATTGCAGGCAGATTCTTTTACTTTCTGAGCTACCAGGGAAGCCCCATGGACATCACCTTATAAACAGATATTTGGATTTTAGAAGTGCTCGCCTGTTGTTTGGTGAGAAGGGAGGGGATGAAACCAGTTCTTTTTCTCTTTTGGGGGGTTTGCAGGATCCTAGTTCCCTGACCAGGGAAGGAATCTGTGCCTCCTGCAGTGCAAGCATGGAGCCCTAACCACTGGACTGCCAGCAAAGTCCCTCTCAGGGAGAAACTGAGGTTGTGAGATGGGGCTCACCCCAAAATCTCCAAAGCCTTCCTTTTCACCAGGGGAGGGGTACTTCCCCTCCCTTGCTCTACTGTGCATCTCAGGGCTGCTGCTTGGGAGATGGGGCCACGGAGGAGGGAGTGTGCAAGAGGGGGCCGCTGGGGACTCTGCAGGCAGCAGGCACTAATGCGTTTGTCTTCAGCCTGAGCATTCTTCTGTGTCCCCGGCCACTCTCCCTTATCCCGGTTCTCACGACTCTCTGGACATCTGTGGGTGGGGCATACTTGTTGCCCAATCTCCCAGTGGTTATACTGTGACTAAAGCCAGCCCTGTCCCTGGAGGCTGGGAGGCTGGAGCCAGGGTGCACCCACAGGGCCACATGTCCCAAGCTTGACCTGGGTTTCCGGTCAGACCGGGTGGACTGGCGGGCAGGATGGGTCTTTTCAACACCCTGAGTTGAGATTGAGTCTGGGCCCAGCAGGTTACATACATACACGCACTCACACTCAAACACACCACACACACACACACACACACACACGGCTCTGGGAAAGTTTCTGCCCACCCTCTGAATGGCCCAGGTTCCCTCTGATTGTCTGGAATTACCCTAGTATCCCTGTTCTTTGTGCATTTTCCTCCTTGCAGCTACCAATACGTTCCAGAAAGCTGGGGAAAGATCCTCAGTGGACCCACCCTCCTGCCAGCCACCCATCAGACGGGCCGGGCTCTCAGGCATGCTCCCCGCCCTGTGCTCAGGCCAGCACGGTTCTTCCTGCAGACCTTCTCTCCTGCTGGAGCAGAGCCCATCCTGCCCCGTTGCCATGGCATCTGTTGTACCCAGAAGCCAGGTGGTCTTTTGTTCCCTGATGTCCCTTCTAGGCTCAGACACTTCTGAGCTCAGCGAGAGTCACTCGGTCCCCTGTGTCCCCCACATTCACTGAGGCTGTGTGCTCCAGCAGCGCATCTGTCTCTCCTCCCATGACTCTGAGACGGGCAGTGATAGCACTTATACAAATTTCAGATTTGAACTCTGATCTATGAGAGACTTGGAGACTAAGGTTTCTTTTTTTTTAAATAGTCATTTGCCTTTTTTTTAAAAAAAGTTTTTGGCTGCGTTGGGTCTTGGCTGCAGCGTGGGAGATCGTCACTGCAGTGTGGGAGACTGTCACTGCAGCGTGGGAGACCGTCACTGCAGCATGTGGAATCCACTGTAGCGTGGGAGACCGTCACTGCAGCGTGTGGGATCGCTCGCTGCAGTGCTCAGGTGTCTCCAGTGGTGGCCTGCGGTCTTCTCTTTAGTTGTGCACAGGCTTAGTTGCCCCGATGTATGTGGGGTCTTAGTGCCCTGACCAGGGATCGAACCTGAGTCCCCTGCATTGCAAGGTGAATTCTTAACCACTGAACCACCAGGAAAAGCCCAGATCTGTAGGTCTTAAGAATGACAATCATCATAGCAGCTGTTGCTTCCTAGTTTAGGCACTTCACCTCTGGAGTCGTCATCACAAAGATTTCTTGCCTTATCCTCGTTTCACATTGTGGAAACTGAGGCATAGTGAGTTTGGATAGCTTGCCTGCTAATATGTAGTCTTTACTAGATAGCAAAAAAGTGCCAGTTTCTTGACTCTTGACTTTTGAGGCTGGATTGTTCCCTGTTGGAAACAATCGGGGCGCTGCCTGGTGCATCTTAGAATGCTGAGTTGCTGTCCTGGCTTCCATCCACTAGTGTTACCTGAAAACTGGGTTCACTTCTTGGTCGGGCATCAAGCCAGAGACCACCAAGGAATTTCCCTGGTGGTCCAGTGGTTAAGAATCCGCCTTCCAATGCAGGAGACTCAGGTTCCATCTCTGAGGGGGGAATAAGATCCCACATACCGCAGGACAACTAAGTCTGAGTCACAACCAATAACAGCCCCCGCCCCCCACCCCTGCTCTGGAGCCCATGGACCACAACTAGAGAGAAGCTGCAAGTAGAGAAGTGTACGCAGCAACAAAAGACCTCACACGTGCAACAAGGGTCCTAAGACCTGACGCAACCAAACAAACAAATATTTAGAAAAAAGAAAGACAGAACCAAGTCAAAGATCAGGGGGAGGAGCGACTTAATACTTGGCAGCAAGTAAGAACACCAGGCTTTTTACCTGTGGTGTTGGAGAAGACTCTTGAGAGTCTCTTGGACTGCAAGGTGATCCAACCAGTCCATCCTAAAGGAGGTCAGTCCTGGGTGTTCATTGGAAAGACTGATGTTGAAGCTGAAACGCCAATACTTTGGCCACCTCATGCGAACAGCTGACTCATTTGAAAAGACTCTGATGCTGGGAAAGATTGAGGGCAGGAGGAGAAGGGGACAACAGAGGATGAGATGGTTGGATGGCGTCACTGACTCAATGGACATGAGTTTGGGTAAACTCTGAGAGTTGGTGATGGATGGGGAGGCCTGGCATGCTGAGGTTCATGGGGTCGCAAAGAGTCAGACATGACTGAGCGACTGAACTGAACTGAAGAACACCAGCGAGCTTTCCCAAAGCCATGTCTCCAAGACCAGCAAAATTGGGGAAGTTTTAAGCTAAGAATACATGCATATTCAGGAGCTGGCTTGAGCAGAGGAGAATACAGCATAGAATTGGGCCAAAGCTTCCCAGGTGGCTCAGCTTTGAAGAACCTGCCTGCTAATGCAGGAGACTTGGGTTCAATCCCAGGGTGGGGAAAGTCCCTGGAGAAGGAAATGGCACCCCACTTCAGTATTCTTGCCTGAAAACCCCACGGACAGAGGAGCCTGTTGAGCTCCATACAATCCATGGGGTGACAAAGAGTCGGACAGGAATGAGGGACTAAACAAAATAGAGTCCAAGCTTTAGTTGGTTCAAGTCAGGAGGGTCAACAAAATCATTCTGTCCTCCACCTTGGGCGAGGGGGGCTTAGTTCCTGCAGAACTCAGACCTGTATCAGATTGTTCAGGAGGAACTAGGACTGTTTTAGGGCTGAACAATTGTTTCCTGACTGCTTTTCCTGGGTTCTTACATTCCCTCACTTCCCCTGAGATCACTGATTACTGAGACCTGTTCAAGAACAAGTATTATGGCCAGGCTAAAATCCCCAAATGGCTTAAGCTAAAAATGACTTCACGTTTGTCAAGGAAGTCTGGTTCTCTTTCTTCAGGCTCCCCCCGACCCCCCGCCCCAATCCTATCTGCCTATACTGGGTACTAGAGCACCACCTCCTACAGTCGTGGCAACAAATAATGTCCCCAGATGCGGCTTCCTGTTGGTGTGGGGTGGAGGGCAGGCTCACCACGCGCTTTTGACTGCCTTGCCTCTTTACATAGGTGCCTGCCTGCAAAGTATCACTGTGTGTGTGTGTGTGTGTGTGCGTGCGTGCGTGCGTGCGTGTGTGCGTGTGTGTGTGTGTGTGTGTGTGTGTGTGTGTGTCTGTCTGTCTTTTCCCCCAAACAGGTATAGAGTTCTGAGGATGGAGGTGATTGGTAGGTTCTGGCATCTTGGGGAGAGATTCAGTGGGACTGTCATCCTAGGCCATGGGGTGCCGGTTCCCCAGGTCCTGGTGGGTGGAGACAGGCCAGCTTTTCTTCCTTCCTGGTTCCCAGAGGTAGGCGATGGCCCAGACACACCCCAGGAGCCAGGAGGCGTGGGGAGCCCTGACCTGGCGTCCAGATTTACTGGGTGTTGCCCGGGTGTGTGTTCTGAGACCCAAGGGCCCTCGTGGGTGTGAAGAAACCAGAAGCTGAAGTAGGCCTGCCGCCCTCACATCCCACCCAGCCCTGGCTCCCGGCCAGCAACTGCCAGAGTGGTGACTCAGAGCGGCAGAGCCCAGGAGAGAAACAGGGTGCAGGGTGGGGTGTCCCCCTCCCTCATCCAGCCTTCCCAGCACCCCCATTAAGACCAGGACCCTTGAGGCTGCATTTCACACTCCCCTGCACACCACCACCATCTTCCCTCCCTGCTCCCCACCGGTGGGATTTTTCTTTTTCTTTTCCTTGGCACTAGGCTATGGCAGGAAAACAGAAATGTGTGTGGGGCCTGGGATATCTCTACGGTTGGAATATATTGAGGCCAGGATGAGAGAGTGTGTGGTGGGGCACAGTCGCAGGCACTGGCCTGGTGGCAGTGAGGAGTGAGCCAGTGTGGAGAGGGAGCCCCCTCCCATAGAGCTCCCAGGTTTCCCAGGGGCAGAAGCAGGGAGGACCAGGGAGGTCCTAGAAGTGGAGGCGTGTCCTGCACAGCAGCATGCTGGATCATCTGCAGTTGAAAACGCAGAGGCCCAGACAGGTTAAGCGGTTTTCCTGAGGCTGCTCAGGAAAGAAGAGAAGGCACCACCAGGATTTGCCTGCCGGTCTGGCTGGCTGCAAAGCAGGAGTGTGCTCTTGCCATATTCGTGCGCACGTGTGTTCATCGACGCAGCTTTCTGTACAGCCTAGTCTGTTCTCAGTCAGACGTGAGATGTGCAGGAAAGCAAGAGGTGAACTGGGCCTGAGTCCCCAAACCACAACCCGGCTCAGAGCGGGGAGTGGCAGGGTTGGGGATGGAGAGGGGATGGGGAGAACATCCGCTCCTCTTCTCTGCACAGCCCTCAGGCTCAGAATGGTTTTGATACTTTTTTCTGCTTTTCTTTCTTTTTTGTTTTTGGTTGTAGGGCATAGCCTGGGGCATTGTTCCATTGAAGTTCCCTCACCAGGAATCAAATCTTTGAGCTCCCTGCAACGGAAGCTCTGAGTCTTAACCACTGGAGCACCGAGGAAATCTAGTTTTGATACTTTTTAAGCAGTTGAAAACAAAAGATTGTTCCTTGAAACATAAAATCATATGAATGATGATTTCAACCCTCGTAAATTACATGTGTACAGTCGTGCCCATTCCTGTCTGGCTGCTTTGCCGCTGTTGTTCAGTCCTCGATTGTGTCCCCGTGGACTGCAGCATGCCAGGCTTCCCTGTCCTTCGCTCTATCCTGGACTTTGTTCAGACTCATGTGCCATTTTTTAAAAATTGAGTTAAAATACACTTGACAAAAATTTACCATCTTAGCTATTTTTTAATCATACAGATCAGTGGTATTAAATACATTTATATTGCTCTGCAACCATTATATCATCTATCCCCACAACTCTTTTTTTTTTTTTTCCCGCCCACTTCCCCCCTACTTTTTGGCTGTTCTGTACAGTATGCAGGATCTTAGTTCCCTGACCAGGGTTTGAACTACCCTCTCCAGTGGCAGCCCGGAGTCCTAACCACTGGACCACCGGGGAAGTCCCACCCCCACAACTCTTGTGAATCTGAAGTTCTATACCTATTAACTCTCCTGTTCACCTCCCCTCAGCCCCTGGAAACCATCGTTCTACTTTTTGTCTCTATGGTTTTGACTAATCTAAGTACTTGGTATAAGTGCTTATAAGAATTATACAGTACTTGTCTTTTTGTGATTGGTTTATTTCACTTAGCAGAATGTCCTCAAGGTTCATCCAAGTTGTAACATGTGTCAGAATTTCCTTTCTTTTTATGTATCTATTATTACTATTTAAAAAAAATTTTTTGCCACACTTTGCAGCATGCAGGATCTTATTAATAGTTCCCTGACCAGGGATGGAACCCACTCCCTCTGCAGGAGAAGCGTGGAGTCTTAACCACTGGACTGCCAGGTGAGTCCCTAGACATAGCTTCTTTTTAATTAATTTTTAAATTCTTGGCTGTGCAGGGTCTCCCTTGCTTTGCGCAGGCTTTCTTTGGTTGCAGTGAGTGGGGACGACTCTTCATTATGGTGATCAGGGTTCTCATTGCTGTGGTTTCTCTTTTTGTGGAGAACAGGCTGTGGGGCACACAGGCTCAGCAGTTGTGGCGCACAGGCTTAGCTGCTGGGATCTAACGTGGAATCCTCCTGGACCGTGGATCGAATTCGTGTTTGCTGCATTGGCAGGTGAATTCTTATGCAGCGCACCACTGGGGAACCCCTTCCTTCCTTTTAAAGGCTCAATAATATGCCACTGTGGGGATATAACATATTTAGGTAATTCCAAGCGCTTGGATTGCTTCCATGTGTTCCCTATTGTGAACAATACTGCCGTGAACATGGGTGCACAAGTATTTCTTCGAGACCCTGCTTTCAATTCTTTTGGGTGGAATTGCTGGGTTGTGTGGTAATTCTATTTTTAAGTTTTTGAGAAACCTCCGTACAGTTTTGCACAGTGACTGTACTCTTCACGCTCCTGTCGACAATGCGCAGGAGCTCCAGTTTCTCCATGTCGCCATCAACGCTTGCTGTTTTCTGTTTTGTTTCATGACAGCAGTCATCCTCATATCTGCAGCTGCTTTTGTTCTCTTGAGACCGGAGGGAAGGGGGGCAGGGCACAGCCTTTAAAAGTGTGACATAGGACTTCCCTGCTGGCCCAGTCTTTAAGAATCTGCCTGCCAATGCAGGGGACACAGGTTTGATCCCTGGTCTGGGAAGATCGCGTGTGTCTGGGGGCAACTACGTCCACAGGCCACTACTCCCAAGCCTGTGTGCCCTGGAGCCCACACTCTGCAGTGTGTGTGTGTGGAGGGCACTGCAGTGAGAAGCCCATGAATAAGAAGTCCATGCAGTGTAACTAGAGAAAGCCTGCCTGCAGCAGCCAGAGCATAAATTAATTAAATACAATTATAAAATAAAAGAGTGATGTTGTCACTGAGGCTACAACATACACTTTTTAGGAGTGATTAGATGTAGGATGGTGGAAGATGAGATTTCCAGTGGAGCTTGAGCCTCATTATGTGCTCACTGTAATAGATTTGTTGTTGTTGTTCATTCAGTCGTGTCTGACTCTTTGCGGCCCCACGGGCTGCAGCACACCAGGCTTCCCTGTCCTTCACCATCTCCCATGAGTTTGCTCAAACTCATGTCCTTTGAGTTGGTGATGCCATCCAACCATCATCTCCTTCTCCTTCTGCCTTCAATCTTTCCCAGTATCAGGGTCTTTTATGAGGAGTCGGCCCTTCACATCAGATGGCCAAAGCTTCAGCTTCAGCACCAGTCCTCCCAATGAATATTCAAGGTTGATTTCCTTTAGGATGGACTGGTTTCCTCTCCTTATGACAATGGGGGTGGCTCGCAGTGCAAGGGGCCTGGTTTGATCCCTGGTCAGGGAACTAGATCCCACCTGCCGAAACAAAAATCCCACATGCCTCAGTGAAGGTTGAAGATCTCGTGTGCTGCAACTAAGACCTAGTGCAGCAAAATAAATAAAAATAATAGTAAAAAAAGACAGTCAAGGACCTTCCTCGTTGTTCAGTGGTTAAGATTTCACCTTCTGGTGCAGGGGTTGTGGTTCAGTCCCTGGTCAGGAAGCTGACCCCACATGCTTCTCAGCAAAAAAAAACCCAAACAAAGTAGAGGCAATATTGTAACAAATTCAAGAAATAGTTTAAAAAATGATCCATATATTTTTTAAAAATGGGTTCTAGTCCCAATCTGAGGTGTGTGTTTTCACTACACAGGCAGAGTGAAATTGTTATGACCACCCAACCCAGAAGAATTGATGTTTTTGAGCTGTGGTGTTGGAGAAGACTTTTGAGAGTGCCTTGGGCTGCAAGGAGATCAAACCAGTCCATCCTAAAGGAAATCAGTCCTGAATATTCATTGGAAGGACTGGTGCTGAAGTTGAAGCTCCAGTACTTTGACCACCTGATGCAAAGAGCTGACTCATTGGTAAAGACCTTGATGCTAGGAAACATTGAGGGTAGAGGGAGAAGGGGGCAGCAGAAGATGAGATAGCTGGATGGCGTCACTGACTCAATAGACATGAGTTTGAGCAAACTCCGGGAGATGGTGAAGAATAGGGAAGCCTGGCGTGCTGCAGTTCATGGGGTTGCAAAGAGTCAGACACAACTGAGCAACTGAACAACAACAAGAACCCCAGCCCAGACTTATTCCTAACTGCTCTCTGGACTGTACAGATGGTTGTCCTTCCATTGAGGAGGTGGGCACAGGCAATATTTGATGCTTAAATACACTGATAAGCTCTGAAAAAGATAAACACCTTTAAGAAAATACACTGGGGTTAGGAGAGAAGGAGAGAGGGCTGGGGGAGAGCAGCGTGATGGCTAATTGGGAAAGATAGTCAGGGACATGTTTGAATATTCTTCCCTGTGGAGGTGTGGAAGGGAGGTCTGTGTTTGTTGCTGGAAAGCCCCTCATCTGGCCTCTGCCAACCTGTTCCTCCTGGGCAGCTGGGGACCCTGGGAGTGCTTAGGAGTTTTCTGTCTTCTGACTGTGGCCATGATGAAGAGACCTGGTATCCCAGGTGTCAAGGCAGTGTCTCAGAGCAGTTGTGTTTTTTTAATTTATTTGGCTGCAGTGGGTCTTGGTTGTGGCACGTGGGATCTAGTACCCTGACAAGGAATTGAAGCGGGCCCCCTGTATTGGGAGTGTGGGATCTTAGCCAATGGACCACCAGAGAATTCCCAATAATAATAATTTTTAAAAACCCTGGATACTCACAACTGTGGTCTGGATGTTTGTGTCTCTACCCCCTCACTCTAATTCCTATATTGAAATTCTAACCACCATGGTGATAATGTTAGGAGGTACAGCCTTTGGAAGGGAATGAAGTCATGAGGGTGCATCTCTCATGAATGGGATTAGTGCCCTTATAAAGATACCCAAGACTCCCTGATATACGCTATTATAAGGGGCAAGTGTGGGCAAGAGATAGTTGGGAGTCATCCACAGCCTTGGTTGCTAAATGCAGCCTATTGCCTGTTCCTGTACAGCCAGTGAGTTAAGAATGGACTTTTCATTTTCAAATGGCTGGAAAAAACAATTCACAACTTGAAAATGATCTGCAATTCAAATTTCAGTGGCCGAGGAGCTGGGGTGGGGGGGTGGGGGTGGCGGCGGGATTGAACAGACATTGCTGAAGGGTATAAACTTGGACTGAGTAGTAAATAAATCCTAGAATTCCACAGATGCACCGAAGAGTAAATATAGAATAAAATGTTATATTATAATCATCAGACTTGCTAAGAGACTAGCAACTATTTCCACCACTAAAAAGAAATGATGATTATATAACATCATAGAGGTGCTAATGGCCTTCCCTGGTGGCTCGGAGGTTAAAGAATCTGTCTGCAGTGCAGGAAAGCCAGGTTTAATCCCTGTATTGGGAAGATCCCCTGAAAAAGGGAATGGCTAGCCACTCCATTATTCTTTCCTGGAGAATTCCAAGGACAGAGGAGCCTAGTGGGCTACAGTCCATGGGATCACAAAGAGTTGGACATGACTGAGCCATGAAGACTTTCACAGAGGTGCTAATTATGGATACAGTCGCAACCATATTACAATATATGTCAGTTATACTATATAAATGTACCAAATGTTGAACACCTTAAATGTATACAATGTTACATGTCAAATATATGTCAATTAAAAAGCCAGTGTCCCTGGGACTCCCTTGGTGGTCCATTTGCTAAGACTCTGTGCTCCCAAGGCAGGGGGCCTGAGTTCAATCCCTGGTCAGGGAACTAGATCCCACATGCTCCAACTAAGAGTTTATATGCTGCAACTAAGAGTTTGGATGCAGCCACTAAACATACCACATACCACGACTAAAAGATCCTTCATGCTGCAGTGAAGATGGAAGAGCCCAGAGGCTGCGGCTAAGACCTGGCACAGTCAAATAAATAAAAAAGAAAATAAATAGTTATCTGCAAAGTCAGAGTCCATAAAGAAAGTTGTTTTTAAAATTTAATTTATGTTTTGGCTTTGGTAGGCCTTCATTGCTGTGCATGGGCTTTCTCTAGTTGCAGCAAGCGGGGGCATTGTGGTGACTTCTCTCATAATAGAGCACAGATTCTAGGTACCTCAGCTTCGTAGTTGTGGAGCTTGGGCTTAGTTGTTCAGTGGCTTTCGGCAGGGATCGAACTGGTAGATTCTTAATCACTGGGCCACCACAGAAGTCCCATAAATAAAGTTTTATTGACACACAATTGTGCTCATTCGTTTACCTATTATCCCAGGCTGCTTTTATGCTACAAAGCAGAGTTGAGTCATTGCAACAGAGACAGCCTGGCCCTTGATGCAGAAAATATTTCCAGTCTGGCCCTTTCCAGATGTTTGCAGACCCCTGCTCTAAAGGAGCCTGAGGCCTGAATGTCAGCTGATGCTGACTTGGGGCTTTCTGGGGTGTTTCCTGGTTGGAACAGCAAAGAGGTTGGAAGGAGTCGGTGTTGCAGGGGCACGGGGACACGCAGAAGGTTCTGATGATTAACACTAGGGAGGGGATGATGGGGATATCCCCCGGGGAGGGGGCATTCTAGTCTTCAAGGTGGTATGGGGTTGAGCGCTGAGATAGGCAGGCTGATGGAGGCACAGCAGGATCACAGACAGGAAGCCTAGAGCTGCCTCGAGTAATCCCCACCCCTGGCCACCCACCAGAGCTGACAGATGAGATAGAAACATCCCACGAACCACCACTACCTTGTCATCTAACCAGTCATGGGACCCTACCTCCTGTTTCTCCCTTCCCTCTGCTTTTCCCTGACCCTCCCTGGTGCCATCATCTGTTACTGTGTGGGTCTGGAGATGTGCCCCAACTTCATGCTTCAGTGTCCCTGACCCTTCATCTCTTTTCTCAGTGTAGCCAGCACACTTAACTTTCCTATCTTTCTTTTTTCTTCTTTCCATTCAAAAAAAAATTCAGACAAAATATATGAACATAAAGTTAACCATGTTAAAGTGTACAATGCCCTGGCATTTAGGACAAATACAAGGGTGGGTAACCGTCACCACCTACCCATCTGCAGAAAGTTTCCATCACCCCAAGAAACCCTCCCATCCCCCTTCCTTTAGTCCCTGGCAACAGTAGTCTGTTTTCTGTCTCTATGGATTTCCCTCTTCTGGACATTTCATATCAATGAAAGACACTAGGTGGTCTTTTGTTAGCTTGGTGGGATGTTGTTTGTTTATTTTGTTTTTGGCCATGCTGCATGTCTTGTGGGATCTTAGTTCTATGATCAAGGATTGAACCCAGGTCCTCGGCAATGAAAGTGTGCAGAGTCCTAACAACTGGAACACCAGGGAATTCCTGTTAGCTTGTTTTTGAAACTCATTCACTTTATAGCAGCTTATCTAAAGTTCAGTCCTTTTCTGAATGAATACTCCACTGTATGGATGTACCGCAATTTTTAAAATCCATTCATTTGTGGAGGGACATGTCGGTTAACTTCCACCTTAACTTATGACATAAATATACCTCACTTAAATTTTGCCTTTTTAAACTTTTATAAGTTGTGGTAAGATATATATAAGATTTATCATTTTTAAACCATTTTTAAGTGAAAGTTCCTGGTTTTACATACATTTACATTGTCACTCAACCATCACCATCATGCATCTCCTAAACTTTTTCATCATTCCAAACTGAAACTCTGTCCCTGGGAACTCCCTGGTGGTTAGGACTCTGAGCTTTCAGTGCAGGAGGCAAGATCCCGGGTCCAGGAACCAAGATCCCTCAAGACAGTCAGCGTAGCCAAAACAAAAATGAAACAACTCTGTCCTCATTAAGCAGTGACTCCTCATTCGCCTCACCCTAATCCCTGGTAATCACTGTCCTTTCTGCCTCTAAGTCAGTGAGCTTTCACAAATTGAAGTCTGAGCATGCCAGCTCTCCTGAACCCTCAGTAGGCCCCTACTATTTTCAAGATAGAGACCAAATAGTCCCGAGGGGGTGCACATGGCATCTTGATCTCAATTTCCTCTTCTCCAAGCTTCTTTAGGGCCTTTCCAGTGGCTCAGTGGTAAAGAATCCACCTTCCAAGCATGAGACTCAGGTCAATCCCTGTGTCCAGAAGATCCCTTGGAGGAGGAAATGGCAACCCACTCCAGTATTCTTGCCTGGGAAATCCCATGGACAGAAGAGCCTGGTGGGGTATAGCCTATGGAGTTGCAAAGAGTCTGACTGGACTTATGGGCTAAACAACAACATCAACAGCAGAGCTTGTTTCCCTGTATAAAAAGTCCCCACTCTTCCCTCTTCTCCTATGGGACCCTTGTGTACATGTTCCCTTCCCCTTCTGAGGAAGGTCCACCTCTCTACGGTGCTCCCCACTGTTCCCTCAAAGGACACATCCCAGTTGTAATTCATTCTTTCCCTGCCTTTTCTTTTTGGTTTGTTAGTGTAGGTTTGTTGATGTGCCCTCTGCCTTCTCCGTCTGACTAGGAGTCCGTGAGGGTGTGACAGCGCCCCTCTTACTGCCGTGCATTCCCAGCTCCTGGCCTTGGCCTGGCACCCTGCCCTATGTATAGTGGATTGTGTGTGTTAGTCACTCAGTTGTGTCCGACTCTTTGCGACCCCACAGACTGTAGCCTGCCGGGCTCCTCTGTCCATGAGATTCTCCAGGCAAGAATAATGGAGTGGGCTGCATGCCTTCCTCCAGGGGATCTTCCCCACCCAGGCATTGAACCCAGATCTCCCGCGCTGCAGGCAGATTCTCTACCATGTGAGCCACCTGGAAAGCCTGTCTGTATATAGTGAAAGGACCAGCACAAAGTCCTGGCAAGGGAGGGAGAGATGGGCCGAGGCAGGTGGTGGACATCTTGAGCTCCGAGTGGTGCGGGGAGTTTGGGCTGCAGGTGGGGTGGGCTGCATGAGCAGAGAGCCCAGGGGTTGGGAGCAAGTTCGGTTGGTTGGGGGCTGCAGTTACCCCGGAGCAAGGATCTCCAGAAGTTGAGCAGCGGGCATGAAGATCTGGACCAAGGGGCAGAAGTGCGGACCGGAAGCGTGATCCGGAGGAGGTGGGGCTGAGGGAGCAGGTAGATGAAGCTGTTGACAGGTGGCCATTTTTGAATGCACTGTTCAGAGCCTGGGGAGGCCAGGCTGGGCCCAGCAGCCAGAGCCCCGCATTGTCCATGTGCCCCCTCACCCCCACACTGAGAGGTAAGCTCCTGGGGCAGGCTTGACTTGCTTCAACTGGGAGCATCTGCATGAATTACAATGGCCAGCGCCCAGTTCTGGCCCAGGAGAGAGACCTTTATAAAGTCAGACTTGGCTTCCCCCCAACTGGCTGGCCTCCTTATCCCTAGTTCCAAATGCTGGCTTGTCACAATGTGTCTGCACACAAGCACGAGCCTGCATCTCTAGGGGTGATGGCTGGGGAGAGCAGGATGCTTGCTGCACTAGGGCCAGCCTGGGGGTGGTAGCTTTTAGCAAGCTGGTGGCCATTCCCCACCCTTCCATCCGCCCCATGGTTCTTTTTATATCTTGCATTTTCAGAAAGCCAAAACATCTGAGCCTGGGTTTTGTGGCAGTGGGCTGTTAGAGGCTGCAAGGGGAGGGAGGAGAAGGCAGAGAGGTGGGGTTATCAGAGCCCAGCCTCTCCAGGCCTGTGGCTGGGCCAGGGGCGGCTGCTGGCTTCCTTCCATCAGCCCCACACTCTCAGATGGTTCAGAGCTCTATTTAAAGGCTGCTTTCTCTGCCTCCACTATGGGGTTCCCACCAGGATGCATGAGTCAGAGGGAGGGCTGGTGTGGCCCCCAAGGCTTGGCTGGGTCCGCCCTGAGAAGCTGGGAGCAAACTCTTCAAGAAGTAATTCTGTAGCAGCCCCTGCTGCTTGGTCCCTACTGTTCTGATATCTCCTTGCTCAGGTCTCCCTCCCGACCCCTACCCCAGCTCTGTGCCACGTGAGAAGCCCAAGGAATGACCCCCTGATTCAGGGGTACCCACAGGCAGCTGAGGGCCAGCGCTGCTCCCTGGGCTTGTTCAGTGGCCTCTGTAGCCACGTCGGGCTTCCCAGGTGGTGCTAGTGGTAAAGAACTCGCCTGCCAATGCAGGAGATATAAGAGACTAGAGTTCAGTCCCTGGGTTGGGAAGATCCCCTGGAGGAGGGCACTGCACCCCACTCCAGTATTCTTGCCTGGAGAATCCCATGGACAGAGGAGCCTGGCAGGCTACAGTCCATGGGGTCACACAGAGTCAGACGTGACTGAGTGACTTAGCATACATGTAGCTGCATAATTCCTGCAGGATTCCGGAGGCATCCACATCCTCCTGAGGATGCGCAGTGATCTTTTCTCGCTTTTACAGGATCACAATGTGCTGCCGTGGTTGGGACCATATCACATGTGGTGCCAGGCAGCTCCCGGGGGCCTGCACACACTGTTCTTACCATGCTCCTATTTTATTGATCAGAAGGCTGAGTCCAGGGTGGGGAATGTATCTTTGGGTTCTAATAACAGAATGCCATAGACTGAAAGGCTTATAAACACCAGACATTTATTCCTCACATCGTGGAGGCTGGATTGTCCAAGTTCAAGGTCTGGTATCCAGTGAGGGCTGTGTGGCTCACTGAGTCCCGGTGTCTTTTCACTGAGTCCTCCCATGGCAGAAAAGACAAGCCAGTGCTCTGGTGTTCCTTTTTTTAAAAGGTATGAAAAAAATTATTTATTTAGACACATCTTGAGGCTTGTGGGACCAGGGATTGAACTTGGGCCCTTGCAGTGAGATCTCGGAGTCTTAACCACCAGGATTCCTTTTATAAGGGCACTAATACCATTCACATGGGCTTCCCTTGTGACTCAGTGGTAAAGAATCCGCCCACCAACGCAGGAGATGTGAGTTCGATCCCTGGGTGGAGAAGATCCCCTGGAGGAGGAAATGGCAACCCACTCCAGTATTTTTGCCTGAAGAATCCCATGGACAGAGAAACCTGGAGGGCTATAGTCCATGGGGTCACAAAGAGTTGGACACGACTGGTCGACTTAACAACAACAATACTATTCACGAGGACTCCACCCTCATGACCCGATCACCCCAAAAGCCTGGCCTCATAATGCCATCACACTGAAGGTTAGGGCTTCAGCATGTGAATTTTGTGGGGGCACAAATGCCCAGAGCATAGCAGGATTTATATGTGTATGTGGCAGAGCAGGAATTGTCCAACCTGACTGTGTAGGTCAGCACTGGGGTCACCCTCTTACCCCAGTGCTGAGGCCCACAGATGAGTGGGGTCTTGCATCTGGACACTAGTGGGCAGTGATGGGGGTGACCCCCAGGAACAACAGAGCTCGAGAATGATGCCGGGAGTGTGAGGTCGACCAGTGCTGTCTAGGACAGTTGTCATGAGCTGCACATGGCTATCGAGTGCTTAAAAGGTGCTGATCTGATTGGAGATGTGATCTGAGTGAAAAACATCCTCTGGGTTTCAAAAACTCAGTATAAAAAATGATCGTGAAAGATTACTATGAGAATCATATCTATCACGCGTTGAAATGATTGTATTTTGGCTATGTTGCACTAGTAAATAAATATATCTTTCAAAGTAATCTCCCTTTGGCACTCCCCTTGTGTTCCAGTGGCTAAGACTCTATGCTTCCAATTCAAGGGGCCTGGGTTTGATCCTGGGTCAGGGAACTAGATCTCCCCTGCTGCAACTAAAGATCCCACATGCCGCAACGAAGAGCAAAGATCCCAAATGCTGCAACCGAGACCTAACACAGCCAATCAAATAAATAAATAGTGAAAAAAACTTCCTTTCCTCAAAAAGCTAAACATAGAGTTTTCTTAAGACCCAGAAATTCCACCCCTGGGTATATACCCCAAAGAATTGAAAACAGGTGTAAAAACCAAAACTTGTGTGTGCAAGTGTAGCGTAGCACCACTGACCGTCATCAAAAGGTAGAAACAAGCCACATGTCCATCAACACAGTGGAACAGCATTCAGTCATTAAAAGTAATGTGGTGGTGACGTATGCTGCAACATGGATGAGCCCTGAAAACATGCTGAGTGAAGGAAGACAGGCTGGGCCACCTATTGTGTGATCCCGTTTATGTGAAATGTCCAGAAGAGACAAATCCACAGAAACTGAAAGCAGATTCACGGTGACCAGGGGCCGAGAGAGGGAGAAATGGAGAATGGCTGTTAAACGGGGATGGGGTTTATCTTGGAGTGATGATAAAATATTTTGAAATTATCTTGAGGTAGTAGTTGCCCAGGATTCCCAGGTGGCGTTAGTGGTAAAGAACCTGCCTGCCTGCAATGCAGGAGCTGCAGGAGACCTGGGTTTGATCCCTAGGTTGGGAATCAAACCCATCGCTGGAGGAGGGCATGGCAACCCACTCCAGTATTCTTGCCTGGGAAATCCTATGGACAGAGGAGCTTGGAGGGCTGCAGTCCATGGGGTCACAAAGAGTCGGACACGGCTGAAGCGACTAAGCACGCATGCTCGGTAGTTGCACAGCATTGTGAAGGTACTAAATGAATTGTACACCACAAATGGTCAATTTTATGTTATGTGAATTTCAACACAATAAAAAAAATACAACAATGTTAAAAAAAACTTGTTCCTTTTTTTTTTTTTAACTTTCTTTAATGTGGCAGCTAGAAAACTCAAATGTGACTCACTTCAAGTTGCCCTTGGTCGTGGCTGGTCTAGATCAGTGTGCCTCCAGGGGAGTCAACACCTGCATCCAGGTCCAGGTGCAAAACCCCTGGACCACCGTTGACTCAGAGCAGGGCAGGAAGGAGCCGTAGCCCTGAGGGCTGAGGAGGAGGGGAGGGGAGCTATGGCCATCCCTCACTGTCCACCAGGGCAATTGTGATGCATTTTTCAGATAGTGAGGGAACGTGCCCTTGCTGGCTGGCCAGAGGATTGGAGACAACACTGCAGTGCAGTACTTTGAACCACCTTGACCTTCTGACCACCTGACATCCCAAAGACCTGCAGGCTGTTCCTTTCGACTGGTGGTTTGCACCCGCAGCAGTCCTGGTGGGTAAGGAGGCGTCATCCAGGAACGGTGTCGGATGTGTGTGTGCTCAGTTGCTTCAGTCCTATCTGGCTCTTTGCAACTCCACGGCCTGTAGGCCTCCAGCCTCCCCTGTCCATGGGATTTTTCAGGGGAGAATACTGGGGTGGGCTGCCATTTCCTTCTCCAGGGGATCTTCCTGACCCAGCAATTGAACCAAGATTTCCTTTGTCTTGGGCATTGCAGGTGGACTCTTGCCCACTGAGCCACTGGGGGAAGCCCGAGTTTAAGATGAGATAAGGGAAGAACCAGAAAAGGGGACACAGCATGGAGGAGATGGTGGGGGCGGTCGGGGAGGGAGCAGCTCAGTTCCAGCCAGGAGCGGCGTGTCCTCACCCTGCAGAGGGCAACAAGGCCGACTGGAGGGAACCCAACTGCATCGGATTGAAGGTCCGCCCTTTCCGCCTTCCATGTGAGCTCTGACAAAATATCAGAACTTTCTGACTCTTAGTTTTTGATCTGAAAATGCCTCCCACATCTCTTACCCAGCCCCTCTCACAATGCTCCCCAGAGCCTCTCTGCTGGCCTCCTCTCCAGTGCGCTCTTCTTCAGAAAAGTGGAGGCAGAAACTTAGAGGCTCTTGGGACCTCCAGCTTCAACCCGCCTCCACAGGCTTGGATGCCTCCCTGGACCATCTGCTCTGTTCTGAGGAGTTGTTAGAAAGTTCTTTCCGTAGAGCATCCAGGGATTTTCTTGCCTGATGTCCTGCTGTCCTGCTTCTGACCTTGGAGCAGGTGGTAGGGGTGGTCTCACGCCCTCTCTTCTGGCTCCACCCCCACGATCCCTGTTGCTGTTGTTCAGTTGCCAAGTCTCGTCTGAGTCTTTGTGAACCCATGGAAGGCAGCATGCCAGGCTTCCCTGTCCTTCACTATCTCCCAGAGTTTGCTCAAACTCATGTTCATGGTCTACCCTGGTGGCTCAGTAGGTAAAGAGTCTGCCTGCAATGCAGGAGACCTGGGTTCAATCCCTGGATCGGGAAGACCCCCTGGAGAAGGAAATGGCAACCCACTCTAGTATTCTTGCCTGGAACATTCCGTGGTCAGAGGAGCCTGGTGAGCTATAGTCCCTGGGGTCACAAAGAGTTGGACGTGACTAAGTGACTAACACACACACATGTTCACTGAGTCAGTGATGCTATCTAACCATCCCATCCTCTGTTGCCCCCTTCTCTTGCCCTCGATCTTTCCCAGAATCAGGGTCTTTCCCAAAGAGTCAGTTCTTAAACATCAGGTGGCCAAAGTATTGGAGCTTCAGCTTCAGCATCAGCCCTTCCAATGAATATTCAGGGTTGGTTTCCTTTAAGACTGACTGGTTTGATCTCCTTGCTGTCCAAGGGACTCTCAAGAGTCTTCTCCAGCACCACAGTTGGAAAGCGTCAGTTCTTCCGCGCTCAGCCTTCTTTATGGTCCAACTCACATCTGTACCTAACTACTGGAAAAACCAAAGCTTTGACTGTAAGACCGGTTAGGTACACAGCAGTCACGTGCTCGGCCATTCACCATCTGGCCTCTAGGTGGCGCTGCCTGCCTGGTGCACCTGGACCGATACAGCCTCTGCAACCTCTTAGGCCAACCAACGCCCTCTGGGCCCTCCCGCGGCCCTGGAGCTGGGCACTAGTCCTTGAACAAACCCCGGGCCTTGGTTTTGGGGAGGCACTGAGTCTCATTTGGTTGTCCACGGGATTGGTTATTATCATGTGGTCCTTGATAGGCCTGGGCGATCTGGAGATCCAGAGAAAGCCCTTTTTGCATAATAAGGCATCTGGATGCCTTTAAAAACTATATCCTGATTACAAAAGTGAGCATGTGTATTTGTGAAATTATTTCAGTACAACACCCCCGTCCATTGAGGACCTTCCCCACCCTCTTCAGAGGTAAACATCACAGGTCCATGGCTGGCTGTACATATCTCCAGATTTTCTATTGAGCAAATGGAGTCTTGGAAGATACTGACTGGATGGTGAAGCCTTTCTCCTGTTTAAGAGCTGGAGCAGGGTGGGTGAAGGTGACAGTGGTGGGGAGTGGCTGGGTGTGGGTTGGACTGTGGGGGAGGTGTGGAGGAAGGCCCATCTCTGAGCAGCTCGCAGGGTCCTAGGTCCAGGGGCTTAATGGGGAACTGCAGAAGGGCATGGGCCACCATTCTGGGCAGAGACCAGAGGTCCAGTGAAAAGTGGGAGTCATGTATAGCAGAGGGGACTAACATGGCAGATCGAGAGCAGGGTGGAATGATGCTAGTTCTGTGTCCATTCCTTCTGTAGACTCTACTCCAGCCAGCAGCAACACCCCCCTTTTTTTTTCTTAGACATCAGTTCAGTTCAGTTGCTCACTCGTGTCCGACTCTTTGCGACCCCATGAATCACAGCACGCCAGGCCTCCCTGTCCATCACCAACTCCCGGAGTTCACTCAAACTCACGTCCATCGAGTCAGTGATGCCATCCAGCCATCTCATCCTCTGTCTTCTCCTCTTGCCCCCAATCCCTCCCAGCATCAGAGTCTTTTCCAATGAGTCAACTCTTCGCATGAGGTGGCCAAAGTACTGGAGTTTCAGCTTTAGCATCATTCCTTCCAAAGAAATCCCAGGGCCGATCTCCTTCAGAATGGACTGGTTGGATCTCCTTGCAGTCCAAGGGACTCTCAAGAATCTTCTCCAACACCACAGTTCAAAAGCATCAATTCTTCAACACTCAGCTTTCTTCACAGTCCAACTCTCACGTCCATACATGACCACTGGAAAAACCATAGCCTTGACTAGATGGACATTTGTTGGCAAAGTAATGTCTCTGCTTTTGAATATGCTATCTAGGTTGGTCATAACTTTTCTTCCAAGGAGTAAGCGTCTTTTAATTTTATGGCTGTAGTCACCATCTGCAGTGATTTTGGAGCCCCCCAAAATAAAGTCTGACACTGTTTCCACTGTTTCCCCATCTATTTCCCATGAAGTGATGGGACCAGATGCCATGATCTTCGTTTTCTGAACATTGAGCTTTAAGCCAACTTTTTCACTCTCCACTTTCACTTTCATCAAGAGGCTTTTAGTTCCTCTTCACTTTCTGCCATAAGGGTGGTGTCATCTGCATATCTGAGGTTATTGATATTTCTCCCGGCAATCTTGATTCCAGCTTGTGCTTCTTCCAGCCCAGCATTTCTCATGATGTGCTCTGCATAGAAGTTAAATAAGCAGGGTGACAATATACAGCCTTGACATACTCCTTTTCCTATTTGGAATCAGTCTGTTGTTCCATGTCCAGTTCTAACTGTTGCTTCCTGACCTGCATATAGGTTTCTCACGAGGCAGGTCAGGTGGTCTGGTATTCCCATCTCTTGAAGAATTTTCCAGTTTATTGTGATCCACACAGTCAAAGGCTTTGGCATAGTCAATAAAGCAGAAGTAGATGTTTTTCTGGAACTCTTTTGCTTTTCCGATGACATAAGTTTTTCTTAGACATAAGTTTTTTAAAAATTTATTTATTTTTGGCTGTGCTAGGTTGGCAGTTCTCTAGTTGCAGCGAGTGGAGGCCACTCTCTAGTTGTAGTGTGGCCTCTAGAGTGTGCTCTCTTCAGTAGCTGAAGCTTCTGGGCTCTCGAGCACAGGCTCAGTAGCTGTGGCTCAGGGGCTTAGTTGGTCCATGGTATGTGGGATCTTCCCGGACCAGGGGTTGAAACAGTGTCTCCAGCGTTGGCAGGTAGATTCTTTACAAGAGTCACCTGGGAAGTCCAGCCTTTACTTTTTAAAATTAATTTTTTGGAGTATAGTTGATTTACAATGTTGTGTTCATTTCTGCTGTATATAGCAAAGTGAATCAGTTATACATATACATATATCCACTCTTCTCTAACTGCTATTCCCATATAGGTCATTATAGAATTCTCTGTGCTATACCATAGATTTTTATTAACTAGATATTTTTGTTAACTAGATAGTAATGTATATGTCAACCCCAATCTCAAAATGTATCCCTCTCCCTCTTCCCCCATTTCCCTTTGTAAACCGAAAGTTTGTCTTCTTATCTGGCCATGCTGGGTGGCATGCAGAATCTCAACTCCCTAACCAGGAATTGAGTCCATGCCCCAGCAGCAGCCCCTGGCGTGGAAGTGCAGAATCTTTTATTTTTATTTTTTATTTTTTTGGAAGTGCAGAATCTTAACCACTGGACTACTGAGGAAATCTAATAAGTTTGTTTTGTACATCTGTGACTCAATTTATGTTTTGTAAATAGGTTGATTCACGCCATTTTTTTTTAAAGATTCCACGTATAAGCAATATCATGTATTTGTCTTTCTCTCTGACTTACTTCACTCAGGATGACAATCTCTAGGTTGATTCGATTCCTGGTCAGGGAACTAGGACCCTGCATGCTGTGCGGCGTGGCCAAAAAAACAAAAAACACCTCTCCTGAGTGTATATATATGACTGATTCACTTTGCTGTACACTTGAAACTAACGCAACCTTGTTAATCAGCTATGTTGGTGTTGTTCAATCGTCCACTCATGTCTGGCTCTTTGCAACCCCATGGACAGCAGCACGCCAGGACTCTCTGTCCCTCACCATCTCCAGAAGTTTGCCCAAGTTCATGTTCATTGCATTGGTGATGCCATCCAGCCATCTCATTCTCATCATCTGATGCCCTCTTCTCCTCCTGCCTTCAATCTTTCCCAGCATCAGGGACTTTTCCAGTGAATCAACTGTTCTCATCAGATGACCAAAATACTGGAGTTTCAACTTAAGCATCAGTCCTTCCAATGAGTATTCAGTGTTGATTTCCCTTAAGATTGACTGGTTTGATCTCCTTGCTGTCTGAGGGACTCTCAGGAGTCTTCTCCGGGACAGTAGTTTGAAGGCATCAGTTCTTTGGCTGTCTGCCTTTTTTACGGTCCAGCTCTCACAACTGTATGTGGCCGCTGGGAAGACCTTAGCCTTGACTATACAGACCTTTGTTGGCAGAGGAATGTCTGCATTTCAGCACACTGTCGAGGTTTGTCATAGCTTTCCTGTCAAGAAGCAAGCATCTTCTGATCTCATGGCTGCAGTCACCATCCGCAGTGATTTTAGAGCCCAAGAAGAGGGAATCTGTCATCACCTCCAGTTTTTCCCTCTCTATTTGCCATGAAGTAATGAGACTGGATGCCATGATCTTAGTATTTTTAATATTGAGTTTTAAGCCAGCTCTTTCACTCTCCTCCTTCACCCTCATCAAGAAGTTCTTCACTTCCTCTTTGCTTTCTGCCATTAGAGCAGTATCAACTATAGTTAATACTGATAACAATAAAAACCCTTTAGTTTCTTATTCCCCTGTTCTCTTCTTAGATGCTATTATTATAGAGGGAGCGCAGCCCACCCTGCATTAGTAGTCCCTCAGCCTCCTCTACCCGAGGCAACCTGAAGGCTTGGGGGCTGGAGCAAGACCTTTTGGAACCCTCCGTTTTGATGCTATAGTAATAATGGCCATAGTAAAAAATCACTTACTATGGGCCAGGTACCCTTTGTTCTGAGAACAGCAGTTCTTGGGTTCAGAAACATGGGGGCCACTGAGACCCTTCCAGGGGGGTCCATCAGACTGAACTGTTTTATTTTTTTTAATAAATATTTGATACTACTTTAAAACATTTTTAGCCTGTGGGATCTTAGTTCCTTGACCAGGGATAGAAGCCTGCTTTGGAAGTAAAGCATCTTAACCACTGGACCACCGGGAAAGTCCCCAAACTATTAAAAATATGTTTTCTTTGAACTATTTTTAATATCAATGTTAAAATTTCCTTTGCCTCTGTCACTTTTTTTTTCTCTCACATGTGTGTGGTGGAGTTTCCAGGGGAGATTCGCTGTTGCAACAGGTGGGATGCAGAATCAGATGTGAGAATCCAGCTGTCTTCTGTTCACTGGACATGGAAGAGATGCAAAACTGGAAAACAATGTCTCTCTTTTTATGGAATATTTTTGTTTTGGAAAAGGTGGCTATTTTTCATTAAAAATGCTATTTGTTATCATGAGTAGATGGATTATGATTTAAAAACTAACAAACAGTTTTTAAAATTAGCAGTTTTATTTTTTTTAATCTACAAATGGCAAATATCAGTAGCTATAACCCATATAAACAGATGTATATGTATATATATATAGTTTTTTGCCATGCTGCACATTATATATATATATATATATATATATATATATATATATATATATGGTTTATTTTTTCTTTTGGTGTTGTGGCATGTAGGATCTTAGTTATCTGAACAGTTCTATAGCCTCTGCATTGGAAGCTTGGAATCTTAACCGCTCAACCAGCAGGGAAGTTCCCTCAAGTATATTTTTTAAAGAATGGAAAGAGGTACTGAGACCAAAATGTTTGAACACTGCGGATGTAGAAGAATGGTCCAATCCCGCCCTCTGCCTGTTTTTATAAATAAAGTTTTATTGGAACACAGGCACACCCACGCCTTTACATAAGGCTGCTTTCCTGGCGCAATGACAGAGCTGAAGAGAGAGAGACAATCTGGGCTACAAGACTGAAAATATTTACTCTTTGATCCTTCAAGAGAAAGTGTGCTGGACTGATGTAGAATAATGCATTTGATCTTCATGAACAGGTCTATTACTGTTTCCCTTTTGCAGATGGGAAAATAGAGGTACAGAGAGGTAGTCATTATCCTTAGGTCACACAGTCAGTGAGGCTGGGGCTGAGCTAAGCCCCTCGGGGTCAAATGACTGACCCCAAAGTTGGGGTGTGGTAGATGTCTTTGGTTAGTGTCCCCCTTCTTGGCCTCTGACTCCCCTTCATCTGGTACTCCGCTGTTCCTTGAAGACCATCTACCTCTCCCTATCTGCACATTCTACGTGATTCTCTGAAGCCCTTTCTTGGGAGAACCAGGAGTTGCATTTTCAGACCAAAGGCCTTTCATGTCAGCCTGAACAAGGGATGTATGTCTCACTGCGTCATTTCCGACTCTTTTGTGACCCCATGGACTATAACCCACCAGACTCCCCTGTCTATGGGATTTTCTAGGCAAGAATACTGGTGTGGGTTGCCATTTCCTCTTCCAGGGGATATTCCTGACCCAGGGATTGAACCTGCATCTCCTGCCTTGGCAGGTGGATTCTTTACTACTGAATTACCTGGGAAGCCCCTGAACAACAGGTATAACTGGTCTTTTGCTCACCTAAATCAACATAGCTCTCTGACCTCCTAACGTTATTAACAATGATTTTTGGCTGTCGACTATATTCACAGAAACATTCACAGAATAGGCAGGGAGGTAAGACCTTGGGGATGGAAGGTGCCCTAGCCCCTTCATCATGTGGCCAGCTTCTAGAAGCCTGGAGTGGGAGGGTGCCTGCAGGTACACTGTGGGCTGATGGGCAGACCCACTGGATGGGGCTGAGGGTGGAGGGAGGGCAGGCTGTCAGTCCCTTCTTAAGACCCCACCCCCACCACTGATATGCTGCCCTCACCTTGAACTGGCCATGAGCCTCTTCTGCTACCTACAGGCTGCTCTGAACCTTGACCTCTAGGTTCTAAGACTCTCCGACGGCTGGGGTAATTCAGGGGCATCTCAGGAAAGTCTGTAAACAGGATACAGCTTGGGGTGGAGCCTTTCAGAAGCAGCTTCTTGGGTGCCGGTGAGTGGAGTGGGACCACCAGAGGCCTCGGAGGGGTCTCACCTCCCACTGGACTCGGGGGTCCTGAGCTAGGCTTCCAGGTATCTCTTGCAGGGTGTTTCCAGTAGGAATTTTGCTAATAGTTGAGGCCTCACACATCTTCCTTGGGGCCTCACTGGCTGGATCATGCAGGAATATTATCCAGCAGACTTGGAGCTGTGGGGGGGGAGGTGGTGGTGGGGGTGGTCTGAGGGTGGAGGCATGGGGTGGTGGTGGTGGGGCTCTACTGCCCTGCTGTCCCCCATCCGGGACAACCAGGTAAAGACCCAGCCAGTGTCTCTGGTTTTAACTTTCTTGCAAAGAGTCTTGGCTGGAGAGCTACCACCTTCTCATCCTCAATGACTTTCCAAGTGCCTCCTACCAAGGTCCCCCCAAAGAGACCTGGGGAGTACTTTGCAGAAGCTATAAAGACCACTCCAATACAGAAGCCCTTTGATTCAACTTTTTTTATTTTTTTTTTCTTTTTGAATGTCATGCAATAATTCACAGTCCCAAGCCCACAGTTTTCAAACAAGGTAGGAAAAAGGAAAAAAGAAGCAAAGGAACTCGGTGGTGGTGTTTTTTTTCTTTTTTCTTTTGTTATTTCAAGCAGGACCAAATGTCAGAAAAAAATGCTTCTTTTCTCAATCATTAATTTTTTTGTCCTTTTTAAAATTGTTTATTTTTTTTTAAATTGATTTCTGCAGGCAGTAATAGTAGGGTTTGGTATAACCAGCAAGCACTCCTGTGTGTGTCTGAGAACGTGTGTGGGGTATGAGTGTGTCTGGTGGAGGTCTGTGTGGGACGCTGGGTTTCCTCTTCGCTTCCGGCTTCTAGCCACACACACGGGCCACCAGCACGCGTTCACCAGGGAAAGGAAAGATTTCAATTGAGATGATAAAACTCATCAATAGAAGCAATTTTTTTTCTCCCCGTTTTTCTTTTAAAAATGTTTTTTTTTTTTTTTTTTGAAATTTCCATTTTCCCCAAGGTTCTCCAAAAATGGCTGAGTTAATTCGAATCCCTTGGCTGTGTGGTTTGTCTGCCCCCGAGGGCCCCCCGCCGTCGTCGTGGGGGATCGGGGCTGGGTGGGGGGGCGCCGTCGCTGCCCAGGAGGGTCTTTTCGGGACACCCTGGTGTGTCCCGGCCCTGGGGACTCCCTCCAGAGTCCGGGGTCGTCCGGCTGGTCCTCTCCTGGGCCTTCCCGGGCCTCCCCGCCCCCGTGTGCTGGGCAGGTGGCAGCGAGGTGGCCCCGCGGCCGGTGCGGCTCCTCCCCGAGGGGGGCGTGTGCGTGGGGTGCGTGGGGGGGCCGGGCGGGCGCCACCTCGCCCGGGCTTAGCACCAGTCATCGTCGTCGGTCTCGCTGTAGGCTTCGTGCAGGCCTTTCCGGGAGCCCGGCCCGCGGGGCCTGGCCAGTCCGTGGGCCGGGTAGTAGCCGTTCGGGAGTCGCCGGCCGTGCCTGGAAGGCGAGGCGCAGGCCGGGCCCGCGGCCCGGGGAGTCCTGGGCGAGCACGCGTGGCGCGCGGGGGGCGGCGCGTCGTAGGCGGCGGCCCGGGGCTCCTCCTCCTCCCCGCCGCCGCCGCCGCCCGGGCCGTCGGGCTCGTCGTAGTCGGAGCCCCGGTAGTAACCGTGGTGGTGCCGGGGGCCCGGGGGGCCCTCAGCTGCGTGCGCGCCGGACGCCGGCCATCGCGCCCCTCCGTGGCGACACGGCGCCCTGGGGGACTCGCTCCGGGCCGGGCCCGGGACCCGCCGCTCCATCGCGGGCGAGCGGCTGCTGCCGTGGCCTCCCGTGGGCGGCCGCTCCCCGGCCAGGGGCTCGGCCACGGGGCCCGGGTACCTCCGCGGGCCGCTGGGGGCCGTTCGGCCCGGCCGCGCCGCGGGCTGCTGCTGCTGCTGGGGACCCGAGCCGCCGGCCTTACGGATCACGGGGGAATAGGACACGCGCGGCCGGGGAGTGGAGGGGGTCTGGGGGAGCTGGCGGCGTCCCCGCCGCGGAGTGCTGGTACCAGATGTTGAGGGGGCTGGGCTTCCACTTACGGAACTACTGCCCTACACGAAAATTGAAACAAAGGAAATCAAAAAAAAAGATACAACAAAATCAACCAGAAGGAGACGGGAGGAGACACAGAGGATCGGAGGGTGGGGAGCGAAGGAAAATCCAGAGGACAGGGGAGGAGGGGGGGAGGGGGGACACACAGGACGTTCAAATGGAAAAAAAGGAAAAAAGCAACAGCCACAGGTGGGAGGAAGGGGAAGGAGGGGAGGAGGAGGAGGGAGAGTGAGAGAGACAAGGAGGGTGGGGGGAAGTCGAAAACCAACACAACAAAGTGAAAAGAGAAATGAGAAATGGAGTTTTGTAAGTTTCGGGGTTAAAAATAGCAGAAGTTTCAAAAATTACTCACAGGCGTCCAGAGGACAGAAATCATAATTGAAACAAAAAACGGAAGCCGGGTTAAAGGAAAGCAAAAGGCAGAAGGTAGCCAGGGTGGGCGTGAGTCGTAAAGACCACTGCTGGCCCGAAACTCAAACGTGATCCACAACCAAAGAGGAAGCAGCTGCGGGCGGCGGGGAGCGGGGTGGCAGGCGGGCAGGGGGCTGGGGTGCAGAGTGGGGAGCCAGAGTGGCAGGGGGCAGTGTCCACCCCTGCCCGAGCCCAACCCCCTGGCTCAGGGAACCCCATGGTGGGCAGGTCAGAGATCACAGAGGGAGTGGGGAACCCCGCCCAGGGGGGGCTGTGGGCTGTGGCCCCCCATCCTCTCCCGGAGGGGTCCACAGTGCCTCCTGCCACACCCACCTGACGGTGGGCCATGTGCTCCCGGCCCTCACTGGGTGAGCGGGACCAGCGCTGGTCACGGGCCCGGGGCCGGCCGTGCTCCGGTCGCTCCTGGGCGTAGCGCTCCTTGTCAGGGGGCGGGGGGTGGTGGTGGTGTGGGTGGTGGTGGTGCCGATGCTTCCGGTCCTTGGGCCGGCCCCTCTCCTGGTCTCTTTCCTTTGATGGCAGGTCCCCAGACTGGGTGGTCATGCTCAAGTCTGTCCCCAAGCCTGGGGCCGCATGGGGTCAGAAAAGACAGATGGCTGTGAGGAAAGGGCGGCGTGGGACGTGCATGTGGGCAGTTTCCAAGCAGGGCTGTGGGCCCTGCGGGCACCTGCCCTTGGGCCCAGGGTGGCCTGGTGGGGGTGTGGGGGAGAGCTGGTCACCAGGGTGTGAGCAGCAGCTGGCGCATCTCGGTCCCCCTGGGTCCTGTCCAGGCCCTTTTGTCTTTCCTCACTCAGTGTTTACCCTGCTCTGCCTTCTCCCCCTATCTCCCCCTGCTCTGTCCCCTTACACAGCCTCAGGTCCCTGGGCCCTGCAGGGCGACCCACCTGTGTCCACGTCCGTGTAGCGGCCCAAGGAGCGCTCGGAGGTGCGGTGGCCGCGGTCTCTGCGCCTCTGGTGGTGCCGCTGGTTCTCCTCGGGCGGCACCCTCTCCAGGGAGTAGTCGTCCAGGCGCCGCGCCTTGGGGCCCAGCACGGAGGCCGAGCGCTTCATGGGGCTGGTGTCTGAGATGGTCTGGGGTGGAGGGGAACAGGCCGGCGGGCCGGGGTCAGTGGCCGGGACACAGCAGTCCTGGTCTGCCCCATCCGCCATCAGTGATGGGGGTGTGACCATCCAGAGGTGGGGTCTGGTGGGGGGAGCCCTGGGCTTCAGGCTCCAGGACTCTTCTGTCCCCTCCCCAGCTCCTCCTGGGTTCCACCAGGAGGCCCCATTCTCTCCACCTCCTGCTGGGACAGGCAGGCTGGCTGAAGGGCAGAGCTTCTCCCATCCGGAGTACAAACCTGGGAGCCCTGGGCAGCCCGGCCTGCTCTCCAAAGCGGGTGAGGAGCCTCAGCCTCTCCTTGCTGCCAGGCCTATCAGCCCAGGGCCAGGCACCCAGCACACAGTCCTCCTTGGCCAAGGGACTTTCCTGCCCACCAGCTTCTATGGGAAGCCTTTGAGGGACTGGCCTGGCATTTGAGACCCCCGGAGGGACCTGCTCTCCTCATCCTTGGCCTGCAGCTTGGGGGCCTGTGTGTTCGCTGCACCCTTGGGTGGAACTGGGTTCCCTGCGGCTGGGAGAGGAGAGAAGGAAGACAGAGCAGTCTTGCCCAGGGCCTGGCCCAGTGGCACTGCCTGAGAGTGGAGTCTTGAGGGACGCGGGGCTGTGGGCCCAGAGGTTCATGGGTGGTGTCATGGGAAAGAGCCCCCAAGAAAGAGTGAGCCAGGCAGGGCTGCAGGTCAGGCTTCTTGGAACAATGGATGCCCGCCTGCCAGGCTTGGGGGGCTCTGAAGAGAGGGTGGGAGGTTGGGGGGGCAGGGCGGGGTCACCCCTCCAGGGCACACACGGGGCACACAGAACACAACACATGAGGATGGGGCTCCACGGGGTAGGGGGCAGGGGGTGCGGTCTGCAAGGAAAGGGTGGGGTCCGAGGACCCGGAGAGATGACAGAACTCCCACGAGGGGGGGTGGGCGGGAAGAGGGGGCCGGAGCCCGGCTGGGCGGTGGGCGGGCGCGGTACATACACTGAGGTCATTCCCACGTGGCCGGCCCCTTCTCCTCTGTCACAGCCCCACGGGATGGTGCACACAGAAAAAACAGAAAGAAGGAAATAAATATAAAAGCCGAGAGGGAGAGGGAGTGGTGTGGGAGATGGAGGAGAATGCCAGGGTCGGGGGGAGAGAAGAACCTGAGTGGGGGGAGGGGGAGGGAGAGAGAGGTTAATGTCCCCGGTGCGTGGGCGACCCCAGGCCCGGCTGGCCTTCCTCCCACGGGGACGGAACACACAGATGGCAAAGGCACGAGACCGACAGAGGGGCGACGTGGCCGCAGGCGCCTGGCTCTGGACGCTGCCTCATGCAACGTGCCCCAGCCCTGGCTCCGCTGACACTCAAGCTTCGGGGGTGGGGTGGGATGACCGTCAGCTGGCTTGGGCCCCCCTTCTCCTGGGGCCCGGAAGCTCAGTCCTGGTTGGGCTTTGGGGGGCCCATCGGGATGGGACTGGACAGTCACATGCAGGCTGGGTGCCTCCCACCCAAGTTCCCAGCAGCCAGAGGCCACGCCCCTGGGCGACCCTGGCCCGGCCAGGCACAGCACAGCCCCGCCCCCCTCACGCCCACCCCGTGCAGATGCCACGGCACAGCACATGGGCAGCCTGCCACAGTCAGACATGCCGCCCTGCCTCTCAGGTTGGGTGGGCAGCCCAGCCATGCTTCTGGCCCCTCTGTCCTGGGGGGCCGGGGGCGGTGGGACCCTGCCCCCCGACAACCAAGCCCACAGCTGGGTAAAGCAGCCACACACAGACACGCGTCAGGCACACACACCTGCTTCTCCCCAGCGGCTCTCACAGAGACCAGACAGAGGGACAACTCCCGGGCACCACCCCAGACATGCTACCAGGTCCTGGGACCTGCCAAGTTCCCCAGAGCATGTACGCTGTATGAGCACACCCATCCCTGTGTGCATGCGCCTCTGCGCATGCATGGATATTCTTGATTGCAGCTCTCACGGGGGCCTGACACATCCCCTCCCACCCCCCCTCCACATCCTTGATTGGTGTCCTCCACATCCTCTGGCCTCAGCATCCCCAAACGGAGCAGAGACAAACCCCGTGGCGGTGACCATGGTGCCCTGCCCCAGAGGAACCTCGACCCCTCTCAGCCCTCCGTCAGGGAGAAACTAAGAGGACTGGGGCCTCTGCAGGTTCCAGAGGTGTGGACCCTGCCTGCTGCAGCCAAGGGTGCAGGAGTCCCACCCAGCCCTGGGTCCCTGGGCTGCACAGGGAAGCTGAGACTCCAGAGGCCAAGTCCAGTCCCCAGGGTGGTGGGTGAAAGCTCTCACCTGGTTCTCGGCAGGCAGGCGGGGCATGGAGGCGGCCCGGGCCTGGCCTTCCACGGGGAAGTAGTGCTCACTGTCGGAGTAGCCGTCTCTGCCCATCTCTCGCATCTCCACAGACTGCGGGGCAGATGGCGAGGCTGGCTGAGCCCTGGGGCCGCCTGGCCAGGGACCCCGGGGGGGGAGAGTTGGCCGAGTGTGTGCAGAGCTGCAGGTGAGGGGCCCAGACCCCTCCTTCTTGTCCTGCCCAGGCCGGGGAGCCAAGGGGGCGGCGGGGCCGTGGAGGTACCTGAGAGTTGGGCTGGCTGTTGGGCATATCGGTGGGGGGGCCCCGCTCTGGGCTCCACGTGCCCGTCTTCTGGAACATCTCCTGGGCCCGCTGGGTCACCCAGGATGGGCTCTCTTTCATGCCACTTTCGTGAGCCATCCTGTGTGGGGCACAGAGGCCAGGGTGATGGTGGGCACTCGTGGCTTTTGCACCTGGCACCCAGCAGCCCTGTTCCCCTGCCTCTGGCCAAGAGGGACACTCACAAGCCTCCTCCTGGGTCCAGCTGGGTGGAGGGGAGGGCGTTCTGGCCAGGGCCCCCCTCCTGTGTTGGAGATGGGGGCTCCATGCGCTGGAACATGAGAGGTGTCCGGTTCTGGGGAAGCAGAGAGCAGCGTGTGTACACAAGGTGGCCGGGGGGGGGGGTGGGGGGAGAGGGGACAGATGGAAGAGGGTGTCCCAGGCTGAGGCTTTGGTTTCAAGACTGCAGTGGGGAGGCTATGGAAGGTATGCTTAGCCCACCCCGGGGGTGAAATCCTAGAAGCCATTCTTGAAACCCACCCCTACCCTAAAACACACACACACATTCAAGTCTGATCCATCAGCGAGTCCTCTAGACTCTTCTAAATCCATCCATAACCAGATCACTTCTCACCGCTCCATGACCCCCATCCTGGTTCTCATCAGTTTTGTCCAGGACCACTGCCTCCTCCCAGGCTCCCAGCTCCAGCCCTTACTCTCCAAGGCTGCCAGAGAGCACCAGTGAGCAGCTGCAAGAGATCACTTCCCACCTCTCCTGAGGCACACTTGTGGCTCCCACTTCACTCTGAGCAAAAGTCAAAGGCCCACAAATCCTGAATAATCCGTCCTGTCGCCTCCCCACCCTCGTCTCCTTCCCTTGCCCCTCTGCTTACTCTGTTCTGCCATACAGACTTCCCTGCTATTTCTCACTCAAGCTCATGGGCCTCAGGGCCTTTGCACTGACTGTTCTCTCTGCCTGAAACATTTCCCCCTAGGTGTCTGCTTGGCTCTCTCTCCTCTTCCTTCAAGTCTTTCCTCTGATGTCACTACCTCAGCAATGCCTCCCAAACTACCCCTTCCAAATCATATTCCCTTGCCCACCCCCTGCTTTTTCTCATGACACTTACTTTTTTCTGCAGTGCTATATAATTTCATCATCTATCATTGCTGGCCTTCTGCCAACTGGAAAGTCTGCTCTGCAGGGATTCTGGTCTGTTTTGCTCACAGACGCATACCCAGAGTTGAGAAAGGTGCCTGGCACATCATAGGTGCCCAATGATTAAAAAAAAAAAAGTTTATTTGTTCTGCTTATTGGCTTATTTGACTGCACTGGGTCTTAGTTGCAGTACATGGGATCCAGTTTCCTGAGTAGGGATCGAACCTGGGCCCCTTGCATTGGGAGCGTGGAACCCTAGCCACTGGACCACCAGGGAAGTCCCCGCCCAGTAAGCGTTGGTGGAGCAAATGAGTTACTCCAGGCTATGTCTCCTTGGCATTGCCCTCCTTCTTCAGTGACCTGTCCCATTGCCCTCCTTCCTCAGTGACCTGTCCTGGGGCCTGACGTCATCCCACTGTTCTGGTTGGTCCTCACAGCGACAAGGGAGACACTGTCTCCCAGCCTGGGTGTCCCCAGAGTGATGGAGATCGGAAGGAGCGGCTGTCAGGGCTGGAGCCATACCTGTTCCTCGCGCATGGCCTGCAGCTTCTTGGCCTTGCTCTGCCGGTAATACTCCATGATCATCATGGCCGCGTAGATCTTGCCCACTGTCAGGTCCGTGGCTGGGGGCACAGGATGAGCTCACCATGGGTGGGGGCCTCAGTATGCACCAACCCCGCCATCCCGAGGCCTCCTCTTCCCTCCCCCCCTCTCTGTCCCAGGCCGGGCCTGGCTCTTACACTTGTGGGGGGTGACCAGCAGGTCCAGCGTCTTCTGGGACAGATTGGGCCAGATGGCCATCATCTCCTTCCGCAACTCGGCATCCATTTGTTGTTTGTCAGCTCCGCCTGTGAGTGGGAACAGAGAGGCATCAGCTGGCCTCTGGGGAAGCTGCAAAGCCATAGGCTCCTGCTGACCCAGGCTCTGGGCGGGGCCTAGCAGGGCCAGGGCCTTTGAAAGACTGTGTGGGAGACAGTCCAGCATCCAGAGGGACCGACTGGTTCCCACTTACCAGCTGTGTGACATGGGTGTTAGTCTACTGTGCTGTGCCTGTTTGCCCATCTTTGAAATGGGGATGATGGCAATAGTACCTGCCTCAGTGAGTTGTCTGAAGATCAAAGTAGTTGATGTTCAGCATTAGAACTATGGCTGCTGTAGGAAGCTTGGGGTAAGCCTCAGGGAATAGTCCTGATAGAGGAGGTTTGTCCCTCAACCAAGTTTCCCCTCCTATGAATGCCGACCTTGGAACTAGCTGACGCTTGGCCCCTCACCCCAGCCATGGTGATTCCTTGTCCCCTCTGTCTGAGTACATGCAAGAGTTGCCCTTCCTGCCTTCCCTGGGATTGGCTGGGGCCATGAGATGAGTTCTTGCCGATAAAGTGTGAGCAGAGTGAGGTGCCACTTTGGGCATTTAATGGCCAGTGCAGAACCCTCCTGGGTTCTCATTCCATCTGTCACAGCAACTGGTAGCATTGGGGACAGTGGTTGCCCACTCAGGCCTGGTCCCTAAGTGACTAATGAACAGAAGACCCTGCTGACCCTGGAAGAAATTCCCACATAATGCAAGTGGGAAGTGAATCTTTGTTGGTTCAAGACCTTGGGGCTGTTTGTTACGGCGGCACATTCTCATTCATCCTGACTGATACATCAGCCTGGACCCTGTTTCAACTCTTGTTTCACAGCCCCCAACACTAGGCACAGGGGTGCTGTCCTAACATTTACCAGCAGTTAGGGACATTGATGACAGAGCTAGAGAAAGGGTCTGAGGGCTTTCTGCTGGGCCAAATGTTAACCCTGTGGTTGCTGGATTATGGGAGGAGGTTCAGGAGATCTGGGGGAAGGGCAGGGGCCGGCTCTCAGTCAGTTGAATAGTATTTCAGTGTTTGAACAACCATCTGTGGGGGCCTGCTGGCTGAATAGCTGACCCACCCAGGCAGCCGCAAGAAGCCCCTTTGCCTCCACTCCCTGTCCACCTCTTGTCGCCCACCATCTGTCCTCATGGCCCTTCCTTCTCCCCCTCCATTTTCCGGATCCAGCCTAGGACTGTCTTTGGACCTCCTGGGCAGTTTCTCCTTCTCAGCAGATGTGGGTCAAAGCACAGACATCTGCCAGGCACTCTGTGCTTTCACTCATCTTTCCTTGTGTGACTCCAGAGACAGGTGTCTTTATTTTGAGAAAATTCCTTTCAGAAGGGTCTTTTGTCAAGTCAAGCACAGGTCCTGTTCCACAGTGAGGATTTGGAGGCAGTAGGGAGCTGAACCGCCTGGACCAGTGTAGTGGCCTCTGCACAAGTCCTCCCATACCCACCAGAGGGCGCTCGTGAACACCTGAGGGCAGTCGCCTCTGCCCAGGTCCACCTCCCATAGCCCACCCATAGCCACCAGAGGGCGCCCATGAACACCTGTATCAGTCACATGTCTCCGGCGCTCAGAGCCCTCCAAGGCTCTGACCTCACCCAGGGTGATCTCCCCAAGTCCATAAGACCCTCAACCATCTGCCTTCAACTCTACTTTCCCCTCTGCTCACTCTGTTCCAGCCACACCAACCTCCTCCGTGCTCCGCAACCACGCCAAGCATCGCCCTGCCTCCAGGTCTTTGTATAGGCTGTTTCCTCTGCCAGGACGGTCCTTTCTACAGGTATCGGTGTGGTTCCCTCCCTCATCCGCTTCAGGTCCCTGCCCAGAGCCTTTATCAAAGAGGTCTTCTAGCCGCCTCTCAACCTAAAGCAGCCCCCCTCTTCTATGCCTTTTCCTGGCTTTATTTCTCCACTGTGTACTTATCACCTCATGCTGTTGCTCACCTCCTCACTTCGGGGATCTGCGGGGTCTAAATGTGCAGAGATCACTGGGGCCAAGCTGTGTGGGGGTGGGGCTGATGGGTGGGCCTGGACTCAGGTTATGGGAGACCCTTCAAATAATCGTCTGTTCTGTAGCTGGCCTTTCAACACCCTTGACACCAACCTATAACAGATTTTCTTTCCTCTAGGAAAGCAGTTGGAATTAATAGCTACATCTCCCATCCACTGTAGCTAAGTGAGGTGCCTGGGGCCTCTTTGGTTCCTTTTCAGAGACATGGGAAGGGAAAGAAGAGAACGTGACATTCCTGTGAAAAGTCACTTTTGCCCAGCCACTTACGTATTTCCTGTCTCAGGTGGAGAAAAGGAAGCCACTTATTGTTACGGACTGAATTGTGTCCTCCCAAAATTCACACTGACGCCCGAATGCCCAATGTAATGGCATTTGGAGATGGGCCCTTCAAGGGAGTGACTAAAGTCATATGAGGTTATGAGGGTGGCCCCTAAGAGAGACAGACAGCAGGGGTGCATAGGCACAGAGCACAGGCCATTGAGGGCACAGCGAGAAGAGCGCGGCCGTTTGCAAGCGAGAGGCCCTTCGGGAGAAACCTAACCTGCTGGCACCTTGATCTTGGACGTCCAGTCTCTAGAACTGTGGGAAAGTAAACTTCTGTTGTTTACGTACTGTCTCTGCTATTTTGTTATGGAAGCCTGAGCTGACAAGGATACCTGTTCTTGGTGAATGGTTTAGGCAGGGTTAAGGTTTCTTGCCCTGTCGGCACTGTCAGACACTGAGGCTGGATCATTCTTGGTTGTGGGGCCGTCCTGTGCACTGCAGGATTTCCAGCATCCTCAGCTTCTACCCACTAGTTACCAGTAGCACCCCCTGACCCTAGTCCTGACAACCAAGCCCGTCCCCAGACATCGCCAGGTGTCCCCTGGTAGACACAATGCCTCCGGTTGAGAATCACCACCTTAGACTCCTTCTGCTTCAATTCAAATGGAAATCTCTCATTCAGGATTGCTGTTCACATTGAAACACAGTAAATACCCTGCCTATGAAATCTTTAATTTGAGAACTTTCAAAGATGAGAACGTGCGTTCCATCAGGGTCAGGCCAGGCGTGAGCTAAACCGCAGCTTCCCTCCATGTCCTCCTGCTGAGATCCTCCAGCTCTGCCATCTCCCGCCTCCTCTCCCTCCGCCGGTCAGCAGCTCTTCTTGCCTGCTCACTCAGTTCCAGCCCCTGTATTCCAGCTGTTATGCTATACTCTGTACTTTTTAAGGTACTACACTGTAGGAATGAAAATGTTTTCTTTCTTTTTTGTTTGTTTTTATATATTATTTGTGTGAAAAGTATTATAAACCTATTACAGTACAGTACTATATAGCTGATTATGTTCATTTGGTACCTAAGCTAGTCTTTTGGACTTAGGAACACACTGGTTTTATGAACGCTCTTGGAACAGAACTCATTCATATGTAGGGGACTTACTATGAAGGGAAAATCCTTAGGGGATTTCAAGGCAGCTCTCCCTTGGGGTCATGGGATCCACTCAAGGCTGGATCTCAGGTATACTGCCCCTCCAGGGACGGAGTTGTTAATACTGGGGCTCCCAGGGCCTCCCTGGTGTCTCAGACGGTAAAGAATCTGCCTGCAATGCAGGAGACCTGGGTTCCATCCCTGGTCTAGGGGTCAGGAAGATCCCCTAGAGAAGGAAATGGCAACTCACTCCAGTATGCTTGTCTGGAGAATTCCGTGGACTGGGGAGCCTCACAGGCTGCAGTCCATGGGGTTTCAAAGAGTCAGACATGACTAAGCGACTGACACTTTCACTTTCAAAGACAGAAGGTACCCCTGTATTTGGGCACCAGTCCCCCAGAAACCAGTTGTGTCCCAGCATCTTCCCCTCCCCTACATCACTCTACACACCCCTGGTGCGCCTTCTCTGTTGCAGGGTCCGTCCCATGCACGTGGCAACATTCAAGAGCTTCTCTTGGGACTTCCCTGGTGGTCCAGTGGTTAAGACTCCATGCTCCCAAAGCAGGGGGCTTGGGTTCAATCCCTGGTTGGGGAACTAACATCTCATATGTCATGTGGCCAATAAATAAATAAAACATTAAAAAAAAAAAAAAAAGCCTCCCTGGCATGCCAGGTACCATAAGGGCCAGCCCACTTCCAGTTTCAACAGCCAAAACTGTCTTCAGCCTTCCCTGGGGTGAACTGCCAGCACCCAGATAGGAAGAAGGTTTCTTCTCTGTAGGGTATTGAAGGCAACGGGCGAAGGAGGTGGTAAGATAAGATGGGAGCTCCTGCTGCCATCTCTGTGTTAATTTGGTCTGTTAGAACTGACAACAATTTCTATTAGTTCATCAAAAGCTTCCGCTTCTGCCATATGCTCCTTACTATGAAAAGTTGTTCAGGCTAAAAGAGAAAGCCAAAAAACAAAACCAAAGCTGTCTTCAGACATGGCCAGTGATCTCTGGAGGCAGCATCATGCCTGGCTGAGAACCCCTGACTTAGAGTTTAAACCCCTGACCAGGATCCCCACCCTCTGACCCTGCTCTTTCTTTCCTTTCCACAACATTTCTGGCCTTTGAACATGTTACAGAGTCTACCTATTTACAGTGGCCTATTTGTTTGTTGCCTGTCTCCCCACAGCCCCTTAGGGCTGGAGGTTCGTCTGTCCTTCCCTGCCACGACCCACTTGCTGAGCACAGGGCTGGGCACACAGCATGTGCCCAATGGGGCTCTCATTCAGTGAGCTGGTAGTAACACAGGCAGGTCAGATTAATGCTGAGCAGGGCCCTGTGGGACACCCAGGCACAAAGGCCTTTTTCCTCCCCCCTGTCTTCCGGGCAAGACTCCAGCCTCCTTGACCTTTCCTGAATTCCAAAGGGTGGATTCCAACAGTTGCTAATCAAGGGATCAGCAGCCAGGAAACCCCCTGAAGCAAGATTAAAGGGGCTGGAGAAACTCATCAAGATTAGGAGAGGGCTCCCATTATAGCTCCGGAGAAGGCAACGGCAACCCACTCCAGTACTCTTGCCTGGAAAATCCCATGGATGGAGGAGCCTGGTAGGCTGCAGTCCATGGGGTGGCGAAGTCGGACACGACTGAGCAACTTCACTTTGACTTTTCACTTTCATGCATTGGAGAAGGAAATGGCAACCCACTCCAGTGTTCTTGCCTAGAGAATCCCAGGGACAGGGGACCCTGGTGGGCTGCCGTCTATGGGGTCGCACAGAGTCGGACACGACTGAAGCGACTTAGCAGCAGCAGCAGCAGCCCATTATAGCTCAGTTGGTAAAGAATCTGCCTGCAGTGCAGGAGACCTGGGTTTGATCCCTGGGTTGGGAAGATCCTCTGGAGAAGGAAATGGCAACCCACTCCAGTATGCCTGCCTGGAGAATCCCATGGATAGAGGAGCATGACTCAGCATCTAAACCACCACCACCACCTGAGACCCTGCACACACTCTAATGTTGTCAGCAATCCCACCCTTTCAAAACTTTGCAGAACTTTTGCTCAGTTGCTAGGCTGTGTCCAACTCTTTGCGATCCCATGAACTGCAGCACCCTAGGCTTTCCTGTCTTTCCCTATCTCTTGGAGCTTGCTCAAACTCATGTCCATTGAGTCAGTGATGCCATCCAACCATCTCATCCTCTGTCGCCCCCTTCTTCTCCTGCCCTCAGTATTTCCCAGCATCAGAGTCTTTTCCAATGAACTGGCTCTTCTCGTCAGGTGGCCAAAGTATTGGAGCTTCAGCATCAGTCCTTCCAATGAATATTCAGGATTGATTTCCTTTAGGATTAACTGGTTTGCTCTTCTAGCAGTCCAGGGGACTCTCAAGAGTCTTCTCCAGCTCCACAATTCAAAACATCAGTTCTTTGGCACTCAGCCTTCTTTATGGTCCAACTCTCACATCCATATATGACTACTGGAAAAATCATAGCTTTCACTAGACAGACCTTTGTTGGCAAAGTGACATCTCTGCTTTTTAATACACTGTTTATGTTTATCATAGCTTTTCTTGCAAGGAGCAAGCATCTTGTAATTTCGTGGCTGCAGTCGCCATCCACAGGTAATTTATCCTAGCAGTGGGATTTATGGTGGGGGTCTTGAGCCATGCAGTATCAGTGTGACCCCTAGAGGGGCGAGAGGCTGAGCAACAGAGGTCAGCCAGGCTTACATGACTAATTCTCAATAAACATGCTAGACTCAAAGTTCAGGTGGACTTGGGTGGTTGACAATGCTTCATACATGTTGTCACACGTCATCGCTGAAAGATTTGTGCATGTGACTCCATTGGGAGGGAGTGGAAGCTCCCTCTTGGTCTCTTTCAGACCCTGTCCAGGTGCCTGTTGCCTTTGCAGATTTTAATCTGTATCTTTTTGCTGTAATAGACCACAACTGTGAGTAAAACAATTCTCAGTTCTGGGTTCTATCAAATCACTGAATCCAAGCCTTTTTTCATTTTTTGAATCTTTGTTTTGGGCTATCCTGGGACCCCCAAACACAGGTTCTCCAGAGGAAAACAGCAGCTGGGATACAAAGGTATTATGTAGGGGCTTCCCAGATGGTGCTAGTGGCAAAGCCCCTGCCTGCTGATGCAGGAGACATAACAGGTGCAGGTTCGATCCCTGGTCAGGAAGATCCCCTGGAGGAGGGAATGGCAACCCACTCCAGGATTCTTGCTTGGATAATACCATGGACAGAGGAGCCTGGCGGGTTACAGTCCATAGCGTTGCAGAGTTGGACGCAACTGAAGCGACTTTGCATGCATGCATGTACCAAGAGTGGGTGCACTGTTAGACCCATTTTACAGGTGCGGGAATGGTAGCAGGCATAATTCTAAAGCTTACCCTTCTGTCTCAGCAAGATTCTGCTTATTCAATCAAACGATAGTCTAGGGATTGCTATAAAAGGACTTTGCAAACGTAATTAAGGTCCCAAGTCAGTTGACTGTAAGTTTCAGAGCTGACCTAGGTGGGTCTTATCTAATCAGGTGAGCCCTCTAAAAGCAGAGCATTTTCTTGGCAGCAGAGAAGTCAGAGAGACTTGGAGCACATAAAGAATTAGATGCATCCCCAGGAGCTAAGCATAAACTCTGGCGAGAAGCCAGAAATGAAATGGGGATCTCAGTCCTGCAGCCACAGGCAACTTAATTTTGCTAACACCCGAATAAGCCTTGGAATAAAATTTCCCCCAGAGCTTCCAAAGATGAGCCCAGCCTGGCCACCTTGATTTTGGGCTTGTGAGACTGCGGATGGAGAGCGTAGTTGAGTCTATCTGGACTTCGACCTACATACCTATATGCTAATAAATAGCTGTGTTTTAAGCTGTTAAATTTGTGGTCATTTGGCATTGCTAGCTGATGCATGGGCTGAGGCTCAGAGCAGGTGAGGTCTTCTGCCAAAGTTTACAATTGAGGACAGGGCAGGTAGGTGGGCAAGCTGAGTCCACTTTTCCACATGATTATAAGAAAGCAGCTGCCCATGCTTCTGCTTCCTCACCTCCCTGGGTTGGGACCCAGACCAGTTTCAACTATTTGTGTGGGGACCTGGACCACTTTCTGTCTCACTGGTCCAGTTAGTTGCTCAGTCGTGTCTGACTCTTTGCCATCTCATGGACTGTGCCAGTCCACATCCTCTGTCCATGGAATTCTCCAGGCAGGTATACTGGAGTGGTTTGCCATGCTCTTCTCCAGGGAATCTTCCTGACCAAGGATCAAACCCAGGTCTCCTGCACTGCAGGCAGATTCAGTTTCAACTATGCTGATAAACAAACAGTCTGGGGCAGGCAGAGCCACAACACAGACAGGCCCCAGGTCCAGACTAGACACATGTGCCGAGATGCCTGGCAAGTCCGAACCACTTGCCTCTGACTTGCTGCATGAGAAAGAAATTAACATTGTGTGTCAAAGGCCTGAGCCCTGACCCTTCCCCTTCTCCACTTATGCTGTTCCGAGTCTCAGCCTCACCCCTGATTCTTTCGCTCGATTTGGGGGCACCTCCTGCTCTCTTTACTTGGATCCCCATGCTTCCTGGCTCTAACAATGTCTGTCCTCAACGTGCCCCTCCCCCTTGCCCCGCCCCCACCAGGCACTGTCTCACTGGAACCTGCTGGTCTCCCTCCCTAAATGTCCTCCTTCTGAGCAACTTCCGGCCTTGGAGCCTCCTTCCCCTCTTCTCCTCAGGGCCCTGGAAAGAACACATGTCTGCGGTGTGGCCTTCCTTCCTGGTGACCTCTCAGGGGCTTCAGCTGGGTGCAGCCCTGACCTCTCTCTTCAGCCCCACTGAGATTTCCAACCCTCTGCTGGACGATGGACCCAGCTCCCCACCAGCGACTCTCCCAACTTCCTTCTCTTGGGTGATCCATGCGCCTCTGTCCCTGCCCTGCTGTCTCATGAGCTGCCAAGTCACATCCAGTCTACTGTTAGGCCTCTGAAACCCACTCTGGGCAGTCTACTTCAGAGCTGCCCTGGTCAAAGTGGTCGGTGGTGACCTGGCACAAAATCCATTGATCGCTCACGGTCCTCAGTCTTCAGAGCTGCCCTGGTCAAAGTGATTGTGGTGCCCTGGCGCAAAATCCATCGGTTACTCTTGGTTCTCGCTCTTGGTCACTCTTGGTCCCAGGCAGTGCTTAAACGCTGGAGATGCCTTTTAGGAGCCAGTGTTGCCTTGCTCTCCACCCACCTCCCTGGCCTCTCCTTTTCACTCTTTCTCTGCCGCCTTTAATACTGGGGTGGCCCCAGGCTCAGTCTTTGGGGGTCTCTCAGTTCACTCATCCCCTTGGAGAGCTCCTCCAGTCTCCTGGCTTAACACCTGTCAGCATTTGATGCCTCCTGACTCTACATCTCCAGTCAAGCCAGGAGGACTCACCATCTCACTTCCTTCAGAACCTTGGGGTGGGGGGAATGCCAGAAGTGTGAGTTGGAGGGCCCCTTCTAGCCCCCATGTCCATGTGTCACTGTCAACACCAATGTTTTGCCCTCCCTTGGCCCCAAACCTGCTCCTCCCATCTCTTCTCTCTCAGGCAACTGGGGCTGGGTCCGTCCTTTAGTTGCCGGGGCCCCACGCTTTGGGGTTGGCCTTTATGCTCTTTCTTTAAGCTCCACATCCATCCATCAGCAATCTGGTCGTTTTGACTCCCAGGAAATATCCAGAATGTAAATAATTCATATGCCTTCCTTCCAAGCCCCTATCCTGTGTTCCCCTGATTTATGTCAGGGGTCCTCCTAGCCCACGGGTCTACCCTGGTGGCTCAGATGCTAAAGCATCTGCCTGCAATGCAGGAGGCCCAGGTTGGATCTCTGTGTAGGGACGATCCCCTGGAGAAGGGCATAGCTACCGAATCCAGTATTCTTGCCTGGGGAATTCCATGGACAGAGGAGCCTGGTGGGCTACAGTCCATGGGGTGGCAAAGAGCTAGACACGACTGAGTGACTGACACTTCCACCTTCTCCTAGCTCAGGCCTTTCCACTGTGGCTAGAGGGAGCTGAGCCTGCCTCTGCTCACGAGACAGCGTGGCGCCCCCATGCGGAAAGTGCAAGTCAGTGCAACACAGCTCAGGGTGGAGTTGCGGAAGGGATCTGCACCCGCTGGTCCCTCTGCCCGCAGTGCTTTCTCCCCAGGTATCCACGTGACTCCCTCACAGCTTCCTTACGGAGGTCTCCCCCTGCCCCCTGCGGAAGTGTCAGTGTCCTCCAGGCTTAGAGAGGTGTTCAGCACACGGATATTTACTGAAGCAGGTGAATCTGCCAAGTCCTCTGAGGCCCTGGCTCCATCCACCCCGCCCCCCCCTCAGTTCCCATTCCTGCCCTTACCTTTGGCAATTTTGATGTCCAGGGCCGTGCGGATCAGAGCCATGAGGGTAGAGTTGAAGTGGACGGTGTTGTCATCAGCGACGGGCAGATCCATCCTCAGGAGCCTCTGCACAAAACCAAAGGCAAGGGCAGTCATTCCCAGGGACCCCTCCGCGATCCCGTAAGCCAGACCCACCCTACCCGGGGAGCCCCAGGAAGAACTCTGAAGGCAGCGGCTAGGGTGCCCCCCACCCCTCAGGTTACCTGTCCCAGCGCTCCATTTCCTGACTGCCCCTGGTGACCCGTAGGGGGCGCACTGGGGACTCGCCTATGCTGCCCGTTCCTCACCCGCCTACTGGACCCTAGAAGTGGCATTTCCAGGGTTGGCCCGGATCCTTGCCCTGCCCCAGAGTTCTTCTGGACAGCTCCGTTCCATTCTGACCCCAAAGAAGAAGAGCACAAGCCAGATCGCAGCAGACATGCAGCAGCCAGGCAGAGGGGTCCATGGCCACAGCCGCTGGGAGGGCCGCCGGCTCCCCACCCCCACCCCCCCCGGCTCGGCCCAGACCAGACCAGATGGGCACAGACCACTTCATTCCTCCGAGAAGCGGCAGGCAGGCGGCTCCCCGACTACAGATGGGGCGGGCCCCTCTCAGACATGCAGTGAGGCCATGACACACAGAACGGCGGACGGGGGCGCATGCAGACGGAATCTCGAGACTCATTCATAGCTCCGTGGAAAGTGTATCTCAGGGGCATGTCCAGGTCTTGGCTTTTTGTGCGATGGCATGGGGAAGGGGTTGAGAGGGTGTTCCCATGGCCCAGGGAAGAAAAAATTCCCTGTATCCCAGGCAGGGGCTCTGTCCCCCATGCTTGGTGGCATGGGAGAAGACGCTGGGCTGGTGTGCACCAGCCCAGGACAAGGTGGCATGGAGATGAAGATTGATGTCCACCGGAGCAGACACGGGGAAGCACAGAGTTGGAGACGGGGATGGGAATGGCAAACTCAGAGCAGAAGACAAAAGGTGGGTTGGGGCAGGGTGGTGAGGGAGGCGGTAGACAGAGAGACACACTGGGCCACTGTGCACAGCGGTGCACTGCACAAACGGCTCCCCATCTCAGAAATCACGGATTCGTGTTTAAAGGACACCTTCCCAGCTGACAGTGGAAAAGTATCGGGTGGTCCCCACATGGGTGGATTCCAATATTTTCCCCACAGACACAGTGTTCTGTGGAGAGGACGCTTGTTTCAAATTGGCACCAAGGCGCTTATGAACCCGTGGTGGCCCTGCGCAGAGACCAAGAAGGAGAGGGCACTCTCCTCTCTCTTGCACACGCTCACACACACACACCGACACTCAGCCAAGCAGAGCTTGAGAGATGGACAACAGGACAAGGAGAAAAGGGACCGGTGCAGGGAGGGCTGGTGGGGGAAGGAGGGGTGCCCAGGGGGAGGAGGAGGAGTAAGGATGTGGGGAGGTGGTTACGCGACACAGGAGGAAGTGAGGTGCACAGAAGGGGAGGAAGGATTCTCAGACATAGCGGGGGCCAAGGTGGGATAGGAGAACGGAATGATGGGACCATACTTTTTGGAGGGGTTGACTGTCAAAGTCATCCCCTGAACTTCGTGTGGATGAGTTGTGGGGAACAGAGCATCTGTCCTTGGGTGCCAAGGGAGATTCCGGGACAGGGGTCTAGAGGGGTGGCCCGGCCCAGCCGCCTGGCGGCTCCTTCAGCCAGCATGCACCACCCCCCAGGTCGGCCATGGTGCCTGCCCGCCCCAGGCCCCCGCCAAGGCAGCGTGCATGGCCTGCGTCAGGGTGCCACGGTCCAGGGGTCCAGCTGCGGCCCGCCTGCCCACTCTGGAACAATGGAGAGGCATGTTGGGGTGTCTTGGGGGGAGATGGGTGGCTTAGGGACAGAAGACTGGGAAGCAACTCCAGCGGGCAAGGAAGAGGGGAGAGGCTCTGGGTGCTCCCCGGAAGGTCTCAGATGCCCCAAGGCCCTAGGTCAGAGATCAGCTTCAGGTGTGTATAGGGGACCATGAGACCTGGGGGCTTGAGATATAAAAGGTGGGGTCCAAGCCCCTCTCTGCAAGGTGCCTGCCCAGGTCTGGGCAATGGGGGCCACTCTGGGCTCAGCGGCAATACCACCTCTCAAAGTGTTTGTGTCCAATTTGGTTCCTGGGGGACCAGGTGCGAGGGAACTTGGGGGCTCCCCCCCCTCCCCACCCCGGCGTGTTGGCCATAAGAGAGTCTCAAAACACCAAGACACACTGATCGGAAAGGACGGACACAGGAAACTGCTTAGAATCAAGGGACGGTCAGGATCCATTTACTTGAGGAGGAAAGGGGAAAAAAAGAAAAAAGAAAAAGGAAAAAAAAGAAGAGTAACGCTGGAAAAAGAGACTCGGCTGGCTGTTCCTGGTCAGCACTGAAAAATCCCCAGTGCCTGGATGTCGGTGGTTGGCAAGGGTTAAACTACCTTGTAAGCCACTCTGGCCGGACACTTCTTCCCCAGACCCAGGGGCGGAGACATGTGTCTCAGCATCTGATACATGTCCGGGTAAGGCATGCGGCCCCTGGCAGCACCGAAAACAAAAAATGGAGGTGGGAACGGAGAACCAAAGGAAGGGTGGGTGGAGGGAGGGGAAGAAAAGGAAGGGGAAAAACCAAAGGGAAAAAAAAAATCACACGAGCCGAAAAAATAGAGAGAGAAAGATGCAGAGAACAATAAAAGAGGTGTTTCAAACAAATAAAAAAGAGGAGAAAAAAATGGGAGAGGTAGTTAAAAAATATTATTTCACTGCTTATGAGCAGGGAGAGAGAGAGAAAAGAGAAAAGTCAGATTCACTTTTGACTCTGAGCTCTAGTTCTGGTGGAATGTGGATAGAATGGGCAAGGCGGGGGGTGGGGGGTGCTTCTCACTCAGAAGGGTCTGGAGCAATTCTTTGGTTTGGTGTCATTTAAAAAAACTGGGTCAAGTTCTCTGGTTTGGCTGAGGCTGGTCTCTGAGGGGGCCTAGATGGGGAAGAGGGGCCACGACAGTGGGAGAAGGGCTGGGGGCTTCGGGAGGCGAAGGGTGGAGAGGGAGAGAGTGGAGGAGATGGTGGTGGGGGGTCAATGCCAAGTTACGGTCCCCTCGGATGTGTCTGATTTTGGGGTGCCGTTGAGACCCCGGGATGGGCAGCTTCAGCTAAGAGCAAGCAGAAATGGCTGAAGGGAACGGAGAGATAAACGTTCCATGCTTCGTCAAGTCTACGTGATACGTGACTGCATTCTGTTGGCTAAGAGAGGTTTCTAGTTTAATGCAAAAGAGAGAGATGGCTCTGTTTTTTAGATTATATATATATATGAAATATATATATTGAAGAACCCCAAGCCACACTCATTCCATGGATGCTAGCAGGTTTTAGTGGAAATCAAACCTTGCAAGCAACCCTATGAGGACATTTCTTGCCTAAGCCGAGAGGGGGAGATATTACGCGCAATAAACTGTACATATCCTTATAATGAATCCGACCGCTGAAAGGAGAAGAGAGGGGATTAGTGGAGGCATGGGGTCAAGCTGCATCACATTGGCTCCCCGTGCTCATAAGTGAGGTCACGATACCAGGGCCTGGGAACCCCCGGCTTGAAGGAGTGAGGGAGACATAGGATGCATAAAGGTCCCTGAGATGGTCCCAGACACTTGCAGACCCTGGGGGTGAGGGGTGGGCAGAGGGTTTTGTGTGGAGTGGGCTGGGAACTCTGGGCTGGGAGAACCTCCCCCAGGGCTTTCTGTATCTCCCTCCTCCAGAATCTACATGGCTACACTGGGGGATGGAGGGGTTCGTGGCATAGAGGACAGGGGGACAGCATCCAACTGCTGTGACCTAAAATCAAAAGAGGAAGAGTTAGGAACCAGCTGAAAGTCAAGCCCCAGCCCCGTGGCTCACCCCAGCCTCTTGGTCTCATGGAGGACTTGTCTGGGGCTGTAAGAGTGGCAAGGATTGGTCCTTCCCTGCCTTCCTCATGAGGCCTTCCCTCCAGTGCTCAGGCTCCTGAGGGCCTCTATTTAACTCTTTCTTAGCCCCCAAGCTCAGCCTGAACTAGAATCTTCAGTCTGTGATTGCTGGGCTCTGAGCATCAGCCTGGCACATCTGAGTGTCCAGCAAGGGCTTGGTGCTGAGAAGGTACTCAACACACTTGAGCAGGGTGGAGATCACTCTTGGGAACCATCACCTGCCAACTAGGAGGGGGCACTCCCCTGTTCATGGAGATGGGAGAGCTTACTCCCTTCATGATCACGAACATACAAGGACCACCAAGGCTCTGTGTTCTCTCCCCTGGCCTTGTGTGACCTCATGTTCCAGGGTCCTGGAATCCCAATGGGAGCTAGGTTCTGCCACTCTGATCTTGTAGCTAATTCTGTCTCCCAAGGGAACTAAACCAGCCCTTCTCCCCATACTCCCAGGAGAAATGAGGCTGAGAGGCCTCTGGCTTCCTTCCTGGGGCTTAGTTAACTTGTTCTCACCATCCGGAGGCCTCACAGTCAGGGACAGGGGAGACTCACAGGAGATGAACTCATGGTGGAGTCTCTCCTTCATTCCCCAGTAAGCCTCGAGTAAGGGCAGCGGTGGTACCCAAATCATTTAACCCAGGATTCTCATCTCTTTTCTTTTGACTGATCCTACTGAAATCCCTGCTAGCTTCCCAGGGAGACAACAGCCTAAGGTCTGGAGCCTGACCTAGACTATGCTCCAGTACCGAGAAAGGTGGCTGATGTGGTTGGAGGATTTGGGGCGGCTGCTTACCACGCTGCAGGATCATACTCGGCCCAGACACGCACGTACTCATCCAGGTGGTGGGGACCCAGGATGGAGGAATCTCGGGTGAGGTACTCAAAGTTGTCCATGATGACGGCAACAAAAAGATTCAGCATCTGTGGGGACCCCAGGGGCCAAGGTGGGGTTGGGGAGAGCGAGACACATCCAAACACATATACACAGAGGCCCAGAGGGAGAGAGGGAGGGAGATAAAAATGGGAAAAGGAAGTCAGAGAGAGAGATGGGGGGGGAGATAGAGGAAAGATACGTGCTCACAGACGGAGCCCAGAAACACAGATGTGGAGAAATGGAGATGGGGGAGAGAGTCAAAGGCAGAGGCAGAGAAAGAGACCAAGATTGATACAGTTGGAGAGAGAGGTGGAGAGGTTATGCGACATAGGAGCCAACTCCAAGGGGACCGCCATGACCCCAAATCCTCCCACACCTGACCCCCAACAAGACCAAAATGCATACTCCATGGACCAGAACCTTATCATGTCTCCATCCCCAGCATAAAGTAATTCCTCAGCAAATATTAGTTGGATGGATGGATGGACGGACGCATCTTCCTGCCTTCATCTACATCTTGTGGCAGCCTGTCACATGCTCTTCTAGCCTTTAGTACGTGGGGAGCTCGCATCAGTCTTGCCTCCAGCCCTTTGTAGATGTTGCTCCCTCCGTGGACATCCTTTTTCTCCTTTTCAGTAATAGCATCTGGGGAGCCCGCCCCCGCTTTTTACTTATATGCTGTTGTTGGATGTGGCTGGCTTCATAGGTGGTGCTCACATAACCCAGGCTTGTGATTGGTTAGGGAGGGGCACGTGACCCAGACTAGCGAATGGGAGACGTCCTTGGGATTTTTGCAGGCACTTTGGCAGCCATCTTCCCTCCACAGGGAGAAAGTCTGAGAATAAAGCCAGTGTGGAGGAAAACAGCGAAGAGGACAGAGTCTGCTATTGCCCGGACCCAGCCTCATCTGGACTTTCCAGCGGTATAAGTTAGTGAACTGTGTATTTCACTTACATCAGTTTCAGTTGAATTTCTGTTACTTGCAGCCAATTTTAAAGTTTTTTTTTTTTTTTTTTTTTTGATGAGGACCATTTAAAAGTCTTTAGTGAATTTGTTACAATATTGCTTCTGTTTTATGTTTTGGAATTTTGGCTGCAAGGCATGAGGGATCACGGTTCCCTGACTAGGGATTGAACCTGCATCCCCTGCAGTACAGAGGTGAAGTCTTAACCACTGGACTACAAGGGAAGTCCCTATATGCAAGCAATTTGATCAATATGTGATCTAAGTCCTGCACACCATCCCTGAGTGGCCCTCAGGGGGAGAAATCTTCCTTCTCTCACTCTGTCTTCCCTATCAAACCACATATCAGATTATACTGCTGTCTGCTGACTTGTCTGCTCAGCACCCCTGCAAACTGAGAGAAACGTGTTCTCTCCTTATAGCCCCAGTACCTAGCATAAGGCCTGGCGCATAGTAGGTAATAAGCAAATGTGCAGATGTAAACATAGTAGGTGCTTACTAAAAAAGCTGTATTTCTAGGTGTCCCTAACTTCAGTTCATCATTTCATGACACTAATTGAGCACCTACTGTGTGCCAGTCCCTGTCCAGGTGTTGGGGATGCAGCAATGAACAAAACAAAAACTCCTGCCTCTTAGGGGCTGATGGTAGTAGATGTCTTCCAGGGTGCCTGCCCTTCCCAGATGGGCTGTAGTATGAATGTGTCTCCATATGAACCCACAGCTACTAAGACAATGGTGGCTATTTGACCAGGAGCTAGGATGTCCCATTCAGACTCTCTTTTGGGAATTTGACACTGGGCAATGGTCCCTGTGGGCCCTGGAAGCTCAGTGGTAAAGAAATCGCCTGCCAATGCTGAGACGTGGGTTTGATTCCTGTGTCGGGAAGATCCCCTGGAGAAGGAAATGGCAATCCATTCCAGTATTCTTGTCTGGGAAATCCCATGGACAGAGGAGCCTGGTGGGCTACAGTTCATGGCATTGCAAAAGAGTTGGACACAGCTTGGCAACCAGACAACAGTGGACCATCTAGGTCAATGGCTGTTGACACTGGGCTCAGGGTGGGTGGGGGATGCTTTGAGACCTAGGCTGCAAGTATCTCAATGTGAGGCTGCTGGTCTGAAGAGGGTGGATGTGTTGGGCTTTTGCTGAGAGATACTGGTGCTTGGGCTGAGGTCTGAAAACAATAGCTCCCATACTCCTTGGGCAGCTTACATCCTGCCAGCAGGAGCTACGGGTGGGAGGGAGGCCAATCTGGGGAGGAGAGACTAGGAGGAGAGGAGACTCCTTCTGCTTCTCACGTGGCTCTGTGTTGTGGACTGAACTGTGTCCCCATGAGATCCATTCAAATCCTGGCCCCCAGTTGCTGCGAATGTGACTTTATTTGGAAAAAATGGTCTCTGTACTCTCATTGTCACACTGGATCAGGGTGGGCTAAATTCTGTATGACTGCTGTCCTCATAAGAGGGAAGTCTGGACACAGACACATGAAGACGACCGTGTGAGGACACAGCCAGTGACAGGGGAGATGCTGCCTCAAGTCAAGGAGCACCTGTGGCCATCAGAAGCTACAAGGGGCCAGGAAGGATCCTCTCCTAACTGCTCTGGAGGGATCATGGCCCCACCAGCACCACGGCCAGGCTTCTAGCCTCCAGAACTGTGGCAGGATAGATTTTTGTTGTTTTCAGCCATCAAGTTTGTGGTTCTTTGTGACAGCAGCCACGGAACATTGTTTTGTTCAGGGGCAGCATACAGCTAGGGTGCCAGGGCAGGGATGCCAGTGGTGGCTGAGCTGGCTGTCAACACCCTCTTTTCCTTTTAATATCCCAGCCCTGGCCTTCCTGCTGCAGTTAATCCCTGGTGACTTCAGCGTTGTCTGTTTGCCCTTTCAACCCTGTGTAGCCAATCCCTACATTAAATCCCCTCTGCCTGAAATACCTAGATAGTTTCAGTTCTTCTGACTGTGCTCAAACCATTCCAGGAAGAGTGGAAAACAAAAAAGATTTGCTGAGATGAGACCCCAGAGAGAGTGAGAGAGAACAACAGAACAGGATGGAGGTTCCTGATATATATTTTTTCATTCCTGGTTCCTTTTTGCAGTCTTACAGTGAGTTATAGTCTCAGGTCTGAGGAGATTCCTCCTTTTAACAAATTCATGTTTTACTAGTGAAAACCTTTCAGTTTTTTTGCAAAGCCCCACAGCCTCCTGAGAACGTTCACGTGGCTGACTCTTTCCTGCCTCCTGATCACATAGAGGAAGGCACACACCTTTCAGAGGGCAGGTGGGAGTCTCCTACAGCTCACCTAGATGGGACCTGGGGAAAGCTCTGAGCTCCATTAGTTTTTCTCTCAGCATACACAGCAGGTCAAAAAAGGGGGAGATTCTGCTCCCTCCTTCAGGGGACACTTGGTAATGTCTGGAGACATCTTTGGTTGTCACAGCTGGGAGAGCGATGGGCTACTGTCACCTAGTGGACCAAGGCCAGGGATGCGAGCAGGCACAGAACAACTTTCATCGGACAATGATCCAGCCCCCAATGTCACGAGTGTCATGGGTGAGAAACCCTGGTTAACCTAATCATGGACTGGTCCAGAGAAGTCTTGGAGGTAAAAAGTGTGTGACAGCCACATTCCAGAGAATTCACATCCCTGAGGTCTAGGAAGCTTTCCTACACATGTCCACGGACTCACCAGAAATGAGCAGAGGAAGATGAAGGAAACGAAGTAAAAATAGGCAAATTCATTGCCGCATTCGTGAGTCAGGATGCCAGAGTTCTTATCACAGGGCTTCCCGCTGAGGCAGGAAAGCATGATGTTGTGCCAAGCCTCCCCAGTGGCACTCCTGAGGGGAGAGAGGGGGCATCAGTGACCTGGGTATGCAGCCCTGGACAACCAACACCCACTCCCAGGGAGGCAGGGCGCTAAGGTTAAACACTTAAGCTCTGGAGCTGGACTGATGTGGGTTTGAGTCCCAGGTAAATCACTTTTTTTCCTCTTTGAGCCTAGAGACGGGGGGAGTTCTCATGCTTGGCTGTGCATTAAAGCCCAAGGAGAATGTTTTTTAAAAATGCTGATGCCAATGCCCTCCCACTCCCACAGACTTGGTATTAAAGTGACCTGGCTTGGAGACACAGGTATCTTTTAGAAACTTCCCTCTCTCTAGGTGACTGTCATTTCTTCTTTCTTTCTTCCTAGGTTACTCTGCTCCAGAGTAACCTTGGGTTCCGTGTCCTCCAACATGACAGCTGTGCTCCTGCCTCAGGACCTTTGCCCGTATCATGCCCTCCACCTGAACTGCCCTTCCCCAGTTATCCACGTGGCTCCCTTCCTCAACTACTCTGTTCAAATATCATCTCCTTCAAGGGAGGCAAGACCTATTATCCCTCCGTTTCTTTCTTTTTGTTAGTAAATGAGAAAATATTTGTGACAAAATATACGTAAATATGATAATCTTAAACATTTAAGTGTATAATTCAATGGTGATAAGCACATTTAGCTGAATGTGGAAGAACTGATGCTTTTGAACTGGGTGGTGTTGGAGAAGACTGAGAGTCTGTGGTGTTGGAAAGACTCTTAAGAGTCCCTTGGACTGAAAGGAGATCAAACCAGTCCATCCTAAAGGAAATCAGTCCTGAATATTCATTGGAAGGATTGATGCTGAAGCTGAAGCTCCAATACTATGGCCACCTGATGAGAAGAACTGACTCACTGGAAAAGACCCTGATGATGGGAAACATTGAAGGCAGGAGGAGAAGGCGGCAACAGAGAATGAGATGGTTGGAGGGCATCACCCACTCGATGGACAAGAGTTTGAGCAAGCTCTGGGAGTTGGGGATGGACAGGGAAGCCCAGCGTGCTGAAGTCCATGGGGTTGCAAAGAGTCAGACAGGACTGAGTGACTGAATGAACTGAAGCACGTTTAGAATGCTGTGCAACCATTAGCACTATCCATCTCCAGAACCATTTTATCATCCCAAGCTGAAAACTTACATCCCATTAAACACTACACTGCTCCTCTTCCCCAGCCCCTGACAATACTGATATTGAATCATTTTTTCCCTAAGAATTTGCCCATTTTGGGTACCTCATATAAGTGCAATCATACATTACTTGTTCTCTCATGCCTCCATTTCCCTCTTAATCTTATAATATCCTCTTTCCCTCATAATATCCTTTATAATTCAGTTCAGTTCACTAGCTCAGTCATGTCTGACTCTTTGTGACCCCATGGACTGTAGCGCACCAGGCCTCCCTGTCCATCACTAACTCTCTCTTGAGCTTGCTCAAACTCATGTCCATCGAGTTGGTGATGCCATCCAACCATCTCATCCACTGTCTTCTCCTTCTCCTCCTGCCTTCTATAATTAGATTACTGATTGTCTGCCTCCCCTGTGGAAATATAAGCATCCAGAGGGCAGAGAATGTTGTCTGTGCTTTGTTCGCAGTATTTACAACAGTAAATAAAACAAGTGCTCAATAAACCTCTGATGAATGAAGGAAGGGGCCCTAAGTGCAATCAGAATTAAGAATCAAGCCTCAGCGGTCTATTCAGAATCTGTAAGACTGTTTCCTCATCTGTCACGTGCAGTTGCCAAGAATCCCTTGACAGGATGCTCAAGAAGATTCTATGAGATAATCCCTGAAAAATGCCTTCATGCTTGCATCTCAGGGCTTTCAGCTTCTGCCCTGTTAGGGTCCTTCGGCCGCTTCACACCCACCCCAAACCTCACTGGAACAGAAGGAGGAGGGCACACCCCCACCGGAAGAGAAAGACGAGGACACGCCCACCACCGGAAGAGAAGGATAAAAGCGTGCCCCTGCCTCACCGGAAGAGAAGCATGAGGGCCTGGAAGAAGGTCCGGAAGTTATTGTGCTCAGTGATTTGGAATTCATCTTCATCACTGTCCTCGTCCTCCACGTCGATGCCGATGTTGCCAAACACCTGGGGAATTAGATAGTGATGACTAGGGGTGGCAATGGGTGCCAGAAGCTTCAGAAAAACTCCACTTAACCTACAGTGATGCCTCTCTGAAACGGGGTCCCCTAACCCACCCCTACCTAAGCGGGGTGGCCCTCCTTGGGAGTGTTCTCGGAACATTCGGGGGCTGGCACTCACCTGCATCCCAATGATGGCGTAGATGAAAAAAAGCATGGCAATCAGTAGACAGACATAGGGCAGGGCCTGGTGGGAAGGAAGGCAATGAAGAATAGTGCTGGGCGCCCCTTACCCATGCTGTTTCCCTCACTGGTCCCAGTGCTCAACCCCTGCAGGTTGGGTGGCCGCATGCTGCCAGTGGTGCCAGGGATGGTGGGCATCTTTGGTGGCTCTGGGAGATTCCCTTTGGAGCCCTCAAGACATACCGGGGGCAGGAAGTTAGAAAAGAGTCCTGCATATAACACATTCCCAGTAAGGTGTATGATATTAATAAAGGCATTTCCACATGATTTCTAGATTCAACCAGAGCAGGCAGGGGGGTGAGGGTGGGGGAGAGATCCTGATTTTTCTTCTTAGTCTGGCAGGGGCAGGGGCAGGGGCTCACCTTGAAGGACTGCACAAAGGTCCAGAGAAGAATTCGGATGGTGTAACCCTGACGGAGGAGTTTGATGAGCCGGGCAGCTCGGAAGAGGCGGAGGAAGCTCAAGTTGATGAAGTTATTCTGGGGAGATGCAGAAAGAGGGGTGACCATTCACCCACCCCCAGGGGCTCAGAGCTGTCACCACTTACAGAGGCCCCTACATGAAGCCAACCAACAGGAAAAAGCAAGCCAGACCCCAAATAAGGAGGGAGAGGAAGGAAAGCACTATTAATGCAATGGTGCCGAGGAAAAAAACTCAAAAAAATGAAGTAGGGGATGGGGAGGAGAAAGGGTGAGAGGGAAGAAAAGGCATCAACTCAAAAGCATAAACCCTCCCTGCCAGCCCCACCCGCAAAGGGGAAAGGAAAGAAAAAAGAAGGAAGAGAAAGGAATGGGGGTGGGTGGGGTGGGGAAGAAATAACAAAAGAACAAGGAAAGAAAATATATCCGAATCATCCAATCAGGAAAAAAATCGAGATGGTTTTTGTTTCTCCCAACAACCAAATGCACTGAGACGATAGGACACAAGCGGGTCAAGTTGCCGAATCCATCACACATATACGATGCACAAACACCAGGGCGGGGTGGGGGCAGCCAGCACGCTCAGGCCTGGTGGACATGTGCGGGTTCCGAGGGCATGTTATGCTCCGGGCCAGAAATGCATCTGTCGTGGGACTCACCGGGCACCCTGCCCTGCCGAGCTGCCCACCCGCTCCTGCCCGCCCTGACCTCACCCCACGGCCAAGAGGAGCAGCTGCTTGAGCCAATCGGAGAAGCGGAAGAGCATCTTTTCTTACCCCCTTGGCGAGCGGGAATGGGGAGGACGGGAGGGAGCTGGGGCTGTTCGGCTGCAGGGCGAGTCCTCGCTGCCCGCTGAGTCGGAGAAGATGCATTTGGGGCCCTTTCCCCCCTCTCAGGGATGGCTTCTCAGCTTCTGGGACTGGGCGGAGTAGCACGGGACCAGGCCTGCGGGAAGCAGGAAGTACGCAGCGCCCGTGGGTGGGTGAGCTCGCCGTCAGCCCAAGTCCACCGAGGGGCCGGTGCTGGGGGCCGGGAGGTGAGGCTGTCCCTGCCCCCAGGACCTCCCTGGGTGGACCCTGCCTCTGCTCAAAGGCCCCCTGTCTAGTCATTGCCTCTAGTTCCTCCCTCCCGAGCCAGAACCCCGGGTGGGGTTGGGGATGGGGTGGGGAGACAGGGCTGCTGGGTCTCGGTGACTAGATGGTTCCCACGTGACTGTCCAGGGGCTTGCCTGCTGGGGCTTCAGGGGACGCTGTTGGGGTACCAGAGACTGGAAGTCACGCATGGACCAAATCTGGCCAAGGAAACTTATTGTTGGGCCCAATGAGCTTTCTTTTAGAAATTAAAAATAGTTGCCCATTAAAGTCAGATTTTCGCCCTCAAATCTGCCTTTTGGGCCACCCTGAGGCTGCATCTGCTGGTAGCAATTACTTGAGGCTCAGATGTGGCCGCCTGCCTTGAAGCAGGCCACGTGTCCTCCAGTTCACCAAGGTTCCTGCATCCTAGAAATGGAATTGGTTTCCTGGCTTCTGATATCTGCCTGGGGACCAGAGGCATTTGTGGTATGAGGCATTTCAGGCAGGGCCAGAAACCACTACTGATCAGTGGGTTGGAAGCAGAGGGGCCACCAGGGGACTTGGAGAAGCTCTAGATAAGGCCATGTAGCAGTGTTAAAACTGGCCTAGCCCTCACCTCACAGATGGCACAGGGGTGGTCCTTCAGGTTGCCCCCACAGTCACAGCGACCCTTTTGGCCTCAGAAGTTTGGACAATGAATTGTATGGGCAATCTATCTAGTGCTTCTTGGGGGTTTCCCAGACACTGGATCTAGCTAACTCTGGCCTGGGAGATGAGAGGCAGGAATGGGAGGGATGGTTCAAAGAATTTCTGAAGATGGCAAGAGGCCTCTGGGTTTGCCAGAAAAGTCTAGGATGCTCTCTGGAACATATCAGTTGACCCTTAGGTAGACATTTAGGATGGAGGAGAGGTGTGGGGCTCCTACCCTGACCACACTGGGCCCAACCACAATGAGAATGTCTTGAGTGCCTCAAATAAACCCTCCCAACCCAGCTTGACTGTCACCCTCCGTGCCCTGTGGACCTGACTCCCAGCCCTGCTCGGCCACCCATTTGGGACCAGGGCCAATGGCCCAGGTGTCCCCAGTCCCCTCCCACCCACCCCCCCAGAGTACGAGCCATCCCTTCATGGGGCGGGGCATAACATGTGGATTCATGCAAAGGCAGACAGGCCCTGGAAGCAGCCTCTGGGGGCTTGGGGCAGAGCAGGGGGTGGGAGCTGCCACCATGCAGGAGAAGCAAGGGGGCTTTGCGGGGGATGCGTGCAGAGAGCATGCTGCCCTTCTCTGAGCCAGGGAGAGAGGAGATACACGGGGCCGGGGTGGGGTGGGGTGGGGTGGGTAGGGGGTAGAGGTGAAAGAGCTCTGGGTGACAGGGCAGGGGAAGTTTCTAGTCTGCCCTCATCCATCCTTCCATCTCCCCCTGGGTCTGCATAGAGTCCTTCAAGTACCTGCAGAACTTCTGACTTCCTTCTTCCTAGTTCCATCTTTCTGTCCACAGCCGCGAAGGAACAGTCCTCTCCTCCAACCCTGCCTAGTGCTTCCTGGTTCTAGGCTGAAGGGGAGGGATGCGGGCCCTGGAAGGCTTGCTGTGTGCAGGGGATGTGAGTGCTTAGAAGGACGTGGGAACCACTGACCTCAGGGCTCCAGAGAAATCCTGCCACTTGAAGACCCCATCTCCAGCCCAGATCTTGCCTCTGGACTCCAGATCCCATAACCACCTGCCTACCTGACTTCTTCCCGGGTGCCCGTCAAGCCTACTGTGCCCACACTCGAGCTCTTCCCATTACCTGACCCTTTCCTGGCATTCCCTAACTTCTGTCTCATGGCTCAAGCCAGACTCAAACCCTCCAGGTGTCTCTGTCTACCCCCAGCCCAGACGCGACCCATCTCCAGGTCCTGGAGAGGCGCCTGCTCAGATGGCCAGTCCTCCCACTGTGCCCTCCCTCTTTCGATGTCATCTCTCACCGGGATTCCTGGTGCTCACTTCCAGCCCCGCCCCCTGCCTGCCTACTGCCGGCTCTGCAGCTGCAGCGTCTGGTGTAACCACACTTCCTATCACACCTCCTCTGCTCCAGATCCTCCCAGACCCCCACAACAAGGCCCAGAGTCCTGTCCCCTTCTGACCTCTTCACTTTTTCTAGGTCAGCCTTCCTCCACTCTTTGCTCCAGCCACAGCCTTTCACTTGACCCTGTCCCCTGCATGCTCTCATCTGCCCCAGGACCTTTGCATGTGCTATCCTGGGCCTCCAAAGCCCTTTTCTCCCCCTCTCCACCTTGTTAACACTACTTATACTTCAGTGTGCAACACAGTTAAATTTCAAGTGTGTTTCGGGGCTTATATGACCAATGCCTACCCTCCTCCCCCACCACCCGACTGTAGGTGATGCAGTGGGGGAGGGGGCAGTGATGGTGTCTGCCTCTATCCCACCCCCCACCTGGGGCACTGACTTGGGGTTCACTAAGTGTCTAGTGAGCGAGTGCTTATGTATGGCTAACTAGCAGGGGAGAAGAGATCCTGGTGCAAAGATGCCATTCAGGGGCATCCTTCAAAGGGGCTCAGGGGAGGGTGGGGGAGGGGCAGAGGCAGGTGGGATTTCTTCTCTCTCTTTTAAAAATACTTATTTTCATTTATTTGTTTGGCTGCACCAGTTCTTAGCTGCAGCCTGTGGGATCTTTCAATTGTGGCACGTGGGATCTTAGTTCCCTGACTAGGGACTGAACCCAGGCCCCCTGCACTGGGGGCACGGAATCTTAGCCACTGGACTACCAGGGAAGTCCCCAGGTGGGATTTAACAGAGGGAGGAGTGTGCAGCTATGTAGGGAGCCGAATAAGTGAGGTGAGGGAGAGATGGAGACGGTGCATCCGGGGTGGGGGTGCGGGTGTGTGCAGGGTGGATGGCTATAACAGAAGGGAGGGACAGTGTTTGTGTGTGTCTGGAGACGGTGCATCCAGGGTGGGGGTGCGGGTATGTGCAGGGTGGATGGATATAACAGAAGGGAGGGGCAGTGTTTGTGTGTGTGTGTGTGTGTGTGTGTGTGTGTGCGCGTGTTGGGTGGGGGAGGATCAAGACAGGAAGACTGCAAGAGCAAAAAAGAGAAAGGGAAAGAGAGAGAGAGAGACAGAGACAGCGACAAAGGGAGAGAGAGAGAAAGAGAGGAGGAGAGTCAGAGGCTGAACAGGAAAGAGCAGACAGCATGTGTGCAGGGACTGTGTCTGGGTGGGGGAAGGGGGACAGGAGCCGCTGCATCTCAGGGCTCCCGGAGAGGTCGGAGAGGTCGTCAGCTGGCTGGCCCATCTGGAAGCAGCCAGACCTGAGTCCTGGCTCTTTTGTGTCCGCCTCACCTGAGCCTCTTTGCCCACACACTGCAGGTCTCTCAGATCTCTTCCATCAGACTTGGAGATGCACATCACTGGTCCTCAAGCCCGAAGAGCTCGTGGGCTTGGAACGGGGTGAGGGACTGGTGGAGATTTCCTGGGGCCCCGGGGCTCCGTGGAGCTGAACTGGGACAGGAGCGCTGAGAGAGTGGCTGAGGGCTCTGAGTACAGGGCTGTGTGTAAGCAATGCGGTGGGAGACCCAGCCAGCCAGCCTGTCCTAGGGGAGGCGCTGCCTGGGGGGCAAACCCATCCTTTTCTTTGCAGAAGACACAAACCAACCCCAACAGGAAACCTCAACTCAGAAACCCAGTAAAAACCAGAGGAAGAGAGACTGTGGGAATGAGGGGAGGAGGGGAGTCAGGAGGGTTTGGAGAGAACGACACAGACCCAGAGGGGATAGGAGGGTGCATCAGGCAATCCAAGTTTAAAAAGCCCAGGGCGTGGCATGCAATGCTGGTGCAAGAAGATGCGTTCACAGTTGATGTAAGGCATTAGACTTCAGAAAGAAGTAAGACCAACCGGATTCTAGATGCAGATGTTGAAGATGGAGGGGGAGCGGGCGGGCGGGGGCAGTTGGGGAGGCGTGTTCAGCGTTTTTTAGGTTGATTTGTAACCAGTGCCAAAAAACCAATGGGTTTCGGTTCCCGGGCGGGGAGTGGGGGTGGTGGTGGTGGGTTGGGAGATAGTCATTGGTGTATGAACACACAGACCACGTCATGGATGAACAAATGAATTTCATAGTGCATTTTGATTGGATGAGTTTTTCAGACGGCGTTGTGCCAATATACAGTTTAAAGAGCAGGCATGAAAAGAGACAAGACAAGAAACACAGTCATTATCCATCGCACGCAGGGCAAACCCACCTCACCCCAGCCACTTGGGGGCGCAGCTGAGGCCCAATGGGCCTCACACCCTCTCCCCCTCCCCCAAAACCCTGGGGACTTGCCCTCCCAATGGTCTGGCTCCCCCTGCCTCAGCCTGGCTGAACTCTGCCTTCAGACCTCGTGGGCTTACCTGGGAGGCAGAAAGGGGCTGCTGAGGGCTCTTTGCTCAGTAGAGTGACCACCCACCCCCACCCCCACCCCCACCCCCACCCCATCCCCACCCTGCCTCCAGGTTTGGAGTTTATCCTGCTAAAAGTAAAAGGGTCCAAATGCCCACCCTCTATCTTTCCCACCAAGTGATTAGAATTCAGGGCTGGGGTGCTGCCTAACAGACCTCAACCCCAAGTTCATTCACAGTAATAACAGCAAGAACAATAATAATAACCACCATTCGTGAACTAATTCCTGGCTGGTTCTGTGCCAAGCACTTTACGTCAAGCAGTCTGATTTGTTCAAAGTTGCCCTCTCCTGTCCTAGAGGGTCAGCCCACTGGGGGCAGGCATTCTTGTCTGTTTTGCTTTGTCCTCGGCACCTCTACCAGTGCCTGGCATGCAGCAGGTGCCTAATTGCACTTCTGTGAATGCATGGGTGAATGTGAGGCTTGCAAGGGTCTGATGAGGTTGGTTCTGAAGGTCAGTCCCAAATTCAGGACGAGAAGAGGTAATATAAGTTACCCAAGGTCAAACAGCTTGTACGGAGGGCTGTTTGACTACTACAATAGTCTTGACATCCCTGAATTGGATCCCATGCCCCATCCTTCCTTCCCACATCTTGTAGTCGGGAGAACAAGCCACTGAGGTCCAATCCTACAGATCTCTTACTGGTAACTAGAGCTTCAATCAACTTCCTCTACCTGCCCTACTGGGGTGGTGGGTCACCTCTTCTAAGCTCTTGATCCAGAGAGATTTTGGTTCAAGGCTGTCTTGTCTTTGGGTGGGTGGTAGGATAATTTTGATTGTCAGGAGGAGCCCAGACCTCTTAAAAACCTAAGACAGACAGTGAGGTCTAAGCTCTGGCTCTCTGCCAGGGAGAGGACAGTGGCCAGATGGAAGTACCTGGAAGTACCCCAATGGGGATAGCCCCTAGCTGGGCATGGCCTCTCTAGAGGAAAGTGTCAGGGCTGAGATGAGGGAAGGGGGAACTTTGGGTTCACTGGAGCTGAAGGCAAAGAACTATGGCCAGAATACCACTTGGGTGGGGGTGTTGGCGGATGAGTCAGAGAATGGTGCCTCTTCGGTGGAGCTTCCCAGTTCTACGAGGCTCACAGGGCAGAAAAGGGGCCCAAATGATCCCTTTCTGCCAGGGGCTCAGTTAGGGACACCCCAGGGAACACCAGTGTGCCCTCAGGAGTCACCAGGCCTGGCTGCAGGCCCTCAGGTGTGTCCCTCATTTTCCTGAGCGTTGAACATCTGCTTCCCCATCTGTGAAATGGGGCAACACCCTCCTCCTTGGGCCTCACCCCACCCAGGTCTACTCTCTGTTCTTCTCTGCCTGTTCTGAGCGTCGCCCTGGCTTTCTGGTCTCCTGGCTTCTTTCTGGCTGGGTTTGGCCAGTGGAAGTGGCTGGCAGGAGATAAAGGGTGGGAGGAGAGAAGGGGAGGGTATTTCCGCTGATGCTCTGTGCCTGCTTTGGCCTGCCTCTGGCGGGTGCTCCATCCCTCTGTGTCCACGGTTTCTACCAGGTAGCCCCTCTCTGACTTCAGCACCTGGGCAGGCAACAGCTCCCCACGGTGACTGGGCTCCTTCCCTTGTGCTCGGTGGGTGGTCTCTGCTTTCAGATCCCTTCAGCTGAACCCACAAAAGGGATTCTTTTATATGTTCAACCCCCCAACCTGAACCACGAGTTGATCCACATAAAACGCTTGGCACAGTGCCTGGCATGCAGCGAGTGCATGATTCTTGCCTCCTATTGTTCATTTTTGTTGTTAACATGACAAGGTTGATACCACCCCTGGCCCTTGGCTCTGACATTCTTTGCCCTTTTGCTTCCTCTGCGAGGATCTCCTACCCTCCCCCCAGCCTCCCAAGCGCCCTCAAGCCTGGGCTCACTGGCAAACAGCCAAAGAAGGGGTCTGAGACAGGAGCTCTGGGACCCTGAATCTTCCAGACAAGGGGGAAAGATGATGTGGCCCACAGCCCACCACATTGACATCCAGAGACTCCCCCACACTGGGAACTTGCCAGGCCTGGGGATACAGGAAGACACATGTCCTGGGGACCCTCCTAAAGCCCTGGGAAAGGTGTCCCCCCATTAACCTGAGGGCTGTGGCTCCCTCCTGCCCATGAGCCAGAAGATGGTTCGTTCAAGCAGGATAGACTTGAAGCTGGTTCCCTTTGGACCCCCAACACTGTGTGCTGTTTGGAGGGCAGGGCTCAGCCTTGAGATCCTTTAAGTGTCTCCATTTTCTCAATGAGCTTATCCACAGTATCTATCCATTCATCAGTAGCCAAGATGCAGGGAATTCACACTGCAGTGCTGGGGGCTTTGGACACCCCTGTCTCCCCACATAGCCCCCCTGAGGGACTGCCTTGATTCTGGGGCCCCCCTGCTTATCCCTCTTTGGTCAAGGTCAAGTGCTGGCTTGAGTGGCTGTTGGGACCCTCTGCTCCTCTGTGACCTCCTCCTCACCTCTCCCAGCCCAGCCAGGAACTGCCCGGAGGGAAGCTGGCGGGACACTTACCCCAAACTCGGTCACGAGGATGTCGGTGATGCTGCCCAGAACAGTCACAAAGTCGAAGATGTTCCAGGCATCGCGAAAATAATTCTAGAATGGGGACCCACAAGATAGAGATGCCAACACAGGGCTCCAGGGCTGGCCCCCATGTCCAGCCCAGGGGGCCCATTAGAGGCACAGCTGCAGACCAGTCTGAGTGCCCGGAACAGTTACAGTCAATCAAATAGCAAAATGTATCTTGCTGCTCAGATACCATGTACTCTGAGTGCCCCCTCCCTCCCTGAGACCCCCTCTGCCTCCCCATGGCTTGCTTGATCCCAGAGGGGGCCCCCTCCAGGTGTTGTTTCAGCCTCACTGGTTGGGGGGAACAGGGCTGCCCTTCTGGGCTGTGCCTTGATTCTCCAACAGTTCCAAGGGTCCCCTGAGACCGCGGATGCATCATAACTGACGTCACTGGGATCCTTGCAAAGACTGTCAGAGGGAAGGCTTATCGCCCACTTTACACAAGGCAACTGAGGCTCAGAGAGCAAAGGTGCTCACCCCAGGCATCAGAGAGGTGAAGAGACAGGATTTGAAGCCAAATCTGTGCAAGTCCAGGGTCTCTGGACAGGACCACGCTGAATCAGGACTGTGCTTATAGCAAACTCGCGAAGACAATGGCCTCTGGGTTCACATCCCGGCTATACTGTCATCTGGCTGTGTGGCTGCGGGTCAATGACTTAACCTCTCTGTGCCTCCGTTTCCTGGTCACCTTGTGTATCTAGTTACACACAAGGCTGTGAGTCTAGTTATAGCCAATGGGTTGTGAACAAAAGGCAGCAGGAGTCCCCTCTGGGCAAGCACAGTACTCGCCAGAACTCTCTTCACCCTGGGCCTGGTGACCAGCAGTGTTCTAGGTGGCAGCTGCTCCGTGAGCCTGGATCTCTGAGTGACTGAAGGCAAACAGCATCCCCTCCCCACTCCTGCTGGGTTTGCTGTCCACAAACCCTTTGTTGACTGGAGCAACTGAACTGTGGGGGTTGTTTGTTACTGCAGCTTAATTTGATCTATCATGACTGATACATCCCTGGGCTGGATTTTGGTGCAACTGGGACACACAAGTATAGTATGCTGTTGTTAAAACACTGAAATATTTCACACAGTTTGAGCCCACAATGAGTAAGCACCTCTGCCTGGATCTAAGGGTGTGGCTCAAATAGCTCTTCTCTCAAGGTTCAGTGGGACCCACGCTAAACACAGGCTTTCCCAGCATTCTCACAAAAGCAGAGGGTTCGACAGAGCTTGGACCCCATTCTAAGCAGTCAGCTTCTCCCCTAAGCATCTCACACAGCAGCAGCCCCTCTGCCTCACAGAGACGGACCCGGGCTTTGGAGCCGTGCTTCTCAGGATCAAAGTAGTCTAGCACGTATGAATCAAATGTCCTCGGAGTTGGACTGCTTTGGCCTCAAGGCCCTTTTATGGAACATAAGGGTATAATAACAATCTGATAATGCATGTGAGTCACTGAGTGTGGGGTCTGGTATACAGTAGGGCCTCCCAGGTGGTTCAGTGGTAAAAAATCTGCCTGCCAATGCAGGAGACTCAGGAGATGCTGGTTCGATCTCTGGGTTGGGAAGGTCTCCCGGAGGAGGAAATGGCAACCCATGCCAGTATTCTTGCCTGGGAAATCCCATGGACAGAGGAGCCTGGCGGGCTAGTCCATGGGGTTGCAGAGTCAGACATGACTGAGAATGCGTGCATGCAGCTTCCCAATAGATGGATGCTGTTTTAGGATTGACAGGAACTCAGGTTCCACTGGCACTTTTGGGTATTTATATAGCTGCTGCTAGGGTCCTACCCAGATGTCCTCATATTTGACTGTGCAACCTTGTCATTCTTCCCAGGGCTGTTCTGTAGCAGCATACTTGTTGGGGTAATTAACAGCTTATCTGGGAGCAGCTCTTCATTATGGCTTATGAGCCCTGGGGGTTAAATACCCCAGCTCCCTCACCATGGGTGAGGTGACCAGAGTATGTGATCTCTGCTGCCTCTCAGAGGTCCTCCATGGAACTGCACTCCAGTTGCCAGCATTGCTAAGCACGACACCCTGTGCTGGCTGCCTTCCCTTCTCTATCTCAGTCACTCTCTCCCCTGTGAGGCTTCCTGGGGTCACCTTCCAGATAAATCCCTTGCATTCAATTCTGTCTCAGGCTCTACTTATGCGGGGCCACAAATACAACTTTCTAGGTGGCTGGCCACATGCTTCAAGCCCCATGGACTAGAAGGTCCCCTTCTATCATTTAAATTCCACATGGGGAACTTGGGGCTTCACCTAAGACTGAAGGGGGAGGCTCAGTGCAGAACTGTGCAGGATTATCAGGGGTGGAGGAGATGGGGTTCCAGGCCCTGGCAGACTGCATCACTTCACCACCAGAACAATGACTGGGGAAAAAAAATCACAAGCTGCACTGGGCAGTTGGGTCCAAGCTCATGATCCCCTCAGCTCTGGCTGGGTGTGTGGTTCTCTCATTTTGTAGGTGTAGGTAGACACAGGAGCAAAGAGGCCGAATGCTTTGCTTTTGGTCACACTTCTAGAAAGGGGCTGAGTGCTCAAGTATGGGTGCTCCAGGACATCCCAGGTGGCTCAGTGATAAAGAACCCCCTGCCAGCGCAGGAGATACAGGTTCGATCCTTCGGTCGGGAAGATCCCCTGGAGGAGAGCATGGAAATCCACTCCAGTATTCTTGCCTGGAGAAACCCATGGACAGAGGAGCCTGGCAGGCTACAGCCCATAGGGCTGCAAAAGGGTCGGACATGACTGAAGCAACTGAGCGCTCAAAACATGCCAGGCTTCTCCCTCAGTCTCCAGACTCGCATTCTTTGCGTTTGAGGTTTGCAAGAGCTCTTCTGAGGGAGACACAGAGGATGGGCTTTTCTTGTGATGGAGGAGAGAGGGGAGATGACACAGCCTGAATACAATCAGACTCGAGGTCTGTCTTGTGCCAAAGCTGACACTTTTTATCACCTCGGGAAGCTGAGGTGAGAACCCAGCCTCCGTCTCCTAACACCATAAGCTGCAGGTAATTCTTCTTAGGGAGGTGGGCTAAGCATATTCTCAAGTGCTTGACAGGTAGGCCTCCATATATTCAGGTCTCACATCTGTGGATTCAACCAACTGCAAATCAAATGGGTTGAGTCCTCGGATGCAGAACCTACAGATATAGAGGGCTGACTTACCTGCAACCTCTTGGATGCAGTATGAGAACACATGATTTGTATCAGTGGTACAGATCATATTGGTAACCCTGGCGGGGGGGCGGTCTGCTGTCTACTTTTAAGACAGAAGGAAACTCTAAAGTCCAATTAGCGGCTGGTGAAAAATACAAGTGTAATTTTTTCACATCTCATTTCATGGGTCCCCGCACAGAAATCTGTCCCCTATCCACAGATCCCTTTGGGAGTCAACAGACCTCAGGTTAAGGCCACTTGCACTGTTAGTGGGTCATGAATTACATTATAAAAAGGAGGGGGCAGTACTTTCCTGGCAGGACAGTGGTTAAGACTCTGCTTCTGCCGCAGGGGGTGGAGGTTCCATCCCTGGTTGGGGAACTAAGATCCCATATGCTGTGGGACCGGCAAATAAAAACGGGGTAGGGTGCGAACATGGAATCAAGACAATACACAACCTCAGAGTACAGGGCATATTCTAACGGGAGATACAGGTTCTGACACAATTTCATTTCGGTTGGCTGCACTTCTGTGCGGGCTTCCCAGGTGGCACTAGTGGTAAAGAACCCACCCGCTAACGTAGGAGACTTAAGAGACGCGGGTTCCATCCCTGGGTCGGGGAGATCCCCTGCAGGAGGGCATGGCTACCCACTCCAGTATCTGGCCTGGAGAATCTCACCGACAGAAGAGCCTGGCAGGCTACTGTCCAGGGGTCGCAAAGAGTCGGGCATGACTGAAGCGATTTAGGATGCAATCATGCATGGCTTCATTGCAAAGTGTATTTCTTACGGCAGATTGTGGCTAGAGCAGTTTGAATGCTATGGACTTGGCTTGTCTGGATCTCCGTTTCCTTATTTCCAAAATAATAATTACCTTCTGTCATCACATCATTTAATAATATGCACAGTTTGGTGTTACTTGGTAAGTATGAGAACACCTAAGTATATGGGATCTGTGTGCACTGGAGGGATGCTCAAGTCACCACTGGGGTTGGGGGCAGAGGGGCCAGGTGGGGAGACCACCACCAGCACCCAGTGCTCCTCTGGGCTTTCCCTTAACCCACAGCTCTAGCCCCATGGCTGGACTTACCAGAATCCCAAAAGCCATGACTTTGAGCACACATTCCAGCGAGAAGAGGGAGGTGAAGACGATGTTGAACACTCTCAGGGCATTTTCATAAGCCACAGAGGCCCCGTAGAACTAGATGAGAAAGGAGGAAGAGAGGTGGGGTCAGCGGGCATGGTATTGGGGAACACATGTAGGGGTGCAGGGGTGGCTTCATGGCTGTCTTTTCCTCAGGGCAGGCAGGGCTGGGACACTTGGCTTCCCTCTTGATGTCCTGTGGAGCCAGCCTGAGCTGCAGCCCAGCTCTTCACTGGCTCGGCTCATCTTTTCACATCAAAGCAAAAATTCCTTTCTTGAGCCCTGTCTTAACAGTCAAGAACCCAGGACAGCCTGGCCGGATGGGGCTCCTTGTGAAGCAGGAGGATGTCTCCAGCATCCTCTTTGTAATTTCTAAAACTTCTTACTTATTTATGGCTACGCTGGGTCTTGGCTGCTGCTTGGACTTTCTCTAGTTGTGGTGAGTGGGTTTCTCATTGTGGAGGCTTCTCTTGTTGCCAAACATGGAGTCTAGGGCACGAGGGCTCAATGGCTGTGGCCTGAGGGCTTAGCTGCCCTGTGGCATATGGAAGCTATGGTGGCTCAGATGGTAAAGAATCTGCCTGTGATGCTGGAAACTGGAGTTGGATTCCGGGGTTGGGAAGATCCCCTGGAGAAGGGAATGGCAACCCACTCCAGTATTCTTGCCTGGAGAATTCCATGGACAGAAGAGCCTGGAGGGCTACAGTCCATGGGGTCGCAAGAGTCAGACACGACCGAGAGACTTTCACTTTCACGTGGAATCCAGAGCCTTTACGTCTAACTACCAGGTTGCATGTAAAGGCTTCCCTGGTGGCTCAGATGGTGAAGAATCTTCCTGCAACGCAGGAGACCCAGGTTTGATCCTTGGGTTGGGAGGATCCCCTGGAGTAGGAATTGGCAACCTGCTCCAGTATTCTTGCCTGGAGAATTTCATGGACTGAGGAGCCTGGCAGGCTACAGTCCGTGGGGTCGCAAAGAGTTGGACACAACTGAGTGACTAACACTTTCACTTTCTTTTCACTTTCACCAGGTTACAGGAAATCTGGAAGATGGAAGAAACCAATGCACCCAGAGGTGAGACAGTTTTCATTTAATTCATCTGCTTTCCTCAGAAGCTTAATAGTGGGGGCGGGCATGGAATGGCTGGGGTGGGGAGGGGCAGAAGACAGAAATTTAAATGACAAAAAATTGGAGACCATGTGTAGCCACTTAGATCTTGGCTCAACAACTCACTGTAAAAGACATTTTGGGGACAACTCAATATGGATCTTCTGGTGTTAACACTAATCTTGTCAAGTATAAGAACATGTGGGAAAATGTTCTGATTTTTTAGAAATGCATACCGAAGAATTTAAGGGTGAAATAGCGTGCTGTCATATAAAATACTTAAAAAAATAGATGAAATATCCAGAATAGGTACACCCATAGAGACAGAAAGCAGATGAGTGGTTGCCAGGGACTGGGGGAAGGGGGCTGGGGAGTGACTGCTAATGGGGATGGGCTTCCTTTGGGAGGGATGGAAATGTTCTGGAAATTGGGGTGGTGGCTGCAGACATGATGAACGTAATAAGCGCCACTGTACACTTAAAAATGGGTAATTGCGTTATGTGAATTTCAACTCAATTGAAAAAACGAGAAAAGAAACAGGTGAAGCAAACACAGCAGAAGTTCTCCGTGGGTGCCCCTGAGGGTGGAGACTGGGTGTTTACAAGAGCCTGGATAACCAGCATGTGGTCCAGGGACCTGCAGCGTCAGCGTCACTGGGATACTGGTTAGAAATGCAGAGTCCCAGGCCCACCCGGACCTTTTGAAACAGAATCTGCATTTTAACAAGATGCCCAGATGATCTGGGAGCAGGCTGAGAAGGGCTGTGCCATTCTATCCTTCTCTCTTTTGTTTGTTTACAGCCGTTCATGATCTTAACAATGGAAAGACAAAAGCACTTGCTTGTAGAGAGGAGTTTTCAGGTGAACACAGACACTGCTTTTTTGCCTATTCAAAAAGAGTCAATAGTCAGGACTTCCCTGGTGGTGCAGTGGATGCGAGTCCCCCTGCCAATGCAGGGGACATGGGTTCGATCCCTGGTCCGGGAAGATTCCACATGGCGAGAAGCCAGTAAGCCCAACCCACGCACTAGAGCCTGCAAGCCGCAACTACTGAAGCCTGTATGCCTAGGGCCCGTGCTCCGCAACACGAGAAGCCACCGCAGAGAAGCCCGCGCGCCGCAGTGAAGAGTAGCCTCCACTTGCTGCCACTAGACAAAGCCTGTGCGCAGCAGTGAAGGCCCAGCACAGTCAAAAATAGAAAACACGAGTTAAAAAAAATCAACAGCTAAATTTATAGAGTGTTTTTAAGAATCTAGAAATGTGCTAATGTCTTTGCAGGAATTTTCTCATTCAACCCTAATCCCCACCAGGCGTATGGAAGGTGCTATTTTTTAAATAATTCTCATTTCATTGACAGGGAAACCAGGGGCTTTGGAGATGACCAGTGCATCTCAAGGTTCAGTGGTGAATTAAACGGTAGAGCTGGGCTCAAATTCAGACCTCTGGTCTCCGAAGCACAGGGTCAAAGGTCCTAACTTTTCACTCTGAAGAGGCTCCTTGGCTCTAAGGGTTACAAGGTCCTTACCTGTCCTTTCCTCCTCATTTCATTCATCACACATTTATCAGGGGGCTCTTGTTCCCCTGGAGTCATGGCCTCTCTGAACCCCTGGAATTTAGTGGTGATCAGGACTTGTCTCAGCCCCTTGGAGCTCACAGGTGGGTGGCAGATGGTCAGACAACCCAATACTGATACTGTGACATGTGCGGTAACAGATAGGATGGGACTTCCCTGGCAGTCCAGAGGCTAAGATTCTGAGCTCCCAAAAAAGTAGTAGGTGCCAGGTTCGATCCCTGGTCAGGGAACTAGATCTCACATGCAAAATTAAGAGATACTATGCTACAGCCAAATGAATAAATATTAAAAAAACCACCAAATAGGATGCTTGCTAAGACCTCATATGGTCCTGGGAGACCACGGAAGGCTTACCAGAGGAAGGGCTCTGCAGGGGCAGCAGGAAGGGGCTGGCCAGATGGAGTGCTGGGCATCGTGTGACAGGCAGAGGGGACAGTGGGAACAAGGGCTTGGTGGTAACAGAGTGTGGTCTGTCTGGGAAACTTCTAGTGGGTTCCATCTTGCTAGGGGAGGACGGGTGTGTGGGGCAGGGGAGCAGGGGGCGTGGCTAAGCCTCGCGGCGGGGAGGAGGGCTCACCTTCATCATGAGCACGATGGTGTTGAGGGCGATCATGGCCATGATGGTGTATTCGAAAGGCGGGGACACCACGAACTGCCACATGCGGTACTGGAAACTCTGCTTGTTCTGCGGCATGTGCCGGGTCAGGGGTTTGGCGCTGATGGCGAAGTCAATGCAGGCCCTCTGTGGGAGAGAGTCCGGTGGCGTGAGGGCCGGAGGCAGGAGCGAGGTGGCTGCACATTAAGCAGCCCTCAACTCACCCAACACAGCTCTCCTGCTCATTTGCCCAGACGTCTACCTCTCTTACCCTCTCCTGTTCCCATAAACTCATTACGAATGCTTTCTCTTCCCGACAGCTAGGGCTCCTTGAGAAGTTACCATGGGCCAAAACTTATGCTGGTACTCATCGAATCCCCTCCACAAACATGATCAGTGGGTACTATCAGTAGCCCCACTTTGGGATTCATGTCAATGTATGGCAAAACCAATACAGTATTGTAAAGTAAAATAAAGTAAAAAAAAAAAAAGTAGCCCCACTTTGCAGATGAGGAAAATAAAGGCTCAGAGAGGTTAAGTCACTTGCCTAGGGTGGCACAGCTACCAACTGGGCGAATCTCAAATTTCAACCAGAGTCTGAATGGTTAAAAGCCTAACCATTCTTTTTTCTCTTAAAAAATTGTTATTGAAGTATAATTGATTTACAACATTGTATTGATTTCTGCTGCACAGCAAAGTGACTCAGTTATACATATATATATTCTTTGCATGGGCTTCCACGGGGGCTCAATCAGTAAAGAATCTGCCTGCAATTCAGGAGGCCCTGGTTCGATCCCTGAGCCAGGAAGATCTCCTGGAGAAGGAAATGGCAACACACTTCAGTATCCTTGCCTGAGAAATCCCATGGACAGAAAAGCCTGGCCGGCAACAGTCCCTGGGGGTCACAAGAGTTAGACACGATTTAGCCACAAAACCACTGCCAACATTCTTTTCATGTTCTTTTCCATTATGGTTTATCACAGGATGGTGACTACTGTTTCCGGTGCTATACAACAGGCCTTTTTTTTAATCCATTCTATATAGTTTGCTTCTGCTAATTCCAGACTCTCAATCCTTCCCTCCGCTCCCCCACATGACAAGTCTGCTCTCTCTGTCTGTGAATCTGTTTCTGTCTTGTAGACAGGTTCATTTGTTTTGTGGTTTAGATTTCACTTACAAGTGATATCATATTTGCCTTTCTCTTTCTGACTGATTTCGCTTGGTATGATAATCTCTAGGTCCATCCATGTGGTGAAGACTAACCACTCCTTCTTACCAAATGTTTAGCTTCTCTTTCTCTTTGAGGGAGGCAGACAGGGAAGAATAATGATTATTTAGTCTTAAGGGGCAAAGGAGCAGAGGAAGAATGCATTCTAGGTCCTCTTCCTAGCCTGCATGATTCCAGAAGGGCAAACAGTCATGCTTATACTCTATGGTGGACTGGATTTTCTTTCATTAATGTTCCCCACCCCTCTCTGGGAGAGACTGTACCTCTTTGCTCCGACTGAAATCAGATATGGACATGAGACTGGCTCTGGCTGACGAAATTTGAGATGTGACACGTGTTTTGCTGTTCTCTTTTTTTAATCTGAAGTTTCTCAGAGGGGAACCAGAACAAAGACGACAGGGAGCCTGGATATGCAGTCCCATCCGTTTGTGCATATCTGGCGCTGAGATTCCAGGCATGCTTGTTACTGCAACATAGCCTAGTCCAAACTGACTGATACACACACAATCCCTCTTTCCTCTGGGAACCCCAAGAAAAGCTACCCTTCATGCAGAGTGGCTTCTGCTTGGAGAATGCTGCTGTGCCCTCCCCAGATGCCCCCAGACACTGGTTCCTCTGTGTGTGTGTGTGTGTGTGTGTGTGTGTGTGTGTGTGAGTGGCGGGATGTCAGTCTTTAAGTGGGGATGCAACTGGAAAGTGGTACCTCATTTTTCTCCAGGCTGTACTCCTCCATCATCTTGTCCCCCTGCTCCTGGAAGGTGATGATGATCAAGGCCACAAATATGTTGACGAAGAAGAAGGGGAACACCACGAAGTAGACGACGTAGAAGATGGACATCTCCATGCGGTACCCGGGGCTGGGCCCCTGGTTCTCGAAGGTGGCGTCCACGGAGTGCTTGAGGACCCTGTGAGGACCAGGGCGGGGAGCGGGACAAAGTGAGGCAGGGGAGCAGGGATGCAGGACAGTGTCAAGAGGAGACAGACCAGAAAGGAAGAGTAGTCACTGTGTCTGACGGCGGTCCCAGTGGTTGCTTTATGAAGCCATAATCTTCCCAACACTCTCTGTCTTTGGGGAGTGCTGACAACAACGTCAGTATTGTTGTCATACTGCCCTGCATCGAGGGCTTATTATGTGCTAGAAAAGATATTCAACATTTTATTTATTTTTCCAGTAACCCTCTCAGGGAGGTTATTACAGGCTCTATTTTGCACACAAGGAACCTGAGGTTCAGCAATTGAAAGTGACTTGCTGTCGATCACCCACTGAGATGGGGTCGGGTTGGGATTTGAAAACGGGTTTGTAGTCGTGTATGGGAATGGGTCGGGGGTCATGGAGGCAGCGGTGTGTGTGTGTGTGTGTTTAAGCACAGGTGGTGGTGGGAACTGAGGAGGTGCAATGAGAATGCACATGGGAATGAGTGTATCTGGCTGCTCCGTGCAGTTGCACAGGTCACGCACTGCTCAAGGGCTCTGCACCTAAGGGGCACCGTTCAGATTCGTGTGTGTTAATGATGATAATTTTTTGGCAGGGAGCCCTCAAGTGCCTTCTTTGAGCGAGATCATTAAGTATATTACTGCAATGCTTTCCTGACAGATGGAAGTGACGTCTGTTGAGGAAGGGGCATCTAAAAATTCGCTCAAAGGTGTCTAATGGGCAAGCACCGGTCCCACGTGTGTGGGTACTGTGTGTGGGTGAGTAGAGAGGCATGTGTTGGTTAGGGCATTTGGTGAGCAAGGGAAGCAGATGAGGATGCTGAAGACACAAGCTGGAATCTTACCAAACCGTCTACCTGCATTCAGCAGAGACCTCTGGGAGGGGGACCGGGACTAAGGTGAGGAGACCGAGGCACTTGCTGAGACACAAATTCAGGGAGTGTCAGACCCCCCAGTAATTGAGATAAACAGCATTTTACCCCAATGTCTAGTATTTTCTGCAATTTTTAAAAAAGATTTTTTTTGTTTGATGTGGACCATTTTTAAAGCCTTTATTAAATTTCTTACAATATTGCTTATGTTTTATGTTCTTTCAGTTTCTGGCCTTGAGATATGTGAAATTTTAGCTCCCCAAGCAGAGACTGAACCTGCACCCCTTGCATTGAAAGGCAAAGTCTTAACAACTGGACCAGCAGGGAAGTCTGAACTGCCAGAGAAGTCCCATTCCTGCAATATTTTAGAAAGTCAAAAGAAATGCCCCAAAGCCCATGATGAACAAAATATCAAGCATTTAAATTCTGGAGATTTCCCTGGTGGTCCAGTGGTTAAGATTCCACGCTTCCACTTCAGGGGGTGTGGGTTTGATCCCTGATTGGGGAACTAAGATCCCACATGCTGTGTGCAGCATGGTCAAAAAAAAAAAAAAAACCAACCTAAAAAAACTTAAATTTTGGGCTTCAATTTTAATTTTGGCATGAGTTAGTCTCACCCATATCACCCTAGCTCTAACCTTGTCTGGGATGGATTGGTCCTGACTTGGAGAATGTCGCGTCCACAGCCCCGTCTTGGAGATTTAAGGGGATGTGACCACCTGTGTACCTACGTGCAGCCTTTCTGCAAATCAGAAACAGTGCTTGTTCTGGGAGCATGAAGGCCCATACACTCAAGGGTTAGGCAAGCCGAGAGATGGCTGGATCTCTACCCTCCGAAGCCCAACCACAGGTGGGGGCTGCCGCTGTAGTGCATTTGTATCTTGCATTGTCCCCACTTCCGGAAGCCAGGAATGAACCTCTCCTTCCCCAAGACTTTTCTCAGCACCGGACTCTCAGACCCTTCTCTCTCCTGCTCCCAGGCCCCCCGCCCCTCCGAGCTCCTCCTGTGGGGCTCTCTGCCTGGTCCACTTACTGTGGCCAGCCTTCTCCCGTGGACACGGTGAAGAGGGTCAGCAGCGCCCACAGCACGTTGTCATAATGGAACTCATACTTCTTCCACTCTCGATCCCTCGCCTTCACCTCATTCTTCTCATAGAGGAGGTACTTGCCGCTGCCACGGAAAATGGGGACCGTTGGTAAGTGGAGGGGTTTCTCCAGTGGCTCAGTGGTAAAGAATCTGCCTACCAATGCAGGAGACCTCAATTCCTCTCCTGGGTTGGGAAGATCCCCTGGAGGAGGGCAAGGCACCCCACTCCAGTATCCTTGCCTGGGAAATCCCATGGACGGAGGAGCCTGGCAGGCTACAGTCCATGGGGTTGCAAAAGAGTCGGCGATGACTTAGTGACTGGACGACAATAACAAGCAAACAGAGGGAAACCCATCTTTGGCTCCAGAGAGAGAGAGAGAGAGGATGAGGAGGAGGAGGAGGTGGAGGAGGAGGAGGAGGGGAACACCAGCCCACACTGCCTGTCACAGCCTGCAAAGCAGCAACACCCCGTTTCTCCCTGGAGTGTGTGTGCATCCACTGGGAGACAAATCTGCGAGTGCCACAGCCTGAGTCCAGGGGGAGAGGACTCAGATACTCACATCCTTTTCTAACTTGAACACTTCTACCCCCAATGGTAGGAGCGTCAGGCTCGCGGGGTGGTTAAGAGCAAGGAAGGAGAAAGGCACATTTTGGGGTTCATCAGACCAAGGTAGGCAGCTGCTGCTCCTTCTCAGGGTAGGATACAAGGGTTAGGCCCAGACTCTTAGCCTAATGCCTGGGATCTTTCCAATTTCAGCCAACAAAAAAACAACTGGGAGTCCTTTGCCACATAGTAAAATGGGCATCCCTGGTGGCTCAGTGGTAGAGAATCTGCCTGCAAAGCAGGAACTGAAGGAGATGTGGGTTCAATCCCTGGGTCAGGAAGATCCCTTGGAGGAAGGCAGGGCAACTCACTCCTGTATTTTCGCCTGGGGAATCCCATGGACAGAGGAGCCCGCTGGGCTACAGTTCATAGCGTCACAAAGAGTTGGACATGACTTAGCATGCATGCGTGCATGACCCTTTATACTGATGACGAAAGCAACACTGACTGAGCATTTGGTTAGTGAGAGGCTCAGCACTTTCCTGGACTGAGTCTAGAAAATCCCATCAGGAAGATGACCCAAAGATGGGGGGATTTCAGGTCCACAACCTCTGAGCTACAATTCCCAAATCCAGAAAGCTCTGAAAACCTAACATTTTTTCCCTAATGGCAGTTGGCAAATTCCAGCCTGCAGATCAAATCTAGACTTGTCTCTGGCTTGCCTGTAAGCTAAGCAGTGGTTGTTTACGTTTTAAAATGTTTTTTAGTCGCTAAGTTGCTAAAATGTCGTTTTTAGTTGCCGACTCTTTTGTGACCCTGTGGACTGTAGCCCGCCAGGCTCCTCTATCCACGGGATTCTCCAGGCAAGAATACTGGAGTGGGGCAGTCATTCCCTTCTCCAGGGGATCTTCCTGACTCAGGGATCGAACCCGTGTGTCCTGCACTGCAGGTGGATTCTTTATCTGAGCCACCAAGGAAGCCTGAATGGTTGAGACCAGATCAAAGGAATTCATTCATGAGATAAAAATGAAAAGAAAGTCAGTTTCCAGAAAGAAAGTTTGATTGGCACACAGCCATTCTGATTCCTTTACTTACTGTCTGCAGCTGCTTTTGAGTTTCATGGAAGCATGCAAAGTCAAAGATAGCTACTATCTGGCCCTTGGCAAAATTTGCCCATTTCTGATCTAATGCACCTGACCCAACTGGACGTGAGGCTCTGTACTTGTTATTTATCCCATTTGGTGCAAACAGTTGCATGTTTCCCAGCAGAAGTATTGCATTTGATCACAAGGCTGTTTTAATCAACTGAAGGTGTGAGGTGCTATGTGGGACATGCACCTAGCAATTTTTCTAAAAATCTCAACACATTTTGAATTTATCCAGCTGTAAAGGTTTCCTACAAGGAACTAGATGGGTATTGCTATCCCCTACTTGACAAAGGTGGCGACTCATAAGTTGAGCAACCAGCTTACAGCTCACGCTGAAGCTATGGGGCAGGGACTCATATTCTACAACTGATGTTCTACTTGCAGATCCAGGCTGGTTGTAACCAATACAACCAATGCCCTCAATGCCCAAGCCCTCGGTTTCCAGGTCCAAGATGAAACGGAACGGGACCCTACAGTCCTCCCCCTCCTACCGTATCCTCAGCCTGCCTTTTGTCTGTGGAAAAATTTCAGCCACAGAATAAGTTTAATCAGAGGAGTGAGAAAATGCAGAAGCAAAGGAAAACAGTCAAAGAAGACTACATTAATGATAGTTTAGTCATTAAGCAGAATCAAGGGCCAATATCCTGAGCCATATCCTGTGAGCTGTCTTGTAGATACTGAAATCCCCCCCAGGTGGAAGACGTTAACTACATGATACCCAGACTGTAGTCATGAGACATAAGCTGCTGCGGGGTTCTGAGAATGGGCCTCAAGGAAATGCAAACAAACTGACCCTGGCACTGAAGGTTAACTGTGCTTAAAACGATTAAGATGACGCTGAGCAAGTAAGTGACCAGTTTGAAGATGACCATCACAGCTGGCGGTGCTGTTGCTACATGTAGCTCCCTCCTTCCATCTGTAAAAGTTCTCACCCACTGATTGTCAGCAGAGAAGGGGTAGTTGGCCTTTGGACAGGGCTCACCACCCCCCCGTTGCTGGCATCCAAAAGAAAGCAAACTTTCCTACACCAACTTTGCATTTTTATTGGCTTTTGAGGCAGCCAGATCCCCACTTGTGGTTGCAGAGAGACTGGTGCCTCTAATCTCCCATCCACCAGCCCCGACGCGGACGCCTAGGAGAGCCAAGACTCACCGGCAGTCTTTCTCAAACTCCTTGGACTCGTCCGTGCAGTGGAAGAACTTGCCCTTGAAGAGCTGCACAGCCACCACGGCGAAGATGAACATGAACAGCATGTAGACGATGAGGATGTTGAAGACGTTCTTGAGAGAGTTCACCACGCAGTCAAACACGGCCTGGTGGGTCGGGCGGGAGAGTCGGCTTGAGGAGGCTGGGAGCTGGCCCAGCCTCCACCTCCAGCAGCTCATAATATCAAAGTACATGATTCCCACTTTACGGAGAAGGACGTGAGCCACGGCCTCGCAGTTCTGAGAAGTAAGGGTGGGGGCTGCATCTAGTTCTGAGTTTTTATGCATCCCAACCCCCCAATTCTAACCCCTGGGGAACGGGGGCCACTTCTCCGAGCTTCTCCAAGGTAAGCTCATGGCTCTTCAGGGCAAGAGCAGAGGTTGTCGGTGGAGAGGTCATTTCCTGTTCATTCTGTGTGTCCCTGCCTCTGGGTCACTCTTTCCCAGCTTCTGGAGTTGTGCGATCGCCTCCTTTTCTTTGCCCACCGATCACTAGGGGGCGCTCTGGATTTGCGAGTTGACTTCACGTGCGCAGGAAATTCTGCCTTGAGTAAGATGCAATCTTTCCATCATCCTGCCAACCCCCACCCTCCACCCCCCGCCCCATTCTGCTATGAATCACAGCGGGTCCTAACTACAAGTAAGCATCAAGGGTCATCGAACCTACTGGAATCGCATGTTAGCTTTTACTGGCTTTCCCCAGGGGGACAGAGTGCATAGCTTTCATGGGGGTTTCAAAGGGGGCTGTGAC